>NW_028136268.1:0-600000 GCF_964662115.1 Mustela nivalis | reverse complement strand
GCTCTGGAGTCATTCCATACGGGATGTCCCGGTGCTGCACAACAGGTCTCAATTGTCCCACAGAAGGAACCCTTGAAGGGGGCATCCCACAACTCCCAACGTGGGAAAACCTCCATGGCCTTGAGACTCCGCTCCGTTCATGAAGGGGAAGTCATGCACAGAAACTCCAACCTGAGCCAACGTCTGATCCTCGCCTTGACTTCAGAAGCTTGAGATATTGGTTCAGATCTGCAAGGAGTACCTGCCGTGCCCTCGGCCTGACGCCCAAGTCTAGCTTGTGTTCTCAGACTTCTGTCCTCGCACTCCTGGCCCAGAAGCCCTCAAGATTGGAAATTCCGGATCCACAAAGCAGCACTCTGCCTGCACTCTAGAAGAATATATTGCCTAATGAGCTGCGCAGGAACCTCAAATGAGGATAAACCTACACGACACTCGACTGTACCCCAATTATATAGTCTAACCTGGTCACTAATGCACTATTGAAACAACCTGAGCCAGAATATCCTGACCAACACCCAGGCAGCTGACCGCACAATGAGCGCATACGACCTGCCAAGGCCTTAGGTCGTCATCTCTTCCCAACTGCGGTTTTTTGGCTTCAATCCCTAGACCTTATCTCCAACCACTGTCCAGGGTTGAAAATGATGCAGAAATCAGAACTCCTTCCCCATGGCAAGAAACCTTGTGATTGGCCTGTTGTCCAAAGTTCAGTGTAGTTGAAACCAGTGTGGCCCATGAGGCCCTGCCCATGCCCACGGGCCACATTGGTCACAAACACACATTGTAACCCTCAGCCTGAGCCCAGTCCTCAAGTAAGGCCTCTCAGTGGCTGGATGAAGAGACAGCATATTCGGCCTGCCATGCCCATAGGCCCCCATTTTTAACCATAGTTTGGGTTTTCCCTTCACTCTTCCCCAGGGCTCTGCTTTGGAATTCCTCTTTGGTTTGGACACCTGAAGTAACAAACCTGAAAGGAGACCTCCCATCCCACAGACTGACGAAAAACAGTTGGGACTGGGCCAAATCCACAGAGAGGAAGATTCGTCCATGGCCCATAAGGCCTCCCTAAATACCTAGGCCATCACTGATACAAAATATAAAGACAAAAGTCTGAGCAAGCGCCACAGACTCGCTCTTTCTTCATATCCTGAAGAGTTCTTCTCATGGTTTGTAGATTGGGCCTGCCATACCTACATCACCAAACCTAAGCTGAGTTTGTGTTTTGAGACTTCTGTCCTCAAAGTTCTGGGCCACACACACTCCAGGCTGGGGCCCCTGGAGCCACACATTAGGACTGTACCGACCCCATGCATGGGAATTCTGCCAATTCCATTGTCCAAAATCGTACAAATCAGGAGAACCCTCCAAAGTACCCGAGGCCATCCCAATAGTGTAGGTCTCCCGGGACAAACAAGGGCAGTCCAACACCAGCTGAGCATATACCTCCAGTCATACCATAGATGGATGTCCCCAGAGTAGAAGATGGAACCAGATAGGACACTAGGCCATAATCGGATCCATTGATTTGGTTTACAGGCATGTCTCCTCAAAAGCCTGGATTCCAATACCATCATAGGGGGGTTTCCTGAGCACCCATCAGAACAAATCTCGTCTCCACAAGGAAACTTGTGCATGGGAGCTATGTCAATAGCTTAGGAGAATACTTTGGGGGCCCGGTGCCACTGCCCCATCCCAAGGCCCCCATGGACACAAACACACATTAGGCCCGATCGTCAGGAAAGTCCATTTCAACTCAGCCACCCCGGTTGCTCCTGCATAGCCACCAATCTCAAGTGTCTTTTGCTAGGAGACAATTGGAATGCAAGGCGGGTTTCCCTTGCATCCATTTTAGAACGGTGCTCTGGAGTCTTTCCATATGGGATGTCCTGGAGCTCGCAACAGTTCTCAATTGTCCCGCAGAAGGAATCCTTGAAGGGGGCATCCCACAATTTCCAACGTGGGAAAACCTCCATAGCCTTGAGACTCTGCTCCGTTCATGAAGGGCAGTCATTCACAGAAACTCCAACCTTAGCCATCGTCTGATCCTCGCCGTGACTTCATTTGCTTGAGATATTGGTTCAGATCTGCAGGGAATACCTGCCATGCCCTCGGCCTGAAGCCCAAGTCTAGCTTGTGTTCTCAGACTTCTGTCCTCACACTCCTGGCCCAGAAGCCCTCAAGTTTGGCAATTCAGGACTCACAATGCAGCATTCTGCCTGGCCTCTAGAAAAAATATATTGCCTAATGAGCTGCACAGGCACCTCGAAGGAGGATAAACGTACATGGCACTCGACTGTACCCTAATTAAATAGTCTAACCTGGGTACTAATGCACTGTCTGACACAACCTTAGCCCGAACCTCCTGAACAACACCCAGGCACCTGACCGCACACTGTGTACGTCAGACCCGCCATGGCCTTAGGTCGTCATCCCTTCCCAACTGCGGTTTTCAGGCTTCAGAACCTAGACCTTATCTCCATCCACCGCCCAGGTTTGAAAATGATGCAGAAATCAGAACTACTGCCCCATGGCTAGAAACCTTGTGATTGGCATGTTGTCCAAAGTTCAGTGTAGTTGAAACCACTGTGTCCCATGTGGCCACGCCCATGCTCGTGGGCCACATTGGTCAGAAACACACATTGTGACCCTCAGCCTGAGCCCAGTTGTCAAGTAAGGCCTCTCAGTGGCTGGATGAAGAGACAGCATATTGGGCCTGCCATGCCCCTTGGCCCCTATTTTTAAACATAGTTTGGGTTGTCCCTTCACTCTTCCCCAGGGCTCTGCTTTGGAATTCCTCTTTAGTTGGGACACCTGAGGTAACAAACCTGAAAGGAGACCTCCCATACCACAGATTGACGAAAAACTATGGGGACCGGGCCAATTCCACAGAGAGGAAGATTCGTCCATGGCCCATGAGGCCTCCCCACATTCCACGGCCATCATTGATACAAAATATAGAGACAAAAGCCTGAGCAAGCGCCTCAGACTCGCTCTTTCTTCATATTCTGAAGAGTTCTTCTCCTGGTTTGTAGATTGGGCCTGCCATACCTACGTACCCACACCTAAGCTGAGTTTGTGTTTTCAGACTTCTGTCCTCAAAGTCCTGGGCCAGACACGCTCCAGGGTGGGGCCCCTGGAGCCATACATTAGGAATGTGCCTACCCAATCCATGGGAATTCTGCGCATTCCATTGTCCAAAATCGTACAAATTAGGAGAACCCTCCAAAGTCCCCGAGGCCATCTCAATAGTGTATGTCTCCCGGGTCAAAAAAGGGCGGACTGACACCAGCTGAGCATCTACCTCCACTCATACCATAGTTGGATGCCCCTAGAGAATAGATTGAACTAGACAGGACCCTAGGCCATAATCGGATCCATTGCTTTGGTTTACAGGCATGTCTCCTCAAAACTCTGGATTCCAATTCCAACATAGGGGGTTTCCTGAGGCACCCATCTGAACAAATCTGGTCTCCACAAGGAAACTTGTTCATGGGAGCTATGTCAAAAGCTTAGGAGAATACTTCAGGGTCCCGTTGCCACCACCCCAATATAAGGCCCCCATGGACACAAACACACATTACGCCCCATCCTCAGGAAAGTCCATTTCACCTCAGCCACCCCGGTTGCTTCCGCAGAGCCATCACATCTCAACTGTCTTGTTGCTAGGAGACAATTGGAATGCGAGGCGGGCTTCCCTGGCATCCACCCTCTAACTGTGCTCTGGAGTTATTACATAGGTGATGTCCTGGTGCTGCCCAACAGGTGTCAATGGTCCCGCAGAAGGAATCCTTGATGGGGGCATCCCACAACTCCCAACGTGGGAAAACTTCCATCCCCTGAAACTTTGCTCCCTTCATGAAGGGGCAGTGATGCACAGAAACTCCAACCTGAGCCAACGTTTGATCCTCGCCGTGAATTCAGATGCTTGAGATATTGGTTCAGATATGCATTGGGTAACTGCCGTGCCCTTGGCCTGAAGCCCAAGTCTAGCTTGTGTCCTCAGACTTCTGTCCTCACACTCCTGGCCCAGATGCCCTCAAGTTCGGCAATTCCGGACCCACAATGCAGCACTCTGCCTGCCCTCTAGAAAAAATATCTTGCCTAATGAGATGCCCAGGCAACTCAAATGAGGATAAACCTACACCGCACTTGACAGTACCCAAATTATATAGTCTAACCTCGGAAAAATGCACTGTCTGACACAACCTGAGCCCGAACCTCATGACCAACACCCAGGCAGCTGACAGTACACTGAGCGCATCAGACCCGCCATGGCCTTAGGTCGTCTCTTCCCAACTTCGGTTTTCAGGCTTCAGATCCTAGACCTTATCTCCAACCACTTCTTAAGGTTGAAAATGATGCAGAAATCAGAATTCCTTCCCCATGGCTAGAAACGTTGTGCTTGGCATGTTTCCAATGTTCAGTGTAGTTGAAACCAGTGTGGCCCATGAGGCCCTGCCCATGCCCACGGGCCACATTGGTCACAAACACAGATTGTGACCCTCAGCCTGATCCCAGTCCTCAAGTAAGGCCTCTCAGTGGCTGGATGAAGAGACAGCATATGGGGCCTGCCATGCCCCTAGGCCCCATTTTTAACCATAGTTTGGGTTTTCCCTTCACTCTTCCCCAGGGCTCTGCTTTGGAATTCCTCTTTGGTTGGGACACCTGAGGTAACAAACCTGAAAGGAGACCTCCCATCCCACAGCTTGACGATAAACAATTGGGACCGGGCCAAATCCACAGAGAGGAAGATTCGTCCATGGCGCATGAGGCCTCCTCACATTCCAGGGCCATAGTTGATACAAAATATAGAGACAAAAGCCTGAGCAAGCGCCTCAGACTCGCTCTTTTTTCATATCTTGAAGAGTTCTTCTAATGGTTTGTAGATTGGGCCTGCCATACCAACGTCCCCAACCCTAGCTGAGTTTGTGTTTTCAGGGTTCTGTCCTCAAAGTCCTGGGCCACACACCCTCCAGGCTGGGGCCTCTGAGCCACACATTAGGACGCTCCCTACCCAATTCATGGGAATTCTGCCCATTCCATTGTCCAAAATCGTACAAACTATGAGAAACCTCCAATTTCCCCTAGGCCATCCCAATAGTGTAGGTCTCCTGGTCAAACAAGGGCGGTCTGACACAAGCTGAGCATCTACCTCCACTCATACCATATATGGATGTCCCCAGAGAATAGATTGAACCAGACAGGACCCTAGGCCATAATCGGATCCATTGTTTGGTTTACAGGCATGTCTCCTCAAAATCCTGGATTCCAATACCAGCATAGGGGGTTACCTGAGGCACCCATCAGAACAAATCTCGTCACCACAAGGAAACTTGTACATGGGAGCTATGTCAAACCTTAGGAGACTACTTCAGGGTCCTGGTGCCATCGCCCCATTTCAAGGCCCCCATGGACACAAACACCCATTAGGCCCCATCCTCAGGAAATTCCATTTCAACTAAGCCACCCCAGCAGAGCCATCAGATCTCAACTGTCTTGTTGCTAGTAGACAATTGGAATGCAGGGCTGGCTCTCCTGGCATCCATCCTCGAATGGTCCTCTGGAGTCATTCCATATGGGATGACCTGGAGCTGCCCAAGAGGTCTCAATTGTCCCGCAGAAGGAATCCTTGAAGGGGGCATCCCACAACTCCCAACGTGGGAAAACCTCCATGGCCGTGAGAATCCGCTCCGTTCATGAAGGTGAAGTCATGCACAGAAGCTCCAACCTGAGCCAACGTCTGATCCTCGCCCTGACTTCAGATGCTTGAGATATTAGTTCAGATCTGCTAGGGATACCTGCCGTGCCCTCGGCCTGAAGCCCAATCTAGCTTGTGTTCTCAGACTTCTGTCCTCACACTCCTGGCCCAGAAGCCCTCAAGTTTGGCAATTACGCATCCACAATGCAGCACTCTGCCTGCCCTCTAGAAAGAATATATTGCCTAATGAGCTGCCCAGGCACCTCAAATGAGGATCAACATCACGGCACTCCACTGTACCCAAATTATATAACCTAACCTGGGCACTAATGCACTGTCTGACACAACCTGAGCCCGAACCTCCTGACCAACACCCAGGCAGCTGACCGCACACTGATCGCATATGACCCGCCAAGGCCTTAGGTCGTCATCTCTCCCCAACTGCGGTTTTCAAGCTTCAGAACCTATACCTTATCTCAACCACTGCCCATGGTTGAAAATGATACAGAAATCTGAACTCCTTCCCCATGTCTAGAAACCTTGTGATTGGCCTGTTGTCCTAAGTTCAGTGTAGTTGATACCAGTGTGGCTGATGAGGCCCCGCCCATGCACACAGGCCAGTTGGTCAGAAACACACATTGTGACCCTCAGCCTGAGGCCAGTCCTCAAGTAGGGCCTCTCAGTTTCTGGATGATGAGACAGAATATTGGGCCTGCCATGCCCCTAGGCCCCAATTTTTAACCATAGTTTGGTTTGTCCCTTCACTCTTCCCCAGGGCTCTGCTTTGGAATTCCTCTTTGGTTGGGCACCTGAGGTAACAAACCTGAAAGGAGACCTCCCATCCCACAGCTTGACAAAAAAGAATTGGGACCGGGCCAAATCCACAGAGAGGAGGATTCGTCCATGGCCCATGAGGACTCCCCACATTCCACGGCCATCATTTATACAAAATCCAGAGACAAAAGTCTGAGCAAGCACCTCAGATTCGCTCTTTCTTCATATCCTGATGAGTTCTTCTCATGGTTTGTAGATTGGGCCTACCATACCTATGTCCCCAATCCTAAACTGAGTTTGTGTTTTCAGACTTCTGTCCTCAAAGTCCTGGGCCCCACACCCTCCAGCCTGGGGCCCCTGGAGCCACACATTAGGACGCTGCCTACCCAATCCATGGGAATTCTGCCCATTCCATTGTCCAAAATAGTACAAATAAGGAGAACCCTCCAAAGTCCCCGAGGCCATCCCAATAGTGTAGGTCTCCCGGGACAAACAAGGGCGGTCTGACACCAGCTGAGCATCCACCTCCACTCATACCATAGATGGATGAACCCAGAGAAGAAGAGTAAACCAGACAGGACCCTAGGCCATAATCGGATCCATTGCTTTGGTTTACAGGCATGTCTTCTCAAATGCCTGGATTCCAATACCAGCATTGGGGGTTTCCTGAGGCACCCATCAGAACAAATCTCATCTCCCCAAGGAAACTTGAGCATGGGAGCTATGTCAAAGTTAAGGAGAATTCTTCAGGGTCCCGGAGCCACCGCCCCATTCCAAGGCCCCCATGGAAACAAACACACATTAGGCCCCATCCTCGGGAAACTCCATTTCAACTCAGCCATCCCGGTTGCTCCGGCAGAGCCATCAGATATCAACTGTCTTGTTGCTAGGAGACAATTAGAATGCGAGGCGGTCTTCCCTGGCATCCATCCCCTAAGGATGCTCTGGAGTCATTCCGTATGGGATGGGATGTCCTGGAGCTGCCCAACAGGTCTCAATTGTCCCGCACAAGGAATCCTTCAAGGGGGCATCCCACAACTCCCACCGTGGGAAAACCTCCATGGCCTTGAGACTCCTCTCTGTTCATGAAGGGGCAGTCATGCACAGAAACTCCAACCTGAGCCAACTTCTGATCCTCGCCTTGACTTCAGATGCTTGAGATATTGGTTCAGAACTGCAGGGGGTACCTGCCGTGCCCTCGCCCTGAAACCTAAGTCTAGCTTGTCTTCTCAGACTTCCGTCCTCACAACCCTGGCTCAGAAGCCCTCAAGTTTGGCAATTGCTGACCCTCAATGCAGCACTCTGCCTGCCCTCAAGAAAAAATTATTGCCTCATGAGCTGCCCAGGCACCTTAAATGAGGATAAACCTACACAGCACTCGACTTTACCCAAATTATATAGTCTAACCTGGGCACTAATGAACTGTCTGACACAACCTGAGCCCGGACCTCCTGACCAACACCCAGACAGCAGACCGCACCGTGAACACATCAGACCCGCGATGGCCTTAGGTCATCATTTCTTCCCTACCTCAGTTTTCAGGCTTCAGAACTGAGACCTTATCTCATATCACTACCCAGGGTTGAGAGTGATGCAAAATCAGAACTCCTCCTTACCCATGGCAAGAAACCTTGAGGTTGGCACGTTGACCAACGTTCAGTGTAGGAGAAATCAGCATTCACCCTGAGGTCCCGCCCATTCTTGAGTGCCACGAGGGCATAAACACGCATTGTGACCCCCAGCATGAGTCCTGTCCTCTAGTAAGTCCTCTCAGTGGCTGGACCATTAGATGCCATAATGGTCTTGACATGTCCCTAGGCCCCAATTTTAACCAGATTTCTGATTGTCCAGTCGCCCCTCCCCAGGGCTCTACTCTGGAATCCCTCATTTGGTGGGACACCTGAGGTTAAAAAAGAAAACAACAACAACAAAAAAACGGACTTCTTCCATCCCACAGAATCAACTCAAACTCTTTGGACGGGGCCAAACCACCAGAGAGTAAGACTCGTCCATTTCCCATGAAGTCACCCAGAAATTTCACGACCATGAGTGACACGATATCCAGAGACAAAAACTTGAGCAAGAGCCTCACACTCGCCCTTTTTTCAAATCCTGAAGAGTTCACCTCATGGTTTGTAGATAAGTCCTGCCAGACCTATGATCCGAAACATAAGCCGAGGTTGTGTTTTCAGACAACTGTCCAAACAGCCCTGGCCTACACAACCTACAGTCTCAGGTCCCTGGAGCCAAACCTGAGGACTGTACTTGCCCTCTCCAAGGGAATTGTGTGTGCCCATTCCAATGGCCACATCCCCTCTAATAGGATAAACCTCCAAACTCCCTGATCCATCTCAATAGTGGTGGCTTCCCAGGACAAAAAGGGGCAATCTGAGCCCTACTGAGCACCTACCTGCACTCAGACCCATAGACAGATGTCCCCAGAGGTAAAAAGGAAAGAACAGACCGCTGGGCACTAAACAGATCCATTGCTTTGGTTTCCAGTCATCTCTCCTCAGACGCCTGGATTTCAAAACCAGCAATGGCTTTTTCTTGACTCACCCATCAGAAAACATCTCATCTGCACATGGGAAACTTGCACGTTGGAGCTGTGTCAAAGCCTCTGTTTAGGAGGATCCTTCAGGGCCCCAGTGCCACCACTTAATTCCAAGGTCTCCATACACACAAAAGCACATTAGGACCCATCGCCAGGAGAGTCCATTTCAACTCAGCCTCCTCGTTTGCTCCCCCAGATCCAGCAGATCTAACCTGTCTTGTTGCTTGTAGACAATTGGAATGCGAGGTGGGCTACCCAGCCATCCATCCTTAGAACCCTGCTCAGAATCATTGGCCTGGAGCCAAACAACAGGTCTCAATTGTCCTGCAGAAGACACTTTAGTTTGGAGCTTCTCACAAATCCCATCGTGGGAAAACCCCCATGGCCTCGTGATGCTCCCCCTTCATGAAGGGGCCATCATGGACAGAAACTTCAACCTGAGTGATCGTCTGATCCTCGCCCTGACTTCAGATGCACGAGATCTCGATTCCGGTCTGTTGATTGTGCCTGCCATGTCCTCACCCAGAAACCTAAGCCTAGCTTGTGTTCTCAGACTTCTGTCCTCAGACTATTGGCCCACAAGCCCTCCAGTTTGGCAATCCAGAACTACAATGCAGCACTCTGCCTGCCCTCCAGAAGAAAAGCATTGCCCTCCGGGGCTAACTAGTAACCCCAAATGAGGATCAACCTGCACCTACTTTGGCTGTACCCCAAATACATAGGCTGACCAGGGCACTAATGCGCTTTCTGACACAGCCTGAGCCTGGACAATCTGGCCCACCCAGACAGCTGGCTGCACACTGAGATCAAGCCTTCATGGCCTTAGGGCGTCATCTCTTCCCAACCTCGGTTTTCAGGCTTCAGAATCTAGACCTTATCTCCAATCAGTGCCCAGGGTTGAACGTGATGCAGAAATCAGAGCTCCTTCCCCATGGCAAGAAAAGTTGCAGTTGGCATGTTGTCCAACCTTCAGTGTAGTTGAAGCCAGTGTGGCCCATGAGGACCCGCCCATGCTCTTGGGCCACATTGGTCACAAGCACACTTTGTGACCCTCAGGCTGAGCCCAGTCCCCAAGGAAGGCCACACAGTGGCAGGATGAAGAGATAGCATATTGGGCTTGCCATGCCCCTAGGTCCCAATTTTGAACCATAGTTCGGGTTGTCCCTTCAGTCGTCCCCACGGCTTGGCTTTGGAATTCCTCTTTTGGTGGGACACCTGAGGTAACAGTACTGAAAGGAGTCCTTCCATCCCACGGAATGACGAAAAACGATTGGGAATCGGGGCAAATCCTCGGAGAGGAAGATTCGTCCATGGCCCATGAGGCCTCCCCGACATTCAACGGCCATTGCTGATACAAAATCCAGAGACAAAAGCCTGAGCCAGCGCCTCAGACTCGCACTTTCTTCATATCCTGAAGAGTTCTTCTCATGGTTTGTAGATCGGGCCTGCCATACCTACGTCCCCAAACCTAAGCTGAGTTTGTGTTTTCAAACTTCTGTCCTTAAAGTCCTGGGCCACACACTCTCCAGGCTGGGGCCCCTGGAGCCACACATTAGGACTGTGCCTACCAATCCATGGGAATTCTGCCCATTCCATGGTCCAAAATCGTACAAATTAGGAGAAACCTCCAAAGTCCCTGAGGCCATCCCAATAGTGTAGGACGACCGGAACAAACAAGGACTATCTGACACCAGCTGATAATCTACCTCCACTCATACCATAGATGGATGTCCCCAGAGAAGAAGATAGAACCAGACAGGACCCTGGCCATAATAGGATCCCTTGCCTTGGTTTACAGGCATATCTCCTCAAAAGCCTGATTCCAATATGAGCATAGGTGTTTTCCTGAGGCACCCATCAGAACTCATCTCGTCTCACAAGGAAACCTGTGCATGGGAGCTATGTCAAAAGCTTAGGAGAGTACTTCAAGGTTCCGGTGCCAAAGACCCATTCCAAGGCCCTCATGGACACAAAAACACATTAGGACCCATCCTCAAGAAAGTCCATTTCAACTCGGCCACCCTGGTTGCTCCCGCAGAGCCATCAGATCTAAACTGTCTTGTTGCTAGGAGACAATTGTAATGCGAGGCGGGCTTCCCGGGCATCCATCCTCGAACGGTGCTCTGGAGTCATTCCATATGGGATGTAGTGGAGCTGTCCAACTGGTCTCAATTGTCCGGCAGAAGGAATCCTTGAAGGGGGCATCCCACAACTCCCAACGTGGGAAAACCTCAATGGCCTCGAGATTCCGCTCCCTTCATGAAGCGGGCGTCATGCACGGAAACTCCAAACTGAGCCAACGTCTGAACCTCGCCCTGACTTCAGATGTATAAAATATTGGATCAGATCTGCAGGAGGTACCTGCCGTGCACTCGCCCTGAAACGCAAGTCTAGCTTGTCTTCTTAGACTTCCGTCGTAACACTCCTGGTCCCGAAGCCCTCAAGTTTGTCAATTCCGGAACCACAATGCAGAACTCTGCCTGACCTCTAAAAAAAAATTATTGCCTAATGAGCTGCCCAGGCACCTTAAATGAGGATAAACCAACACTGCACTCAACTTACCCAAATTATATAGTCTCATCTGGGCACTAATGCACTGTCGAACACAACCTGAGCCCGGACCTCCTGACCAACACCCAGAAAGCTGACCGCACTCTGAGCACATCAGACCCGCCATGGCCTTAGGTCATCATCTCTTCCCTACCTCAGTTTTCAGGCTTGAGAACCGAGACCTTATCTCCAATCACTGCCCAGGCATGAGTGTAATGCAGAAATCAGAACTCCTCCTTACCCATGGCAAGAAACCTTGTGGTTGGCACGTTGTCCAACGTTCAGTGAAGGAGAAATCAGCATTCACCCTGAGGCCTCGCCCATTCTTGAGTGGGACGAGGGCATAAACACGCATGTGACCCCCAGCATGAGTCCTGTCCTCTAGTAAGTCCTCTAAGTGGCTGGACCATTAGATGCCATAATGGTCTTGACATGTCCCTAGGCCCCAATTTTAACCAGATTTCTGATTGTCCAGTCGCCCCTCCCCAGGGCTCTACTCTGGAATCCCTCATTTGGTGGGACACCTGAAGTTAAAAAAGAAAACAACAACAACAAAAAAACGGACTTCTTCCATCCCACAGAATGACCTCAAACTCTTTGGACTGGGCCAAACCACCAGAGAGTAAGACTCGTCCATTTCCCATGAAGTCACCCAGAAATTTCACGACCATGAGTGACACGATATCCAGAGACAAAAACTTGAGCAAGAGCCTCACACTCGCCCTTTTTTCAAATCATGAAGAGTTCTCCTCATGGTTTGTAGATCACTCCTGCCATACCTATGACCCGAAACATAAGCCGAGGTTGTGTTTTCAGACAACTGTCCAAACAGCCCTGGCCTACACAACCTACAGGCTCAGGCCCCTGGAGCCAAACATGAGGACTGTACTTGCCCTTTCCAAGGGAATTGTGTGTGCCCATTCCAATGGCCACAACCCTACTAATAGGATAAACCTCCAAAGTCCCTGATCCATCTCAATAGTGGTGGCTTCCCAGGAACAACAGGGGCAATCTGAGCCCATCTGAGCACCTACCTGCACTCAGACCCATAGACAGATGTCCCCAGAGGTAAAAAGGAACGAACAGGCCCCTAGGCACTAATCAGATCCACTTCTTTGGTTTCCAGTCATCTCTCCTCAGACGCCTGGATTTCAAAACCAGCAATGGCTTTTTCTTGACTCACCCATCAGAAAACATCTCATCTGCACATGGGAAACTTGCACGTTGGAGCTGTGTCAAAGCCTCTGTATAGGAGAGCCCTTCAGGGCGACAGTGCCACCGCTTCATTCCAAGGTCTCCATACACACAAAAGCACATTATGACCCATCCCCAGGAGAGTCCATTTCACCTCAGCCTCCTCGGTTGCTCCCCCAGATCCAGCAGACCTAACCTGTCATGTTGCTAGGAAACAATTGGAATGCGAGGTGGGCTACCCAGCCATCCATCCTTAGAACCCTGCTCAGAATCATTGGACTGGAGCCAAACAACAGGTCTCAATTGTCCTGCAGTAGACACTTTGCAGTTTGGAGCTTCTCACAAATCCCTTCGTGGGAAAACCCCCATGGCCTCATGATGCTCCCCCTTCATGAAGGGGCCATCGTGGACAGAAACTCCAACCTGAGCGATCGTCTGATACTCGCCCTGACTTCAGATGCACGAGATCTCGATTCCGGTCTGTAGATTGTGCCTGCCATGTCCTCACCCAGAAACCTAAGCCTAGCTTGTGTTCTCAGACTTCTGTCCTCAGACTACTGGCCCACAAGCCCTCCCCTTTGGCAATCCAGGACTACAATGCAGCACTCTGCCTGCTCTCCAGAAGAAAAACATTGCCCTCTGGGGCTACCCAGTAACCCCAAATGAGGATCAACCTGCACCTATCTTGGCTGTACCCTAAATACATAGGCTGACTAGGGCACTAATGCCCTTTCTGACACAGCCTGAGCCTGGACCTCCTGGCCCCACCCAGACAGCTGGCCGCACACTGAGAACATCGAGCCGCCATGGCCTTATGTCGTCATCTCTTCCCATCCTCGGATTTTAGACTTCAGAATCTAGACCTTATCTCCATTCACTGCCCAGTGTTGAACGGGATGCAGAAATCTGAACTCCTTCCCCATGGCAAGAAACCTTGTGGTGCATGTTGTCCAACTTTCAGTGTATTTGAAACCAGTGTGGCCCATGAGGCCCCGCCCATGCTCGCAGGCAACATTGGTCAAAAACACACATTGTGACCCTCAACCTGAGCCCAGTCCTCAAGTAAGGCCTCTCAGTGGCTGGATGAATAGATAGCATATTGGGCTTGCCATGCCCCTAGGCCCCAATTTTGAACCATAGTTCGTGTTGTGCCTTTAGTCTTTCCCACTGATTTGCTTTGGAATTCCTCTTTTGGTGGGACACCTGAGGTAACAAAACTGAAAGGAGTCCTCCCATCCCACAGATTGACGAAAAACAATTGGGAATCGGGCGAAATCCTCAGAGAGGAAGATTCGTCCATGGCCCATGAGGCATCCCCAGCATTCCACGGCCATCGCTGATACAAATTCCAGAGACAAATGCCTGAGCAATCGCCTCAGATTCGCTCTATATTCAAATCTTCATGAGTTGTTCTCATTGTTTGTAGATTGGGCCTGCCATACCGACGTCCCCAAACATATCTTAGTTTGTGTATCGGAATCACAAATCAGAACTCTGCCTTCCACATGGCTGTAATGCTTGTTCTTCACATGGAGTCACACCTTCACGTGGTAGAATCCTTCATGTCCCCTGATGCCACGCCAAACATGAGTGCTGCTTGGGCACAAAATCACACTGTGACCCTCAGCATGAGCCCCATTTCAAAAAAAGGCCTGTCAGATTCTGGACGAAGATCGTGCATATAGTCCTTCCAATGCACATAGGCACCCAGGACTAACTTGATGGTGTGTATTCCGGTTGAGGGAACCCACTGCTGTGCTCTAGAGTCCCTCTCCTGGGGGGTCCCATGTGGCAGAAAACAGTACTCTTCCCTTCCCACAGAATGAACCCAAACACTTGGGAGCTTGGACAATCCCCCGAGAGGAAGGCTCTTCCTTGGCCCTTAGGCAACCCCTACCCTGACCGGACACGGTGAACGCAACACCCAGAGACAAAAGCCTGAGCGACTGCCTGCCAATTGCCCACCTTTGATATCAAGAGGATCTCCCCTCAAGGACTGGGGATCAGGCCTGCCATTACCTTGGCCCATAGCTGAGCCAAGTTTGCTTTTTCAGACATCTGTCCCCACAGCCCTGGCAAACACACCCTCTAGGCTGGGTCCTCTGGAGCCATACCACAGGACCATGCCTGCTCTCTCCTGGGAAACTGTGTCCATTCCTTTGGCCACAAACCTCCAGAATATGAGAAACCTCAAGGCCCCCGAGGACATCGCATTACTGGGAGCCTCCCTGGAAACACAGGGGCATTCGGACACAAGCTGAGCAGCTGCCTCCACGAAGGCATGCACACAGATGTCAACAGAGATAGAAGGTTGAGCCGGACAGGCCCTTAGGCCGTAATCTCAACTCTTGCTTTGGTTTCCAGGTGTCACTCCTCAGAGGCTTTGGTTCGAAGAACAGGATATGGGGCTTTCCTGAGGCACTGAACAGAACTCCCCTCGTCTCCACATGGGAAGCTTCCTTGTTGGAGCCGTGTCAAACACCTCAGGTTGGAGAATCCTGCAGAGTCCCTGATCCACCTCCACATACCAAGGTCTCCCAGGCCACCAAGCCACAGTAGGACTCATCTTCAGGAGAGTCCATTTCCACTCTCCCCTCTGGGTAGCTCACCCAGGAGCCCGGAGATTGAGCCTGCCTTGTCCTGACTAAAGAGTGGGAATATGATGTGGCGTTCCCAGGCATCCATGCTTAGACACCAGCTCTCGAGTCTTTCCGTATGGGGACCCTGGAACCATCCAATAGGATTCGACTGTCGTGCAGAAGGAAACCTTGAGGTTTGGAGTAGTTCACAAATCCCATCGTAGGCAAACCTCCGTGGCCTCATGAAGCGCCCACACCCTTCCGGAAGAGGCCATGCTGGACAAAAACTCTAGCCTGAGGCACGTCTCATAGTTGACATGACCTCAGTGCAGGAGATCTTGATTCAGCCTCTGCAGAGTGGGCCTGCCGTGCCCTCGGTCCCAAACCTCACGCTAGCTTGTGTTTTCAGACATCATTTTTCACACTCCTGGCAAACAAGCCCTCCGGACTAGGAACTCCAGAACCACAACCCAGCCCAGTGTCTGCCCAATGGAAGAAAAACGTTTCCCTGTGGCGCTATCCAGAAAACCCAGATGAGTATCAACCTGCTCAGGCCTCGACGGTACCTGAACTGGATAGGCTTCTCTGGGCACTCATGCTCTGTCTGACACAGCCTGAAGCCAGACGTCCAGACAGACAAGGAGACAGCTGGCTGCACACACAGCACTTCGGACACGCCATGGTCTTATGCCGTCACCTCTTCCTAACCTTGGTTTTCAGATATCTGAACCTAGACATCATATCAATTCTCCACACAGCTGGGTATCGCAAGCACAAAACAGAACTCCTCCTTTCCCAGGGCTGTCAAGCTTTATCTTGGCATGGAGTCACACCTTCAGGGTGGGAGAAACCTTCATGGCCCCTGATGCCACGCCCAACCTTGAGTGCTGCTTGGGCACAAATGCATACTGTGTGACCCTAAGCATGAGCCCCATGTCAAAGAAAGGCCTGTCAGGGCCTGGACCAAGAGCCCGCATATGGGGCTTGCCAAGCCCCAATGCACCCAATCCTCACCAGGGTTTGAGATTTCCAGTCTCCCCGCCCGTACCTGGGCCTGTATTCTGGAATCCCTTTCTTGGAGAGACCCATGAGCCAGATAACACGACTCCACCCTTCACACACAATGACCCCAAACTCTTGGGAGCTGGGACAAATCCCCAGAGACGGATACTCGTGCACAGTCCCTGAGGCCACCCCTCGAATCCACGGCTATCCCGGACACAACATCCAGAGACAAAAGCCTGAAGGAACGCCTCCCACTCGCCCTTATTTCAGAGGCCCAGAGCTCCCTCTCCGTCTGCACATCCGGCCTGCCATACCCTAGGCGCCACTCATAAGCTGAGGTTGTGTTTTCAGACTTCTGTGCCCACAGCCTGGACCCACACAACCTCCAGGCTAGGGCCTCTAGAGCCACAGCGAAAGATTGTGCCTGCCCTCTCCAAGGAAAGTGTGCCCAATTTATTGACCACAACCCTACAGATAGGAAAAAGCTCCAAGGCCCCTGAGGCCATCAATAGTGTAGCCCACCCTGGACTAGGAGGGGCTCTCTGACACCAGCGGTGCAACTATCTCCACGTAGACTCTCAGACAGTGTCCCCAGAGACAGAAGGTTGAAATGGACAGGCCCCCAGGCCCTAATCTGAACCTTAGGTTTGGTTTCCATGTGTCCATCCTCAGAGGACTGTTTTCGTAGACCAGCACACGGGGCTTTTCTGAGGCACCAAACCAAACCTCTCTCTTCTCCACATGGGGAGCTTTCTTACTGGGGATGTATCAAATCCTTCAGGTAGGAGAGTTCCGAAGGGCCCCTGAACAACCACCACATTCCAAGGTCTCCATGGACCCAAACGCACATTACGACGCATCTTCAGGAGAGGCCATTTCAACTCAGTTCCCTGGGTCGCGTGCCTCAGAGGCAGCAGATCAAACATATCTTGTAGCTAATGGCCAGTGGGAATGCGAGGCATGCTGTAAAGGGATCCATCCTTCGAACCCTGCTCTCCAGTCCGTCCGTATGGTATGTCCTGGAGCCATGCAACAGGACTCGAATGTCCCGCAGAAAGAAAACTTGTGGTTTGGGGCAATCTACAAACTCAGCGTGGGAAAACTTCCTTGGCCTCATGAGGCCCCACTTCATGAAGGTGCCATCATGGACACATACTCCAGCCTCAGCCAACGTCTGATCCTCAGCCTGACTTCAGATGCAGGAGATTTTGATTCAGCCTCTGCAGAGTGGGCCTGCTCTGCCCTTGGCTCTAATCCTCATCCTAGCTTGTGTTTTCATACTTCCGTCCTCACACTCCTGGCCCACAAACCCTCCCTACTTAAAAATTCTGGGGCCACAATGAAGCACTCTGCCTGCCTCTCAGGAGAAAAACATTGTCTATGGTGCTGCCCAGAAACCACAAATGAGGATCAAACTGCATGGCCCTCGCAACACCCCAATTGCATAGGCTACCTTAAACACTGATGGTCTGTCGCAAATAGCCTGAGCAGAGACCTTCCAACAGACATCGACACAGCTGACTGCACACCCAGCACATGGGACCCGCCACTGCCTTAGTCCACCATCCATTCCCAACCTGGGTTTTCCGTCATCGGAACCTAGACCTTATCTCCAATCCCTGCACAGTGGGGAACCTGATGCACAAGTCAGAACCCCTCCTTCCCCATGGCAAGAAACCTTGCTGCTGGCAGTGAGTCAAACCTTCAGTGTAGGACAAAACGGCATGCCCCATGAGGCCACGCCCAAGCGTGAGTGCCGCCTTGCACACAAACACACATTGTGACCCTCAGCGTGAGTACATTGTTCAAGTAATGCCTCTCAGTGACTGGACCAAGAGCCCGCATATGTGGCTTGCCATGCACATAGGCACCCAGGACTAACTAGATGGTGTGTATTCCAGTTGAGGGAACCCACAGCTGTGCTCAAGAGTCCCTCTCCTGGGGGTTCCCCTGTGGCAGAAAACAGTACTCTTCCCTTCCCACCGAATGATCCCAAACACTTGGGAGCTTGGACAATCCCCCGAGAGGAAGGCTCTTCCTCGGCTTCTGAGGAAACCCTACCCTGACCTGACACTCTGAACACAACACCCAGAGACAAAAGCCTGAGCGACTGCCTCCCACTTGCCCTCCTTTGATTTCCAGAGGATCTCATCTCACAGACTGGAGATCAGGCCTGCCATTACCTTGGCCCCTAGCTGAGCCAAGTTTGCTTTTTCAGACATCTGTCCCTACAGCCCTGGCAAACACACCCTCTAGGCTGGGTCCTCTGGAGCCATACCACAGGACCATGCCTGCTCTCTCCTGGGAAACTGTGTCCATTCCTTTGGCCACACACCTCCAGAATATGAGAAACCTCAAGGCCCCCGAGGACATCCCACTACTGGGAGCCTCCCTTGACATACAGGGGCATTCGGACACAAGCTGAGCAGCTACCTCCACGAAGGCATGCACACAGATGTCAACAGAGATAGAAGGTTGAGCCGGACAGGCCCTTAGGCCGTAATCTCAACTCTTGCTTTGCTTTCCAGGTGTCACTCCTCAGAGGCTTTGGTTCGAAGAACAGGATATGGGGCTTTCCTGAGGCACTGAACAGAACTCCTCTCGTCTCCACATGGGATGCTTCCTTGTTGGAGCCGTGTCAAACACCTTAGCTTGGAGTATCCTGCAGAGTCCCTGAGCCAACTCCACATTCCAAGGTCTCCCAGGCCACCAAGCCCCTGTAGGACTCATCTTCAGGAGAGTCCATTTCCACTCTCCCCTCTGGGTAGCTCACCCAGGAGCCCGCAGATTGAGCCTGCCTTGTCCAGACTAAAGAGTGGGAATATGAGGTGGCGTTCCCAGGCATCCATGCTTAGACACCTGCTCTCGAGTCTTTCCGTATGGGACCTACTGGAACCATTCAATAGGACTCGACTGTCGTGCAGAAGAAAACCTTGAGGTTTGGAGTAGTTCACAAATCCCATCGTAGGCAAACCTCCCTGGCCTCAAGAAGCCCCCACACCCTTCCAGAAGAGGCCATGTTGGACAAAAACTCTAGCCTGAGACACGTCTCATAGTTGACATGACCTCAGTGCAGGAGATCTCGATTCAGCCTCCGCAGAGTGGGCCTGCCTTGTCCTCGGTCTCAAACCTCACGCTAGCTTGTGTTTTCAGACTTCCTTCCTCACACTCCTGGCAAACAAGCCCTCTGGACTAGGAACTCCAGAACCACAACCCAGCCCAGTGTCTGCCCAATGGAAGAAAAACGTTTCACTGTGGGGCTCTACAGAAAACCCATATGAGGATCAACCGGCTCGGGCCTCGACGGTACCCGAACTGGATAGGCTGCTCTGGGCACTCATGCTCTGTCTGACACAGCCTGAAGCCAGAAGTCCAGACAGACAAGGAGAACAGCTGGCCGCACACCCAGCCCTTCGGACACGCCATGGTCTTATGCCGTCATCTCTTCCTAACCTTGGTTTTCAGATATCTGAACCTAGACATCGTATCAATTCTCCACACAGCTGGGTATCACAAGCCCAAAACAGAACTCCTCCTTCCCCATGGCTGTCTAGCTTGCTCTTGGCATGGAGTCACACCTTCAGGGTGGGAGAAACCTTCATGGCCCCTGATGCCACGCCCAAACTTGAGTGCTTCTTGGGCACAAATTCACACTGTGACCCTCAGCATGAGCCCCATTTCAAAGAAAGGCCTGTCAGGGCCTGGACCAAGGGCCCGCATATGGGGCTTGCCAAGCCCCTATGCACCCTATCCTCACCAGGGTTTGAGATTTCCAGTCGCCCCGCCCGTACCTGGGGCTCTGCTCTGGAATCCCTTTCTTGGAGAGACCCATGAGCCAGACAACACGACTCCACCCTTCCCACAAAATGACCCCAAACTCTGGGAGCTGGAACAAATCCCCAGAGAGGGATACTCGTCCACAGTCCCTGAGGCCACCCCTCCAATCCACGGCTATCCTGAACACAACATCCAGAGACAAAAGCCTGAAGGAACGCCTCCCACTCGCCCTTTTGTCAGAGGCCCAGGAGCTCCCTCTCGGGCTGTCCATCCGGCCTGCCATACCCTAGGCGCCACTCATAAGCTGAGTTTGTGTTTTCAGACTTCTGTGCCCACAGCCTGGACCCACACAACCTCCAGGCTAGGGCCTCTGGAGCCACAGCGAAAGATTGTGCCTGCCCTCTCCAAGGAAAGTGTGCCCAATCCATTGACCACAACCCTGCAGGTTAGGGTAAAGCTCCAAGGCCCCTGAGGCCATCAATAGTGTAGGCCACCCTGGACTAAGAGGGGCTCTCTGACACCAGCGGAGCAACTATCTCCACTTAGACTCACAGACAGTGTCCCCAGACAGAGAAGATTGAAATGGACAGGCCCCTAGGCCCTAATCTGAACCTTAGCTTTGGTTTCCATGTGTCCGTCCTCAGATGACTGGTTTCGTATCAGCATATTAGGTTTTTCTAAGGCACCAAACGAAACCTCTCTCGTCTCCACATGTGGAGCTTTCTTACTGGAGCTGTATCAAACCCTTCACATAGGAGAGTTCTGCAGGGCCACTGAACTACCAGCACACCCATGGTCTCCATGGACCCAAACGCACATTATGACACATCCTCAGGAGAGGCCATTTCAACCCAGCCCTTTGGGTAACGTGCCCCAGAGCCAGCAGTTCAAACATATCTTCTCGCTAATGGCCAATGGGAATGCGACGCATGCTGTTCAGGGATCCATCCTTGGAACCCTGCTCTCCAGTCTTTCCGTATGTTATGTCGTGGAGCCATCCAACAGGACTTCACTGTCCCGCAGAAGGAAACCTTGTGGTTTGGGCAACCTCCAAACTCAGCGTGGAAAACTTCCTTGGCATCATGAGGCCCCCGCTTCATGAAGGTGCCATTATGGACACAAACTCCAGCCTCAAACAACGTCTGATCCTCAGCCAGACATCAGATGCAGGGGAATTCGATTCAGCCTCTCCAGAGTCTGCCTGCTCTGCCCTTAGCTCCAATCCTCACCCTAGCTTGTGTTTTCAGACTTCCGTCCTCACACTCCTGGCCCACAAACCCTCCCTACTGGGAATTCTGGGGCCACAATGAAGCACTCTGCCTGCCTCCCAGGAGAAAAACATTGTCTATGGTGCTGCCCAGAAACGCCAAATGAGGATCAAACTGCTTGGCCCTCAGCAATACCCCATTTGCACAGGCTATCTTAAACACTGACGTTCTGTCGCACATAACCTGAGCCCAGACCTTCCAACAGACACTGACACAGCTGGTTGCACACCCAGTATATTGTAGCCGCCACTGTCTTGGCCACCATCAATTCCCAACCTGGGTTGTCAGTCATCGGAACCTAGACCTTATCTCCAATCCCTGCACAGGGGCGAACCAGAAGCTTAAGTCAGAAATCTCCTTCCCCATGGCAAGAAACCTTGCTGCTGGCAATGAGTCAAACCTTCATTGTAGGATAAACGGCATGGCCCATGAGGCCACGGCCATGCGTGAGGGCCTTCTTGGGCACAAACACACATTGTGACCCTCAGCGTGAGTACCTTATTCAAGTAACGCCTCTCAGTGACTGGACCAAGAGCCCGCATATGTGGCATGCCTTACCCATAGGCACCCAGCCCTACTAGATGGCGGGTATTCCAGTTGAGGGAACCCACTTCTGTGCTTAGAATTCCTATTCTGAGGGGTCACCTGTGAAGAATACAGTACTCTTCCCTTCCCAAAGAATGAATCCAAGCACTTTGTAACTTGGACAATCCCCCGAGAGGAAGGCTCTTCCTGGTCCCCTGAAGCAACCCCTACTTGAACAGCCATTTTGAACGCAACATCCAGATAACAAAAGCCTAAGCGACTGCCTTCCACTTGCCCTCCTTTGATATGGAGAGTATCTCCCCTCGTGGACTAGATATCAGGCTTGCCATTACCTTGGCCCCTACCTGAGCCAAGTTTGTTTTTTCAGATATCTGTCCCCACAGCCCTGGCAAACACAGCTTCTAAGCTGGGTCCTTTGAGCCATACCACAGGACCGTGCCTGCTCTCTCCTGGAAACAGTTTCCATTCCTTTGGCCACACACCTCCAGAATAAGAGAAACCTCAAGGCCCCCGAGGACATCCCACTACTGTAAGCCTCCCTGGACACACAGGGGCATTCTGATGCAAGCTGTGCAGCTACATCCACGAAGGCATGCACACAGATGTCCACAGAGTCAGAAGGTTGAGCCGGACAGGCCCTTAGGCCCTAATCTCAACTCTTGCTTTGGTTTCCAGGTGTCACTCCTCAGAGGCTTTGGTTCGAGGAACAGCATATGGGGATTTTCTGAGGCACTGAACAGAACACCTCTCTTCTCCACATGGAAAGGTTCTTTGTTGGAGCCGTGTCAAACACCTCAGGTTGGAAAATCCTGCAGAGACCCTTAGCCACCTCCACATTCCTAGGTCATCCAGGCCACCTACCCACAGTAGGACTCATCTTCAGGAGAGTCCATTTCCACTCACCTCTCTGGGTAGCTTACCCAAGAGCCCGCAGATTGAGCCTGCCTTGTCCTGACTAAAGAGTGGGAATATGAGGTGGCGTTCCCAGGCATCCATGCTTAGACACCTGCTCTCGAGTCTTTCCGTATGGGGCCTCCTGGAACCATCCAATAGGACTCGACTGTCGTGCCGAAATAAACCTTGAGGTTTGAAGTAGTTCACAAATCCCATCGTAGGGAAACCTGCCGGGTCTCATGAAGCCCCCCACATTCTTCAGGGAGAAGCCATCATGGACAAAAACTCTAGCTTGAGCACGTCTCATAGTAGACATGACCGCAATGCAGGAGATCTCGATTCAGCCTCTGCAGAGTGGCCTGCCGTGCCCTCGGTCCCAAACCTCACGCTAGCTTGTGTTTTCAGACTTCCTTCCTCACACTCCTGGCAAACAATCCCTCCAGAGTAGGAATTGCAGAACCACAAGCCAGCCCAGTGACTGCCCACCACTAGAAAACGTTTCCTTGTGGGGCTCACAATAAAACCCAGATGAGGATCAACCTGCTCTTGCCTCGACGGCACTCAGATTTGATAGGCTGCTCTGGGCACTAATGCTCTGCCTTTCACAGCCTGATGCCAGACGTCCAGACAGGCAAGGAGACAGCTGGCCACACACCTAGCACTTCTGACACGCCATGGTCTTATGCCGTTATCTCTTCCTAACCTTGGTTTTCAGATATCTAAACCCAGATTTTATATCAATTCCCCACACAGTTGGTCATCTGAAGCACAAATCAGAACTCCTTCTTCCCCATGGCTGTAAGGCTTGCTCTTGGCATGGAGTCACACCTTCAGGGTGGGAGAAACCTCATGGCCCCTGATGCCACGCCCAAACTTGAGTGCTGCTTGGGCACAAATTCACACTGTGACCCTCAGCATGAGCCCCATGTCAAAGAAAGGCCTGTCAGGGCCTTGACCAAGAGCCCGCATATGGGTCGTGCCAAGCCCCTATACACCCAATCCTCACCAGTGTTTGAGTTTTCCAGTCTCCCCCCCGTACCTGGGGCTCTGCTCTGGAATCACTTTCTTGGAGAGACCCATGAGCCAGAAAACATGACTCCACCCTTCCCACAAAATGACCCCAAACTCCTGTTAGCTGGGACAAATCCCCAGAGAGGGATACTCGTCCACAGTCCCTGAGGCCACCCCCTACAATCCACGGCTATCCTGGATGCATCCAGAGACAAAAGCCTGAAGGAATCTCGCCCTTGATTCACAAGCCAAGGAGCTCACTCTCTATCTGTACATCCGGCCTGCTATACCCTCGGCGCCACTCATAAGCTGAGTTTGTGTTTTCAGACTTCTGTGCCCACAGCCTGAACCCACACACCCTCCAGGCTAGGGCATCTGGAGCCACAGCGAAAGATTGTGCCTGCCCTCTCCAAGGAAAGTGTGCCCAATCCATTGACCACCACCCTACAGGTTAGGGAAAAGCTCCAAGGCCCCGGAGGGCATCCTGATAGTGTAGGCTGCCCTGGACTAAAAGGGGCACTCTGACAGCAGCTGAGCCATTATCACCACTTAGACTCTCAGACAGTGTCCCCAGAGACAGAAGATTGAAATGGACAGGCACCCAGGCCCTAATCTGAACCTTAGCTTTAATTTTCATGTGTCTGTCCTCAGAGGACTGGTTTCGTATACCAGCATATTAGGTTTTTCTGAGGCTCCAAACCAAACATTTCTCGTCTCCACATGGAGTGCTTTCTTACTGGATCTGTATCAAACCCTTCTGGTCGGAGAATTCCGCAGGGCCACAGTACAACCATCACATTCCAAGTTCTCCATGGACAGAAACCCACATTATGACGCATCCTCAGGAGAGGCCATTTCAACTCAGCCCGCTGGTTAGCTTGCCCCAGAGCCAGCAGATCAAACATATCTTGTCGTTAATGGCCAATGGGAATGCGAGGCATGCTGTTCAGGGATCCATCCTTTGAACCCTCCTCTTCAGTCCTTCCGTATGGTATGTACTGGAGCCAACCAACAGGACTCGACTGTCTCGCAGAAGGAAACCTTGTGGTTTGTGGCAACCTCCAAACTCAGCGTGGGAAAACTTCGTTGGCCTCATGAGGCACCTGCTTCATGAAGGTGCCATCAAGGGCACAATCCAACCTCAGCCAACGTCTGATCCTCAGCCTGACTTCAGATGCATGAGATTTCCTTTCAGCCTTTGCAGAGTGGGCCTGCTCCCAACCTCACCCTATCTTTTGTTTTCAGACTCTACCCTAGCACTCCTGGCCCCAAAGCCCTCATGATTGGGAATTCTGGTTCCAGAACGACGCACTCTGCCTGCCCCCCAATGAAAAACATTGTCTATGGCATTGCTCAGAAACCCCAAATGAAAATCAACCTGCTCAGCCCTCGGCAACACCCCAATTGCATAGGCTACCCTAAACACTATGCTCTGTCTTACATAGCCTGAGCCCAGACCTTGTGAGAGACATTGAGACAGTTGGCTTCACACCCAGCACATCGAACCTGCCATGGGTTAGGCCATTTCATCCCTTCCCATTGACCTGGGTGTCTTCCTGGAGGTATATTCTGAGGCTGTGTCAGACTATGCATTTTTTCTGGAGCTTCCTATGGAATTGGGGTGGTATTAGGGGCCTTGCAATTTTCTCTTAATCTGGTGGGTTGGGAAACTGAGACAGGCTGACATTCCTTGGGAGAGCTGCCCCAGTGCTGTTGTGTGTTCCTGGAGGCCCCATCCTGGAGGGCATATGGGTCAGGACTCTGGGTCCAAAGTCTTCAGACACAAACTCGGGTAAGAGTTAAGCTCGAGGTGATGGCAGACCCAATCTGCAGACCCTGAGCGAAGCATCTCCAGATATGAAATTCGGACGGCTGTGAGGCAGGAGCACAGTCTTTTCTGTCTGACTTGTTTGTCTATGATGGCCACGAAATGGAGGGGTGGCCTCATGGGTCCATGTGAGATTCCACCTCTCTGGGAATTCTGCTCGGCACCCAAGAGTTTGGTGTATTTCCGGGGGATGGGAGGAGCGCAGTTTTCTGAGTCAGGGATCCAGTCCAAACAGCCATTCCAGAGATGGGTCCTGGGTTCTGGAGCCTGGATCACCGCAACAAGGCTTAGGATTTGGGCCTAGGGTCCTGCTCTATGTTTTCCTGGTACAGCTCCCGAGTGTTCTTGTTGGAAATGGGTCTCATTCTGAGGGTTACAATGCCTGTTTTTGCCCAGATGCCCATGCTGAGTGGGTGTGACCTCATGGGCTATGCACTTGGCTCCCACTCTGAGGGTTGGACTGCCATCTCAACATTCAGTTTTCCTGCCATGGGGAAGGAGGTGTACTTTTTTATGCTTCAGGTTCCCCCATGGGCAGGAATTTGAGCTAAGTTCTGGGACAGGTGCCTGAATACCCAGTTCGCTTTGAGATGAGGTCCTCGGGCCAAGGCAGGACCCACCTGCAGAAAATGAGGCCTGCTTTCTGGGTGGCTGTCAGGAGCTCGGGCTCGAGCTGTGTCAGACAGAACATTCGTGGAGAGTTCGGCCTATGATATTGGGGTGCTTTTGAGAGCTGTGCAACTGGATCCTCATGGGAGATTTTTGCACAGACCCTTTCTTCACTTCTTCTATCTGGTGAGCAGGCAGATGGCTGCATTACGGCTTCAGAATATCCAAGTTGGAGGGTTTGCAGGCGAGGAGTGTGAGGATAGAAATATGAAAACATAAGCTACGGTTACGCTCAGTGCCGAGCACATGTCTATTCCAATGTACAGCAGTTGTTTCGAGATCTCCAGCACCTGGGCGAGGGGCAGATGTCTGCTCATGCTGGAGTTTGTATCCATGATGGCCAACAAATGGTGGGGAGGCCTCAAGAATTCTTGGAGGTTTTTCCAAGCTGGAGCTTGTGAGCTGCTCCAAACATCAAGGTGTCCTACTAAGGGGCAGCAGAAGTCTTCTTACAGGGCTCCAGGGTCCCCCATATGGAAGATTCGATAGCAATGCTCTCTGAATGGAGGCCTGGGAAGCCAATCTCGTGTTACCATTGCAGCTGAGGAACAGGGTAAGCTTGAACCAATGACACTGATTCCAAGTTCCAAGTGATTTGCGTTGATGGAAGTTCTCAGTCTAACAGGTCCCAATGCTGCTTGGTGTCCAGGGAGACCTTAGAATGTGGTGGCGGCTCTCTGACCATTGAGGATTCTCTATCCTTAGGATTAGACCCAGTACCCAGGAGCCAGGTTTCCTTCTTGGGACAGGAGGTGTGCTCTTGTATGGCTCACGGACCACAGGTTGGACCATATGCTTGAATTTCCAGAACAGACCTCTAGGGAGAGAGACCTCAAAACATAAGCTAGGGTTCTGATGAGGTTTTAGGGCCATGGAAGTTTCAATCTTCGGACTAAGTGCCATTGGCCTGCATGTCATCCTGGAGGTAGGTGCTGAAGCTGTGTCAGGCTGTGCACTTTTTCCAGAGTGGACTATGAAATTGGGGTGCAGTCAGGGGCCTTGCAGTTTTATCCTAATCTGGACATTTTGGGAAACTGAGATGGGCAGGGTTTCCTCAGGAGAGCAGGGCCAGTGATGTCATGTGTTTCTCGAGGCCCCATCCTGGAGGTCATGTGTGTCAGGACTTTGGGACCAAAGACTTTAGACACAACCTCAGATAAGAGATAGGAGTGAGGTGATGGCAGTCCGAATCTGAAGACCCTGAGGGAAGCTCCTCGGGATTTGAAATTCAGGTGGCTGGGAGGGAGGAGCACAGGCTTTTCTGTCTGGATTGTGTGTCTAGGATGGCCACTAAATGGAGGGGTGACCTCATGTGTCCATGGGATATTCTTCCACTCTGGTGATTCTGCTTGGCACCCAAGAGTTTGATTTCTTTCTGGGGAAGAGGAAAAGACTGTATTCCATCTCTGGGATCCTGTCCAAACAGGGATTCCAGAGATGGGTTCTGGGTCCAGACACTGGGAAAACTTAACCAAAGCTTCGATTTGGGTTGCTGGTCCAGATCCCAAAAGGGATCTTTGGAAAGGGGTCTCATTCTGAGGGTCACAATGCCTGTTTGTGCCCATCTGCCCATCCTGTGTAGGCATGGTCTCATGGACCATGCACCTGGTTCCAACTCAGGGTTGTACAGCCATCTCAACATTCAGTTTTCTGGCCATGGGGAAGGAGGAGCACTCTTTTGTGCTTCCGAGTCCCCTATGGGCAGGAATTTGAGCTAAGTCTGGGACAGGTACCTGAATATCCAGGTTGCTTCAAGATGATGGCCTCGGGCCAAGGTTGGACCCACCTGGAGGATATGGGGCCCACTATCTGGGTGGCTGACAGGAGGTCGGGGATCAGGCGGTGTCAGACAGACAATTTATGCAGAGGTCGGTCTATTATATTGGGGTGCCATTGAGGGCCGTGCAGGAGGATCCTCATGTGAGTTTCTGCGAAGACCCATAGGGCACTTCTTCTTTCTGGTGGGCAGGCAGAAAGCTGCACTGTGGCTTCAGAATTCCCAATATGGAGGGCTTGTAGGCGAGGAGTGTGAAGACAGAAGTCTGAAAACACAAGCCATGGATAAGCTCAGTGCTGACCACAGGACCATTCCATTGTGCAGTGGTTGTTTCGAGATTTCCAGCACCTGAGTATGGGCGAGGGTCAGATGTCTGCTCACGCTGGGTTTGCATCCATGATGGTCAACGAATTGTGGGGTGGCCTCAAGAATTCTTGGAGATTTTCCCAAGCAGGACCTTGTGAGCTGCTCCAAACAGCAAGGTGTCCTACTGTGGGACAGGGGAAGTCCGCTTACAAGGCTCCAGGGTCCCCCATATAGAAAGATTCGACAGCAGAGGTCTCTGAATGGGGGCCTGGGAAGTCTTCCTTGCATGACCATTGCAGCTGAGGAACATTGCAGGCTTGATCTGCTGGTTTTTGTTCAAATTTCCAAGTGATCTAAGTTGACGGATGTTCTCAGTCTAATGAGTCACAATGCTGCTTCGTGTCCAGGGAGACCTTAGAATGTGGTGGTGAGGGTGCCTGGGTGGCTCAATGGGCTAAGCCGCTGCCTTCAGCTCAGGTCATGATCTCAGAGTCCTGGGATTGAGTCCCGCATCGGGCTCTCTGCTCAGCAGGGAGCCTGCTTCTTCCTCTCTCTCTCTCTGCCTTCCTCTATGCCTACTTGTGATCTCTCTCTGTCAAATAAATAAATAAAATCTATATAAAAAAAAGAATGTGGTTGTGGGTCTGTGGCCATGCAGGATTCTCCTACCTGAGGGTTAGACCCAGTTCCCAGGAGCCAGGTTCCCTTCTCAGGACAGGAGGGGTTCTCTTGTATGGCTCAGGGACCACATGTCGGATCATATGTTGGATTTCAAGACCAGGCCTCTGGGCACAGAGGCCTGAATATCTAGGCTAGGGTTCTTATGAGGTTGTAGAGGCATGCCATCCTCAACCTTCGGACTTAGGGACTTTGACCTGTGAGTCTTCCTGGAGGTAGATGCTCAGGCTGTGTCAGACTGTGCATTTTTTCCAGAGTGGCCTATGAAATTGGGGTGGGCTCAGGGGCCTTGCAGGCTTTTCCTAATCTGGAGGGTTTGTGCAAATGAGACGGCAGAATTTCATCCAGAGATCAGGCCCAGTGATGTAGTGTGGTTCTGTCAGCCCCATCCTGCAGGGAATGTGGTTAAGGGCTCTGGGACCAAAGTCTTCAGACACAAAATTGTGTATCAATTAGGAGGGAGGTGATGGCAGCCCCGATATGCAGACGCTGAGGGCAGCTTCACAGGATTTGAAATTCGTGTGGCTGGGAGGCAGGAGCAAAGGCTTTTCTGTCTGGATTGTGTCTAGAATGGCCTTGGAATGGTGGGGTGTCCTCATGTGTCCATGGAATATTCTACTTCTCTGGGGATTCTGCCCAGCACCCAAGAGTTTGGTGTCTCACTGGGAAGGAGAGAGCGTGGTTTACTGTTTCAGGGTTCCCGTCAACACAGGGATTCCAGAGATGGGTTATAGGTCCCTGTGCCTGGATAACCCTACAAAGGCTTAGTATTTGGGCCTAGAGGCTTGACTGCCTGGCTCTGTGGGGCTTTGGTTCAGCTCCCATGGGGACTTGTTGGAAATGGGTCTCAGGGTAAGGGTCACAATGCCTGTTTGTGCCCAGATGCCCATCCTGAGTGGGCATTGGCTCTTGTTCCATGCACCTGGATCCCAATATGAGGGTTGGACCACCATATCAACATTTAATTTTCCTTCTATGAGGAAGGAGGAGTACTCTTTTGTGCTTCAGATTCCCCCATGCACAGTAATTTGAGCTATGTTCTGGGACTGGTACGTGAATAACCAGGTTGGTTTGAGATGAAGGACTCAGGTCAAGGCAGGTCACACCTGCCAGATATGGGTCCCGCTATCTAGGTGGCTACCAGGAGGTCGGGGCTCGAGCTGTGTCAGACAGAGCATTAGTTCACAAGGTGGCCTATGATATTGTGGTGCTATAGAGGGCTGTGCTGGTGGAACCTTATATGGAGTTTCACGCAGACCCATAGGGCACCTCTTTTTTCTGGTGGGCAGGCAGACGGCTGCATTGTGGCTCCCAAATTCCCAATATGGGGGACTTGAAGGCGAGGAGTGTGAGAACAGAAGGCATAAAACACAATCTATGCTTAATCTCAGTGCCGAGAACATGGCCGTTCCAATGTGCAGTGGTTTTTTCGAGATCTCCAGCATCTGAGTACAGGCGAGGGTCAGATGTCTGCTCATGATAGAGTTTGTATCTATCGTGGCCAACAAATGAAATATCCAGCACCTGAGTAAAGGTGGATTTCAGATGTTTACGCACACTGGAGTTTGTGTCTCTGATGACCGAGAAATGGAGGAGTGGCATCAAGAGGCTGATGCATGTGAGATGCTCCAAACAGCAAGGTTGTTTTTTCTACTGGACAGTTAGAGTCTGGTATGTTTTCTGCAGGGCCCCCCATGTGAAAAGTATGGGTAGCAGAGCCCTTCCACATGGATGCCTGGAAAGCACACCTCCATTGACCAATGCAGCTGAGGAACATGCAGGTTCTTTATGGTGCTTCTGGGGCGAAGCACCAAGGTCTTGAGTTGACATGGAATCTCTTGAAGATGGGTTACAATGCTGTTTTTTTTTTACCAGGTAGATCTTAGAATGTGTTGGTGGCTAAGGTGCCTGCAGGATTCTCCTACCCTGAGGGTTTAACACAGGTCGAAGAGCACGGTTACCTTCTGGGGACAGGAGATGTAGTGTTTTGTGGCTCAGGGACCACATGCCGTATCATAAGTTCCTATTCAAGAACAGGCCTCTGAAGACAGATGCCCGACAACCTAATCTAGGGTTCCAATGAGTACCAGGGGCATGAGAGGTTCAATCTTCAGACTTAGGACAGTTGACTTGGGTGTCTGCCAGGATGTAGGTGATCAGGGAGTTTCAGACTGCGCACTTATGTCCAGAGTAACCTCCAATATTGGGGTGGCCACAGGGGCCTTGAATGTTTCAACCAACTCTGGAGGGTTTGGTTAACTGACATGCACAATTTCCATGGGGATGGCAAGCACAGTCCTGTGGTGTGGCTCCAGAGACTCCACCCTGGAAGGCATGTGAGCCATGGTTCTGGGAGGGAAGTCTGCAAACACAAACTCGGGTTGGGTTTAGTGGCTAGGTTATCGCAGGGCAATGTGTAGACCTGGAAGGCTACTCGTCAGGAACAGTAACTGGAATGACCCGAAGGCGGAAGCACAGGCTTTTATATCTGGATTGTGTGTCTAGGGTGACCTCAGAATGCAGCTGTGGCCTCATGGGTCCATGGGAGACTTTTCCTCTAAGGATACTGGCGGCTCCCAATATTTTGATGACTTTTTGGGATGGGAAGACTGCTATTTTCGATCTTAGGTGTGCCCCAAAACAGGGATTCCAGAGATGGGCTCTGGGTCTAGGCGCCTGGAAAATCCCACCAAGGGTTGGGATTTGGGCTTATGGGCAGACCAGGCCTGCAATGCAGGATCTTGGTGGTGCAACTAGGAGGGCTTGTTTGGAAGCATGCTCAGACTGAGCATTACAATGCCTGTTTGTGCCCAGGGCGGCCCTCAGGAGTGGGCGTGGTCCCATTGTCCATTTTCTGGCTCCCACACTGAGGGATGGACACACATTCCAATGGCCAGGTTTCCAGCCATGGGGAAGGAGGAAATATCTATTGTGCTTCATGTTCCCCCATAGGCAGGGATTACAGCAAAGGTCTGGGGACAGATGCCTGAATACCAAGGATGCATAGAGATGACAGATTTGGGCCATGGCTGTTCTCACATGCTGGATATGGGCCCCGTTCTCTGGGTGGCTGACACGAGGTCTGGGCTCAGGCTGTGTCAGACACAGCACTAGTGGCCAGAGAAGTCTATATATTGGGGTTCTCTCCAGGGCCGAGTAAATTGATCCTCATGTAGGGTTTCTGGCCAGACTCACGAAGCACTTCTTTCTGTGGGGCAGGCAGAATGCTGCCTTATGGATCCAGAATTCCCTATCAAGAGGGTTTGGGGACAAATAGGGTGAGAATGCAATTGTAAACAACAGCTATGCTTAAATTGAGTGCCAAACGGAAGTCAGTTTCAATGTGCAGCAGCTTATACGAGATATCCAGCACCTGTGTAAGGGCAGATGTCAGATATTTGCTCACACTGGAGTTTGTGTCTAGGATGACGACTAATGGAGGGGTGGCTTCAGGAGGCAATGGAGGATTACCCACGCTTAGGATTGTGAGATGCTCCAAACAACAAGGTTTCCTTCTAATGGACAGGAGGAGTCTGTTTTTTTTTTCCTCCAGGGTCCCTCAAGTGGAAGTTTGCGTAGCAGAGCCCTCCCGCATGGATGACTGGAAAGCACACGTCCAATGACCATTGCAGCTGAGGAACATGACAGGTTCGTTTTGGTGGTTCTGGTGCCAAGTACCAAGGCCTTGAGTTGACTTGGAATCTCTTACAGATGTGTCCCAAAACTGGTTTGTTACAAGGGAGGTCTTAGAATGTATTGGTGGCTAAGGGCCACGCTGAGGGTTTGGCACAGGTCGATGTGCACAGTTTCCATCTTGGGAGAGGAGATGTTCTGTTTTGTGGCTCAGGGTACATATGTTGTATCCTGACTTGGTATTCAAGAACAGGCCTCTGAGGATTGATGCTTGCAACCTAATGTAGAGATCCAATGATGTCCTTGGTGCCCATCAGGTTCAATTTTCTTACTAAGGACCATTGATATGGTTGTCTGACTGGATGTAGGTGATCAGGGTGTTTCAGACTGTGCATTTGCATCCAGAGCCACTTCCAATATTGGGGTGGGCTCAGGGGCCTTGCAGGTTTCTCCTAACTTGGAGGCTTTGGGGAACTGTGATGGGCACAGTTTCCTTGGGGATGGCAGGCCCAGTCCTCTGGTAAGGCTTCAGAGACCACCTCCTTGAGGATATGAGAGCCATGGTTTTGGGAGGGAAGTCTGCAAACACAAATTTGGGTCAGGGATAGTGGCAAGGTGATGGCAGGTCCAATGCATAGACCTAGAAGGCATCACGTCAGGAACTGTAATTAGGGTGACTGAAAGCTGGTAGCACAGGCTTTTCTATCTGGATTGTGTGTCCAGGATGGGCTCTGAATGTAGACGTGGTCTCATGGTTCAATGGGAGACTTTTCCTCTCTAAGGATCCTGGTGGATCTCCATAGATTGGTGGTTTTTCAGAGAAGAAAAGAGTGCTCTTTTCCATCTTAGGGGTGCCCCAAAACAGGGAAGAATGCTGTTTTCCAACTTAGGCTTATGCCAAAACAGGGATTCCAGAGATGGGCTCTGGGTCTGGGTGCCCGGATATCCCACCAAGTGTTAGGATTTGGGCCTAGGGGCATTCCAGGCCTGCAATGCAAGATCCTAATGGTGTAACAGAGAGGGCTTGTTTGAAAGCATGCTCAGGCTGAGGGTCATCATGCCTCTTTGTGCCCAGGGGGGCCCTCAGGAGAGGGCGTAGTCTCATTGGCCGTATAGCTGGATCCCACTTTGAGGGTTGGACACCCATTGCAACAGCCAGGCTTCCTGCAATGGAAAGAGGAGTTCTCTATTGTGCTTCAGGTTCCCCCATTGGCAGGGTTACAGGAAAGGTCTGTGGAAAGTTGCCTTAATACCAAGGATGTGTACAGATGACAGACTAAGAATTCCCAGGTAACAAAACAGCGTTGTTACCCATGTTCATGACATTCCATGTAAAAATAAGCCCTTAGTACTTTGCCCCAGAGCCACCAGAATGAACTTGCCATGTTCCTAAGCTGCAATGGTCAGTGGAGGTGTGGTTTCCAGGCAACCATACGGGGGTGCTCTGCTACACAAACTTTGCAATTGGCGGGGACCCTGGAGACAAAAAAACAGAATACCCCTGTCCGGTAGAAGGAAACCTTCTGTTTGGAGCATCTCACAAGCCCCAGCGTGGGAAATCCTCCATTTCCTCTTGAAGCCACCACTCCATTTGTCAGTCATCATAGACACAAACTCCAGCATGAGCAAACATCTGACATCCGCCCTTACTCAGGTGCTGGATTTCAATTCAATCGCTGCACACTGGAACTGCCTTTAGTTTGACTGAATTAAGCCATAGCTTGGGTTTACAATTCCATCCTCAGCCTACTGGTCCACAAGCCCTATTGTGAGGGAATTCTGGAGCTACAACACAATATTCTGCCTTCCCCATAGAAAGAAAAAGGGCCTGGAGAGTCTGCCCAGAAACTCCATATGATGGTCAATCTTCTCGGTGCTAGACGGAACCCTGATTCATAGGCTGCCCTGGGCACTAGTGCTGTGTCTGACATAGCCGGAGCCAGGACCTAGTGTCAGCCACTGAGAGATCAGGGCCCATAACCAGCATGTGAGACCAGCTATGGCCCAAGTCTGTCTTCTCTTCTATTCTTGGTATTCAGGCATCTGTACCCACACCTTTGCTGAAATCCTTGCCATTGGGGGAACATGAAGCACAATAGAGAACTCCTCCTTCCCCATGGAAGGTATTCTGACAGTTGGGATAGTTGCTCAACCCTCAAAGTGGAAGGCAGCTCCATGGCCAAGTAGACCATGTGCACTCATGATGGCTTCCCCGGGCACAAGCAGGCATTGTGACCTCAGCCTGAGCATGCTTTCAACCAAACGCTCTCAATTGCATCTCTGGGACCCCGAATTGCAGGCCTAGTACACACCTAGGCCCAAATCCTAACCCTGGTGGGATTTTACAGGGGCCCAGACACAGAGCCCATCTCTGGAATCCCTATTTTGGGGGACCCTTAAGATGGAAAACAGCACTCTTCCCTTCCCCGAGATAGTCACCAAACTCTTGGTAGCCACCAGGATCCTTGAGTGGAAAAATCTGCCATAGACCCATGAGAACACACCTGCATTCCGAGGCCATCCTGGACATACAATCCAGATACATATCATGTGCTATCACCTTTGAGTCATCGGATTTACAGTTCCTGACGAGCTGCCTTCCAGGTCTATGCATTGGGCCTGCAATCACCTTGCCATTAACCTAAACTGAGTTTGTGTTTGCAGACTTCCTTCCTAAAACCATGGCTCACATGACCTCCAGGTTCTGGCATCTGAAGCCACACCACAAGACTGTGCCTGAGATCCTCAAGGAAACTGTGCCCATCACTTTTGCCCGATACCTTTAGATTAGGAGAAACCTGCAAGGCCCCTGAGCGCAGCCAAATAATGGAGGCCGCTCTGGGCACAAATGCACAGTCTGAGACACCCTGATCACCTCCATACAGGCAGACACCCAAGTCAATGGTCCTGAGTCAGAAGATTGAACCTGACATGCCCCGAGGACTTCATTGGCACACTAGATTAGGTTTACAGGTATCTGTCGTCAGAGGCCTGCTCTGGAATATCAACTTATGATAAAATATATAGTCCCTGAGCCACAGAACAGAATATGTCCTCCCCAAAAAGGAAGCCATGCTCCTGGAATTGTGTCATACCCTAAGGGTATTTGGATCCTGAATGGCCCCTTAGCAACCAGCACATTCTATGATATTCCTGGTAACAAACCATCATTGTGCCCCATCTTCATGAGACTCCATGTCAACTCAAGGTCTCGATATATTGCCCCAGAGCCACCAGAATGCACCTGCCATGTTCCTCAGCTGCAATGGTCAATGGAGGGGTGATTTCCAGGCATCCCTGTGGGGTTCTCTGCTACAAAACTTTCCACATGGAGAAACCAGAGAAAACAAACCAGACTTCTCCTGTCCAGTAGAAAGAAACTTTGCTATTTGGAGCATCTCACAAGCCCCAGCATGGGAAATCCTCCATGGCCTCTTGACGCCACCCTTCCATTTGTGGGTAATCACAGACACAAACTCCAGTGTGAGCAAACATCTGACATCCACCCTTACTCAGGTGCTGGATATTCGAAACGGCAGCTGCACACTGGAACTGCCTTTTGCTTTTCACTGAACTTAACCATAGCTTTGTATTACTATTCTATCCTCACCACACTGGTCCACAATATCTCTTGATAGGGAATTCTGGAGCCACAACGCAGTATTCTGCCTTCCACATAGAAAGAAGAAGGACCTGTTGAGTCTGCCCAGAAACTGCACATGAGGATCAATCTACTCAGACCACGAGGCAACCCTGATTAATAGATTTCCCTGACCACTAGTGCTGTGTCTGACAGAGTCCAAGCCCCGACCTCGTGTCAGCCACCCAAAGGTGAGGGCCCATATTTAGCATGAGAGATCGGCCATGGCCCTGGGCCATCATCTGTACCCATCCTTGGTATCCAGTCATCTGTCCCCCAAACTTTGCTGGAATTCCTGCCAATGGCGAACCTGAAACACAATAGAGAACACCTCCTTCCCCATGGCAGGAATATTGGCTGTTGGGATGGTTGTCCAACCCTCAGCGTGGGAGCCAGCTGCATGGCCAAGGAGACCATGCCCACTCCTGAGGGCCGACATGGGCACAGGCAGGCATGGTGATCCTCAGCCTGAGCATGTTTTCAAACAAACACTCTCAGTTGCTCCTCCAGTACCAGCATTGCAGGCCTGGTATGCCCCTAGGCCCAAATCCTAACTCTTGGTGGGATTTTCCAGGTGCCCAGACCCAGAGTCCGTCTCAGAATCCCTGTTTGGGGCACCCTTAAGATGGAAAACAGCACTCTTCCCTTCCCTGAGAAAGGCACCAAACTATTGGGAGCCGCCAGGATCCTTAGAGAGAAAAAATCTCCCATGGACCCATGAAAACAAACCTGCATTCCGAGGCCATCCTGTCCACACAATCCAGAGAGAAAAGTCTTTGCTACCGCCTTCGAGTCATCCTATTTACATTTCCTGACGAGCTGCCCTCCATGTCTATGCATTGGGCCTGTGATCATCTCGACACTAACCCTAACCCCAGTTTGTGTTTGCCGACTTCTCTCCCAAAACCATGGCTTACATGCCCACCAAGATGTGGTCCCTCAAGCCACATCACAGGAAAGTTCCTGCCATCCCCAAGAAAACTGTGCCCATCAGGTTGTCCAAACCCTCCAGATTAGGAGAAACCTGCCAGGCCCTTGAACCCACCCCAATATTGGAGGTTGCTCTGGATGCAAACGTGCAGTCTGAAACACCCTGAGCACCTCCATCGAGGCAGAAAGCCAAGTCAATGGTTCTGAGTCAGATGATTGAACCTGACATGCCCCTAGGACTTTACTGGAACCCTAGATTGGGTCTTCAGACATCTGTTCTCAGAGTCCTGTTCTGGAATACCAAGTTATGATACAGCATGTGGTCCCTGATTCCCACAACAGAACATCTCCTGTCTCCAGAAGGAAAATGTGCTCTTGGATCTATGTCCAACTTTCAGGGTAGATGGATCCTGCATGACCCATTAGCCCCAGCACCTTCTATGATCTTCCTGGTAACAAACCAGCATTGTGACCCAACTTCCTGAGACTTGATGCCAACTCAAGGTGTTGGTACTTTGCCCAAGAGCCATGAAACGAATCTGCCATGTTCCTCAGGTACAAAGGTCAATGGACGTGTGCTTTCTAGGCATCGAAGAGGTAGTTCTCTGCTACACAAAAATTCCACATAGGGAACCCTAGAGCAAACAAATAAGACTGCTCCTGTCAGGTTGAAGGAAACCTTGGTTGTTTGGAGCATCTCACAAGCCCCTGCCTGGGAAGTCCTCCACATTCTCTTGATGCCAACCCTCCATTTGTTAGTCATCATAGACACAAATTCCAGCATGAGCAAACATCTGACATCTGCTCTTACTCAGGTGCTGGATATTCGAATCAGTCGCGCACACTGGAAATACCTTTCACTTGACACTGTATTCTTGCATAGTTTGGGTTTACAATTCCATCCTCACCCTACTGGACTGCAAGTCCTCTTGAGAGGGAATTAGGGAGACAAAACGCAACATTCTACCTTCCCCATAGAAAGAAGAAGGGCCTGGTGAGTCTGCCCAGAAACTCCCCATGAAGATCAATCTACTTGGCCCTCGAGGGAACCCCGATTTATACTTTGCGCTGGCCACTAGCGCTGTGTCTGAGAGAGCCTAAGCCCCAACCTCGTGTCAGCCACCCAGAGTGTGGGGCCCTTATCCAGCATGTGGGACTGGCCATGGCCCAGTCATCTCTACCCATCCTTGGTATTCCGGCAACTATCCCAGACCTTTGCTGGAATCCCTACCAGTGGGGGAACCTGAAGCACAATTGAGAACTCCTCCTTCCCCATGGCAGGAAGCCTGGCTGTTGCTATGGGTGCCCAACCCTCAGAATTAGAACCAGGTGCATGGCCAATGAGACAACGCCCAATCATAAGGGCCGCCTGGGCCAAAGCAGGCATTGTGTCCCTCAACCTTAGCATGCATTCAAACAAATGCTCTCAGTTGTTTCTGCAGGGTCCCGCATCGCAGGCCTGGTATGCCCTTAGGACCAAATCCTAACACTTCGTGGGATTTTCCATGCCAACATAACCAGAGCCCGTCTCTGGAATCTCTGTTTTGAAGCACCCCTATGATGGAAAACAGCACTCTTCCCTCCCCTGAGAAAACTATTAGGAGCTGCCAGGATGCGTAGAGAGGAAAAATCTCCCAGGGCTCCATAAGACCACACCTTCATTCCGAGGCCATCCTGGACACACAATCCAGATACAAGAGACTGTGCTACCACCTTCGAATCACCTGGTTTACAGTTCCAGACGAGCTGCCCTACAGACCTACGCATTGGGCCTGTGATCACCTCGCCATTAACCCTACCCCAAGTTTGTGTTTGCAGACTTCTTTTCCAAAACCATGGCTCACATGCCCTCTATGATGGGTCTCTGTAGCCACACCACAGGAAAGATCCTGCTATCCCCAATGAAACTGTGTCCATCACAGTTGCCCAAACCCTCCAGATTAGGAGAGACCTGCAAGTCCCCTGAGCCCAGTCCAATATTGGAGGCCACTCTGGACACAAATGCACAGTGTGCAACACCCTGATCACCTCCATCCAGGAAGACACCCAAGTCAATGGTCCTGAGTCAGAAGATTGGTCCCTGAACCCCACAATAGAATATCTCCTGTCCCCAGATGGAATTCGTGCTCTTCAACTTGTGTCAAGGGTCGGGGTATATGAATTATGCACAGCCCCTTAGCCCCCAGCACATTCTAAGATCTCTCTGGTAACAAACAAACAGCATTGTGATCCATCTTCATGAGATTCTATGTCACTTCAAGTCCTTGGTAATTCGCCCCAGAGCCACCAGAATGAACCTGCCATGTTCCTCAGCTGATATGGTCAGTGGAGGTGTGCTTTCCAGGCATCCATGTGGGAGTGCTCTTCTACTTATTCTTTCCACATGTGGGACCCTGGAGCAAACAAACCAGACTGCCACTGACCAGTAGAAGGGAACCCTCTGTTTGGAGCATCTCAGAAGCACCAGCAGGAGAAATCCTCCATGGCCCTTGACACAACCCCTCCATTTGTCAGTCATCATAGACAAAAACTCCAGCATGAGAAATCATCTGAAATCTGCCGTTATTTAGATTCTGCATTTTCTTTTCCACCACTGCACACTGGAACTGCGTTTCGCTTGACACTGAATTTAACAATAGCTTGGGTTTAGAATTCCATCCTCATCCTCCTGGTCTGCAAGCCCTCTAGAGAGGGAATTTGGAGCCACAAGGCAACATTCTGCATTCCCACTAGAAAGAAATAGGGCCTGGTGAATCTTCCCAGAAACTCCACATGAGGATCAATCTACTTGGCACTCGATGGAACCTTGATTTATAGGCTGTCCTGGGCACTAAACTAGTACTAGTACTAGTACTAGTACTGTGTCTGACAGAGCCTGAGCCAAGACCTAGTTTCAGGCACCCAGAGATATGAGCCCATATCCAGCATGTGAGATTGGCCGGGGCCCAAGTCCATCATCTCTACCCATCCTTGGTATTCAGGCACCTGTCCCCAGACCTTTTATGTAATCCCTACCAATGGGGTAACCTAAAGCACAATAGAGAACTCCTCCTTCCCCATGGTAGGAATCCTGGCTGTTGATATGGGTGTCCAAACCTCAAAGTGGGAGCCAGCTGCATGGCCAAGGAGACAATGCCCACTCATGAGGGCTGCCCTGGGCACAAGTAGCCATTGTAACCCTCAGCTTGATCAAGCCTTCAAAAAAATGCTCTTAGTTGCACCTCCAGGATCCTGCATTGCAGGCCTGATATGCCCTTAAGCCCAAATCCTAACACATCGTGGGATGTTCCATGTGCACATACCCAGAGCCCGTCACTGGAATCCCTGTTTTGAGGCACCCCTAAGATGGAAAACAGCACTCTTCACTTCCCTGAGAAAGCCACCAAACTAATGGGAACCTCCAGGATCCTTGAGAAGAAGAATCTCCCATGGTCCCATGAGTCCACACCTGTATTCCGAGGCCAGCGTGGATATGCTATCCAGATACAAGAGACTGTGCTACTGGCTTCGAGTCACCTGATTTACAGTTCCTGACGTGCTGCCCTCCAGATCTTTGGATTGGGACTGTGAACACCTCTCCATTAACCTTATCCCGAGTTTGTGTTTGCAGATCTCTCTCTAAAAACCATAGCTCACATGTCCTCCAGGATGGGGCCCCTAGAGTCACACCACAAGACTGTGCTTGCCATCCCCAAGGAAACTGGGCCCATCACAGTTGCCCAAACCCTCCTGATTAGGAGAAACCTGGAAGGCTCCTGAGCACATCCCAATATTGGAGGCTGCTCTGGATGCAAATGCACAGTCTGAAACACCCTGATCACCTCCATCCAGGCAGACACCCAAATCAATGGTCCTGAGTCAGATAATTGAACCTGACATGGCCCTAGGACCTCATTGGAAGAGGGATTAACTTTTCAGGCACCTGTCCTCAGAGGCCTCTTCTGGAATACTAACTTATGATACAAATTATGGCCCCTGAGCCCCAGGGTGGGAAATCCTCCATGGCCTCTTGACACCACCTCTCCATTTGTTGGTCATCATAGACACAAACTCTAGCCTGAGCAAACATCTGACATCCGCCCATATTCAGGCGCTGATATTGGAATCAGATGCTGCACACTGGAACTGCCTTTCGCTTTGCAATGAATTTAAGCCTAGCTTCAGACTACAATTTCATCCTCACCCTACTGGTCTGCCATATCTCTTGATAGGGAATTCTGGAGCCACAACACAACATTCTGCCTTCTTCATAGATAGAAGGACCTGGTGAGTCTGCCCATAAACTGCACATGAAGATCAATATACTCATCCCAGGAGGGAACCCCTATTTATAGTTTGCCCTAGCCACTAGTGCTGTGTCTGACAGAGCCTGAGCCCCTACCTCGTGTCAGGAACCCAGAGGGTGGGGCTCCCATTAACCATGTGAGACCGGCCATGGCCCAGGGCTGTCATTACTACCCATCCTCGGTATTCAGGCATCTGTCCCCTAGATCTTAACTGGAATCCCTACCAATGGGGGGACCTGAAGCACAATAGAGAATTCATCCTTCGCCATGGCAGGAATCCTGGCTTTTGGATGGGTGTCCAACCCTAGGAATGGGAACTGGCTGCATGGCTGAGTAGACATCGCCCAATCCTGATGGCCTCCGGGGCACAAGCAGGCATTGGGACCCTCAGCTTGACCATACTTTCAAACAAACGCTCTCAGTTGCACCTCCAGGATCCCGCATTGCAGGCCTGGTATGGCCCTAGGCCTAAATATTAACCCTTGGTGGGATTTTCCAAGCACTTAGACCCAGAGCTCATCTCTGGAATGCCTGTTTTGGGGCACGCCTAAGCTGGAAAACAGTACTCATCCCTTCCCGGAGAAATCCAACAAACTATTGAGAACCGCCAGGATCCTTGAGAGGAGAAATCTCCCATGGACCCTTGAGACAACACCTGCAATAAAGGCCATTCTGGAAATTAAATCCAGATACAATTACCTGTGCTACCACCTTTGAGTTACGTGATTTACAGTTCCAGACTTGCTGCCTTCCTGGTCTATGGATTGGGACTACGATCACCTTGCCACTAACCCTAACCTAAGTTTGTGTTTGCAGACTTCTCTCTCAAAATCATGGCGCACATGTCCTCCAGGATGGGGTCTCTGGAGTCACACCACAGGACAGTTCCTGCAATCCCCAAGGAAACTGCCAATCACAGTTGTCCAAAAACCCCATATAAGGAGAAACCTGCAAGGAACCTGAGCCAACCCTAGTATTGGATGCCACTCTGGACACAAATGCACAGTCTGAAACACCCTCATCACCTTCATCCAGTCAGACACCAGAGTCAATGATCCTGAGTCAGAAGATTGAATGACATTCCCCTAGGGCCTCATTCAAAACCTTTATTAGGTTTTCAGGCTTCTGTCCTCAGAGACCTGTTCTGGATTACCAATTTATGATACAACATATGGCCGCTGAGCCCCACAACAGAATATCTCCTGCCCCCAGAAGCAATCCGGGCTCTTGGGCCTGTGTCAAATCCTCAGGCTAGATGAATCCTGCATGGCCCATTAACCACCAGCACATTCTAAGATCTCCCTGGTAACAAACCAACATTTTGACCCATCTTCATGAGGTTCCATGTCCAATCCAGTCTTTATTTCTTCGCCTCAAAGCCACCAGATGCCATGTTCCTTCGCTGTCATGGTCAATGAAGGTGTGCTTTCCAGTCACCCATGTGGGAGATCTATGTTATCCGATCTTTCGACATGGGGAACCATGGAGGAAACAAATCAGACTGCCCCTGTCTGGTAGAAGGAAACCTTGCTGTTTGGAGCATCTCAAAAACACCAGATTGGGAAATCCTCCATGGCCTCTTGACGCCACCCCTCCATTTTTGTGTCATCATAGACACAAACTCCAGCATGAGCAAATATCTGACATCCACCCTCACTCAAGTGCTGAATATTGGATTCAAACATTGCACACTGGAAATTCCTTTCGCTTGATACAGAATGTAATCATAGCTTAGGTTTACATTCCATCCTCAGCCTCCTGGTCCACAAGCCTTCTTGATAGTGAATTCTAGAGCCACAAAGCAGCATTCTGCCTTCCCCTTACAAACAAGAAGGGCCTGGTGAGTCTGCCCAGAAACCATACATGAGGATCAATCTGCTCGGCACTCGAGGGAACCCCAATTTATAGGCTGCCCTGGGCACTAGTTCTGTGTCTGACAGAGCCTGAGCCAAGACCTAGTGTCAGCCACCCAGTGATCGGAGCCCATATCCACGATTTGATACTGGCCATGGCCCATGTCCATCATCTTTACCCATCCTTGGTATTCAGGCCTCTGTCCCCAGACCTTTGCTGGAATCCCCGCTAATGGGGGAACCTGAAGCACTATAGAGAACTCCTCATTCCCCATGGCAGGATTCTGGCTGTTGGGATGGGTGTCCAACCCTCAAAGTGGGAGCCAGCTGCATGGCCAATGTGACCACGCCCACTCATGAGGGCCACCTGGGCATAAGCAGGTATTGTGACCCTCAGCCTGAGAATGATTTCAAACAAGCCCTCTCAGTTGCACCTCCAGGATCCTGCATGCAGGCCTGGTAAGCCACTAGGCCCAAATCCTAACACTTGGTGGGATTTTCCAGGGGACCAAACCCAGAGTCCGTCTCTGGAATCCATATTTTGGGGCACCCCTAACATGAAAAACAGCACTCTTCCCTTCCCCGAAAAAGCCACCAACTATTGGGAGCCACCAGGATCCTTAGAGAGGAAAAATGTCCCATGGACCCATGAGGCCACAACTGCATTCTGAGGCCATCCTGCACACAATACAGAGAAAAAAGCCTGTGATTCTGCCTTTGAGTCACCCGATTAACAGTTCCTGAAGAGCTGCCATCCATGTCTATGCATTGGGCCTGTGATAACCTTGCCAAACCCAAGTTTGTGTTTTCAGACTTCTCTCCCAAAACCATGGCTCACATGCCCTCCAGTTTGTGTTAACTGGAGCCACACCACGGGATTGTACCTGTCTTCCCAAAGGAAACTGTGATTGTCACTATTAAACAAACCCTCTAGATTAGGAGAAACCTGCAAGGCCCCTAAGCCCAGCCCAATATTGGAGGCCACTCTGGACGCAAATGCACAGTCTGACACACCATATCACCTACATCCAGGCTGATATCCAAGTCAATGGTCCTCAGACAGAAGATTGAACCTGACATGCTCCTAGGATTCACTGGAACACTAGAATAGGTTTTAAGGTATCTGTACTCAGAAGGCTGTTCTGAATATCAATGTATGATACAACATGGTCACTGAGCCACACAAGAGAACATCTCCTGTCCTTAGAATAAAGCTGTGCTCTGGACCTGTGTCAAACACTCTGGGTAGATGAATCCTTCAAGGCCCCCTGGCAACCAGCACATTCTATGATCTCCCTGACAACATACCAGCATTGTGACCCATCTTCATGAGACTCCATGACAACTCCAGCCCTTGGTACTTCGGCCCAGAGCCACCAGAATGAAACTGCCATGTTCCTCTGCTGCCATGGTCAATGTAGGTGTACTTTCCAGGCATCCAGCGGGAGTGCTCTGATACCAACTTTCCACATGGGGAACCCTGGAGGAAACAAACCAGACTCCCCTGTACGGTAAAAGGAATCTTTGCTGTATGGAGTATCTCAAGCCTGAAGGTGGGTAATCCTCCATGGCCTCTTGAGGCCACCCATCCATTTGTTGGTCATCATAGACACTAACTCCAGCGTGAGCAATCAACTGACATCTGCACTTACTCAAGTGCTGGATATTTGAATCAGCTGCTACACACTGGAATTGCCTTATGCTTGGCACTGAATTTAAAAGTAGCTTGGCGGGACGCCTGGGTGGCTCAGTTGGTTAAACAGCTGCCTTCGGCTCAGGTCATGATCCCAGCGTCCTGGGATCGAGTCCCACATCAGGCTCCTTGCTCCGCAGGGAGCCTGCTTCTCCGTCTGACTCTGCCTTCCACTCTGTCTGCCTGTGCTTGCTCTCGCTCGCTCTCTGACAAATAAATAAAATCTTAAAAAAAAAAAAAAGTAGCTTGGGTTTGCAATTCCATCCTCACCCTGGTGTTTAGTAAGCTCTCTTGATAGGGAATTCTGAAGCCACAACACAGCATTCTGCCTTCCCCATAGCAAGAAAAAACAGCCTGGAGAGACTGCCCAGAAACCCTACATGAGGATAAATCAACTCGACCCTCGAGTGAACCCCATTTATAGGTTTACCTGGCCACTAGCGCTGAGTCTGACAGAACCTTGTCTCTGACCTCGTGTCAGGACCCAGAGACTGGGCTCCAGCTCCAGAATGTGAGACCAGCCATGTCCCAGGGCTGTCATCTCTACCCATTCTTGATTCAGGCATCTGTCCCCAGACATTTGCTGAAATCCCTGCCAATGGGGCAACCAGAAGCACAATAGGGAAATCCTCCTTCCCCATGGCAGGTATGATGGCTCTTGGGATGGGTTTCCAGACCTCAGAGTGGTAGCCAGCTGAATGGCCAATGATAACCCGCCCACTCATGAGGGCCGCCCTGGACACAAGCAGGCATTGTGACCCCCAACATGAGCATGCTTTCAAACAAACACTCTCAGTTGCATTCCAGAATCCAAATTTGCAGGCCTGATATGCCCCTAAGCACAAATCCTAACACCTGGTGGGATTTTTCAGGGGCCCAGAAACACAGCCTGTCTCTGGAATCCCTGTTTTGGGACACCCCTAAGATGGAAAATAGCACTCTCCCCTTCGCCAAGAAAGCCACCATAGTATAGGGAGCCGCTAGGATCCTTGAGAGGAAAAATCTCCCATGGATCCATGAGACCACACCTGCATTCCGAGGCCATCTTGGACACAAAAGCTAGATACACAAGCCTGTGCTACCACCTTCAAGGCAACTAATTTATAGTTCCAGACGAGCTGCCCTCCAGGTCTATGCATTGGGCCTGCGATCACCTCACCGCTAACCTTAACCCGAGTTTGTGCTTACAGACTTTTATCCCGAAACCATGGCTCATATTTCCTCCAGGATGGGGTCTCTGGAGCCACACCAAAGGACTGTTCCTGCCATCCCCAAGGAAAATGTGTCCGTCACATTTGCCTAAAACTTCGAGATAAGGAGAAACCTGCAAGGCCCCTGAGCCCACCCCAATACTGGAGGCCCCTCTGGACACAAATGTGCAGTCTGAAATACGCTGATCACCTGAATCCAGGCAGATACCCAAGTCAGTGTTTCTCAGTCAGAAGATTGAACCTGACATGCTCCTATGACCTCATTGTAACCCCTGATTAGGTTTTCAGGCATCTGTAATCAGAGACCTGTTCTGGAGTACCAACTTAAGATACAACATATGGTCCCTGATCCCCACAACAGAACATCTCCTTTCTCTAGATGGAAGCCGTGCTCTTTGAACTGTGTCAAACCCTCAGGGTAGATGAATCCTACTTGGCCCGTAGCCACCAGCAGATTCTAAGATCTCACTGGTAACAAGCCAGCATTGTGAGCCATCTTCATGAGATTCCATGTCAACTACAGGCCTTGGTACTTCACCCCAGAGCCTTCAGAAAGAACCTGGCATGTTCCTCAGCTGCAATGTTCAGTGAAAGTGTGCTTTCCAGGCATCCATGTGGGAGTGCTCTGCTACCCAAACTTTCCACATGGGGGACTCTCGAGCAAACAAATCTGACTGCCCTGTTCTGTAGAAGGAAACCTGGCTGTTTGGAGCATCTCACAAGCTAAAGTGTGGGAAATCCTCTATGACCTCTTTTCAACTCCCCTCCATTTGTCAGTCATTATAGACACAAACTCCAGCTTGAGCAAACATCTGACGTCTGCGCTTACTCAGGTGCTGGATATTCGAATCAGCCGCTGCACACTGGAAATGCCATTCGCTTGTCACTGAATTTATTCATAGCTTGGGTTTACAATTCCATCCTCACCCTACTGGTCCACAAGCCCTCATGATAGGGAATTCTGCAGCCACAACACAGCATTCTGCCTTCCCAATAGAAAGAAGAAGGGCCTGGTGAGTCTGCCCAGAAACTCCACATTATGATCAGTCTACTTGTCCCTTGAGGGAACCCTGAATTATAGACAGCCCTGGCCCCTAGTGTTGTGTCTGACAGATCCTAAGCCCCGACCTCGTGTCAGCCACCTAGAAGGCGGGGCCCATATCCCGCATGTTAGACTGGCCACGGAACAGAACCGTCATCTTTACCCATCCTTGGTATTCAGGCATGTGTCCCCAGACCTTTCTTGGAATCCCTACCAATGAGGGAACCTGAATCACAATAGAGAAATCCTCATTCCCCATGGCAGGATTCCTGTAAGTTCGGAAGGGTGTCCAACACTCAGAGTGTTAGCCTACTGAATGGCCATTGAGACCACCCCCATTCCTGAGGGCCACCCTATGCAAAAGCTGGCATAGTGACCCTCAGCCTGAGCATGCTTTCAAACAAACACTCTCAGTTGTATCTCCAGGACTTGCATTGGAGGCCTGGTAAGCCCCTATGCCCAAATCATAACCCTTGGTGGGTATTTCCAGGTGCCCAGAGCCAGAGAACTTCTCTGCAATCCCTGTTATGGGACACCCTTAATATGGAAAACAGAACTCTTTCCTCTCTGAGAAAGCCACCACATTATAAGGAGCCGCCAGGATACTTGAGAGGAAATATCACCCATGGACACCTGAGACCACACCTGCATTCTTAGTTCATCGTGGATACACAATCCAGATAAAAAAGCCTGTGCTACCTCCTTTGAGGCATGCGATTTACATTTCACACGGAGCTTCCCTCCAGGAGTATGCATTGGGCCTACAATCACTTCGCCACTAAACCTAACCCGCGTTTGTGTTTGCAGACTTCCCTCCCAAAACCATGGCTCTCATGCCCTCCAGCATGGGGTCTCTGGAGCCACACCAGAGGACTGTGCCCACCATTGCCAAGGAAACTGTGCCCGTCAAACTGCCCTATCTTTCCAGATTAGGAGAAACCTGAAAGGCCCCTGAGCCCACCCCATTACTGGTTGCCACTCTGTACACAAATGCACAGTCTGGAACACCCTGATCACCTACATCTAGGCAGACATTGAAGTCAATGATACTGAGTCAGAGGATTGAACCTGACATTCCGTTAGGATTTTATTGGAACCCTAGATTAAATTTTCAGGCATCTATCCTCAGAGTCCTGTTCTGCAATACCAAATTATGATACATTTGGTCCGTTAGCCCCACATCAGAACATCTCTGGTCCAAGAAGGAAACCGTGCCCTTTGACCAGTGTCAAACCCTCAGGGTAGATGAATCCTACATGGTCCCTTAGCCACCAGCACACTGTAAGGTCTCCATGGTAACAAACCTGCATTATGACCCATCTTCATGAGACTTCATGTCAACTCCAGGCCTTGGTAATTCGCCCAAGAGCCACCAGAACGAATTGGCCATGTTTCTCAGCTGCAATTTTAATGGAGGTGTGCTTTTCAGGCATCCATGTGGGAGTGCTCTGCTACCCAAACTTTCCACATGGGGGACCCTGGAGCAAATAAACCAGACTCCCCCTGTCTGGTAGAAGGAAACTTTGCTGTTTGAAGCATCTCACAAGCTCCAGCATGTGAAATCCTCCATGGCCTCTTGACGCCACCGCTCCATTCGTCGGTCATCATAGACATAAACTCCAGCATGAGGAAATGTCTGACTTTCACCTTTACTCAGGTTCTGGATATCTGGAATCAGACACTGCACAATGGAACTGCCTTTCGCTTGGCACTGAATTGAACCTTAGCTTGAGTTTACAATTCCATCCTCACCCTACTGGTCCCCAAGCCCGCTTGATAGGGAATTCTGGGGCCACAACGCAGCTTTTTGCCTTCCCCTTAGAAAGAAGAAGGGCATGGTGATTCTGCCCAGAAACTCTGCATGAGGATCAATCTGCTCAGCCCTTGAGGGATCCCTGATTCATACTCAGCCCTGACCACTAGTTCTGTTTCTGACAGAGCCTGAGTGCTCAATTCATGTCAGCTACTCAGAGAGTCAGGCATGTGAGACAGGCCATGTCTCAGGTCCCTCATCTCTACCCATCCTTGGTATTCAGGCATCTGTCCCCAGACATTTGCTAGAATACCTGCTAATGGGGGAACCTGAGGCACAATAGAGAATTCTTCCTTTTCCATGGCCGGAATCCTGGTAGTTGGGATGGGTGTCCTACATTAAAGTGGTAGCCAGCTGCATGGCCAAGGAGACAACTCCCACTCATAAGGGCTGCCCTAATCACATCAGGCATTGTGACACTCAGACTAGCATGCTTTCAAACAAACGCTCTCAGTTGTACCTCCAAGTCACACATTGTAGGCCTGGTACTCCCCTAGGCCCAAATCCTAATCCTGGTGGGGTTTTCCAAGCACCCAGACTCACAGCCCTTCTCTGGAATCCCTTTTTGGGGAACATCTAAGATTGAAAACAGCACTCTTCCATTCAAACGAGAAAGCCACCATACTATTGGGAGCTTCCAGGATCGGTAGAGAGGAAAATACTCTCATGGAAACATTAGAACACACCTGCATTCCAAGGCTATCATGGACACACAATCCAGATACAAAAGCCAGTGCTAGTGCCTTCGAGGTACGTGATTTACAGTTCCTGACGATCTGCCCTCCAGGTCTATGCATTGGGCCTACGATCACCTCGCAACTCAACCTAATCTGAGTTTGTGATTGCAGACTTCTCTCCCAAAACCATGGCTTACATGCTCTCCACGATGGAGTCTCTGGAGCCACACCACAGGACTGTGCCTGCCACCCCCAAGGAAACCGTGCCCACAAATTTGCCTAAACCTTCAAGATTAGGAGAAACCTGCAAGGCCCCAGAGCCCACCCCAATATTGGAGGCCATTCTGTACACAAAGGCACAGTCAGAAACACCCTGATTGCCTACATATAGGCAGACACCGAAGTCAATGGTCCTGAGTCTGATGATTGAACCTGAAATTCCCCTTGGACTTCATTGGAACCCTAGATGAAGTTTTTAGGCATCTGTCCTCAGAGGCCTGTTCTGGAATACCAACTTATGATACAACATTTGGTCCGTGAGCCCCACAACAGAACATCTCCGATACCCAGAAAGAAACCGTGTTCTTCGACCGGTGTCAAACCATCAGGATAGACGAATCATACATGGCCCCTTAGCCACCAGCACATAGTAAGATTTCCGTGGTAACAAAACTGCATTGTAACCCAACTTCATTAGAATCCAGGCCTTGGTACTTTGCCCTAGAGCAACCAGAAAGAACCTGCCATGTTCCTTAGGTGCAATGGTCAATGTAGGAGTGCTTTCCAGTATCCACGTGCGAGTACTATGCTACCCAAACTTTTCACATGGGGGAACCTGGTGTAAACAAACCAGACCTCCCCTGTCCAGTAGAAGGAAACCTTATGTTTGGATCAACTCACAGGTCTCAGCGTGTAAACTGCTCCATGGCCTCTTGATGCCACCACTCCATTAGTCGGTCATCATAGACACAAACTCCAGTCTAAGCAAACATCTGACATGCACCCTTATCCCGGTGCTGGATGTCTTGAATAAACCACTGCACATTGGAACTGCCTTCCACTTGGCACTGAATTGAACCATAGCTTGTGTTTACAATTCCATCCTCACCTGACTGGTCCCTAAGCCCTCTTGATAGGGAAATCTGGGGCCACAACGCAGCATTCTGCCTTCCCCATCGAATGAAGAAATGCCTGGTGAGTCTGCCCTGAAAACCCACATGAGGATCAATCAGGTCTGCCCTCGAGTCAACACCGATTTATAGGCTGCCATGGCCACTAGTGCCATGTCTGACAGAGCCTGAGCCCGACTGAGTTTCAGCCACTAGAGAGCAGGCCCCATAACTAGCATTTGGGATTGCCATGGCCCAAGTATGTCATCTCTACCCATCCTTGATATTCAGGCACCTGTCCCCAGACCTTGGCAGGGATCCCTGCCAATTAGGGAACTTGAAGCACAATAGAGAACTCTTCTTTCCCCATGGCAATAAACCTGGCTTTTGGGATGGGTGTTCAACCCTTAAAGGGAGAGCCAGTTACAACATCAATGACACCACACACACTCCTGAGGACTACCCTTGGCACAAACAGGCATTGTGACCCTCACCCTGAGCATGCTTTCAAAAAATCCCTCTCAGGGGGGGAGGAGTCAAGATGGCGGAGAAGTAGCAAGCTGAGACTGCTTCAGCTAGCCGGAGATCAGCTAGGTAGCTTATCTAAAGATTGCAAACACCTGAAAATCCATCGGCAGATCGAAGAGAAGAAGAACAGCAATTCTGGAAACAGAAAAACAACCACTTTCTGAAAGGTAGGACCGGCGGAGAAGTGAATCCAAAGCGACGGGAAGATAGACCCCGGGGGGAGGGGCCGGCTCCCGGCAAGCGGCGGAGCAACCGCGCACAAAATCAGGACTTTTAAAAGTCTGTTCCGCTGAGGGACATCGCTCCAGAGGCTAAACCAGGGCAAAGCCCACGCGGGGTCAGCGTGGCCTCAGGTCCCGCAGGGTCACAGAAGGATCGGGGGTGTCTGAGTGTCGCAGAGCTTGCGGGTATTGGAACGGGAAAGCCGGCTACAGAGACAGAGCCGACAGTAAGCTCGCAGCTCGGGGTGACCTTGAACCGGTCGCAGGCTCGGTGAGCTCGGAGCGCGGCCGGAGGTCAGGCAGACGGGAGTGACTGGGCACTGTTCTCTGAGGGCAACCTGAGGAGTGCGGCCCTGGGCTCTCGGCTCCTCCGGGCCGGAGACCAGGAGGCCGCCATTTGTATTCCCGTCCTCCGGAACTCTACGGAAAGCGCGCTCAGGGAACAAAAGCTCCTGAAAGCAAACCCGAGCGGATTACTCACCCCGGCCTTGGGTAAGGGCGGTGTAATTCCGCCTGGGGCAAAGACACTTGAGAATCACTACAACAGGCCCCTCCCCCAGAAGATCAACAAGAAATCCAGCCGAGACCAAGTTCACCTACCAAGGAGTGCGGTTTCAATACCAAGGAGAGCAGCAGAATTCCAGAGGAGGAGAAAGCCAAGCACGGAACTCATTGCTTTTTTCCTGTGATTTTTTTTAGTCTTGCAGTTAATTTAATTTTTTCTTTTTCATTTTTTTTTTTTTTCTTCTCGCCTTCGGGTAAATTTTTTTTTTTTTAACTGTTACCTTTTTCTTTTTTAACGATTTTTTACTAGTTTATCTAATATATATATTTTTTCTTTTTTACATTTTTCTCAGGTGTTTTCTTTTTAAAAAAATTTTTTTTCTTTTCTTTTCTTTGTTCTTTTTTTTTCTTTCTTCCTTTTTGAACCTTTTTTTATCCCCTTTCTCCCCACTCACGATTTTGGATCTCTTCTAATTTGGTTAAAGCATATTTTCCTGGGGTTGTTGCCACCCTTTTAGTATTTTACTTGCCCCTTCATTTACTCTTATCTGGCCAAAATGACAAGACGTAAAAATTCAACACAAAAAAAAAGAACAAGAGGCAGTACCGAAGGCTAGGGACCTAATCAATACAGACATCGGTAATATGTCAGATCTAGAGTTCAGAATGACAATTCTCAAGGTTCTAGCCGGGCTCGAAAAAGGCATGGAAGATATTAGAGAAACCCTCTCGAGAGATATAAAAGCCCTTTCTGGAGAAATAAAAGAACTAAAATCTAACCAAGTTGAAATCAAAAAAGCTATTAATGAGGTGCAATCAAAAATGGAGGCTCTAACTGCTAGGATAAATGAGGCAGAAGAAAGAATTAGTGATATAGAAGACCAAATGACAGAGAATAAAGAAGCTGAGCAAAAGAGGGACAAACAGCTACTGGACCACGAGGGGAGAATTCGAGAGATAAGTGACACCATAAGACGAAACAACATTAGAATAATTGGGATTCCAGAAGAAGAAGAAAGAGAGAGGAGAGCAGAAGGTATACTGGAGAGAATTATTGGGGAGAATTTCCCCAATATGGCAAAGGGAATGAGCATCAAAATTCAGGAGGTTCAGAGAACGCCCCTCAAAATCAATAAGAATAGGCCCACACCCCGTCACCTAATAGTAAAATTTACAAGTCTCAGTGACAAAGAGAAAATCCTGAAAGCAGCCCGGGAAAAGAAGTCTGTAACATACAATGGTAAAAATATTAGATTGGCAGCTGACTTATCCACAGAGACCTGGCAGGCCAGAAAGAGCTGGCATGATATTTTTAGAGCACTAAACGAGAAAAACATGCAGCCCAGAATACTATATCCAGCTAAGCTATCATTGAAAATAGAAGGAGAGATTAAAAGCTTCCAGGACAAACAACAACTGAAAGAATTTGCAAATACCAAACCAGCTCTACAGGAAATATTGAAAGGGGTCCTCTAAGCAAAGAGAGAGCCTACAAGTGGTAGATCAGAAAGGAACAGAGACCATATACAGTAACAGTCACCTTACAGGCAATACAATGGCACTAAATTCATATCTCTCAATAGTTACCCTGAATGTGAATGGGCTAAATGCCCCTGTCAAAAGACACAGGGTATCAGAATGGATAAAAAAACAAAACCCATCTATATGTTGCTTCCAAGAAACTCATTTTAAGCCCGAAGACACCTCCAGATTTAAAGTGAGGGGGTGGAAAAGAATTTACCATGCTAATGGACATCAGAAGAAAGCAGGAGTGGCAATCCTTATATCAGATCAATTAGATTTTAAGCCAAAGACTATAATAAGAGATGAGGAAGGACACTATATCATACTCAAAGGGTCTGTCCAACAAGAAGATTTAACAATTTTAAATATCTATGCCCCCAACGTGGGAGCAGCCAACTATATAAACCAATTAATAACAAAATCAAAGAAACACATCAACAATAATACAATAATAGTAGGGGACTTTAACACTCCCCTCACTGAAATGGACAGGTCATCCAAGCAAAAGATCAGCAAGGAAATAAAGGCCTTAAATGACACACTGGACCAGATGGACATCACAGATATATTCAGAATATTTCATCCCAAAGCAACAGAATACACATTCTTCTCTAGTGCACATGGAACATTCTCCAGAATAGATCACATCCTCGGTCCTAAATCAGGACTCAACCGGTATCAAAAGATTGGGATCATTCCCTGCATATTTTCAGACCACAATGCTCTAAAGCTAGAACTCAACCACAAAAGGAAGTTTGGAAAGAACCCAAATACATGGAGACTAAACAGTATCCTTCTAAAGAATGAATGGGTAAACCGGGAAATTAAAGAAGAATTGAAAAAAATCATGGAAACAAATGATAATGAAAATACAACGGTTCAAAATCTGTGGGACACAACAAAGGCAGTCCTGAGAGGAAAATATATAGTGGTACAAGCCTTTCTCAAGAAACAAGAAAGGTCTCAGGTACACAACCTAACCCTACACCTAAAGGAGCTGGAGAAAGAACAAGAAAGAAACCCTAAGCCCAGCAGGAGAAGAGAAATCATAAAGATCAGAGCAGAAATCAATGAAATAGAAACCAAAAAAACAATAGAACAAATCAACAAAACTAGGAGCTGGTTCTTTGAAAGAATTAATAAAATTGATAAACCCCTGGCCCGACTTATCAAAAAGAAAAGAGAAAGGACCCAAATAAATAAAATCATGAATGAAAGAGGAGAGATCACAACTAACACCAAAGAAATACAAACTATTATAAGAACATACTATGAGCAACTCTACGCCAATAAATTTGACAATCTGGAAGAAATGGATGCATTCCTAGAAACATATAAACTACCACAACTGAACCAGGAAGAAATAGAAAGCCTGAACAGACCCATAACCAGTAAGGAGATTGAAACAGTCATTAAAAATCTCCAAACAAACAAAAGCCCAGGGCCAGACGGCTTCCCGGGGGAATTCTACCAAACATTTAAAGAAGAACTAATTCCTATTCTCCTGAAACTGTTCCAAAAAATAGAAATGGAAGGAAAACTTCCAAACTCATTTTATGAGGCCAGCATCACCTTGATCCCAAAACCAGACAAGGATCCCACCAAAAAAGAGAGCTATAGACCGATATCCTTGATGAACACAGATGCGAAAATACTCAACAAAATACTAGCCAATAGGATTCAACAGTACATTAAAAAGATTATTCACCACGACCAAGTGGGATTTATTCCAGGGCTGCAAGGTTGGTTCAACATCCGCAAATCAGTCAATGTGATAGAACACATCAATAAAAGAAAAAACAAGAACCATATGATACTCTCAATAGATGCTGAAAAAGCATTTGACAAAGTACAGCATCCCTTCCTGATCAAAACTCTTCAAAGTGTAGGGATAGAGGGCACATACCTCAATATCATCAAAGCCATCTATGAAAAACCCACCGCAAATATCATTCTCAATGGAGAAAAACTGAAAGCTTTTCCACTAAGGTCAGGAACACGGCAGGGATGTCCATTATCACCACTGCTATTCAACATAGTACTAGAGGTCTTAGCCTCAGCAATCAGACAACAAAAGGAAATTAAAGGCATCCAAATCGGCAAAGAAGAAGTCAAATTATCACTCTTCGCAGATGATATGATACTATATGTGGAAAACCCAAAAGACTCCACTCCAAAACTGCTAGAACTTATATAGGAATTCAGTAAAGTGTCAGGATATAAAATCAATGCACAGAAATCAGTTGCATTTCTCTACACCAACAGCAAGACAGAAGAAAGAGATATTAAGGAGTCAATCCCATTTACAATTGCATCCAAAACCATAAGATATCTAGGAATAAACCTAACCAAAGAGACACAGAATCTATACTCAGAAAACTATAAAGTACTCATGAAAGAAATTGAGGAAGACACAAAGAAATGGAAAAATGTTCCATGCTCCTGGATTGGAAGAATAAATATTGTGAAAATGTCTATGCTACCTAAAGCAATCTACACATTTAATGCAATTCCTATCAAAGTACCATCCATCTTTTTCAAAGAAATGGAACAAATAATGCTAAAATTTATATGGAACCAGAAAAGACCTCGAATAGCCAAAGGGATATTGAAAAAGAAAGCCAACGTTGGTGGCATCACAATTCCGGACTTCAAGCTCTATTACAAAGCTGTCATCATCAAGACAGCATGGTACTGGCACAAAAACAGACACATAGATCAATGGAACAGAATAGAGAGCCCAGAAATAGACCCTCAAATCTATGGTCAACTCATCTTCGACAAAGCAGGAAAGAATGTCCAATGGAAAAAAGACAGCCTCTTCAATAAATGGTGCTGGGAAAACTGGACAGCCACATGTAGAAAAATGAAATTGGACCATTTCCTTACACCACACACAAAAATAGACTCAAAATGGATGAAGGACCTCAATGTGCGAAAGGAATCCATCAAAATCCTTGAGGAGAACACAGGCAGCAACCTCTTCGACCTCTGCCGCAGCAACATCTTCCTAGGAACAACGCAAAAGGCAAGGGAAGCAAGGGAAAAAATGAACTATTGGGATTTCATCAAGATCAAAAGCTTTTGCACAGCAAAGGAAACAGTTAACAAAATCAAAAGACAACTGACAGAATGGGAGAAGATATTTGCAAATGACATATCAGATAAAGGACTAGTGTCCAGAATCTATAAAGAACTTAGCAAACTCAACACCCAAAGAACAAATAATCCAATCAAGAAATGGGCAGAGGACATGAACAGACATTTCTGTAAAGAAGACATCCAGATGGCCAACAGACACATGAAAAAGTGCTCCATATCACTCGGCATCAGGGAAATACAAATCAAAACCACAATGAGATATCACCTCACACCAGTCAGAATGGCTAAAATCAACAAGTCAGGAAATGACAGATGCTGGCGAGGATGTGGAGAAAGGGGAACCCTCCTACATTGTTGGTGGGAATGCAAGCTGGTGCAGCCACTCTGGAAAACAGCATGGAGGTTCCTCAGAATGTTGAAAATAGAACTGCCCTATGACCCAGCAATTGCACTATTGGGTATTTACCCTAAAGATACAAATGTAGTGATCCAAAGGGGCACATGCACCCGAATGTTTATAGCAGCAATGTCCACAATAGCCAAACTATGGAAAGAACCTAGATGTCCATCAACAGATGAATGGATCAAGAAGATGTGGTATATATACACAATGGAATACTATGCAGCCATCAAAAGAAATGAAATCTTGCCATTTGCGACAACATGGATGGAACTAAAGCGAATCATGCTTAGTGAAATAAGTCAAGCAGAGAAAGACAACTATCATATGATCTCCCTGATATGAGGAAGTGGTGATGCAACATGGAGGCTTAAGTGGGTAGGAGAAGAATAAATGAAACAAGATGGGATTGGGAGGGAGACAAACCATAAGTGACTCTTAATCTCACAAAACAAACTGAGGGTTGATGGGGGGAGGGGGTTTGGGAGAAGAGGGTGGGATTATGGACATTGGGGAGGGTATGTGCTTTGGTGAGTGCTGTGAAGTGTGTAAACCTGGTGATTCACAGACCTGTACCCCTGGGGATAAAAATATATGTTTATAAAAAATAAAAATTAAAAAAAAAAATCCCTCTCAGATTCACCACAATGATCCCTCATTTCAGGCCTGGTATGCCTGTAGGTTCAAATCATAAAACTTGGTGGGATTTTCGAGTTGCCCAGACCCAGAGACCATCTCTGGAATTTTTGTTTTGGTGCACCCTTCAGATGGAAAACAGCCCTCATCCCTTCCTCAAAAATGTCACCAAATTATGAGGAGCCACCAGGATCCATAGAGAGGCAATGTCTCCCATGGACCCATGAGAACACACCTGCATTCTGAGGCCATCCTGGACACACAATCCGGAGAGAAAAGCCTGTGCTACTGCCTTCCATTCACCCTAATTACAGTTCCAGATGAGCTGCTCTCAAGGTCTATGCATTGGGCCTGTGATCACCTCGCCACTCACCCTAATTCGAATTTATGTTTGCAGACTTATCTACCAAAACCATGGCACACATGCCCTCCAGGATGGGTTCTCTGGATCCACACTGCAGGACTGTCCCTGCCATCCACAAGGAAACTGTTTTCATCACAGTTGCCCAAACTGTCTAGATTAAGAGAAACCTACAAGGCCTCTGGGCCTACCCCAATTTCGGCGGCCGCTCTGAACACAAATGCACAGTCTGAAATACCCTCATCCCCTACATCCAGGAACACAGCCAAGTCAATGGTCCTGAGTCAGAATAATGAACCTAACATGCCCCTAGGACGTCATTGGAACCATTGATTCGGTTTTCAGACATGTGTCCTCAGAGGCCTGTTCTAGAATGTGAACTTATGATACAACATGTGGTGCCTGGGCCACACAACAGAACATCTCCTGTCCCCAGAAGGAAACCGTGCCCTACAATCTGTGCAAAATCCCAGAGTAGTAGATTCCTGCACAACTACTGAGCCACCAGCACATTCTAAGATCTACCTGGTAACAAACCAGCTGTGTGGCCCATCTGCAAGAGATTCCATGTCAAATCAAGGACTTGGTACTTTGCTACAGAGACACCAGAATAAAGCTGCCATGTTCTTCAGTTGCAATGGTCAATGAAGTTGAACATTCCAGGCATCCATGCGGTAGAGCTCTGCTACGCAAACTTTCCACATGGGGGACCCTGGAGCAAATAAACCACACTCCACCTGTCCAGTAGAACGAAACCTTGCTATTTGGAGCAGCTCATGAGTCTCAACGTGAAAATCCCTCCATGGCTTCTTGACGCCACCCCTCCATTTGTCAGTCATCATAGACACAAACTCCAGTGTGAGCAAATATCCAACGTCCTCCCTTACTAAGGTGCTGGATATATCGAAAAAGCTGCTGGACACAGGAACTGCCTTCCGCTTGGCAGTGAATAGAACTGTAGCTTGTGTTTACAATTCCTTCCTCACCCGACTGGTCCCCAAGCCTTATTGATAGCGAATTATGGAGACACAACACAGCATTCTGCCTTCCCGATAGAAACAAGTGCCTGGTGAGTCTGGCCAGAAACCCCACATGAGGATCAATCTGCTCGGCCCTATATCGGAGGGACCCTGATTTATAGGTTGCCCTGGCCACTAGTGCTGTGTCTGACAGAGCCTGAGCCCAGATCTAGTGTCAGTCACCAGAGTTTGAGCCCCACATCTAGCATTTGGGAATGCCATGGCTCAAGTATTTCATCTCTACCCATCCTTGGTATTCAGGCACCTGTCCCCAGACCTTTGCTGGAATCCCTGATAATGGGGCATCCTGAAGCACAATAGAGAACTCCTCCTTCTTCATATCAGGAAACTTGGCTGTTAGGATGGGTGTTCAACCCTGAAAGGGGGAGTCATTTACAAGTCCAGTGAGACCACACAAACTCCTCAGGGATGCCCTGGAGGCAAACAGGCCTTGTGACCCTCAGCCTGATCATGCTTTCAAACAATCCTTCTCTGTTGCACCACCATGAACCCGCATTGCAGGCCTAATATGCCCCTAAGCCCAAATCCTAGCACTTGTTGTGATGTCCCAGATGACATGAACCAGAGCCCGTCTCTGGAATCCCTGTTTTGGGGCACCCATAAGGTGGAAAACATCACTCTCCCCTTCCCCGAAAAAGCCACCAAACTATGGAGAGCCACCAGGATCCATAGAGAGGAAAAGACTCCCATGGACCCATGAGACCACACCTGCATTCCAAGGCCATCCTGGACACACAATCCAGAGAGAAAAGCCTGTGCTACTGCCTTCCAGTCTCCCTAATTATAGTTCATGACAAGCTTCCCTCCAGGTCTATGCATTGGGCCTGTGATCACCTCGCCACTCACCCTAATTTGTATTTGTGTTTGCAGACTTCTCTCCCAAAACCATGGCTCACATGCCCACCAGAATGTGATCTCTGGAGCCACACCACAGAACTCTGGCTGCCAACCCCAAGGACACTGTGCATATCAGATTTGCCCAAACCTTCCAGATTAGGAGAAACCTGTGTGGCCCCTGAGCCCACACCAATATTGCCGGCCACTCGGGATGGAAATGTGCAGTCTGAAACACCCTTATCACCTACATCCAGGGAAATAGCCAAGTCAATGATCGTGAGATAGATGATTGAATCTAAAATGCCCCTAGGCTCTCAATGGAACCCCATTAGGTTTTCAGGCATCTGTCCTCAGGGGCCTGTTCTGAAATACCAATCTATGACACATCATGTGGTCTCTGAGCCACACGACAGAACATCCCCTGTCCCCAGAAGAATACCATGCTCTTCGACCTGTGCCAAACCCTCAGGGTAGGAGAATCCTGCATGGCACCTTAGCAACCAGCACATTCTAAGTTCTCCCTGGTAACAAACAAGCATTGTGACCCATCTGCAAGAGATCCCATGTCAACTCAAGGCCTTGGCACTTTGTCCCAGAGCCACCAGAACGAATCTGCCATGTTCCTCAGCTGCAATTGTCAATGGAGGTGTGCTTTCCTGGCATCCATGCCGGAGAGCTCTTCTTCACAAACTTTCCACATGGGGAAACCTAGAGTAAACAAACCAGACTTCACCTACTCAGTACAAAGAAATGTTACTTTTTGCAGCAGTTCACAGGCCTCAGCATGTGAACTCCTCCATGGCCTCTTTATACCACCCCTCCACTTGTCGGTCATCATAGACAAAAACTCTAGTGTGAGCAAGCATCTGACATCCACCCTTATTCCAGTGCTGGATGTCTCGAGTAAACTGCTACAAATTGGAACTGCCTTCTGCTTGGCACTGAATTGAACCATAGCTTTTGTTTACAATTCCACCCAAAACTGACTGGTCCCCAAGCCCTCGTGATTGGGAAATCTGGAGCCACAACACAGCATTCTGCCTTCCCTATTGAATGAACAAATGCCTGGGAATCTTCCCAAGAAACTCCACATGAGGATCAATCTGCTCCGCCCTCGAATCTACTCTGATATAAAGGCTGCCATGGCCACTAGCGCTGTGTCTGACAGAGCCTGAGCCCCGACCGAGTTTTAGGCCTCATATGTAGCATTTGGGATTGCTATGGCCCAAGTACGTCATCTCCACCCATCCTTGGTATTCAGGCACCTATCTCGAGACCTTGCTGGAAACCCTGCCAATGGGGCAACCTGAAGCACAGAGGAACCTGACGGAAGAGAACTCATCCTTCCTCATGGCAGGACATTTGGCTGTTGGGTTGGGTGTCCAACTCTCTAAGCGGGAGCCAGATATATGACCAATGAGACCACTCCAACTCCTCAGGGCCGCCATGGGAGCAAACAGGCATTGTGAGACTCAGCCTGATCAAGCTTTCAAACAATCCCTCTCAGTTGCACCATCATGATCCCGCATTGCAGGCCTCATACACCCCTAGGTGCAAATCCTAACCCTTGGTGGGAAGTCCCAGATGCCCAGAAAAAGAGCCTGTATCTGGAATCCCTGTTTTGGGGCACCCATAAGATGGAAAACAACACTCTTCCCTACCCCAAAAAAGCCACCAAACTATGAGCTGCACAGATCCAAAGAGAGGAAAAGTTTCCCATGGACCCATGAGACTATACCTGCATTCCGAGGCCATCCTGGACACACAATATAGAGTGAAAAGCCTGTGCTACTGCCTTCCAGTCACCCTAATTACAACTCCTGACAAGCTGCACTCCAGGTCTACTCATTGGGCCTGTGATTACCTTTCCACTAACCATAACCCACATTTGTGTTTGCAGACTTCTCTCCCAAAACCATGGCTCATATGCCCTCCAGGACAGGGTCTCTGGATCCACAACACATGAATGGGCCTGCCATCCCCAAGGAAACTGTGCCCGTCAAACCTGCCCAAACCTTCCAGTTTAGGAGAAACACGCAAGAGCCCTGAGCCCAACCCAATATTGTCCGCAGCACTGGACACAAATGCCAGTCTGAAACGCCCTGATCACCTACATCCAAGCAGAGAGCCATTTCAATGTTCCTGGGTCAGAAGATTGTACCTGACATGCTCCTAGGACGTCATTGAAACACTAGATTAGGTTTTCAGGCATCTGTCCTCAGGGTCCTGTTCTGAAATACCAACTTAGGATACAACATGTGGTCCCTGAGCCACACAATAGAATATCTCCTGTCCCCAGTAGGAAACCATGCCCTTCGACCTGTGCCAAACCCTCAGGATTGGAGAATCCTGCACAGCACCTTAGACACCAGCACAAACTCTAGTTTGTGCGTTGACCCATACCACAAGCTTTCCATCTGCTGGACAGTCGAGTCCTGTTGAATGGCTCCAGGATGTCCCATACGGAAAGACTGGAGAGCAGGATTCGAAGGATGGATGCCTGTACAGCATACCTCACGTTCCCATTGGCTCTTTGTGACAGGACATGTTTGAACTACTGGCTCTGGGGCGAGCTAACTAGGGGGCTGAATTGAAATGGACTCTCCTGTGGATGGGTCATAATGTGGGTTTGTGTGCATGGAGACCTTGGAATATGTTGGCAGCTCAGGGGCCATGAAGTATTCGCCTAACCGAAGGGTGTAATATTGCTCCAATTAAAAAGAGATCCCTATGTCGAGATGAGACAGGTTCTCTTTGGTGCCTCAGAAAAGCCCCAGATACTGGTCTTCAAACCAGTTCTCTGAGTAGAGACACCTGGAAACCAAAGCTAGGGTTCAGATTAGAGCCTAGATGCCTGTCCGTTTCAATCTTCTGTCTCTGGGGACACTGTCTGAGTATCTAAGTGGAGATAGTTGCTCAGCTGGTGTCAGAGTGCCCCTCTTAGTTTATGGCCAAGGCATGGCCTTGGAGACCTTATTGGATTCTCCTAATCTCTAGGGTTGTGGCCAATGGATTGGGTACAGTTTTCTTGGAGAGGACTGGCACAGTCCTTCAGTGTGTCTCCATAGGCCCTAGCCTGGAGGGTGTGTGGGTCCGGGCTGTGGGCACAGAAGTCTGAAAACACAAACTCGGCTTGGGTGCGGAGCCGAGAACATGGCAGGATAGACCCACAGACCGTGAGAGGAGATCCTCAGCTTATGAAAGAAGGGCAAATGGGAGGCAGTCACGCAAGTTTTTGTCTTTGGATGTTTTGTCTCCCATAGCCGTGGAATGTAGGGGTGACCTCAGGGGCTATGGAAGAGTCTTCCTCTCTGAGGAGTTGGTCCAGCTCTTAAGATTTTGGGGACATTTTGTGGGAAGGGTGGAGTCCTGCTGTCTGGCTCAGGTGTTCTTCCAGGAGAGGGACTCCAGATCACAGTCCTGGGTTCGAGCGAATGGAATACTCGAGCTCTTGTGAAGATTGGGATCATAGGGGCTTGGCAAGCCCCATATGCGGGCTCTTGGTCCAGGCCCTGAGAGACCTTACTTCGACATGGGGCCCATGCTGATGGTCCCAATGCGAGTTTGTACCCAAGGAGGCACTCAAGTTTAGGCTTGGCCTCAGGGGCCATGAAGGTTTCTCCTACACTGAAGGTATGACTCCATGCCAACAGCAAGCTTTCCAGCCATGGGGAAGGAGAAGATCTGATTTGTGCATCAGTTACCCACGTTTGCCAGGATTTGATATAATATCTAGGGTCAGATGTCTGAAAACCTAGGTTGGGAAGAGATGACGGCATAAGGCCATGGCCTGTCTGATGTGCTTAGTGTGCAGCTAGCTGTTTCCTTGTCTGTCGGGACGTCAGGCTGTGTCAGACAGAGCATTACTGACCAGGGTAGCCTTTCCAGTTAGGGTGCGGTCGATGCCAGAGCAGGTTGGTTCTCATTTGTGGTTTCTGGAGAGCCCCATAGGGCAACGTTTTTCTTCTGGTGGGCAGGCAGAAAATTGTGTTGTGGTTCTGGAATTCCCAGTCTGGAGGGCTTGTTTGCCAGGAGTGTGAAGAGGGAAGTCTGAAAACACAAGCTAGCGTTAGGTTTGGGGCCGAGGGCATGGCAGGCCCACTCTGCAGAGACTGAATCAAGATCTCCTGCATCTGAGGTCAGGGCGAGTATCAGACGTTGCCTCAGGTTGGAGTTTGTGTCCATTATGGCCCCTTCCTGAAGGGGGTGGGGGCGTCATGAGGCCAGGGAGGTTTCCCAACGCTGGGAGTTGTGAGCTGCCCCAAACATCAAGGTTTCCTCTGTAGGACAGTCGAGTACTATGAGATGGTTCTAGGATGACCCCTACAGAAAGACTCGAGAGAAGGGGTCTAAGCATGAATGTCTGCAAATGCCACCTCACATTCCCACAGGCTGCTTGGGGCAAGGCAGGCTCAATCTGCAGGCTCTTGGGCGGGTTTCTCAGAGGGCTGAGTTGAAATGGACTCTCCTGAGGATGAGTCATACTGTGGGTTGGTGGCCATGGAGACCTTGGAATGTGGCGGTGGCTCAGGGACTCTGCAGGTTTCTCCAAATCGAAGGGTTTGACACAGCTCCAACAATGAAGCTTCCCATGTGGAGACGATAGTTGTTCTGTTTGGTGTCTCAGGAAAGCCCCAGATGCTGGTCTTCAAACCCAGGCCTCTGAGGAGTGACACCTGGAAACCAAAGCAAGAGTTCAGATTAGGGCCCAGGGGCCTGTCTGGTTCAGTCTACTGTCTCTGCCGACATCTGTCTGTGTTTCTGCATGGAGGTAGTTGCTCAGCTTGTGTCAGGATGCCTTTGTCCAGAGAGGCTTATAGTAGTGGGATGTCCTCGGGGGCCTTGAGGTTTCTCCTATTCTGTGGGGTTATGGGCAATGGAATGGGCATAGTCTCCTAGGAGAGAGCAGGACAGTCCTGTGGTGCGGCTCCAGAGGCCCCAGCCTGGCGGCTGTGTGGGCCAGGGCTGTGGGGACAGACATCCAAAAACACAAACTCGGCTGAGGTTTGGGGCTGAGGTTATGGCAGGAGTGATCTACAGTCCGTAAGGGGAGCTCATTGTGATTAGAAAGTAGGGCGAGTGAGAGGCGGTCGTTCAGGCTTATGTCTCTGGATGTTGTATTCATGATGGTCATTTAATGTAAGCATGGTCTCATGGACCATGGAAGTCTCCCTCTCTGGTGATTTGTCTGGCTCCCAAGAGATTGGGGTCATTTTGTGGGAAGGGAGGAGTCCTGTTTTCTGCCTCATGTGTCCCCACAATAGAGGGATTCTAGAGCAGAGCACTGGGTACATACAACTGGAATACCCACCCTCTGGTTAGGCCTGGGGTCCTATGGGCATGGCAAGCCCATATGCAGATTCTTGGTCCAGCCACTGAGAGACGTTACTTGAATAGTGGACTCATGCTGAGGGTCACAATGTGTGTTTGTGCCCAAGGTGGTCCTCAATATTGGGCGGGACCTCATTGAGCTTGCAGGTTTCTCCTACACTGAACCTTGGACATGCCAACCTCAGGGTTTCTTGCCATGGGGAAGGAGGAGTTTTGATTTCTGCATCACGTTCACCTCTGGGCATTAATTGGAGATAAGGTCTAGGTTCTGAAGCCTGAAAACCGAGGTTTGGAAGAGATGACGACCTAAGGCCATGGCGGGTCTGATGTGTTCAGTTTGGGGCCAGCTTTCTAGGTGTCGTTCAGGAGGTCTGCACTCAGGCTGTGCCAGACAGGGCATTCGTGCCCAGATACGCTGTATAATTGGGGTACAGTTGAGTGGCATGCAGAAGATAATTATTTGGGGTTTCTCCATAGCCCCATAGGGCAAAGTCTTTCTTCTGGAGGGCAGGCAGAGTGCTGCATTCTGGCTCCGGAACTGCCAAACTGCAGGCCTTGGGGCCAGGAATGCAAGGGTGTAAGTCTGAGAACAGAAGCTTTGCTTTGGTTTCAGGGCGAGGACATGGCAGGCACACTCTGCAGAGCTGAATCGAGATTTCATGCATCTGAGGTCAGGGCGAGGTTCATATGTTGGCTCAGGTTGGAGTTTCTGTCCATGATGGCCCCTTCATGAAGGGGGGTCATCACACCGCCATTGGTGTTTTCCCATGATGGCAGTAGTGAGATGCTCCAAACCACAAGGATTTTCTGTGGGTCAGTTGAAACCTGTTGGATGGCTCCAGGACATCCCATATGGAACAATTGCAGAGCAGGGTTCTAAGGATGGATGCCTGGGCATCCGGCCTCGCATTCCAATTGTCTCCTAGCGAAACAGCACGTTTGATTGCTGCCTATGATGTAGCAGCCGAGGGGGCTGAGTTGAAATGCATTCTCCTGAGGATCGGTCATAATGTGGGATTGTGTCCATGGAGACCTTGGAATGGGGCAGTGGGACCAGGGCTCTGAAGGATGCTCCTAACCAGAGGTTTTGACACAGCTTCAAGAAGCATTTTTCCCATGGGGAAACAAGATTTGTTCTCATTGGTGCTTCAGTAACCCCCAATATGCTGGTATTGGAAACCAGAACTCTGAGGAGAGATGCCTGGAAACCAAGGCAATGGATCTGATTAGGGCCTGGGGCCTGTCTGGTTTAATCTTCTCTCGGTTCATCTGTCTATGGGATTGAGTGGAGGTAGTTCCTCAGCTGGTGTCAGATTGCCCCTATTTGTCCTGGGCAGTCTACACTATTGGGATGGCCACTTTGACTTTGGAGGTTTCTCCTAATTTGCAAGTTTGTGGCCAATGAAATGGGCAGAATTCCTTTGGGGAGGGAAGGAACAATCCTGAAGTGTGGCTCTAGGGGCTCAAGCATGGAGGGTGTGTGGGTCAGAGCTGTGGGGACAGAAGTCTGAAAACAGAAACTCGTCTTAGGTTTGGGGACATAGGTATGGGATGCCCGATCTACAGACCTTGAGGAGAACTCTTCAGGATATGAACAAAGAGTGAGTGTGAGGCACTTTCTCAGGCTTTTGACTCTGGATTTTGTGTCACTGATGGCCGTGAAATGTAGGGGCGTCCTCATGGACCATGGGTGAGACTTCCTCTATGGGGATTTGGATGATCCCAATATTTTGGGGTCATTCCGTGGGATGGGAGAAGTCCATTCTGTTTTTTTTTTTTTACCTCAGGTGTGCCACTAAAGAGGGATTCCAGAGCAGAACCCTGGGAAGGGGCGACTGGACAACCCGAACTCTGTATAAGATTAGGGGCTTAAGGGCATGGCAATCCCCATATGGGGTACCTTGGTCCAGCCACTGAGAGGTCTTACTTGAGTACAGTGCTCACACTGAGGGTCACAATGCATGTTTGTGCCCAATGTAGGCATCAAGCATGGGCGGGGACTCATGGGCCATGCTTGATTCTCCTACACTGAACTTTGGACAACATACGAACCACAAGGTTTCTTGCCATGGGGAAGGAGGAATTCTGATTTCTGCATCATGTTCACCCCTGGGCAGTGACTGGAGATAAGATCTAAGTTCTGAATCCAGAAAATCGAGGTTGGGATGAGATGATAACCTAAGGTCATGGAGGGTCCGATGTGCTCAGTGTGCGGTCAGCTTTCTGGGTGTTGTTCAGGAGGTATGGATTCAGGCTGTGTCAGACAGTGCATTAGTGTCCAGGTTAGACTGTATAATTTGGGTACAGTTGAGTTCCATGTAGGTTCATCCTCATTTATTGTGTCAGGGAAGCTCACTGGGGCAACATTTTTCTTCTGGTGGGCAGGCAGAGTGCAGCATTGTGGGTCCAGAATTGCCAAACTTGAGGGCGTCGGGACCAGGAGTGTGAGGACGTAAGTCTGAGATCATAAGCTAGACTTAAGTTTCAGGGCGAGGGCACGGCAGGCACCCTCTGCAGATCCGAATCAGAATCTCATTCATCTGAAGTCAGGACGAGGATCAGACTTAGGCGCAGGTTGGAGTTTCTGTCCATGATGGCCCCTTCATCAAAGGGGTGGAATCTCGAAGCCATGGAGGTTTTCCCACGTTGGGAGTTGTGGGATGCTCCAAACTGCAAGGATTCCTTCTGCGGGAAAATTGAGAACTGTTGGATGGCTCCAGGACATCCCATATGGAATGACTCCAGAGCCAGGTTCTAAGGATGGATGCCTGAGCAGACTGCCTCTTACACCAATTGTCTCCCTGCCACAAGACAGGTACGATCTGATGGCTATGCAGGAGCAATCGTGGGAGCTGAGTTGAAATGGACTCTCCTGAAGATGGGTCTTAATGTGTGTTTGTGTCCATGAGGACGTTGGAATGGGGTGGTGGCCCCAGGGCTCTAAAGGATTCTAACCGGAGATTTTGAAACAACTCGAAAGAGCAAGTTTTCCATGTGGAGACAAGATTTGTTCTAATTGGTGCCTCAGGAAACCCACATATGCTGGTATTAGAACCAGGCCTCTGAGGAGAGATACATAGAAACCACAGCAATGCATCCAATTAGGTCCTAGGAGCCTCTCTGGTTCAATCTTCTTCTCTGTCGACATCTGTCTATTTTATGAAATGGAGGTAGTTGCTCAGCTGGTATCAGACCGCTCCTGTTTGTCCGGGCGGCCTACACTATAGAGATGGCCTCGGGGACTTTGGAGGTTTCTCCTAAATTGTATGATTATGGACAATGGAATGGGCAGAATTCCTGTGGAGTGGGCAGGCACAGACCTGATGTGTGGCTCCAAGGGCCCAGCCTTGAGGGTGTGTGGGCAAGGACTGTGGGGACAGATGTCTGAAAACACAAACTCAGCTTAGGTTTGGGGACGTAGGTATGACAGGCCCGATTTACAGACTATGAGGAGAACTTTTTGGGATCTGAATAAAGGGTGAAAGTGTGACACTTGTCAGGCTTTTGCCCCTGGATTTTGTGTCAATGATGGCCGTGGAATGTCGAGGAGTCCTCATGGGCCATGGAAGAGTCTTTCTCTCTGTGGATTTGGCCAGATCCCAATTGTTTTGGGTTAATCTGTGGGATTCAGTTTTGTTAACTAAGGTGTCCCACCAAAAGAGGGATTCCAGAGCAGAGCCCTGGACAACAAGAAATCTAACTAAAAATACGGGCCTAGGGGCATGGCAAGCCCAATATGCCTTCTAATGGTCCAGCCACTGAGAGGCCTTCATTGAGGACAGAACTCATGCTGAGGGTCACAATGCGTGTTTATGCCCTCGTGGTACTCAAGCATGGGTGGGGACTCATGGTGCATGCTTGTTTCTCCTACACTGAATGATAGTCAACATGTCAACCACATGAGTTCTTGCCATGGGGAAGTATTAATTCTGATTTCTGCATGTCATTCACCCCTGGGTAGTGATTGGAGATAAGGTCTAGGTTGTGAAGTCTGAAAACCGACGTTGGGAAGAGATGACGACCTAAGGCCATGTCGGGTCCGATATGCTCAGCGTGGAGCCAGCTGTCTGGGTGTTGGTCGGGAGGTCCAAGCTTGGGCTGTGTCAGACAGGGCCTTAGTGCCCAGGGTAGATTGTATAATTGGGGTACAACTGAGTGCCGTGCAGGTTGATCTTTATTTGGCATTTCTGGGTAGCCCCAAGGGCAATGTTTTTCTTCTGGAGGACAGGCAGAGTGCTGCATTGTGGCTCCAGAATTTCCAAAGTGGATGCCTTGTGGACGGGGAGTGTGAGGACAGAAGTCTGAGAACACATGTTAGGCGTAGGTTCTGGGCGAGGGCACGGCAGGCCCCCTCTGCAGATCTGAATCGGGATATCATGAATCTGAAGTCAGGGCGAGGTTCAAACCTAGGCTTAGGTTTGAATTTCTGTCCATTCTGGCCACTTTATGAAGGGGACAGCATCTCCAGTCCATGGAGGTTTACCCACGATGGGAGTTGGGAGATGCTCCAAACAACAAGGATTCCTTCTGATCAACAATTGAGACCTTTTGTATCACTCCAGTACATACCATACAGAATGACACCAGAGCAGGGATCTAAGGATGGATGCATGGGAAGCCCGCCTCACATTGCAGTTGTCTCCTAGCAAATAGACAGGTTTGATATGCTGGCTCTGTCAGAGCAACCAAGGGGGCTGAGTTGAAATGGACTCTCCTGAGGATGGATGCTAATGTGGGTTTGTGTCCATGGAGACCTTGGAATGGGGCGTTGGCGCATGGGCCCTGAAGGATTCTCCTAACCGGAGGTTTTGAGACATCTCCAAAGAACAAGTTTCCCATGTGGAGACGAGATTTGTTCTGATTGGTGCCTCAGGAAACCCCCATATACTGTTATTGGAATATAGGCCTCTGAAGAGAGATAACTGGAAACCAAAGCAATGGCTCCGTTTAGAGCCTAGGGGCCTGTCCAGTTGAATCTTCTTCTCTGTGTACATCCATCTAAGGTATTAGTGGAGTTAGATGCTCAGCTGGTGTCAGATGGCCCTTGTTTGTCCCAGGCGGCCTACACTATTGTGAAGGCCTTGGGGACTTTGGAGGTTTCTCCTAATTTTATGATTATGGACAATCGAATGGGCAGAATTCCCGTGGAGAGGGAAGGCACAGTTTTGATATGTGGCTCCAGGGGCCCCAGCCTGCAGGGTGTGTGCACCAGGACTGTGGAGACAGAAGTCTAAAACACAAACTCAGTTTAGGTTTAGTGACGTAGGTATGGCAGGCCCGATCTACAGATCGTGAGGAGAATTCTTCCGGATATGAAGAAAGAGAGATTGTGAGGCACTTGTTCAGGCTTTTGTTTCTGTATTTTGTGACAACGATGGGCGTGGAATGTCGGGGAGGCCTCATGGGCCATGGACGAGTCTTCCGCTCTGTGGATTTGGCCTGATTCCAATTGTTTTGGGTCAAACTGTGGGATGGGAGGAGTCCTTTCAGTTTTGTTACCTCAGGTGTCCCACCAAAAGAGGGATTCCAAAGCCGAGCCCTGGGGAGGGGCGACTGGACAACCAGAAATCTGGTTAAAAATTGGGGCCTAGGGGCATGGCAAGCCCAATATGCTGTCTTTTGGTCCAGCCACTGAGAGGCCTTACTTGAGAACTGGGCTCACGTTGAGGGTCACAATGCATGTTTGTGACCGACTTGGTCCTCAAGCATCTGCAGGGCCTCATGGGCCACACTGGTTTCAACTACACTTTACGTTGGACAACATGCCAACCACAAGGTTTCTTGCCATGGGGAAGTTCTGATTCCTGCATCATGTTCAACCCTGGGTGGTGACTGGAGATAAGGTTTAGGTTCTGAAGCCTGAAAACCGAGGTTGGAAAGAGATGAAGACCTAAGGCCATGGCGGGTCCAATGTGCTCAGTGTGTGGCTAGCTGGGTGGGTGTGAGCCAGGAGGTTCGGTCTCAGGCTGTGCCAGAAAGGGCAGTAGTGCACAGGGCAGCCTGTATAATTGGGGTCCAGTCAAGTGGCATGCAGGTTGATTCTCATTTGTGAAATCTGGGTAGCCCCAGAGGGCAATGTGTTTCTTCCGGAAAGCAGGCAGAGTGCTGCCTTGTAGTTCTGGAATTGCCAAACTGGAGGGCTTGTGGGCCAGGAATGTGAGGATGGAAGTTGAGAACACAAACTAGACTTATGTTTATGGGCAAGGGCACGGCAGGCACACTCTGCAGAGCTGAATCAAGATGTCCTGCATCTGAAGTCAGGGCGAGGATCAGACGATCGCTCAGGTTGGAGCTTCTGTCCCTGATGGACCCTTCATGAAGCGCAGGGGGCGGGATCACGAGGCCATGGAGGTTTTCCCACGATGGGAGTTGTGAGATGCTCCAAACAGTAAAGATTCTTCTGCGGGACTATTGAGACCTGTTGGTTGGCTCCAGGACTTCCCATACAGCATGATTCTGAGAATGGTTCTAAGTATGGATGGCTGGGAAGCCTGCCTCTCATTCCAATCATCTCCTAGCGACAAGACGGGTTAGATCTGCTGGATCAGGGGGAGCAACTGAGGGGGCTGAGTTGAAATGGACTCTCCTGTGGATGGGTCCTAATGTGGGTGTGTCTCCATGGAGACCTTGGAATGAGGAGCTGGCACCGGGAACCTGAAATGTCCTTCTAACCAGAGGCTTTGAGAGAGCTCCAACATGCAAGTTTCCCATGTGTAGACGAGATTTGTTCTGATGGGTGCCTCTGGAGAAGCCCTCAGCTGGTATTGTAAAACAGGCTTTTGAGGAGACATGCCTGTAAACCAAAGCTATGGATCCCATTATGGCCTGGGGTCCTGTCTGGTCAATCTTCTTCTCTGGGGACATCCATCTATGGTATGAGTGGAGGTAGATGCTCAGCTGGTGTCAGACGGCCCTTTTTTGTCCCGGACAACCTACACCATTGGTATGGCCTCAGGGAATTTGGAGGTTTCTCCTAATTTGTACGGTTTTGGATAATGGAATGGGCAGAATTCCCATGACTTGGTTAGGCACAGTCCTAATGTGTGGTTCCGGGGGCCCAGCCTGGAGGGTGTGTGGCCCAGGACTTTGAGGACAGAACTCAAAAAACACAAACTCAGCTTAAGTTTGGGGATGTAGGTATGGCACGGCCGAACTACAAATCATGAGAACTCTTCAGGATATGAAGAAAGAGCGAGTCTGAGGCGCTTGCTCAGGCTTTTGTCTCTGGATTTTGTATCAGCGATGGCCGTGGAATGTCGGGGAGGCCTCATGGGCCATGGACGAATCTTCCTCTCTGTGGATTTTGACCTTTCCCAATTCTTTTTCATAAATCTGTGGGATGGGAGGACTCCTTTCAGGTTTGTTACCTGAGGTTCCCACCAGGAGGAATTCCAAAGCAGAGCCCTGGGGAAGAGTGAAGGGACAACCCGAACTATGGTTAAAAATTGGGGTCTAGGGGCATGGCAAGCCCAATATGCTGTTTCTTCATGCAGCCACTGAGAGGCCTTGCCTGAGGACCGGGCACAGGGTGAGGGTCACAATGTGTGTTTGTGACCAATGTGGCCCTCAAGCATGGGCTGGGTCTCATGTGCCACACTGGTTTCAACTACACTGAACATTGGACAACATGCCAAACACGAGGTTTCTTGCCAAGGGAACGAGTTCGGATTTCTGCAACATTTTCAAACCTGGGCAGTGATTGGAGATAAGGTCAAGGTTCTGAAGCCTGAAAACCGAGGTTGGGTAGAGATGACGACCTAAGGCCATGGCGGGTCCGATGTGCTCAGTGTGCAGCCAGCTGTCTGGGTGGGGCCAGGAGTTCCAGGCTCAGGCTGTTTCCGAATGGGCAATTGTGCCCACTTCAGCCTATATATTTGGTGTACAGCCAAATGGCGTGCAGGTTGATCCTCATTTGGGGTTTCTGGGTAGCCCCAGAGGGCAATGTTCTTCTTCCAGGGAGCAGGCAGAGTGCCGCATTGTAGTTCTGGATTGCCAAACAGGAGGGCTTGTGGGCCAGTAGTCTGAGGACTGAAGTCTGAGAACACAGGCTAGGCTTAGTTTTTATGGGTGAGGACATGACAGGCACAATCTACAGACCTGAATCGAGATCACGTGCATCTGAAGTCAGGGTGAGGATCAGATGATCTTCAGGTTAAACTTTCTGTCCCTGATGGCCCCTTCATGAAGGGGGGGAATCACGAGGCCATGGGGGTTTTCGCACGATGGGATTTGTGAGAAGCTCCAAACTGCAAAGTTTCTTCTCCAGGACAATTGAGACCTGTTAGTTGGCGCCAGGCCAAGGATTCCAAGCATGGTTCTGAGGATGGATGGCTGTGTACCCCACCTCGCATTCCAATTTTCTCCTAGCTACAAGAAAGGTTAGATCTGCTGGATCTGGGGGAGCAACCGAGGAGGCTGAGTTGAAATGGACTCTCCTGTGGATGTGTCCTAATATGTTTTTGTGTCTATGGAGACCTTGGAATGAAGTGGTGGCACTGGGTCCCTGATGGGTTCTTCTAACAGAGACTTTGACACAGCTCCACCGTGCAAGTTTCCCATGTGTAGATGAGATTTGTTCTGATGGGTGAGTCAAGAAACAGCCATATGCTGGTATTGAAATCCAGGCCTCTGAGGAGACATGTCTGGAAATCATAGCAATGGATCGGATTAGTGCCTAGTGGCCTGTTCATTCCTTTTTTCTTCTGGGGACATCAGATTGATCCTCATTTGGGTATCTGGGTAGCCCCAAGGGCAATGTTTTTCTTCCTGAAGGCTGGCAGAGTGCTGCATTATAGTTATGGTTTGCAAACTGGAGGCTTGTGGGCCAGTAGTCTGAGGACGGAAATCTGAGAACACAAGCTAGGCTTAGGTTTCTGGGTGAGGACTAGGCAGGAACAATCTACAGACCTGAATCGAGATCTCGTGCTTCTGAAGTCAGGGCGAGGATCAGAGGATCGCTCAGGTTGGTGTTTCTGACCCTGATGGCCCCTTCATGAAGGGGCGGGGTCACGAGGTCGTGGGGGTTTTCCCACGATGTTAGTTGTGAGAAGCCCCAAACTGCAAAGATTCTTGTGCAGGACAATTGAGACATGTTGGTTGGCTCCAGGCCAACGATTCCGAGCAGGGTTCTAAGGATGGATGCCTGGGTAGCCCACCTTGCATTCCAATTGTGTCTTAGCAACAAGACAGGTTATATCTGCTGGATCTTGGGGAGCAATCTGGATCTGCGTTGAAATGAACTCTCCTGTGGATGGATCCTAATATGTTTTTGTGTCTATGGAGACCTTGGAATGAAGCGGTTTCACTGGGGTCCTGAAGGGTTTTTTCAAACAGAGGTTTTGGCACAGCTCCAACGTGCAAGTTTCCCATATGTAGATGAGATTTGTTCTGACGGATGAGTCAGGAAACAGCCATATGCTGGTATTGAAATCCAGGCCTCTGAGGAGAGATGACTGGATACCACAACAATGAATCCGAATAGTGCCTAGGGGCCTGTTCGTACCTTTTTACCTCTGGGGACATCAGTCTATGTGTCTGAGTGCATGTAGGTGCTCAGATGGGCTCAGATTGCCCCTGTTTGTCCTGGGAAGCCACCACTATTGGGATGGCCTCAGGGAGTTTGGAGGTTTATCTTATTAGTAGGTTGTGGCCATTGGAATGGGCACATACAATTCCCTTGGAGAGGGCAAGTACAGTCCTCAGGTTTGGCTCCAGGGGCCGGAGCCTGTAGGGTGTGTAGGCAGAGCTGTTTGGACAGTTGTCTGAAAACACAAACTCGGCTTATGTTTCGGGTCATAGGTATGGCAGGATTGATCTACAGACCATGAGGAGAACACTTCGGGATATGAAAAAAGGGCGAGTGTGAGGCTCTTGCTCAAGTGTTTGTCTCTGGATAACGTGTCACTCATGGTCGTGAAATTGCCGGGTGACTTCATGGGAAATGGACGAGTCTTACTCTCTGGGGGTTTGGCTCCGTCGCAAGATTTTGGGGTCATTCTGTGGGATGGAAGAAGTCCGTTTTGTTGTTGTTGTTGATTTACTTTGTTTTGTTTTTTAACCTCAGATGTCCCACCGAATGAGGGATTCCAGAGTAGAGCCCTGGGGAGGGCCGACTGGACAACCAGAAATCTGGTTACAAATTTGGGCCTAGGGACATGTCAAGCCCATTATGACATCTAATGTTCGAGCCACTGAGAGGACTTACTAGAGCACAGGACTCACGCTGAGGGTCACAATGCGTGTTTATGTCCACATCGCAAACAAAAATGGGCGGGGCCTCATTTTGAATCCTGGTTTCTCCTACACTGAACGTTGGACAACATGCCAACCATAAGATTTATTGCCTTGGGTAAGGAAGAGTTCTGATTTCTGCATCACAGGCACCCCTGGGAAGTGATTAGAGATAAGGTCTATGTTCGGAAGCCTGAAAGCTGAGGTAGGTAAGAGATGATGAACTAAGGCCATGGCGGGTCTGATGTTCTCAGTGTGTGGTCAGCTGTCTGTGTGTTGTTCAGGAGGTCCGGGCTCAGGTTGTGTCATACAGTGCATTAGTGCCCAGGTTAGACTATATAATTTGGGTACAGTCGAGTGCCATGTAGATTTATCCTCATATAAGTTATCTGGGCAGCTCATTAGGCAAAATTTTTTTTCTAGAGGGCAGGCAGAGTGCTTCATTGTCGGTCCGGAATTGCCAAACTTGAGGGCTTCGTGTCCAGGAGTGTGAGGACGGAAGTCTGAGAACACAAGCTAGACTTGGGTTTCAGGACGAGGACACGGCAGGGACCACTGTAGATCTGAACCAATATCTCATGCATCTGAAGTCAGGGCGAGGATCAGACGTTGGCTCAGGTTGGAGTTTCTGTGCATGACTGCCCCTTCATGAACGGAGCGGAAACTCAAGGCCATGGAGGTTTCCCACGTTGGGAGTTTTGGGATGCCCCCTTCAAGGATTCCTTCTGCGGGACAATTGAGACCTGTAGGGCAGCTTCAGGACATCCCATATGGAATGAATCCAGGGCACCGTTCGAGGATGGATGTCTGGGAAGGCGGCCTCGCATTCCAATTGTCTCCTAGCAACAAGACAGTTTAGATCTGATTGCTCTGAGGGAGCAACAGGGGTGGCTGACTTAAAATGGACTTTCCTGAGGATGGGTCCTAATGTGTGTTTGTGTCCATGAGGGCCTTAAAATGGGGCGGTGGCACCGGGACACTGAAGTATTCTCCTAAGCTTTTGACATAGCTCGATGCACAAGTTTCCTTGTGGAGACGAGATTTGTTCTGATGGGTGCCTCGGGAAAAACCCTATGCTGGTATTGGAAACCAGGTTTTGAGGAGACATGCCTGTAAACCAAAGGAATGTATCTGATTATGGCCTACGGTCCTGTCTGGTTCAATCTTCTTCTCAGGGGACATCCATCTATGGTATGGGTGGAGGTAGATGCTCAGCTGGTATCAGACCACCCTTGTTTGTCCCGGGCGACATGCACTATTGGGATGGCCTCAGGGATTGGAGGGTTCTCCTAATTTTACGGTTTTGGACAATGAAATGGGCAGAATTCCCATGGATTGGGTAGGCACAGTCTAATGTGTGACTCCAGGGGCCCCAGCCTGGAGGGTGTGTGGCCCAGGACTTTGAGGACAGAAGTCTGAAAACACAAACTCAACTTAGGTTTGGGACGTAGGTATGGCAGGCCCGATCTATAAACCATGAGAAGAACTCTTCAGTATATGAAGAAAGAGCGAGTCTGAGGCACTTGCTCATGCTTTTGTCTCTGGATTTTGTATCAGCTATGGCCGTGGAATGTCGGTGAAGTCTCATTGGCCATGGACGAATCTTCCTCTCTGTGGATTTGGCCCGATCCCAATTGTTTTTCGTCAATCTGTGGAATGGGAGGACTCCTTTCAGGTTGGTTACCTCAGGTGTCCCGCCAAAAGAGGAATTTTAAAGAAGAGCCCTGGGGAAAAGTGAAGGGACAACCCAAACTATGGGTAAAATTTTGGGCCTAGGGGCATGGCAAGCCCAATATGCTGTCTCTTCATCCAGCCCCTGAGAGGCCTTACCTGAGGACTGGGATCAGGGTGAGGGTCACAATGTGTGTTTGTGACCAATGTGGCCCGCAACCATCGGCGGGGCCTCATGGGCCACACTGTTTTCAAATACACTGAACATTGGACAACATGCCAACCACATGGTTTCCTGCCACGGGGAAGGAGTTGTGATTTCTGCATCACTTTCAAGTCTGGGCAGTGATTGGAGATAAGGTCTAGGTTCTGAAACTTGACAACCGAGGTTGGGAAGAGATGACGACCTAAGGGCAAGGCGGGTACGATGTGCTCAGTGAGCGGCCAGCTTTTTGGGGGGGGGGCAGGAAATCCAGGCTCAGGCTGTGTCAGAAAGGGCAAGAGTGCACAGGTCAGCCTATATATTTGGGGTACAGTCGAATGGCGTGCAGGTTGATCCCCATTTGGGGTTACTGGGTAGCCCCAGAAGGCAATGTTTTTCTTCCTGAGGGCAGGCAGAGTGCTGCATTATAGTTCTGGTTTGCAAACTGGAGGCTTGTGGGCCAGCAGTCTGAGGACGGAAATCTGAGAACACAAGCTAGGCTTAGGTTTCTAGGTGAGGACAAGGCAGGAACAATCTACAGACCTGAATCGAGATCTCGTGCTTCTGAAGTCAAGGGGAGGATCAGATGATCGCTCAGGTTGGTGTTTCTGTCCCTGATGGCCCCTTCATGATGGGGGGGGGTCACGAGGCCATGGGGGTTTTCCCTCGATGTTAGTTGTGAGAAGCACCAAACTGCTAAGATTCTTCTGCAGGACAATTGAGACCTGTTGGTTGGCTCCAGGCCAACGATTCCAAGCAGGGTTCTAAGGATGGACGGTTGGGTAGCCCACCTCGCATTCGAATTGTGTCCTAGCAACAAGACAGGTTAGATTGCTGGATCTGGGGGAGTAACCAAGGAAGCTGAGTTGAAATGGACTCTCTTGTGGATGGGTCCTAATGTGTTTTTGTATCTATGGAGACCTTGGAATGAAGCGGTTGCACTGGGGTCCTGAAGGGTTTTTCCAAAGATAGCCTTTGACACAGCTCCAACGTGCAAGTTGCCCATATGTAGATGAGATTTGTTATGACGGTTGAGTCAAGAAACAGCCATACGCTGGTATTGAAATCCAGGCCTCTGAAAAGAGATGACTGGATAACACAGCAATGGATCCGTTTAGTGCCTAGGGGCCTGTTCATTCCGTTTTACCTCTCGGGACATCAGTCTATGCGTCTGAGTGCAGGTAGGTGCTCAGATGGGCTCAGATTGCCCCTGTTTGTCCTGGGAAGCCACCACTATTGGGATGGCCTCAGGCAGTTTGGAGGTTTATCTATTAGTACGGTTGTGGCCATTGGAATGGGCACATACAATTCCCTTGGAGCGGGCAAGTACAGTCCTCAGGTTTGGCTCCAGGGGCCTGAGCCTGTAGGGTGTGTAGGCCAGAGCTGTTTGGACAGTTGTCTGAAAACACAAACTCGGCTTATGTTTCGGGTCATAGGTATGGCAGGACTCATCTACAAACCATGAGGAGAACTCTTCGGGATATGAAAAAAGGGCGAGTGTGAGGCTCTTGCTCAAGTGTTTGTCTCTGGATATCGTGTCACTCATGGTCGTGAAATTTCCGGGTGACTTCATGGGAAATGGATGAGTCTTACTCTCTGGGGGTTTGGCCCCTTCGCAATATTTTGGGGTCATTCTATGGGATGGTAGAAGTCCGATTTGTTGTTGTTGTTGATTTGCATTGTTTTGTTTTTTAACCTCAGGTGTCCAACCAAATGAGGGATTCCAGAGTAGTGCCCTGGGGAGGGCCGAATGGACAACCAGAAATCTGGTTACAAATTGGGGCCTAGGGACATGTCAAGCCCATTATGACATCTAATGGTCCAGCAACTGAGAGGACTTACTAGAGTACAGGACTCACGCTGTGGGTCACAATGCGTGTTTATATCCTCTTCGCACCAAGCATTGGCGGTGCCACAGGGTGAATGTTGGTTTCTCCTACACTGAACGTTGGACAACATGCCAACCACAAGGTTTCTTGCCATGGGTAAGGAAGAGTTCTGATTCCTGCATCACAGGCACCCCTGGGCAGTGATTGGAGATAATGTCTAGGTTCTGAAGCCTGAAAACTGAGGTAGGGAAGAGTTGATGACCTAAGGCCATGGCGGGTCTGATGTGCTCAGCGTGCGGTCAGCTGTCTGGGTGTTGGTCAGGAGGTCCGGGCTTAGGTTGTGTCAGATAGTGCATTAGTGCCCAGGTTAGACTATATAATTTGGGTACAGTCGAGTGCCATGTAGATTTATCCTCATATAAGTTATCTGGGCATCTCATTAGGCAAAATTTTTTTTCTAGAGGGCAGGAGAGTGCTGCATTGTGGGTCCGGAATTGCCAAACTTCAGGGCTTCGGGGCCTGGAGTGTGAGGACGGAAGTCTGAGAACACAAGCTAGACTTGGGTTTCAGGGCCAGGGCACGGCAGGTACCCCAGTAGATCTGAACCAATATCTCATGCATCTGAAGTCAGGGCGAGGATCAGACGTTGGCTCAGGTTGGAGTTTCTGTGCATGACGTCCCCTTCATGAAGGGAGTGGAATTTCGAGGCCATGGAGTTTTTCCCACGTTGGGAATTGTGGGATGCCTACTTCAAGGATTCCTTCTGCGGGACAATTGAGACTTGTTGGGCAGCTCCAGGACATCCCATATGGAATGACTCCAGGGCACCGTTCGAGGATGGATGCCTGGGGAGCCCGACACGCATTCCAATTTTCTCCTAGCAACAAGCCAGTTTAGATCTGATGGCTCTGCAGGAGCAAACGGGGTGGCTGACTTGAAATGGACTTTCCTGAGGATGGGTCCTAATGTGTGTTTGTGTCCATGAGGGCCTTAAAATTGGGCAGTGGCACCGGGACCCTGAAGTATTCTCCTAAGCTTTTGACATAGCTCGATGCACAAGTTTCCTTGTGGAGACGAGATTTGTTCTAATGGGTGCCTCAGGAAAACCCCTTTGCTCTTATTGGAATCCAGGCTTTTGAGGAGACATGCCTGTAAACCAAAGCAATGTATCCGATTATGGCCTAGGGTCCTGTCTGGTTCAATCTTCTTCTCAGGGGACATCCATGAAGGGTATAAGTGGAGGTAGATAATCCCCTGGTATCAGACCGCCCTTTTTTGTCCCGGGCGACCTGCACTATTGGGATGGATTCAGGGATTTGGAGGGTTCTCCTTTTTACGGTTTTGGACAATGGAATGGGCATAATTCCCATGGATTGGGTAGGCACAGTCTAATGTGTGACTCCAGGGGCCCCAGCCTTGAGGGTGTGTGGCCCAGGACTTTGAGGACAGAAGTCTTAAAACACAAACTCAGCTTAGGTATGGGGACGTAGGTATGGCAGGCCCGATATAAACCATGAAGACGTCTTCAGGATATGAGGAAAGAGCGAGTCTGAGGCACTTGCTCAGGCTTTTGTCTCTGGCTTTTTTATCAGCGATGGCCTTTGAATGTCGGGGAAGCCTCATGGGCCATGGACGAATCATCCTCTTTGTTCATTTGGCCTGATCCTAATTGTTTTTCTTCAATCTGTGGAATGGGAGGACTCCTTTCAGGTTGGTTACCTCAGGTGTCCCGCCAAAAGAGGAATTCCAAAGAAGAGCCCTGGGGAAAAGTGAAGGGACAACCCGAACTATGGGTCAAATTTTGGGCCTAGGGGCATGGCAAGCCCAATATGCTGTCTCTTAATCCAGGCACTGAGAGACCTTACCTGAGGACTGGGATCAGGGTGAGGGTCACAATGTGTTTTTGTGACCCATGTGGCCCGCAAATATGGGCTGGGCCTCATGGGCCACACTGTTTTCAGCTACACTGAACGTTGGACAACATGCAAACCACATGGTTTCTTGCCACGGGGAAGGAGTTGTGATTTCTGCATCAATTTCAAGCCTGGGCAGTGATTTTAGATAAGGTCTAGGTTCTGAAACTTGACAACCGAGGTTGGGAAGAGAGGACGACCTAAGTAAGGCCATGTCGGGTCTGATGTGCTCAGTGTCTGGAGAGCTTTCTGTGTGGGGCCAGGAAGTCCAGGCTCAGGCTGTGTAAGAAAGGGCAATAGTGCCCAGGTCAGCCTATATCTTTGGGGGACTGTCGAATGGTGTGCAACTTGATCCTCATTTGGTGTTTCTGGGTAGCCCCAGAGGGCAATGTTTTTCTTCCTGAGGGCAGGCAGAGTGCTGCATTATAGTTCTGGTTTGCAAACTGGAGGCTTGTGGGCCAGTAGTCTGAGGATGGAAATCTGAGAGCACAAGCTAGGCTTAGGTTTCTGGGTGAGGACAAGGCAGGAACAATCTACAGACCTGAATCGAGATCTCGTGCTTCTGAAGTCAAGGAGAGGATCAGAAGATCGCTCAGTTTGGTGTTTCTGTCCTGATGGCCCCTTCATGAAAGGGAGGGGGGTTCACGAGGCCATGGGGGTTTTCCACGATGGGAGTTGTGAGAAGCTCCAAACTGCAAAGATTCTTCTGCAGGACATTGAGACCTGTTGGTTGGCTCCAGGCCAACGATTCCAGCAGGGTTCTAAGATGGATGGCTGGGTAGCCCACCTTGCATTCCAATTGTGTCCTAGCAACAAGACAGGTTAGATCTGCTGGATCTGGGGGAGCAACCCAGGAGGCTGAGTATAAATGGACTCTCCTGTGGATGTGTCCTAATATGTTTTTGTGTCTATGGAGACCTTGGAATGAAGCAGTGACACTGGGGTCCTGACGGGTTTTTCCAAACAGAGGGTTGACACAGCTCCAACGTGCAGGTTTCCCATATGTAGATGAGATTTGCTCTGACGGGAGAGTCAAGAAACAGCCATATGCTGGTATTGAAATCCAGGCCTCTGAGGAGAGATGCCTGGAAACCAAAGCAATGGATCCGCTTAGTGCTTAGGGGCCTGTTCGTTCCTTTTTACCTCTGCGGACATCAGTCTACGGGTCTGAGTTAAGGTAGGTGCTCAGATGGGCTCAGATTGCCCCTCCTTGTCCTGGGAAGCAACAAATATTGGGATGGCCTCAGGGACTTTGGAGGTTTATCCTATTAGTAGGGTTGTGGCCATTGGAATGGGCACATACAATTCCCTTGGAAAAAGCAAGTACAGTCCTCAGGGTTGGCTCCAGGGGCTTGAGCCTGTAGGGTGTGTAGGCCAGAGCTGTTTGGACAGTTGTCTGAAAACACAAACTCGGCTTATGTTTCGGGTCATAGAAATGGCAGGACTGATCTACAGACCATGAGGAGTACTCTTCGGGATATGACAAAAGGGCGAGTGTGAGGCTCTTGCTCAAGTTTTTGTCTCTGGATATCGTGTCACTCATGGTCGTGAAATTGCCGGGTGACTTCATGGGAAATGGACGAGTCTTACTCTCTGGAGGTTCGGCCCCGTGCAAAGAGTTTGGGGTCATACTGGGGATGGAAGAAGTCCGTTTTTTTGTTGTTGTTGATTTGTTTCCTTTTGTGTTTCAACCTCAGATGTCCCACCTAATGAGGGATTCCAGAGTAGAGCCCTAGGGAGGGGCGACTGGACAACCAGAAATCTGGTAAAAATTGGGGCCTAGGGACATGTCAAGCCCATTATGACATCTAATGATCCAGCCACTGAGAGGAATTCCTAGAGGACAGGACTCACGCTGAGGTCACAATGTGTGTTTAAGCTCTCGTCGCACTCAAGAATGGGCGGGGCCTCATTGTGAATACTTTTTTCTCCTACACTGAACGTTGGACAACATGCCAACCACAAGGTTTCTTGCCATGGGTCAGGAAGAGTTATGATTTCTGCATCACAGTCACCCGTGGGCAGTGATTGGAGATAAGGTCTAGGTTCTGAAGACTGAAAACTGAGGTAGGGAAGAGATGATGACATAAGGCCATGGCGGGTCTGATGTGCTCAGTGTGCGGTCAGCTGTCTGGGAGTTGGTCAAACGGTCTGGGCTCCGGTTGTGTCAGACAGTGCATTAGTGCCCAGGTTAGACTATATAATTTGGGTAGAGGCGAGTGCTGTGTAGGTTTATCCTCATTTAAGCTGCCTGGACAGCTCATTAGGCAATATATTTTTTCTAGAGGGCAGGCAGAGTGCTTCATTTTCGGTCCAGAATTGCCAAACTTGAGGGCTTCGGGGCCAGGAGAGTGAGGACGGAAGTCTGAGAACACAAGCTAGACTTCGGATTCAGTGTGAGGGCACGGCAGGTACCCCATGCAGATTTGAACCAATATCTCATGCATCTAAAGTCAGGGCGAGGATCAGACGATGGCTCAGTTTGGAGTTTCTGTGCATGACGGCCCCTTCATGAAGGGAGCGGAATCTCGAGGCCATGGAGGTTTTCCCACGTTGGGAGTTGTGGGATGCCCCCTTCAAGGATCCCTTCTGCGGGACAATTGAGAACTGTTGGACAGCACCTGGGCATCCCATATGGAATGACACCAGGGCACCGTTAGAGGATGGATGCCTGGGAAGTCCGCCTCGGATTCCAATTGCCTCCTAGCAACGAGACAGTTTAGAACCAATAAATCTGCAGGAGCAACCGGGGTGGCTGAGTTGAAATGGACTTTCCTGAGGATGGGTCCTAATGTGTGTTTGTTTCCATGAGGGCCTTGGAATGATGCGGTGGCACCGGGACCCTGAAGTATTCTCCTAAGCTTTTGACATAGCTCCAATGCACAAGTTTCCTTGTGGAGACGAGATTCGTTCTGATAGGTGCCTCAGGAAATCCCCTCTGCTAGTATTGGAATCCAGGCTTTTGAGGAGACATGCCTGTAAACCAAAGAAATGGATCCGATAATGGCCTCGGGTCCTGTCTGGTTCAATCTTCTTCTCTGGGGACATCCATCTATGGTATGAGTGGAGGTAGATGCTCAGCTGGTATCAACCGCCCTTTTTTGTCCCGGGCGACCTGCACGATTGGGATGGCCTCAAGGACTTTGGATGGTTCTCCTAATTTGTGCGATTTTTGACAATGGAATGGGCAGAATTCCCATGGAATGGGTAGGCGCAGTCCTAATGTGTGACTCCAGGGGCCCCAGCCTGGAGGGAGTGTGGCCCAGGATTTGAGGACAGAAGTCTGAAAACACAAACTCAGCTTAGGTTTGGGGACGTAGGTATGGCACGGCCGATCTACATACCATGAGAAGTACTCTTCAGGATATGAAGAATGAGCGAGTCTGAGGCGCTTGCTCAGGCTTTTATCTCTGGATTTTGTATCAGCGATGGCCGTGGAGTGTTGGGGAGGCCTCATGGGCCATGGACGAATCTTCCTCTCTGTGGATTTGGCGCGATCCCAATTGTTTTTCGTCTATCTGTGGGATGGGAGGACTCCTTTCAGGTTTGTAAACTCAGGTATCCCACCAAAAGAGGAATTACAAAGCAGAGCCCTGGGGAAGAGAGAAGGGACAACCCGAACTATGGATAAAAATTGGGGCCTAGGGTCATGGCAAGCCCAATATGCTGTCACTTCATCCAGCCACTGAGAGGCCTTAACTGAGGACTGGGCTCAGGCTGAGGGTCACAATGTGTGTTTGTGACCAATGTGGCCCGCAAGCATGGCCTGGGCTTCATGGCCACACTGGTTCCAACTACACTGAACGTTGGACAACCTTCCAAACACAAGGTTTCTTGCCATGGGGAAAGAGCTCTGATTTCTGCATCATTTTCAAACCAGGGCAGTGATTAGAGATCAGGTCTAGGTTCTGAAGCCTGGAAACCGAGGTTGTGAAGAGATGACGATCTAAGGCCATGGCGGGTCCGATGTGCTAAGTGTGCGGCCAGCTGTCTGGGTGGGGCCCGGAGGTCCAGGCTCAGGCCGGGTCAGAAAGTGCTATAGGGCCCAGGTCAGTCTATATATTTGGGGTACAGCTGAATGGCGTGCAGATTGATCCTCATTTGGGGTTTCTGGGTAGCCCCAGAGGGCAATGTTTTTCTTCTGAAGGGCAGGCAGAGTGCAGCATTGTAGTTCCGGATTGCCAAACAGGAGGGCTTGTGGGCCAGTAATCTGAGGACGGAAGTCTGAGAACCCAAACTAGGCCAAGGTTTCTGGGTGAGGATATGGCAGGCACAATCTACAGACCTCAATCGAGATCTCGTGCACCTGAAGTCAGAGCAAGGATCAGGTTGGACTTTCTGTCCCTGATGGCCCCTTCTTGAAGGGGGGGTGGATCACGAGGCCATGGGGGTTTTCCCACGTGGGGAGTTGTGAGAAGCTCCAAACTGCAAAGATTCTTCTGCAGGACAATTGAGACCTCTTGGTTGGCTCCAGGCCAACGATTCCGAGCAGGGTTCAAAGGATGGATGGCTGGGTAGCCCACCTCGCATTCCAATTGTCTCCAAGCAACAAGAAAGGTTAGATCTGCTGGATGAGGGGGGAGCAACCGAGGAGGCTGAGTTGAAATGGACTCTCCTGTGGATGTGTCCTAATATGTTTTTGTGTCTATGGAGACCTTGGAATGAAGCGGTGGCACTGGGGCCCTGAAGGGTTCTCCTAAACAGAGGATTTGACACAGCTCCAACGTGTATGTTTCCCATGTGTAGATGAGATTTGTTCTGATGGGTGAGTCAAGAAACAGCCATATGCTGGTATTGAAACCCAGGCCTCTGAGGAGAGATGCCTGGAAACCAAAGCAATGGATCCTATTAGTGCCTAGGGGCCTGTTCGTTCCTTTGTACCTCTGGGGACATCAGTCTACGGGTCTGAGTGCAGGTAGGTGCTTAAATGGGCTCAGATTGCCCCTGTTTGTCCTGGGAAGCCACAACTATTGGGATGGCCTCAGGGACTTTGGAGATTTATCCTATTAGTAGGGTTGTGGCCATTGGAATGGGCACATACAATTCCCTTGGAAAGGGCAAGTACAGTCCTCAGGTTTGGCTACAAGGGGCTTGAGCCTGTGGCGTGTGTACGCCAGAGCTGTTTGGACAGTTTTCTGAGAACACAAACTCGGCTTATGTTTCAGGTCATAGGTATGGCAGGACTGATCTACAGACCATGAGGAGAACTCTTCGGGATATGAAAAAAGGGCGAGTGTGAGTCTCTTGCTCAAGTATTTGTCTCTGGATATCGTGTCACTCATGGTCGTGAAATTGCCGGATGACTTCATGGGAAATGGACGAGTCTTACTCTCTGGGGTTCCGGCCCCGTCCAAAGAGTTTGGGGTCATTCTGGGGATGGAAGAAGTCCGTCTTTTTGTTGTTGTTGATTTGTTTCCTTTTGTGTTTCAACCTCAGATGTCCCACCTAATGAGGGATTCCAGAGTAGAGCCCTGGGGAGGGGCGACTGGACAACCAGAAATCTGGTAAAAATTGGGGCCTAGGGACATGTCAAGCCCATTATGACATCTAATGATCCAGCCACTGAGAGGAATTCCTAGAGGACAGGACCCACGCTGAGGTCACAATGTGTGTTTATGCTCTCGTCGCCCTCAAGAATGCGCGGGGCCTCATTGAGAATACTTTTTCTCCTACACTGAACTTTGGACAACATGCCAACCACAAGGTTTCTTGCCATGGGTCAGGAAGAGTTATGATTTCTGCATCACAGTAACCCGTGGGCAGTGATTGGAGATAAGGTCTAGGTTCTGAAGACTGAAAACTGAGGTAGGGAAGAGATGATGACATAAGGCCATGGCGGGTCAGATGTGCTCAGTGTGCGGGCAGCTGTCTGGGAGTTGGTCAAAAGGTCTGGGCTCCGGTTGTGTCAGACAGTGCATTAGTGCCCAGGTTAGACTATATAATTTGGGTAGAGGCGAGTGCTGTGTAGGTTTATCCTCATTTAAGCTGCCTGGGCAGCTCACTAGGCAATATATTTTTTCTAGAGGGCAGGCAGAGTGCTTCATTGTCGGTCCGGAATTGCCAAACTTGAGGGCTTCGGGGCCAGGAGAGTGAGGACGGAAGTCTGAGAACACAAGCTAGACTTCGGATTCAGGGTGAGGGCACGGCAGGTACCCCCTGCAGATTTGAACCAATATCTCATGCATCTAAAGTCAGGGCGAGGATCAGACGTTGGCTCAGTTTGGAGTTTCTGTGCAGGACGGCCCCTTCATGAAGGGAGCGGAATCTCGAGGCCATGGAGGTTTTCCACGTTGGGAGATGTGGGATGCCCCCTTCAAGGATTCCTTCTGCGGGACAATTGAGACCTGTTGGACAGCTCCAGGACATCCCATATGGAATGAAACCAGAGCACCGTTTGAGGATGGATGCCTGGGAAGTCCGCCTCGGATTCCAATTGCCTCCTAGCAACGAGACAGTTTAGATCCAATGGATCTGCGGGAGCAACCGGGGTGGCTGAGTTGAAATGGACTTTCCTGAGGATGGGTCGCAATGTGTGTTTGTGTCCATGAGAGCCTTGGAATGGGGCGGTGGCACCGGGACCCTGAAGTATTCTCCTAAGCTTTTGACATAGCTCCAATGCACATGTTTCCTTGAGGAGACGAGATTTGTTCTGATGCGTGCCTCAGGAAATCCCCTCTGCTGGTATTGGAATCCAGGATTTTGAGGAGACATGCCTGTAAACCAAAGAAATGGATCCGATAATGGCCTCGGGTCCTGTCTGGTTCAATCTCCTTCTCTGGGGACATCCATCTATGGTATGAGTGGAGGTAGATGCTCAGCTGGTATCAACCGCCCTTTTTTGTCCCGGGCGACCTGCACGATTGGGATGGCCTCAGGGACTTTGGATGGTTCTCCTAATTTGTGCGATTTTTGACAATGGAATGGGCAGAATTCCCATGGAATGGGTAGGCGCAGTCCTAATGTGTGACTCCAGGGGCCCCAGCCTGGAGGGAGTGTGGCCCAGGACTTTGAGGACAGAAGTCTGAAAACACAAACTCAGCTTAGGTTTGGGGACGTAGGTATGGCACGCCCGATCTACAAACCATGAGAAGAACTCTTCAGGATATGAAGAATGAGCGAGTCTGAGGCGCTTGCTCAGGCTTTTGTCTCTGGATTTTGTATCAGCGATGGCCGTGGAATGTTGGGGAGGCATCATGGGCCATGGACGAATCTTCCTCTCTGTGGATTTGGCGCGATCCCAATTGTTTTTCGTCAATCTGTGGGATGGGAGGACTCCTTTCTGATTTGTAAACTCAGGTATCCCAGCAAAAGAGGAATTCCAAAGCAGAGCCCTGGGGAAGAGTGAAGGGACAACGCGAACTATGGTTAAAAATTGGGGTCTAGGGGCATGGCAAGCCCAATATGCTGTCTCTTCATCCAGCCACTGAGAGGCCTTACCTGAGGACAGGGCTCAGGCTGAGAGTCACTATGTGTGTTTGTGACCAATGTGGCCCGCAAGCATGGGCTGGGCTTCATGGGCCACACTGGTTCCAACTACACTGAACGTTGGACAACCTTCCAAACACAAGGTTTCTTGCCATGGGGAAAGAGCTCTGATTTCTGCATCATTTTCAAACCAGGGCAGTGATTAGAGATCAGGTCTAGGTTCTGAAGCCTGGAAACCGAGGTTGAGAAGAGATGTCGAACTAAGGCCATGGCGGGTCCGATGTGCTAAGTGTGCGGCCAGCTGTCTGGGTGGGGCCAGGAGGTCCTGGCTCAGGCCGGGTCAGAAAGTGCAATAGGGCCCAGGTCAGTCTATATATTTGGGGTACAGCTGAATGGCGTGCAGATTGATCCTCATTTGGGGTTTCTGGGTAGCCCCAGAGGGCAATGTTTTTCTTCTGAAGGGCAGGCAGAGTGCAGCATTGTAGTTCCGGATTGCCAAACAGGAGGGCTTGTGGGCCAGTAATCTGAGGACGGAAGTCTGAGAACCCAAACTAGGCCAAAGATTCTGGGTGAGGATATGGCAGGCACAATCTACAGACCTCAATCGAGATCTCGTGCACCTGAAGTCAGAGCAAGGATCAGGTTGGACATTCTGTCCCTGATGGCCCCTTCTTGAAGGGGGGGTGGATCACGAGGCCATTGGGGTTTTCCCACGTTGGGAGTTGTGAGAAGCTCAAAACTGCAAAGGTTCTTCTGCAGGACAATTGAGACCTGTTGGTTGGCTCCAGGCCAACGATTCCGAGCAGGGTTCAAAGGATGGATGGCTGGGTAGCCCACATCGCATTCCAATTGTCTCCAAGCAACAAGAAAGGTTAGATCTGCTGGATGAGGGGGGAGCAACCGAGGAGGCTGAGTTGAAATGGACTCTCCTGTGGATGTGTCCTAATATATTTTTGTGTCTATGGAGACCTTGGAATGAAGCGGTGGCACTGGGGCCCTGAAGGGTTCTCCTAAACAGAGGATTTGACACAGCTCCAACGTGCATGTTTCCCATGTGTAGATGAGATTTGTTCTGATGGGTGAGTCAAGAAACAGCCATATGCTGGTATTGAAACCCAGGCCTCTGAGGAGAGATGCCTGGAAACCAAAGCAATGGATCCTATTAGTGCCTAGGGGCCTGTTCGTTCCTTTGTACCTCTGGGGACATCAGTCTACGGGTCTGAGTGCAGGTAGGTGCTTAAATGGGCTCAGATTGCCCCTGTTTGTCCTGGGAAGCCACAACTATTGGGATGGCCTCAGGGACTTTGGAGATTTATCCTATTAGTAGGGTTGTGGCCATTGGAATGGGCACATACAATTCCCTTGGAAAGGGCAAGTACAGTCCTCAGGTTTGGCTACAAGGGGCTTGAGCCTGTGGCGTGTGTACGCCAGAGCTGTTTGGACAGTTTTCTGAGAACACAAACTCGGCTTATGTTTCAGGTCATAGGTATGGCAGGACTGATCTACAGACCATGAGGAAAACTCTTCGGGATATGAAAAAAGGGCGAGTGTGAGTCTCTTGCTCAAGTATTTGTCTCTGGATATCGTGTCACTCATGGTCGTGAAATTGCTGGATGACTTCATGGGAAATGGACGAGTCTTACTCTCTGGGGTTCCGGCCCCGTCCAAAGAGTTTGGGGTCATTCTGGGGATGGAAGAAGTCCGTCTTTTTGTTGTTGTTGATTTGTTTCCTTTTGTGTTTCAACCTCAGATGTCCCACCTAATGAGGGATTCCAGAGTAGAGCCCTGGGGAGGGGCGACTGGACAACCAGAAATCTGGTAAAAATTGGGGCCTAGGGACATGTCAAGCCCATTATGACATCTAATGATCCAGCCACTGAGAGGAATTCCTAGAGGACAGGACCCACGCTGAGGTCACAATGTGTGTTTATGCTCTCGTCGCACTCAAGAATGCACAGGGCCTCATTGTGAATACTTTTTCTCCTACACTGAACTTTGGACAACATGCCAACCACAAGGTTTCTTGCCATGGGTCAGGAAGAGTTATGATTTCTGCATCACAGTCACCCGTGGGCAGTGATTGGAGATAAGGTCTAGGTTCTGAAGACTGAAAACTGAGGTAGGGAAGAGATGATGACATAAGGCCATGGCGGGTCAGATGTGCTCAGTGTGCGGGCAGCTGTCTGGGAGTTGGTCAAAAGGTCTGGGCTCCGGTTGTGTCAGACAGTGCATTAGTGCCCAGGTTAGCCTATATAATTTGGGTAGAGGCGAGTGCTGTGTAGGTTTATCCTCATTTAAGCTGCCTGGGCAGCTCACTAGGCAATATATTTTTTCTAGAGGGCAGGCAGAGTGCTTCATTGTCGGTCCGGAATTGCCAAACTTGAGGGCTTCGGGGCCAGGAGAGTGAGGACGGAAGTCTGAGAACACAAGCTAGACTTCGGATTCAGGGTGAGGGCAGGGCAGGTACCCCCTGCAGATTTGAACCAATATCTCATGCATCTAAAGTCAGGGCGAGGATCAGACGTTGGCTCAGTTTGGAGTTTCTGTGCAGGACGGCCCCTTCATGAAGGGAGCGGAATCTCGAGGCCATGGAGGTTTTCCACGTTGGGAGATGTGGGATGCCCCCTTCAAGGATTCCTTCTGCGGGACAATTGAGACCTGTTGGACAGCTCCAGGACATCCCATATGGAATGAAACCAGAGCACCGTTTGAGGATGGATGCCTGGGAAGTCCGCCTCGGATTCCAATTGCCTCCTAGCAACGAGACAGTTTAGATCCAATGGATCTGCGGGAGCAACCGGGGTGGCTGAGTTGAAATGGACTTTCCTGAGGATGGGTCGCAATGTGTGTTTGTGTCCATGAGAGCCTTGGAATGGGGCGGTGGCACCGGGACCCTGAAGTATTCTCCTAAGCTTTTGACATAGCTCCAATGCACATGTTTCCTTGAGGAGACGAGATTTGTTCTGATGCGTGCCTCAGGAAATCCCCTCTGCTGGTATTGGAATCCAGGATTTTGAGGAGACATGCCTGTAAACCAAAGAAATGGATCCGATAATGGCCTCGGGTCCTGTCTGGTTCAATCTCCTTCTCTGGGGACATCCATCTATGGTATGAGTGGAGGTAGATGCTCAGCTGGTATCAACTGCCCTTTTTTGTCCCGGGCGACCTGCACGATTGGGATGGCCTCAGGGACTTTGGATGGTTCTCCTAATTTGTGCGATTTTTGACAATGGAATGGGCAGAATTCCCATGGAATGGGTAGGCGCAGTCCTAATGTGTGACTCCAGGGGCCCCAGCCTGGAGGGAGTGTGGCCCAGGACTTTGAGGACAGAAGTCTGAAAACACAAACTCAGCTTAGGTTTGGGGACGTAGGTATGGCACGCCCGATCTACAAACCATGAGAAGAACTCTTCAGGATATGAAGAATGAGCGAGTCTGAGGCGCTTGCTCAGGCTTTTGTCTCTGGATTTTGTATCAGCGATGGCCGTGGAATGTTGGGGAGGCATCATGGGCCATGGACGAATCTTCCTCTCTGTGGATTTGGCGCGATCCCAATTGTTTTTCGTCAATCTGTGGGATGGGAGGACTCCTTTCTGATTTGTAAACTCAGGTATCCCAGCAAAAGAGGAATTCCAAAGCAGAGCCCTGGGGAAGAGTGAAGGGACACCCCGAACTATGGTTAAAAATTAGGGTCTAGGGGCATGGCAAGCCCAATATGCTGTCTCTTCATCCAGCCACTGAGAGGCCTTACCTGAGGACAGGGCTCAGGCTGAGAGTCACTATGTGTGTTTGTGACCAATGTGGCCCGCAAGCATGGGCTGGGCTTCATGGGCCACACTGGTTCCAACTACACTGAACGTTGGACAACCTTCCAAACACAAGGTTTCTTGCCATGGGGAAAGAGCTCTGATTTCTGCATCATTTTCAAACCAGGGCAGTGATTAGAGATCAGGTCTAGGTTCTGAAGCCTGGAAACCGAGGTTGAGAAGAGATGTCGACCTAAGGCCATGGCGGGTCCGATGTGCTAAGTGTGCGGCCAGCTGTCTGGGTGGGGCCAGGAGGTCCAGGCTCAGGCCGGGTCAGAAAGTGCAATAGGGCCCAGGTCAGTCTATATATTTGGGGTACAGCTGAATGGCGTGCAGATTGATCCTCATTTGGGGTTTCTGGGTAGCCCCAGAGGGCAATGTTTTTCTTCTGAAGGGCAGGCAGAGTGCAGCATTGTAGTTCCGGATTGCCAAACAGGAGGGCTTGTGGGCCAGTAATCTGAGGACGGAAGTCTGAGAACCCAAACTAGGCCAAGGTTTCTGGGTGAGGATATGGCAGGCACAATCTACAGACCTCAATCGAGATCTCGTGCACCTGAAGTCAGAGCAAGGATCAGGTTGGACTTTCTGTCCCTGATGGCCCCTTCTTGAAGGGGGGGTGGATCACGAGGCCATGGGGGTTTTCCCACGTTGGGAGTTGTGAGAAGCTCCAAACTGCAATGATTCTTCTGCAGGACAATTGAGACCTGTTGGTTGGCTCCAGGCCAACGATTCCGAGCAGGGTTCAAAGGATGGATGGCTGGGTAGCCCACCTCGCATTCCAATTGTCTCCAAGCAACAAGAAAGGTTAGATCTGCTGGATGAGGGGGGAGCAACCGAGGAGGCTGAGTTGAAATGGACTCTCCTGTGGATGTGTCCTAATATGTTTTTGTGTCTATGGAGACCTTGGAATGAAGCGGTGGCACTGGGGCCCTGAAGGGTTCTCCTAAACAGAGGATTTGACACAGCTCCAACGTGCATGTTTCCCATGTGTAGATGAGATTTGTTCTGATGGGTGAGTCAAGAAACAGCCATATGCTGGTATTGAAACCCAGGCCTCTGAGGAGAGATGCCTGGAAACCAAAGCAATGGATCCTATTAGTGCCTAGGGGCCTGTTCGTTCCTTTGTACCTCTGGGGACATCAGTCTACGGGTCTGAGTGCAGGTAGGTGCTTAAATGGGCTCAGATTGCCCCTGTTTGTCCTGGGAAGCCACAACTATTGGGATGGCCTCAGGGACTTTGGAGATTTATCCTATTAGTAGGGTTGTGGCCATTGGAATGGGCACATACAATTCCCTTGGAAAGGGCAAGTACAGCTCCTCAGGTTTAGCTACAAGGGGCTTGAGCCTGTAGCGTGTGTAGGCCAGAGCTGTTTGGACAGTTGTCTGAAAACACAAACTCGGCTTATGTTTCAGGTCATAGGTATGGCAGGACTGATCTACAGACCATGAGGAGAACTCTTCGGGATATGAAAAAAGGGCGAGTGTGAGGCTCTTGTTCAAGTTTTTGTCTCTGGATATCGTGTCACTCATGGTCGTGAAATTGCCGGATGACTTCATGGGAAATGGACGAGTCTTACTCTCTGGGGGTCCGGCCCCGTCCAAAGAGTTTGGGGTCATTCTGGGGATGGAAGAAGTCCGTTTTTTGGTTGATGTTAATTTGTTTCCTTTTGTGTTTCAACCTCAGATGTCCCACCTAATGAGGGATTCCAGAGTGGAGCCCTGGGGAGGGGCGACTGGACAACCAGAAATCTGGTAAAAATTGGGGCCTAGGGACATGTCAAGCCCATTATGACATCTAATGATCCAGCCACTGAGAGGACTTCCTAGAGGACAGGACTCACGCTGAGGTCACAATGTGTGTTTATGCACTCGAGGCACTCAAGAATGGGTGGGGCCTCATTGTGAATGCTGTTTTCTCCTACACTGAACGTTGGACAACATCGCAACCACAAGGTTTCTTGCCATGGGTCAGGAAGAGTTATGATTTCTGCATCACAGTCACCCGTGGGCAGTGATTGGAGATAAGGTGTAGGTTCTGAAGCCTGAAAACTGAGGTAGGGAAGAGATGATGACTTAAGGCCATGGCTGGTCTGATGTGCTCAGTGTGCGGTCAGCTGTCTGGGTGTTGGTCAAAAGGTCTGGGCTCCGGTTGTGTCAGACAGTGCATTAGTGCCCAGGTAAGACTATATAATTTGGGTAGAGGCGAGTGCCGTGTAGGTATATCCTCATTTAAGCTGCCTGGGCAGCTCATTAGGCAATATATTTTTTCTAGAGTGCAGGCAGAGTGCTTCATTGTCGGTCTGCAATTGCCAAACTTGAGGGTTTCGGGGCCAGGAGAGTGGGGACGGAAGTCTGAGAACACAAGCTAGACTTCGGATTCAGGGTGAGGGCACGGCAGGTACCCCCTGCAGATTTGAACCAATATCTCATGCATCTAAAGTCAGGGCGAGGATCAGACGTTGGCTCAGGTTGGAGTTTCTGTGCATGACGGACCCTTCATGAAGGGAGCGGAATCTCAAGGCCATGGAAGTTTTCCACGTTGGGAGATGTGGGATGCCCCCTTCAAGGATTCCTTCTGCGGGACAATTGAGACCTGTTGGACAGCTCCAGGATATCCCATATGGAATGAAACCAGAGCACCGTTCAAGGATGGATGCCTGGGAAGTCCGCCTCGGATTCCAATTGCCTCCTAGCAACGAGACAGTTTAGATCCAATGGATCTGAGGGAGCAACCGGGGTGGCTGAGTTGAAATGGACTTTCCTGAGGATGGGTCGCAATGTGTGTTTGTGTCCATGAGAGCCTTGGAATGGGGCGGTGGCACCGGGACCCTGAAGTATTCTCCTAAGCTTTTGACACAGCTCCAATGCACATGTTTCCTTGTAGAGACGAGATTTGTTCTGATGCGTGCCTCAGGAAATCCCCTCTGCTGGTATTGGAATCCAGGCTTTTGAGGAGACATGCCTGTAAACCAAAGCAATGGATCCGATAATGGCCTCGGGTCCTGTCTGGGTCAAACTTCTTCTCTGGGGACATCCATCTATAGTATGAGTAGAGGTAGATGCTCAGCTGGTATTAACCGCCATTATTTGTCCCGGGCAACCTACACTATTGGGATGGCCTCAGGGACTTTGGAGGGTTCTCCTAATTTGTACGATTTTTACAATGGAATGGGCAGAATTCCCATGGATTGGGTGGGCGTAGTCCTAATGTGTGGCTCCAGGGGCCCCAGCCTGGAGGGAGTGTGGCCCAGGACTTTGAGGACAGAAGTCGGAAAACACAAACTCAGCTTAGGTTTGGGGACGTAGGTATGACACGCCCGATCTACAAACCAAGAGAAGAACTCTTCAGGATATGAAGAATGAGCGAGTCTGAGGTGCTTGCTCAGGCTTTTGTCTCTGGATTTTGTATCAGCGATGGCCGTGGAATGTTGGGGAGGCCTCATAGGCCATGGACGAATCTTCCTCTCTGTGGATTTGGCCCGATTCCCAATCGTTTTTTGTCAATCTGTGGGATGGGAGGACTCCTTTCAGTTTTCTTACCTCAGGTGTCCCACCAAAAGAGGAATTCCAAAGCAAAGCCGTGGGGAAGACTGAAGGGACAACCCGAACTATGGTTAAAAATTGGGGCCTAGGGGCATGGCAAGCCCAACATCCTGTCTCTTCATCCAGCCACTGAGAGGCCTTACCTGAGGACTGGGCTCAGGCTGAGGGTCACAATGTGTGTTTGTGACCAATGTGGCCCGCAAGCATGGGCTGGGCTTCATGGGCCACACTGGTTCCAACTACACTGAACGTTGGACAACCTTCCAAACACAAGTTTACTTGCCATGGGGAAAGAGCTCTGATTTCTGCATCATTTTCTTACCAGGGCAGTGATTGGAGATCAGGTCTAGGTTCTGAAGCCTGGAAACCGAGGTTGAGAAGAGATGACGACTTAAGGCCTTGGCGGGTCCGATGTGCTAAGTGTGAGGCCAGCTGTCTGGGTGGGGCCAGGAGGTCCAGGCTCAGGCCGGGTCAGAAAGTGCAATAGGGCCCAGGTCAGTCTATATATTTGGGGTACAGCCGAATGGCGTGAAGGTTGATCCTCATTTGGGGTTTCTGGGTAGCCCCAGAGGGCAATGTTTTTCTTCTGAAGGGCAGGCAGAGTGCGGCATGGTAGTTCTGGATTGCCAAACAGGAGGGCTTGTGGGCCAGTAGTCTGAGGACGGAAGTCTGAGAACCCAAACTAGGCCAAGGTTTCTGGGTGCGGATATGGCAGGCACAATCTATAGACCTCAATCGAGATCTCGTGCACCTGAAGTCAGGGCAAGAATCAGACGATCGCTCAGGTTGGACTTTCTGTCCCTGATGGCCCCTTCTTGAAGGGGGGGTGGATCACGAGGCCATGGGGATTTTCCCACGATGGGAGTTGTGAGAAGCTCCAAACTGCAAAGATTCTTCTGCAGGACAATTGAGACCTGTTGGTTGGCTCCAGGCCAACGATTCCGAGCAGGGTTCAAAGGATGGATGGCTGGGTAGCCCACCTCGCATTCAAATGGTCTCCATGCAACAAGAAAGGTTAGATCTGCTGGATGAGGGGGGAGCAACCGAGGAGGCTGAGTTGAAATGGACTCTCCTGTGGATGTGTCCTAATATGTTTTTGTGTCTATGGAGACCTTGGAATGAAGCGGTGGCACTGGGGCCCTGAAGGGTTCTCCTAAACAGAGACTTTGACACAGCTCCACCGTGCATGTTTCCCATGTGTAGATGAGATTTGTTCTGATGGGTGAGTCAAGAAACAGCCATATGCTGGTATTGAAATCCAGGCCTCTGAGTAGAGATGTCTTGAAACCAAAGCAATGGATCCTATTAGTGCCTAGGGGCCTGTTCGTTCCTTTTTACCTCTGGGGACATCAGTCTACGGGTCTGAGTGCAGGTAGGTTCTCAGATGGGCTCAGATTGCCCCTGTTTATCCTGGGAAGCCACAACTATTGGGATGGCCTCAGGGACTTTGGAGATTTATCCTATTAGTAGGGTTGTGGCCATTGGAATGGGCACATACAATTCCCTTGGAAAGGGCAAGCACAGTCCTCAGGTTTGGCTACAGGGGCTTGAGCCTGTAGCGTGTGTAGGCCAGAGCTGTTTGGACAGTTGTCTGAAAACACAAACTCGGCTTATGTTTCAGGTCATAGGTATGGCAGGACTGATCTACAGACCATGAGGAGAACTCTTCGGGATATGAAAAAAGGGCGAGTGTGAGGCTCTTGTTCAAGTTTTTGTCTCTGGATATCATGTCACTCATGGTCCTGAAATTGCCGGATGACTTCATGGGAAATGGACGAGTCTTACTCTCTGGGGGTCCGGCCCCGTCCAAAGAGTTTGGGGTCATTCTGGGGATGGAAGAAGTCCGTTTTTTTTGTTGTTGTTAATTTGTTTCCTTTTGTGTTTCAACCTCAGATGTCCCACCTAATGAGGGATTCCAGAGTAGAGCCCTGGGGATGGGCGCCTGGACAACCAGAAATCTGGTAAAAATTGGGGCCTAGGGACATGTCAAGCCCATTATGACATCTAATGATCCAGCCACTGAGAGGAATTCCTAGAGGACAGGACCCACGCAGAGGTCACAATGTGTGTTTATGCTCTCGTCGCACTCAAGAATGGGCGGGACCTCATTGTGAATGCTGTTTTCTCCTACACTGAACGTTGGACAACATCGCAACCACAAGGTTTCTTGCCATGGGTCAGGAAGAGTTATGATTTCTGCATCACAGTCACCCGTGGGCAGTGATTGGAGATAAGGTCTAGGTTCTGCAGCCTGAAAACTGAGGTAGGGAAGAGATGATGACTTAAGGCCATGGCGGATCTGATGTGCTAAGTGTGCGGCCAGCTGTCTGGGTGGGGCCAGGAGGTCCAGGCTCAGGCCGGGTCAGAAAGTGCAATAGGGCCCAGGTCAGTCTATATATTTGGCGTACAGCTGAATGGCGTGCAGATTGATCCTCATTTGGGGTTTCTGGGTAGCCCCAGAGGGCAATGTTTTTCTTCTGAAGGGCAGGCAGAGTGCAGCATTGTAATTCCGGATTGCCAAACAGGAGGGCTTGTGGGCCAGTAATCTGAGGACGGAAGTCTGAGAACCCAAACTAGGCCAAGGTTTCTGGGTGAGGATATGGCAGGCACAATCTACAGACCTCAATCGAGATCTCATGCACCTGAAGTCAGAGCAAGGATCAGGTTGGACTTTCTGTCCCTGATGTCCCCTTCTTGAAGGGGGGGTGGATCACGAGGCCATGGGGGTTTTCCCACGTTGGGAGTTGTGAGAAGCTCCAAACTGCAAAGATTCTTCTGCAGGACAATTGAGACCTGTTGGTTGGCTCCAGGCCAACGATTCCGAGCAGGGTTCAAAGGATGGATGGCTGGGTAGCCCACCTCGCATTCCAATTGTCTCCAAGCAACAAGAAAGGTTAGATCTGCTGGATGAGGGGGGAGCAACCGAGGAGGCTGAGTTGAAATGGACTCTCCTGTGGATGTGTCCTAATATGTTTTTGTGTCTATGGAGACCTTGGAATGAAGCGGTGGCACTGGGGCCCTGAAGGGTTCTCCTAAACAGAGGATTTGACACAGCTCCAACGTGCATGTTTCCCATGTGTAGATGAGATTTGTTCTGATGGGTGAGTCAAGAAACAGCCATATGCTGGTATTGAAATCCAGGCCTCTGAGTAGAGATGTCTCGAAACCAAAGCAATGGATCCTATTAGTGCCTAGGGGCCTGTTCGTTCCTTTGTACCTCTGGGGACATCAGTCTACGGGTCTGAGTGCAGGTAGGTGCTCAAATGGGCTCAGATTGCCCCTGTTTGTCCTGGGAAGCCACAACTATTGGGATGGCCTCAGGGACTTTGGAGATTTATCCTATTAGTAGGGTTGTGGGCAATGGAATGGGCACATACAATTCCCTTGGAAAGGGCAAGTACAGTCCTCAGGTTTTGCTACAGGGGCTTGAGCCTGTAGCGTGTGTACGCCAGAGCTTTTTGGACAGTTTTCTGAAAACACAAACTCGGCTTATGTTTCAGGTCATAGGTATGGCAGGACTGATCTACAGACCATTAGGAGAACTCTTCGGGATATGAAAAAAGGGCGAGTGTGAGTCTCTTGCTCAAGTATTTGTCTCTGGATATCGTGTCACTCATGGTCGTGAAATTGCCGGATGACATCATGGGAAATGGACGAGTCTTACTCTCTGGGGTTCCGGCCCCGTCCAAAGAGTTTGGGGTCATTCTGGGGATGGAAGAAGTCCGTTTTTTTGTTGTTGTTGATTTGTTTCCTTTTGTGTTTCAACCTCAGATGTCCCACCTAATGAGGGATTCCAGAGTAGAGCCCTGGGGAGGGGCGACTGGACAACCAGAAATCTGGTAAAAATTGGGGCCTAGGGACATGTCAAGCCCATTATGACATCTAATGATCCAGCCACTGAGAGGATTTCCTAGAGGACAGGACCCACGCTGAGGTCACAATGTGTGTTTATGCTCTCGTCGCACTCAAGAATGCGCGGGGCCTCATTGTGAATACTTTTTCTCCTACACTGAACTTTGGACAACATGCCAACCACAAGGTTTCTTGCCATGGGTCAGGAAGAGTTATGATTTCTGCATCACAGTCACCCGTGGGCAGTGATTGGAGATAAGGTCTAGGTTCTGAAGACTGAAAACTGAGGTAGGGAAGAGATGATGACATAAGGCCATGGCGGGTCTGATGTGCTCAGTGTGCGGTCAGCTGTCTGGGAGTTGGTCAAAAGGTCTGGGCTCCGGTTGTGTCAGACAGTGCATTAGTGCCCAGGTTAGACTATATAATTTGGGTAGAGGCGAGTGCTGTGTAGGTTTATCCTCATTTAAGCTGCCTGGGCAGCTCACTAGGCAATATATTTTTTCTAGAGGGCAGGCAGAGTGCTTCATTGTCGGTCCGGAATTGCCAAACTTGAGGGCTTCGGGGCCAGGAGAGTGAGGACGGAAGTCTGAGAACACAAGCTAGACTTCGGATTCAGGGTGAGGGCACGGCAGGTACCCCCTGCAGATTTGAACCAATATCTCATGCATCTAAAGTCAGGGCGAGGATAAGACGTTGGCTCAGTTTGGAGTTTCTGTGCAGGACGGCCGGCCCCTTCATGAAGGGAGCAGAATCTCGAGGCCATGGAGGTTTTCCACGTTGGGAGATGTGGGATGCCCCCTTCAAGGATTCCTTCTGCGGGACAATTGAGACTTGTTGGACAGCTCCAGGACATCCCATATGGAATGAAACCAGAGCACCGTTCGAGGATGGATGCCTGGGAAGTACGCCTCGGATTCCAATTGCCTCTTAGCAACGAGACAGTTTAGATCCAATGGATCTGCGGGAGCAACCGGGGTGGCTGAGTTGAAATGGACTTTCCTGAGGATGGGTCGCAATGTGTGTTTATGTCCATGAGAGCCTTGGAATGGGGCGGTGGCACCGGGACCCTGAAGTATTCTCCTAAGCTTTTGACATAGCTCCAATGCACATGGTTCCTTGTGGAGACGAGATTTGTTCTGATGCGTGCCTCAGGAAATCCCCTCTGCTGGTATTGGAATCCAGGCTTTTGAGGAGACATGCCTGTAAACCAAAGAAATGGATCCGATAATGGCCTCGGGTCCTGTCTGGTTCAATCTTCTTGTCTGGGGACATCCATCTATGGTATGAGTGGAGGTAGATGCTCAGCTGGTATCAACCGCCCTTTTTTGTCCCGGGCGACATGCACGATTGGGATGGCCTCAGGGACTTTGGATGGTTCTTCTAATTTGTGCGATTTTTGACAATGGAATGGGCAGAATTCCCATGGAATGGGTAGGCGCAGTCCTAATGTGTGACTCCAGGGGCCCCAGCCTGGAGGGAGTGTGGCCCAGGACCTTGAGGACAGAAGTCTGAAAACACAAACTCAGCTTAGGTTTGGGGACGTAGGTATGGCACGCCCGATCTACAAACCATGAGAAGAACTCTTCAGGATATGAAGAATGAGCGAGTCTGAGGCGCTTGCTCAGGCTTTTGTCTCTGGATTTTGTATCAGCGATGGCCGTGGAATGTTGGGGAGGCATCATGGGCCATGGACGAATCTTCCTCTCTGTGGATTTGGCGCGATCCCAATTGTTTTTCGTCAATCTGTGGGATGGGAGGACTCCTTTCTGATTTGTAAACTCAGGTATCCCACCGAAAGAGGAATTCCAAAGCAGAGCCCTGGGGAAGAGTGAAGGGACAACCCGAACTATGGTTAAAAATTGGGGCCTAGGGGCATGGCAAGCCCAATATGCTGTCTCTTCATCCAGCCACTGAGAGGCCTTACCTGAGGACTGGGCTCAGGCTGAGGGTCACTATGTGTGTTTGTGACCAATGTGGCCCGCAAGCATGGGCTGGGCTTCATGGGCCACACTGGTTCCAACTACACTGAACGTTGGACAACCTTCCAAACACAAGGTTTCTTGCCATGGGGAAAGAGCTCTGATTTCTGCATCATTTTGAAACCAGGGCAGTGATTAGAGATCAGGTCTAGGTTCTGAAGCCTGGAAACCGAGGTTGAGAAGAGATGACGACCTAAGGCCATGGCGGGTCCGATGTGCTAAGTGTGCGGCCAGCTGTCTGGGTGGGGCCAGGAGGTCCAGGCTCAGGCCGGGTCAGAAAGTGCAATAGGGCCCAGGTCAGTCTATATATTTGGGGTACAGCTGAATGGCGTGCAGATTGATCCTCATTTGTGGTTTCTGGGTAGCCCCAGAGGGCAATGTTTTTCTTCTGAAGGGCAGGCAGAGTGCAGCATTGTAGTTCCGGATTGCCAAACAGGAGGGCTTGTGGGCCAGTAATCTGAGGACGGAAGTCTGAGAACCCAAACTAGGCCAAGGTTTCTGGGTGAGGATATGGCAGGCACAATCTACAGACCTCAATCGAGATCTCGTGCACCTGAAGTCAGAGCAAGGATCAGGTTGGACTTTCTGTCCCTGATGGCCCCTTCTTGAAGGGGGGGTGGATCACGAGGCCATGGGGGTTTTCCCACGTTGGGAGTTGTGAGAAGCTCCAAACTGCAATGATTCTTCTGCAGGACAATTGAGACCTGTTGGTTGGCTCCAGGCCAACGATTCCGAGCAGGGTTCAAAGGATGGATGGCTGGGTAGCCCACCTCGCATTCCAATTGTCTCCAAGCAACAAGAAAGGTTAGATCTGCTGGATGAGGGGGGAGCAACCGAGGAGGCTGAGTTGAAATGGACTCTCCTGTGGATGTGTCCTAATATGTTTTTGTGTCTATGGAGACCTTGGAATGAAGCGGTGGCACTGGGGCCCTGAAGGGTTCTCCTAAACAGAGGATTTGACACAGCTCCAACGTGCATGTTTCCCATGTGTAGATGAGATTTGTTCTGATGGGTGAGTCAAGAAACAGCCATATGCTGGTATTGAAATCCAGGCCTCTGAGTAGAGATGTCTCGAAACCAAAGCAATGGATCCTATTAGTGCCTAGGGGCCTGTTCGTTCCTTTGTACCTCTGGGGACATCAGTCTACGGGTCTGAGTGCAGGTAGGTGCTCAAATGGGCTCAGATTGCCCCTGTTTGTCCTGGGAAGCCACAACTATTGGGATGGCCTCAGGGACTTTGGAGATTTATCCTATTAGTAGGGTTGTGGGCAATGGAATGGGCACATACAATTCCCTTGGAAAGGGCAAGTACAGTCCTCAGGTTTTGCTACAGGGGCTTGAGCCTGTAGCGTGTGTACGCCAGAGCTTTTTGGACAGTTTTCTGAAAACACAAACTCGGCTTATGTTTCAGGTCATAGGTATGGCAGGACTGATCTACAGACCATTAGGAGAACTCTTCGGGATATGAAAAAAGGGCGAGTGTGAGTCTCTTGCTCAAGTATTTGTCTCTGGATATCGTGTCACTCATGGTCGTGAAATTGCCGGATGACATCATGGGAAATGGACGAGTCTTACTCTCTGGGGTTCCGGCCCCGTCCAAAGAGTTTGGGGTCATTCTGGGGATGGAAGAAGTCCGTTTTTTTGTTGTTGTTGATTTGTTTCCTTTTGTGTTTCAACCTCAGATGTCCCACCTAATGAGGGATTCCAGAGTAGAGCCCTGGGGAGGGGCGACTGGACAACCAGAAATCTGGTAAAAATTGGGGCCTAGGGACATGTCAAGCCCATTATGACATCTAATGATCCAGCCACTGAGAGGATTTCCTAGAGGACAGGACCCACGCTGAGGTCACAATGTGTGTTTATGCTCTCGTCGCACTCAAGAATGCGCGGGGCCTCATTGTGAATACTTTTTCTCCTACACTGAACTTTGGACAACATGCCAACCACAAGGTTTCTTGCCATGGGTCAGGAAGAGTTATGATTTCTGCATCACAGTCACCCGTGGGCAGTGATTGGAGATAAGGTCTAGGTTCTGAAGACTGAAAACTGAGGTAGGGAAGAGATGATGACATAAGGCCATGGCGGGTCTGATGTGCTCAGTGTGCGGTCAGCTGTCTGGGAGTTGGTCAAAAGGTCTGGGCTCCGGTTGTGTCAGACAGTGCATTAGTGCCCAGGTTAGACTATATAATTTGGGTAGAGGCGAGTGCTGTGTAGGTTTATCCTCATTTAAGCTGCCTGGGCAGCTCACTAGGCAATATATTTTTTCTAGAGGGCAGGCAGAGTGCTTCATTGTCGGTCCGGAATTGCCAAACTTGAGGGCTTCGGGGCCAGGAGAGTGAGGACGGAAGTCTGAGAACACAAGCTAGACTTCGGATTCAGGGTGAGGGCACGGCAGGTACCCCCTGCAGATTTGAACCAATATCTCATGCATCTAAAGTCAGGGCGAGGATAAGACGTTGGCTCAGTTTGGAGTTTCTGTGCAGGACGGCCGGCCCCTTCATGAAGGGAGCAGAATCTCGAGGCCATGGAGGTTTTCCACGTTGGGAGATGTGGGATGCCCCCTTCAAGGATTCCTTCTGCGGGACAATTGAGACTTGTTGGACAGCTCCAGGACATCCCATATGGAATGAAACCAGAGCACCGTTCAAGGATGGATGCCTGGGAAGTCCGCCTCGGATTCCAATTGCCTCCTAGCAACGAGACAGTTTAGATCCAATGGATCTGCGGGAGCAACCGGGGTGGCTGAGTTGAAATGGACTTTCCTGAGGATGGGTCGCAATGTGTGTTTATGTCCATGAGAGCCTTGGAATGGGGCGGTGGCACCGGGACCCTGAAGTATTCTCCTAAGCTTTTGACATAGCTCCAATGCACATGGTTCCTTGTGGAGACGAGATTTGTTCTGATGCGTGCCTCAGGAAATCCCCTCTGCTGGTATTGGAATCCAGGCTTTTGAGGAGACATGCCTGTAAACCAAAGAAATGGATCCGATAATGGCCTCGGGTCCTGTCTGGTTCAATCTTCTTGTCTGGGGACATCCATCTATGGTATGAGTGGAGGTAGATGCTCAGCTGGTATCAACCGCCCTTTTTTGTCCCGGGCGACATGCACGATTGGGATGGCCTCAGGGACTTTGGATGGTTCTTCTAATTTGTGCGATTTTTGACAATGGAATGGGCAGAATTCCCATGGAATGGGTAGGCGCAGTCCTAATGTGTGACTCCAGGGGCCCCAGCCTGGAGGGAGTGTGGCCCAGGACCTTGAGGACAGAAGTCTGAAAACACAAACTCAGCTTAGGTTTGGGGACGTAGGTATGGCACGCCCGATCTACAAACCATGAGAAGAACTCTTCAGGATATGAAGAATGAGCGAGTCTGAGGCGCTTGCTCAGGCTTTTGTCTCTGGATTTTGTATCAGCGATGGCCGTGGAATGTTGGGGAGGCATCATGGGCCATGGACGAATCTTCCTCTCTGTGGATTTGGCGCGATCCCAATTGTTTTTCGTCAATCTGTGGGATGGGAGGACTCCTTTCTGATTTGTAAACTCAGGTATCCCACCGAAAGAGGAATTCCAAAGCAGAGCCCTGGGGAAGAGTGAAGGGACAACCCGAACTATGGTTAAAAATTGGGGCCTAGGGGCATGGCAAGCCCAATATGCTGTCTCTTCATCCAGCCACTGAGAGGCCTTACCTGAGGACTGGGCTCAGGCTGAGGGTCACTATGTGTGTTTGTGACCAATGTGGCCCGCAAGCATGGGCTGGGCTTCATGGGCCACACTGGTTCCAACTACACTGAACGTTGGACAACCTTCCAAACACAAGGTTTCTTGCCATGGGGAAAGAGCTCTGATTTCTGCATCATTTTCAAACCAGGGCAGTGATTAGAGATCAGGTCTAGGTTCTGAAGCCTGGAAACCGAGGTTGAGAAGAGATGACGACCTAAGGCCATGGCGGGTCCGATGTGCTAAGTGTGCGGCCAGCTGTCTGGGTGGGGCCAGGAGGTCCAGGCTCAGGCCGGGTCAGAAAGTGCAATAGGGCCCAGGTCAGTCTATATATTTGGGGTACAGCTGAATGGCGTGCAGATTGATCCTCATTTGTGGTTTCTGGGTAGCCCCAGAGGGCAATGTTTTTCTTCTGAAGGGCAGGCAGAGTGCAGCATTGTAGTTCCGGATTGCCAAACAGGAGGGCTTGTGGGCCAGTAATCTGAGGACGGAAGTCTGAGAACCCAAACTAGGCCAAGGTTTCTGGGTGAGGATATGGCAGGCACAATCTACAGACCTCAATCGAGATCTCGTGCACCTGAAGTCAGAGCAAGGATCAGGTTGGACTTTCTGTCCCTGATGTCCCCTTCTTGAAGGGGGGGTGGATCACGAGGCCATGGGGGTTTTCCCACGTTGGGAGTTGTGAGAAGCTCCAAACTGCAAAGATTCTTCTGCAGGACAATTGAGACCTGTTGGTTGGCTCCAGGCCAACGATTCCGAGCAGGGTTCAAAGGATGGATGGCTGGGTAGCCCACCTCGCATTCCAATTGTCTCCAAGCAACAAGAAAGGTTAGATCTGCTGGATGAGGGGGGAGCAACCGAGGAGGCTGAGTTGAAATGGACTCTCCTGTGGATGTGTCCTAATATGTTTTTGTGTCTATGGAGACCTTGGAATGAAGCGGTGGCACTGGGGCCCTGAAGGGTTCTCCTAAACAGAGGATTTGACACAGCTCCAACGTGCATGTTTCCCATGTGTAGATGAGATTTGTTCTGATGGGTGAGTCAAGAAACAGCCATATGCTGGTATTGAAATCCAGGCCTCTGAGTAGAGATGTCTCGAAACCAAAGCAATGGATCCTATTAGTGCCTAGGGGCCTGTTCGTTCCTTTGTACCTCTGGGGACATCAGTCTACGGGTCTGAGTGCAGGTAGGTGCTCAAATGGGCTCAGATTGCCCCTGTTTGTCCTGGGAAGCCACAACTATTGGGATGGCCTCAGGGACTTTGTAGATTTATCCTATTAGTAGGGTTGTGGGCAATGGAATGGGCACATACAATTCCCTTGGAAAGGGCAAGTACAGTCCTCAGGTTTTGCTACAGGGGCTTGAGCCTGTAGCGTGTGTACGCCAGAGCTTTTTGGACAGTTTTCTGAAAACACAAACTCGGCTTATGTTTCAGGTCATAGGTATGGCAGGACTGATCTACAGACCATTAGGAGAACTCTTCGGGATATGAAAAAAGGGCGAGTGTGAGTCTCTTGCTCAAGTATTTGTCTCTGGATATCGTGTCACTCATGGTCGTGAAATTGCCGGATGACATCATGGGAAATGGACGAGTCTTACTCTCTGGGGTTCCGGCCCCGTCCAAAGAGTTTGGGGTCATTCTGGGGATGGAAGAAGTCCGTTTTTTTGTTGTTGTTGATTTGTTTCCTTTTGTGTTTCAACCTCAGATGTCCCACCTAATGAGGGATTCCAGAGTAGAGCCCTGGGGAGGGGCGACTGGACAACCAGAAATCTGGTAAAAATTGGGGCCTAGGGACATGTCAAGCCCATTATGACATCTAATGATCCAGCCACTGAGAGGATTTCCTAGAGGACAGGACCCACGCTGAGGTCACAATGTGTGTTTATGCTCTCGTCGCACTCAAGAATGCGCGGGGCCTCATTGTGAATACTTTTTCTCCTACACTGAACTTTGGACAACATGCCAACCACAAGGTTTCTTGCCATGGGTCAGGAAGAGTTATGATTTCTGCATCACAGTCACCCGTGGGCAGTGATTGGAGATAAGGTCTAGGTTCTGAAGACTGAAAACTGAGGTAGGGAAGAGATGATGACATAAGGCCATGGCGGGTCTGATGTGCTCAGTGTGCGGTCAGCTGTCTGGGAGTTGGTCAAAAGGTCTGGGCTCCGGTTGTGTCAGACAGTGCATTAGTGCCCAGGTTAGACTATATAATTTGGGTAGAGGCGAGTGCTGTGTAGGTTTATCCTCATTTAAGCTGCCTGGGCAGCTCACTAGGCAATATATTTTTTCTAGAGGGCAGGCAGAGTGCTTCATTGTCGGTCCGGAATTGCCAAACTTGAGGGCTTCGGGGCCAGGAGAGTGAGGACGGAAGTCTGAGAACACAAGCTAGACTTCGGATTCAGGGTGAGGGCACGGCAGGTACCCCCTGCAGATTTGAACCAATATCTCATGCATCTAAAGTCAGGGCGAGGATAAGACGTTGGCTCAGTTTGGAGTTTCTGTGCAGGACGGCCGGCCCCTTCATGAAGGGAGCAGAATCTCGAGGCCATGGAGGTTTTCCACGTTGGGAGATGTGGGATGCCCCCTTCAAGGATTCCTTCTGCGGGACAATTGAGACTTGTTGGACAGCTCCAGGACATCCCATATGGAATGAAACCAGAGCACCGTTCAAGGATGGATGCCTGGGAAGTCCGCCTCGGATTCCAATTGCCTCCTAGCAACGAGACAGTTTAGATCCAATGGATCTGCGGGAGCAACCGGGGTGGCTGAGTTGAAATGGACTTTCCTGAGGATGGGTCGCAATGTGTGTTTATGTCCATGAGAGCCTTGGAATGGGGCGGTGGCACCGGGACCCTGAAGTATTCTCCTAAGCTTTTGACATAGCTCCAATGCACATGGTTCCTTGTGGAGACGAGATTTGTTCTGATGCGTGCCTCAGGAAATCCCCTCTGCTGGTATTGGAATCCAGGCTTTTGAGGAGACATGCCTGTAAACCAAAGAAATGGATCCGATAATGGCCTCGGGTCCTGTCTGGTTCAATCTTCTTGTCTGGGGACATCCATCTATGGTATGAGTGGAGGTAGATGCTCAGCTGGTATCAACCGCCCTTTTTTGTCCCGGGCGACATGCACGATTGGGATGGCCTCAGGGACTTTGGATGGTTCTTCTAATTTGTGCGATTTTTGACAATGGAATGGGCAGAATTCCCATGGAATGGGTAGGCGCAGTCCTAATGTGTGACTCCAGGGGCCCCAGCCTGGAGGGAGTGTGGCCCAGGACCTTGAGGACAGAAGTCTGAAAACACAAACTCAGCTTAGGTTTGGGGACGTAGGTATGGCACGCCCGATCTACAAACCATGAGAAGAACTCTTCAGGATATGAAGAATGAGCGAGTCTGAGGCGCTTGCTCAGGCTTTTGTCTCTGGATTTTGTATCAGCGATGGCCGTGGAATGTTGGGGAGGCATCATGGGCCATGGACGAATCTTCCTCTCTGTGGATTTGGCGCGATCCCAATTGTTTTTCGTCAATCTGTGGGATGGGAGGACTCCTTTCTGATTTGTAAACTCAGGTATCCCACCGAAAGAGGAATTCCAAAGCAGAGCCCTGGGGAAGAGTGAAGGGACAACCCGAACTATGGTTAAAAATTGGGGCCTAGGGGCATGGCAAGCCCAATATGCTGTCTCTTCATCCAGCCACTGAGAGGCCTTACCTGAGGACTGGGCTCAGGCTGAGGGTCACTATGTGTGTTTGTGACCAATGTGGCCCGCAAGCATGGGCTGGGCTTCATGGGCCACACTGGTTCCAACTACACTGAACGTTGGACAACCTTCCAAACACAAGGTTTCTTGCCATGGGGAAAGAGCTCTGATTTCTGCATCATTTTCAAACCAGGGCAGTGATTAGAGATCAGGTCTAGGTTCTGAAGCCTGGAAACCGAGGTTGAGAAGAGATGACGACCTAAGGCCATGGCGGGTCCGATGTGCTAAGTGTGCGGCCAGCTGTCTGGGTGGGGCCAGGAGGTCCAGGCTCAGGCCGGGTCAGAAAGTGCAATAGGGCCCAGGTCAGTCTATATATTTGGGGTACAGCTGAATGGCGTGCAGATTGATCCTCATTTGTGGTTTCTGGGTAGCCCCAGAGGGCAATGTTTTTCTTCTGAAGGGCAGGCAGAGTGCAGCATTGTAGTTCCGGATTGCCAAACAGGAGGGCTTGTGGGCCAGTAATCTGAGGACGGAAGTCTGAGAACCCAAACTAGGCCAAGGTTTCTGGGTGAGGATATGGCAGGCACAATCTACAGACCTCAATCGAGATCTCGTGCACCTGAAGTCAGAGCAAGGATCAGGTTGGACTTTCTGTCCCTGATGGCCCCTTCTTGAAGGGGGGGTGGATCACGAGGCCATGGGGGTTTTCCCACGTTGGGAGTTGTGAGAAGCTCCAAACTGCAATGATTCTTCTGCAGGACAATTGAGACCTGTTGGTTGGCTCCAGGCCAACGATTCCGAGCAGGGTTCAAAGGATGGATGGCTGGGTAGCCCACCTCGCATTCCAATTGTCTCCAAGCAACAAGAAAGGTTAGATCTGCTGGATGAGGGGTGAGCAACCGAGGAGGCTGAGTTGAAATGGACTCTCCTGTGGATGTGTCCTAATATGTTTTTGTGTCTATGGAGACCTTGGAATGAAGCGGTGGCACTGGGGCCCTGAAGGGTTCTCCTAAACAGAGGCTTTGACCCAGCTCCAACGTGCATGTTTCCCATGTGTAGATGATATTTGTTCTGATGGGTGAGTCAAGAAACAGCCATATGCTGGTATTGAAATCCAGGCCTCTGAGGAGAGATGCCTGGAAACCAAAGCAATGGATCCTATTAGTGCCTAGGGGCCTGTTCGTTCCTTTGTACCTCTGGGGACATCAGTCTACAGGTCTGAGTGCAGGTAGGTGCTCAGATGGGCTCAGATTGCCCCTGTTTGTCCTGGGAAGCCACAACTATTGGGATGGCCTCAGGGACTTTGGAGATTTATCCTATTAGTAGAGTTGTGGCCATTGGAATGGGCACATACAATTCCCTTGGAAAGGGCAAGCACAGTCCTCAGGTTTGGCTACAGGGGCTTGAGCCTGTAGCGTGTGTAGGCCAGAGCTGTTTGGACAGTTGTCTGAAAACACAAACTCGGCTTATGTTTCAGGTCATAGGTATGGCAGGACTGATCTACAGACCATGAGGAGAACTCTTCGGGATATGAAAAAAGGGCGAGTGTGAGGCTCTTGTTCAAGTTTTTGTCTCTGGATATCGTGTCACTCATGGTCGTGAAATTGCCGGATGACTTCATGGGAAATGGACGAGTCTTACTCTCTGGGGGTCCGGCCCCGTCCAAAGAGTTTGGGGTCATTCTGGGGATGGAAGAAGTCCGTTTTTTTTTGTTGTTGTTAATTTGTTTCCTTTTGTGTTTCAACCTCAGATGTTCCACCTAATGAGGGATTCCAGAGTAGAGCCCTGGGTATGGGCGACTGGACAACCAGAAATCTGGTAAAAATTGGGGCCTAGGGACATGTCAAGCCCATTATGACATCTAATGATCCAGCCACTGAGAGGACTTCCTAGAGGACAGGACTCACGCTGAGGTCACAATGTGTGTTTATGCACTAGAGGCACTCAAGAATGGGCGGGGCCTCATTGTGAATGCTGTTTTCTTTTACACTGAACGTTGGACAACATCGCAACCACAAGGTTTCTTGTCATGGGTCAGGAAGAGTTATGATTTCTGCATCACAGTCACCCGTGGGCAGTGATTGGAGATAAGGTGTAGGTTCTGAAGCCTGAAAACTGAGGTAGGGAAGAGATGATGACTTAAGGCCATGGCTGGTCTGATGTGCTCAGTGTGCGGTCAGCTGTCTGTGTGTTGGTCAAAAGGTCTGGGCTCCGGTTGTGTCAGACAGTGCATTAGTGCCCAGGTAAGACTATATAATTTGGGTAGAGGCGAGTGCCGTGTAGGTATATCCTCATTTAAGCTGCCTGGCCAGCTCATTAGGCAATATATTTTTTCTAGAGTGCAGGCAGAGTGCTTCATTGTCGGTCTGCAATTGCCAAACTTGAGGGTTTCGGGGCCAGGAGAGTGAGGACGGAAGTCTGAGAACACAAGCTAGACTTCGGATTCAGGGTGAGGGCACGGCAGGTACCCCCTGCAGATTTGAACCAATATCTCATGCATCTAAAGTCAGGGCGAGGATCAGACGTTGGCTCAGGTTGGAGTTTCTGTGCATGACGGCCCCTTCATGAAGGGAGCGGAATCTCAAGGCCATGGAAATTTTCCACGTTGGGAGATGTGGGATGCCCCCTTCAAGGATTCCTTCTGCGGGACAATTGAGACCTGTTGGACAGCTCCAGGATATCCCATATGGAATGAAACCAGAGCACCGTTCAAGGATGGATGCCTGGGAAGTCCGCCTCGGATTCCAATTGCCTCCTAGCAACGAGACAGTTTAGATCCAATGGATCTGCGGGAGCAACCGGGGTGGCTGAGTTGAAATGGACTTTCCTGAGGATGGGTCGCAATGTGTGTTTGTGTCCATGAGAGCCTTGGAATGGGGCGGTGGCACCGGGACCCTGAAGTATTCTCCTAAGCTTTTGACACAGCTCCAATGCACATGTTTCCTTGTAGAGACGAGATTTGTTCTGATGCGTGCCTCAGGAAATCCCCTCTGCTGGTATTGGAATCCAGGCTTTTGAGGAGACATGCCTGTAAACCAAAGCAATGGATCCGATAATGGCCTCGGGTCCTGTCTGGGTCAAACTTCTTCTCTGGGGACATCCATCTATAGTATGAGTAGAGGTAGATGCTCAGCTGGTATTAACCGCCATTATTTGTCCCGGGCAACCTACACTATTGGGATGGCCTCAGGGACTTTGGAGGGTTCTCCTAATTTGTACGATTTTTACAATGGAATGGGCAGAATTCCCATGGATTGGGTGGGCGTAGTCCTAATGGGTGGCTCCAGGGGCCCCAGCCTGGAGGGAGTGTGGCCCAGGACTTTGAGGACAGAAGTCGGAAAACACAAACTCAGCTTAGGTTTGGGGACGTAGGTATGACACGCCCGATCTACAAACCAAGAGAAGAACTCTTCAGGATATGAAGAATGAGCGAGTCTGAGGTGCTTGCTCAGGCTTTTGTCTCTGGATTTTGTATCAGCGATGGCCGTGGAATGTTGGGGAGGCCTCATGGGCCATGGACGAATCTTCCTCTCTGTGGATTTGGCCCGATTCCCAATCGTTTTTTGTCAATCTGTGGGATGGGAGGACTCCTTTCAGTTTTCTTACCTCAGGTGTCCCACCAAAAGAGGAATTCCAAAGCAAAGCCGTGGGGAAGACTGAAGGGACAACCCGAACTATGGTTAAAAATTGGGGCCTAGGGGCATGGCAAGCCCAACATCCTGTCTCTTCATCCAGCCACTGAGAGGCCTTACCTGAGGACTGGGCTCAGGCTGAGGGTCACAATGTGTGTTTGTGACCAGTGTGGCCCGCAAGCATGCGCTGGGCTTCATGGGCCACACTGGTTCCAACTACACTGAACGTTGGACAACCTTCCAAACACAAGTTTACTTGCCATGGGGAAAGAGCTCTGTTTCTGCATCATTTTCTTACCAGGGCAGTGATTGGAGATCAGGTCTAGGTTCTGAAGCCTGGAAACCGAGGTTGAGAAGAGATGACGAATTAAGGCCTTGGCGGGTCCGATGTGCTAAGTGTGAGGCCAGCTGTCTGGGTGGGGCCAGGAGGTCCAGGCTCAGGCCGGGTCAGAAAGTGCAATATGGCCCAGGTCAGTCTATAAATTTGGCGTACAGCCGAATGGCGTGAAGGTTGATCCTCATTTGGGGTTTCTGGGTAGCCCCAGAGGGCAATGTTTTTCTTCTGAAGGGCAGGCAGAGTGCGGCATGGTAGTTCTGGATTGCCAAACAGGAGGGCTTGTGGGCCAGTAGTCTGAGGACGGAAGTCTGAGAACCCAAACTAGGCCAAGGTTTCTGGGTGAGGATATGGCAGGCACAATCTATAGACCTCAATCGAGATCTCGTGCACCTGAAGTCAGGGCAAGGATCAGACGATCGCTCAGGTTGGACTTTCTGTCCCTGATGGCCCCTTCTTGAAGGGGGGGTGGATCACGAGGCCATGGGGATTTTCCCACGATGGGAGTTGTGAGAAGCTCCAAACTGCAAAGATTCTTCTGCAGGACAATTGAGACCTGTTGGTTGGCTCCAGGCCAACGATTCCGAGCAGGGTTCAAAGGATGGATGGCTGGGTAGCCCACCTCGCATTCAAATGGTCTCCATGCAACAAGAAAGGTTAGATCTAATGGATGAGGGGGGAGCAACCGAGGAGGCTGAGTTGAAATGGACTCTCCTGTGGATGTGTCCTAATATGTTTTTGTGTCTATGGAGACCTTGGAATGAAGCGGTGGCACTGAGGCCCTGAAGGGTTCTCCTAAACAGAGGCTTTGACACAGCTCCACCGTGCATGTTTCCCATGTGTAGATGAGATTTGTTCTGATGGGTGAGTCAAGAAACAGCCATATGCTGGTATTGAAATCCAGGCCTCTGAGTAGAGATGTCTCGAAACCAAAGCAATGGATCCTATTAGTGCCTAGAAGCCTGTTCGTTCCTTTTTACCTCTGGGGACATCAGTCTACGGGTCTGAGTGCAGGTAGGTTCTCAGATGGGCTCATATTGCCCCTGTTTATCCTGGGAAGCCACAACTATTGGGATGGCCTCAGGGACTTTGTAGATTTATCCTATTAGTAGGGTTGTGGCCATTGGAAAGGGCACATACAATTCCCTTGGAAAGGGCAAGCACAGTCCTCAGGTTTGGCTACAGGGGCTTGAGCCTGTAGCGTGTGTAGGTCAGAGCTGTTTGGACAGTTGTCTGAAAACACAAACTCGGCTTATGTTTCAGGTCATAGGTATGGCAGGACTGATCTACAGACCATGAGGAGAACTCTTCGGGATATGAAAAAAGGGCGAGTGTGAGGCTCTTGTTCAAGTTTTTGTCTCTGGATATCGTGTCACTCATGGTCGTGAAATTGCCGGATGACTTCATGGGAAATGGACGAGTCTTACTCTCTGGGGGTCCGGCCCCGCCAAAGAGTTTGGGGTCATTCTGGGGATGGAAGAAGTCCGTTTTTTGGTTGATGTTAATTTGTTTCCTTTTGTGTTTCTACCTCAGATGTCCCACCTAATGAGGGATTCCAGAGTAGAGCCCTGGGGATGGGCGACTGGACAACCAGAAATCTGGTAAAAATTGGGGCCTAGGGACATGTCAAGCCCATTATGACATCTAATGATCCAGCCACTGAGAGGACTTCCTAGAGGACAGGACTCACGCTGAGGTCACAATGTGTGTTTATGCACTCGAGGCACTCAAGAATGGGCGGGGCCTCATTGTGAATGCTGTTTTCTCCTACACTGAACGTTGGACAACATCGCAACCACAAGGTTTCTTGCCATGGGTCAGGAAGAGTTATGATTTCTGCATCACAGTCACCCGTGGGCAGTGATTGGAGATAAGGTGTAGGTTCTGAAGCCTGAAAACTGAGGTAGGGAAGAGATGATGACTTAAGGCCATGGCGGGTCTGATGTGCTAAATGTGCGGCCAGCTGTCTGGGTGGGGCCAGGAGGTCCAGGCTCAGGCCGGGTCAGAAAGTGCAATAGGGCCCAGGTCAGTCTATATATTTGGCGTACAGCTAAATGGCGTGCAGATTGATCCTCATTTTGGGTTTCTGGGTAGCCCCAGAGGGCAATGTTTTTCTTCTGAAGGGCAGGCAGAGTGCAGCATTGTAATTCCGGATTGCCAAACAGGAGGGCTTGTGGGCCAGTAATCTGAGGACGGAAGTCTGAGAACCCAAACTAGGCCAAGGTTTCTGGGTGAGGATATGGCAGGCACAATCTACAGACCTCAATCGAGATCTCGTGCACCTGAAGTCAGAGCAAGGATCAGGTTGGACATTCTGTCCCTGATGTCCCCTTCTTGAAGGGGGGGTGGATCACGAGGCCATGGGGGTTTTCCCACGTTGGGAGTTGTGAGAAGCTCCAAACTGCAAAGATTCTTCTGCAGGACAATTGAGACCTGTTGGCTGGCTCCAGGCCAACGATTCCGAGCAGGGTTCAAAGGATGGATGGCTGGGTAGCCCACCTCGCATTCCAATTGTCTCCAAGCAACAAGAAAGGTTAGATCTGCTGGATGAGGGGGGAGCAACCGAGGAGGCTGAGTTGAAATGGACTCTCCTGTGGATGTGTCCTAATATGTTTTTGTGTCTATGGAGACCTTGGAATGAAGCGGTGGCACTGGGGCCCTGAATGGTTCTCCTAAACAGAGGATTTGACACAGCTCCAACGTGCATGTTTCCCATGTGTAGATGAGATTTGTTCTGATGGGTGAGTCAAGAAACAGCCATATGCTGGTATTGAAATCCAGGCCTCTGAGTAGAGATGTCTCGAAACCAAAGCAATGGATCCTATTAGTGCCTAGGGGCCTGTTCGTTCCTTTGTACCTCTGGGGACATCAGTCTACGGGTCTGAGTGCAGGTAGGTGCTCAAATGGGCTCAGATTGCCCCTGTTTGTCCTGGGAAGCCACAACTATTGGGATGGCCTCAGGGACTTTGGAGATTTATCCTATTAGTAGAGTTGTGGCCATTGGAATGGGCACATACAATTCCCTTGGAAAGGGCAAGCACAGTCCTCAGGTTTGGCTACAGGGGCTTGAGCCTGTAGCGTGTGTAGGCCAGAGCTGTTTGGACAGTTGTCTGAAAACACAAACTCGGCTTATGTTTCAGGTCATAGGTATGGCAGGACTGATCTACAGACCATGAGGAGAACTCTTCGGGATATGAAAAAAGGGCGAGTGTGAGGCTCTTGTTCAAGTTTTTGTCTCTGGATATCGTGTCACTCATGGTCGTGAAATTGCCGGATGACTTCATGGGAAATGGACGAGTCTTACTCTCTGGGGGTCCGGCCCCGTCCAAAGAGTTTGGGGTCATTCTGGGGATGGAAGAAGTCCGTTTTTTTTGTTGTTGTTAATTTGTTTCCTTTTGTGTTTCAACCTCAGATGTTCCACCTAATGAGGGATTCCAGAGTAGAGCCCTGGGTATGGGCGACTGGACAACCAGAAATCTGGTAAAAATTGGGGCCTAGGGACATGTCAAGCCCATTATGACATCTAATGATCCAGCCACTGAGAGGACTTCCTAGAGGACAGGACTCACGCTGAGGTCACAATGTGTGTTTATGCACTCGAGGCACTCAAGAATGGGTGGGGCCTCATTGTGAATGCTGTTTTCTCCTACACTGAACGTTGGACAACATCGCAACCACAAGGTTTCTTGCCATGGGTCAGGAAGAGTTATGATTTCTGCATCACAGTCACCCGTGGGCAGTGATTGGAGATAAGGTGTAGGTTCTGAAGCCTGAAAACTGAGGTAGGGAAGAGATGATGACTTAAGGCCATGGCGGGTCTGATGTGCTCAGTGTGCGGTCAGCTGTCTGGGTGTTGGTCAAAAGGTCTGGGCTCCGGTTGTGTCAGACAGTGCATTAGTGCCCAGGTAAGACTATATAATTTGGGTAGAGGCGAGTGCCGTGTAGGTATATCCTCATTTAAGCTGCCTGGGCAGCTCATTAGGCAATATATTTTTTCTAGAGTGCAGGCAGAGTGCTTCATTGTCGGTCTGCAATTGCCAAACTTGAGGGTTTCGGGGCCAGGAGAGTGAGGACGGAAGTCTGAGAACACAAGCTAGACTTCGGATTCAGGGTGAGGGCACGGCAGGTACCCCCTGCAGATTTTAACCAATATCTCATGCATCTAAAGTCAGGGCGAGGATCAGACGTTGGCTCAGGTTGGAGTTTCTGTGCATGACGGCCCCTTCATGAAGGGAGCGGAATCTCAAGGCCATGGAAGTTTTCCACGTTGGGAGATGTGGGATGCCCCCTTCAAGGATTCCTTCTGCGGGACAATTGAGACCTGTTGGACAGCTCCAGGATATCCCATATGGAATGAAACCAGAGCACCGTTCAAGGATGGATGCCTGGGAAGTCCGCCTCGGATTCCAATTGCCTCCTAGCAACGAGACAGTTTAGATCCAATGGATCTGCGGGAGCAACCGGGGTGGCTGAGTTGAAATGGACTTTCCTGAAGATGGGTCGCAATGCGTGTTTGTGTCCATGAGAGCCTTGGAATGGGGCGGTGGCACCGGGACCCTGAAGTATTCTCCTAAGCTTTTGACACAGCTCCAATGCACATGTTTCCTTGTAGAGACGAGATTTGTTCTGATGCGTGCCTCAGGAAATCCCCTCTGCTGGTATTGGAATCCAGGATTTTGAGGAGACATGCCTGTAAACCAAAGCAATGGATCCGATAATGGCCTCGGGTCCTGTCTGGTTCAAACTTCTTCTCTGGGGACATCCATCTATAGTATGAGTAGAGGTAGATGCTCAGCTGGTATTAACCGCCATTATTTGTCCCGGGCAACCTACACTATTGGGATGGCCTCAGGGACTTTGGAGGGTTCTCCTAATTTGTACGATTTTTACAATGGAATGGGCAGAATTCCCATGGATTGGGTGGGCGTAGTCCTAATGTGTGGCTCCAGGGGCCCCAGCCTGGAGGGAGTGTGGCCCAGGACTTTTAGGACAGAAGTCGGAAAACACAAACTCAGCTTAGGTTTGGGGACGTAGGTATGACACGCCCGATCTACAAACCAAGAGAAGAACTCTTCAGGATATGAAGAATGAGCGAGTCTGAGGTGCTTGCTCAGGCTTTTGTCTCTGGATTTTGTATCAGCGATGGCCGTGGAATGTTGGGGAGGCCTCATGGGCCATGGACGAATCTTCCTCTCTGTGGATTTGGCCCGATTCCCAATCGTTTTTTGTCAATCTGTGGGATGGGAGGATTCCTTTCAGTTTTCTTACCTCAGGTGTCCCAGCAAAGAGGAATTCCAAAGCAGAGCCCTGGGGAAGAGTGAAGGGAGAACCCGAACTATGGGGCCTAGGGCCATGGCAAGCCCAATATGCTGTCTCTTCATCCAGCCACTGAGAGGCCTTACCTGAGGACTGGGCTCAGGCTGAGGGTCACAATGTGTGTTTGTGACCAATGTGGCCCCCAAACATGGGCTGGGCTTTATGGGCCACACTGGTTCCAACTACACTGAAGTTGGACAACATACCAACCACAAAGTTTCTTGCCAGGGGAATGAGGTCTGATTTCTGCATCATTTTCAAACCAAGGCAGTGATTGGAGATCAGGTCTAGGTTCTGAAGCCTGGAAACCCGGGTTGAGAAGAATGATGTCTTAAGGCCTTGTCGGGTCCGATGTGCTAAGTGTGCGGCCAGCTGTCTGGGTGGGGCAAGGAGTTCCAGGCTCAAGCTGGGTCAGAAAGGGCAATAGTTCCCAGTTCAGCCTATGTATTTTGGGTACAGCCGAATTGCGTGCAGGTTGATCCTCATTTGGGGTTTCTGGGTAGCCCCAGAGGCAATGTTTTTCGTCTGGAGGGCAGGCAGAGTGCAGCATTGTAGTTCTGGAGGGCCAAACTGGAGGGCTTGTGGGCCAGTAGTCTGAGGTCGGACGGATGAGAACCAAAGCTAGGCCTAGGTTTCTCGGTGAGGATATGGCAGGCACAATCTACAGACCTCAATCGAAATCTCGTGCATCTGAAGTCAGGGCAAGGATCAGACGATTGCTCAGGTTGGACTTTCTGTCCCTGATGACCCCTTCTTGAAGGGGGGGGGATGGATCACGAGGCCATGTGGGTTTTCCCAATATGGGAGTTGTGAGAAGCTACAAACTGCAAAGATTCTTCGGCAGGAAAATTGAAAACTGTTGGTTGACTCCAGGCCAACGATTCTGAACAGGGTTCTAAGGATGTATAGCTGGGTAGCCCACCTCGCATTCCAATTGTCTCCAAGCAACAAGACAGGTTAGATCTGCTGGATGTGTGGGAGCAACCGAGGAGGCTGAGTTGAAATGGACTCTCCTGTGGATGTGTCCTAATATGTTTTTGTGTCTATGGAGACCTTGGAATGAAGCGGTGGCACTGGGGCCCTGAAGGGTTCTCCTAAACAGAGGCTTTGACACAGCTCCAACGTGCATGTTTCCCATGTGTAGATGAGATTTGTTCTGATGGCTGAGTCAAGAAACAGCCATATGCTGGTATTGAAATCCAGGCCTCTGAGGAGAGATGTCTGGAAACCAAACGAATGGATCCGATTAGTGCCTAGGGTTTTGTTCTTTCCTTTTTACCTCTGGGGACATCAGTACGGGTCTGTGTAGATAGGTGCTCAGATGTGCTCAGGTTGCCCCTGTTTGTCCTGGGAAGCGACAACTTTTGGGATGGCCTCAGGGACTTTGGAGATTTATCCTATTAGTAGGGTTGTGGCCATTGGAATGGGCACATACAATTCCCTTGGAGAGGGCAAGCACAGTCTTCAGCTTTGGCTCCAGGGGCCTGAGCCTGTAGGGTGTGTAAGCCAGAGCTGTTTGGACAGTTGTCTGAAAACACATACTTGGCTTATGTTTTGGGTCATAGGTATGGCAGGACTGAACTACATACCATGAGGAGAACTCTTCGTGATATGAAAAAAGGGCGAGTGTGAGGCTCTTGCTCAAGTTTTTGTCTCTGGATATCGTGTCATTCATGGTCGTGAAATTTCCGGGTTACTCCACTTGAAATGGACGAGTCTTACTCTCTGGGGGTTCGGCCCGTCCAAAGAGTTTAGGGTGATTCTCGGGATGGAAAAGTTTGTTTTTTTGTTGTTGTTGATTTGTTTCGTTTTGTTTTTCAACCTCAGAGGTCCCACCCAATGAGGGATTCCAGAGTAGAACCCTGGGTGGGGCGACTTGACAACCAGAAATCTGGTTAAAAATTGGCGCCTAGGGACATGTCAAGCCCATTATGACATCTAATGATCCAGCCACTGAGAGTAATTCCGAGAGGACAGGACTCACGCTGAGGTCACAATGTGTGTTTATGCTCTCGTCGCACTCAAGAATGGGCGAGGCCTCAGTGTGAATGCTGTTTTCTCCTACACTACGTTGGACAACATGCCAACCACAAGGTTTCTTGCCATGGGTCAGGAAGCGTTCTGATTTCTGCATCACAGTCACCCTTGGGCAGTGATTGGAGATAAGGTCTAGGTTCTGAAGCCTGAAAACTGAGGTAGGGAAGAGATGATGACCTAAGGCCATGGCGGGTCTGATGTGCTCAGTGTGCGGTCAGCTGTCTGGGTGTTGGTCAGGAGGTCCGGGCTCAGGTTGTGTCAGTCAGTGCATTAGTGCCCAGGTTAGACTATATAACTTGGGTACATGCGAGTGCCGTGTAGGTTTATCCTCATTTAAGCTGCCTGGGCAGCTCATTAGGCAATATATATTTTCTAGTGGGCAGTCAGAGTACTTCATTGTCGGTCCAGAATTTCCAAACTTGAGGGCTTCTGGGCCAGGAGATTGAGGACGAAAGTCTGAAAACACAACCTAGACGTCGGATGTGAAGTCAGGGCGAGGATCAGACGTTGGCTTAGGTTGGAGTTTCTGTGCATGACGGCCCCTTCATGAAGGGAGCAGAATCTCGAGGCCATGGAGGTTTTCCACGTTGGCAGATCTGGGATGCCCCCTTCAAGGATTATTTCTGTGGGAAAATTGAGATGTGTTGGACAGCTCCAGGACATCCCATATGGAAACACTCCAGAGCAACGTTCGAGGATGGATGCCTGGGAAGTCTGCCTCGCATTCCAATTGTCTCCTAGAAACAAGACAGTTTAGATCTAATGGATCTGCGGGAGCAACCGGGGTGGCTGAGTTGAAATTGACATTCCTGAGGATGCGTCCTAATGTGTGTTTGTGTCCACGAGGGCCTTGGAATGGGGCGGTGGCACCGGGACCCTGAAGTATTCTCCTAAGCTTTTTACATAGCTCCAATGCACATGTTTCCTTGTGGAGACGAGATTTGTTCTGATGCGTGCCTCAGGAAATCCCCTCTGCTGGTATTGGAATCCAAGCTTTTGAGGAGACATGCCTGTAAACCAAAGCAATGGATCCGATAATGGCCTCGGGTCCTGTCTGGTTCCTTCTTCTTCTTTGGGGACATCCATCTATGGTATGAGTGGAGGTAGATGCTCAGCTGGTATCAACCGCCCTTTTTTGTCCCGGGCGACCTGCACGATTGGGATGGCCTCAGGTACTTTGGATGGTTCTCCTAATTTGTGCGATTTTTGACAATGGAATGGGCAGAATTCCCATGGAATGGGTAGGCGCAGTCCTAATGTGTGACTCCAGGGGCCCCAGCCTGGAGGGAGTGTGGCCCAGGACTTTGAGGACAGAAGTCTGAAAACACAAACTCAGCTTAGGTTTGGGGACGTAGGTATGGCATGGCCGATCTACAAACCATGAGAAGAACTCTTCAGGATATGAAGAATGAGCAAGTCTGAGGCGCTTGCTCAGGCTTTTGTCTCTGGATTTTGTATCAGCGATGGCCGTGGAATGTTGGGGAGGCATCATGGGCCATGGACGAATCTTCCTCTCTGTGGATTTGGCGCGATCCCAATTGTTTTTTGTCAATATGTGGGATGGGAGGACTCCTTTCAGGTTTTTAAACTCAGGTATCCCACCAAAGAGGAATTCCAAAGCAGAGCCCTGGGGAAGAGTGAAGGGACAACCTGAACTAGGGTTAAAAATTGGGGCCTAGGGGCATGGCAAGCCCAATATGCTGTCTCTTCATCCAGCCACTGAGAGGCCTTACCTGAGGACTAGGCTCAGGCTGAGGGTCACAATGTGTGTTTGTGACCATTGTGGCCCGCAAGCATGGGCTGGGCTTCATGGGCCACGCTGGTTTCAACTACACTGAACGTTGGACAACATGCTAAACACAAGGTTTCTTGCCATGGGGAAAGAGTACTGATTTCTACATCATTTTCAAACCAGGGCAGTGATTGGAGATCAGGTCTAGGTTCTGAAGCCTGGAAACCGAGGTTGAGAAGAGATGACGACTTAAGGCCATGGCGAGTCTGATGTGCCTAGTGTGCGGCTAGCTGTCTGGGTGGGGCCAGGAGGTCCAGGCTCAGACTGGGTCAGAAAGGGCAATAGTGCCCAGGTCAGCCTATATATTTGGGGTAAAGCCGATGGCATGCAGGTTGATCCTCATTTGGGGTTTCTGGGCAGCCCCAGAGGGCAATGTTTTTCTTCTGGAGGGCTGGCAGAGTGCGGCATTGTAGTTCTGGATTGCCAAACTGAAGATCTTGTGGCCAGTATCTGAGGACGGAAGTCTGTGGACCCAAGCTAGGCCTAGGTTTCCGTGTGAGGATATGGCAGGCACAGTTTACAGACCTCAATCGAGACCTCTTGCATGTGAATTCAGGCCAAGGATCAGACGATTGATTAGGTTGGACTTTCTGTACCTGATGGCCCTTTCTTGAAGAGCGGTTGATCATGAGGCCATGGGAGTTTTCCCACGATGGGAGTTGTGAGAAGCTCCAAACTGCAAAGATTCTTCTGCAGGACAATTGAGACCTGTTGTTGGTCCAGGCCAACAATTCTGAGTAGGGTTCTAAGGATGGATGGCTGGGTAGCCCACCTCGCATTCCAATTGTCTCCAAGCAACAAGACAGGTTAGATCTGCTGGATGTGGGGGAGTAACCGAGGAGGCTGCATTGAAATGGACTCTCCTGTGGATGTGTCCTAATATGTTTTTGTGTCTATGGAGACCTTGGAATGAAGCGGTGGCACTGGGGCCCTGAAGGGTTCTCCTAAACAGAGGCTTTGACAGAGCTCCAATGTGCCTGTTTCCCATGTTTAGATGAGATTTGTTCTGATGGGTGAGTCAAGAAACAGCCATATGCTGGTATTCAAATCCAGGCCTCTGAGGAAAGATGCCTGGAAACCAAAGCAATGGATCCGATTAGTGCCTAGGGGCCTGTTCATTCCTTTTTACCTCTGGACATCAGTCTACGGGTCTGAGTGCAGGTAGGAGCTAAGACGGGCTCAGATTTCCCCTGTTTGTCAAGGGAAGCCACAACTATTGGGATGGCCTCAGGGACTTTGGAGGTTTATCCTATTTGTAGGGTTGTGGCCATTGGAATGGGCACATACAATTCCCTTGGAGAGGGCAAGTACAGTCCTCAGATTTGGCTTCATGGGCCTGAGCCTGTAGGGTGTGTATTCCACAGCTGTTTGGACAGTTGTCTGAAAACACAAACTCGGCTTATGTTTCGGGTCATAGGTATGGCAGGACTGATCTACAGACCATGAGGAGAACTCTTCTGGATATGAAAAAAGGGCGAGTGTGAGCCTCTGCTCAAGTTTTTGTCTCTGGATATCGTGTCACTCATGGTCGTGAAATTTCCGGGTGACTCCATGGGAAATGCCTAGTCTTACTCTCTGGGGGTTCGGGCCCGTCCAAAGAGTTTGGGTTCTTTCTGTGGATGGAAGAAGTCGGTTTTTTGTTGTTGTTGATTTGTTTCATTTTGTTTTTCAACCTCAGATGTCCTTCCAAATGGGGGATTCCAGAGTAGAGCCCTGGGGTGGGGCGACTGACAACCAGAAATCTGGTTGAAAATTGGGGCTATGGACATATCATGCCCATTATGACTTCTAATGGTACAGCCACTGAGAGGACTTAATAGAATACAGGACTCACGCTGAGGTCACAATGCGTGTTTATGCTCTCGTCGCACTCAAGAATGGGCGGGGCCTCAGGGTGAATGCAGTTTTTTCCTACAGTGAACGTTGTACAACATGCCAACCACAAGGTTTCTTGCCATGGGTCATAATGCCCCTGTTTCTCCAGTGTGGCTTGCGGTAGTGGGATGTCCTTGGGGACCTTGAGGTTTCTACTATTTGTAGAGTTGTGGCCAATGGAATGGCAGTTTCTAAGAAGAGAGCAGGCACAGTTCTGTGGTGTGGCTCCAGAGACCCCAGCCTGGAGGCTGTGTGGGCCATGGCTGTGCAGACAGACATCCAAAAACCCTAACTCAGCTCAGGTGTGGAGCCGAGGTTACGGCAGGCCTGATCTACAGTCCATGAGGGGAGCTCCTCTGGATATGAAAGAAGGGTGAGAGGGAGGCAGTCGCTCAGGCTTTTGTCTCTGGATGGTTTGTCCACAATGGCCGTTTAATGTAGGAGTTGCCTCATGGGTCGTAGAAGTCTCCCTCTCTGGTAGTTTGTCCAGCCCCCAAGACTTTGGGGTCATTCTGTGGGAATAGAAGAGTCCTGTTTTCTGCTTCATGTGTCCCCCCAGTAGAGGGATTCTAGAGCATAGCAGTGGGTACTGACAACTGGAATACTCGCCCTCTGGTTAAGCCTGGGGGCCTATGGATATGACAAGCCCCATATGCAGGATCTTGGTCCAGCCACTGAGAGGCGTTACTTTAATACGGGACTCACGCTGCAGGTCACAATGCATGTCTGTGCCCTAGGCGGCCCTCAAGCACTGGCGTGGCCTTTCGGACAATGCAGGTTTTCCCACATTGAACGTTGGACAACATGCCAACCACAAGGTTTCTGGCCATGGGGAAGGAGGAATTCTAATTTCTGCTTCACGTTCACCCCTGGGCAGTGATTGGAGATAAGGTCTAGGTTCTGAAGCCTGAAAATCGAGGTTGGGAAGAGATGACGACCTACAGCCATAGCGTGTCCTATGTGTCCAGGTTGGGGCCAGCTGTCTGGGTGTCGTTTGGGATGTCTTGTCTCAGGCTGTGCCAGACAGGGCATTAGTATACAGGGTAGGCTGTATAATTGCTTTACAATCGAGTGGCATGCATTAGAAAATCATTTGGGGTTTCTTATTAGCAGTATAGGGCAAAGTTTTTCTTCTGGAGGGCAGGCAGAGTGCTGCATTGTGGCTTCGGAATTCCCAAACTGGAGGGCTTGTGGGCCAGGAGAGTGAGGACGGAAGTCTGAGAACACAAGTTAGGCTTAGGTTTCGGGCAAGGACATGGCAGACACACTCTGCAGAGCTGAATTGAGATCCTGCATCTGAAGTCAGGTCGAGGATCAGACTTTGGCTCAGGTTTGAGTTTCTGTCCATGTTGGCCCCTTCATGAAGGGGGGGCATTATGAGGCCATGGGGGTTTTCCCACTATTGGAGTTGTGAGATGCTCCAAACCACAAGGATTCCGTCTGTGGGACAATTAAGATTGGTTGGATGGCTCCAGGACGTCTTATAAGGTATTTTTCCAGAACAGGGTTCTAAGTATGGATGCCTGGGCAGCCAGCCTCACATTCCAATTGTTTCCTAGCAACAAGAAACGTTTGATCTGCTGGCTTGGGGTAGCAACAGAGGGGCTGAGTTGAAATGGACTTTCCTGAGGATGGTCTTAATGTTGGTTTGAGTCCATGGAGACCTTGGTATGGGGCAGTGGCACCATGGCCCTGAAGGATTCTCCTAACCAGAGGTTATGACAAAGCTCCAATGAGCAAGTTTTCCATGGGGAGACGAGATTTGTTCTTATTGGTGCCTCAGGAAACCACCATATGCTGGTATTGGAAACGAGGCCTCTGAGGACAGATGCCTGGAAACCAAAGCAATGGATCTGATTAGGGCCTAGGGGCCTGTCCGGTTCAATATTCTTCTCTGGGGACATCTGTTGTCTGAGTGGAGGTAGTTACTCAGCTGGTTTGAGATCACCCCTGTTTGTCCTGGGCGGCCTACACTATTGGGATGGCCTCGATGACTTTGGAGGTTTTTCCTAATTTGCAAGGTTGTGGCCAATGGAATGGGAAGAATTCCCTTGAAAGGGAAGCACAGTTCTGAGGTGTGGCTCCAGGGACCCAAGTGTGGAGCGTGTGTGGTCCAGGGCTTTTGGAGAAAAGTCTGAAAACACAAACTCCACTTAGGTTGGGGGATGTAGGTATGGCAGGCCCGATCTATAGACCATGAGGAGAACTCTTCGGGATATGAACCAAGGGCGAATGTTAGGTGCTTGCTCATGCTTTTTTTTTTTTTTTCTGGAAATGTGTCACCGATTGCCATGGAATGTCAGGGTGTCCTCATGGGCCATCGATGAGGCTCCCTTTCTGGGGATTTGACCCGATACCAAGAGTTTGGGGTCATTCTGTGGGAAGGGAAGAGGCCTTTCTGTTTTTTTTTTTTGTTTTTTTTATTTATTTATTTATTTATTTTTTTTTACCTCAGGTGGACCACCAAAAGAGGGATTCCCGAGCAGAGTCCTGGGGAGGGGCAACTGGACAAACAGATCTCTGGTTAACATTGGGACCTAAGAACATGGCAAGCCCCATATGTGGGCTCTTGGTCCAGACACTGAGAGGCCTTCCTTGAGGATAGTTCTCACACTGAGTTTCACAATGTGTTTTTGTGCCCAAGTTGCCCCTCAAGTCAGGGCGTGGCCTAATGTACCATGCTGGTTTCTCCTATACTGAACGTTGCGCAATATGGCAACCACAAGTTTTCTGGCCATGGGGAAGAAGGAGTTCTAATTTCTGCAACACTTTCACTCCTGGACTGTGATTGGAATTACGGTCTAGGTTCTGAAGCCTGAAAACTGAGGTTGGGAAGAGATGAAGACCTAAGGCCATGGTGTGTCTGATGTGCTGTTCGGCCAGCTGTTGAGTGTGGGTTGGGAGGTGCAGGCTCAGGCTGTGGAAGACAGGGAATTAGTGCCCAGGCTAGACTGTATCATTGGGGTGCAGTCGAGTTTCGTGCACGATGGTACTCATTTGTGGTTACTGGGTAGCCCCAGAGGGCAACGTTTTTCTTCTGGAGGGAAGACACAGTGCCACATTCTGGCTGCATAATTCCCAAACTGGAAGGCTTGTGGGCCAGGAGTGTGAGGAAAAAATTCTGAGAACACAAGCTAGACATAGATTTCGGGGTGAGGGGACGGCAGGCACCCTCTGCAGAGATGATTCGAGATCCCGTATACCTGAAGACAGAGCTAGGATCAGACGTTGGCTTAGGTCGGAGTTTCTGTCCATGACGGCCCCTTCATGAAGGGGAGGGTGTCACGAGGACATGGAGGTTTTCCCACGATGGGAATTGTGAGATGCTCCAAACCGCAATGATTCCTTCTGTGGGCCAGTCGAGACCTGTTGGATGGCTCCAGGACATCCCATAAGGAAGTTATCCAGAGCAGGGTTCTAAGGATGGATGCCTGGGCAGCCTGCCTCCCATTCCCGGTGTCTCATAGAGCCAAGGCAAGTTCGATCTGCTGGATCTAGGGGAGCAACCGAGGCGGGTGTGTTGAAATGGGTGAGTTGAGGATGGGTCATAAAGTGCATTTGTGTCCATGTAGACCTTGGAATGGGGTGCTTGATCCGGGGCCTTGAGGGATGTTCATAACCGGAGGTTTTGATGGGCTCTAAAGAGTATGTTTCCTATGTAGAGAAGAGAATTGTTTTGATAAGTGCCTAAGGAATCTCCCATATGCTGGTATGGGAAACCAGGCCTCTGAGGAGAGATGACTGGAAACAAAATCAATGGATATGATTAGGGCCTAGGTGCCTGTCCTGTTCAATCTCTTTCCTGAGGATACGTGTCTACGGATCTGAGGGGATGTAGTTGCTCAGCTTGTGTCAGATCGTCCCTGTTTGTCCTGGGCAGCCTATAATATTCGGATGGGCTCTGGACTTTGGAGTTTCTCCTAATCTATAGGGTTGTGGCCAATGGAATGGGCAGAAATCCCCTGGAGAGGGCAGGCACAGTTCTGAGTTTGGCTCTAGGGGCCCAGCCTTGAGGCTGTGTGGGCCAGGCCTGTGGGGACAAAAGTCTGAAAACACAAACTCCGCTTAGGATTGGGGACATAGGTATGGCACGCCCAATCTATAGACCGTGATAACACTTCGGGATATGAAAAAGGGTGAGTTTGAGGTGCTTGCTCAGGTTTTGTCTCTGGATTTGTGTCAACAATGTGGGTGGAATGCTGGCGTGGCCTCATGGGTTGTGGACGGCTTTCCTTCTCTGAGGATTTGACCCGATCCCAAGAGTTTGGGTACATTCTGTGGGATGGGAGGAGTCCTTTCTGTTTTTTATTTTATTTTATTTTATTTCATTTTATATTTTATTTTATGTACCTCAAGTGTCCCAATAAAAGAGGGATTCCAGAGCAGAGTCCTTGGGAGGGAAAACTGGATAACCCCACCTCTGTTTAAGTTTGGGGGCCTAAGGGCATGGCAAGTACAATATGTGGGCTCTTGATTCAGACACTGAGAGGCCTTCCTTGAGGACAGGGCTCATGCTGAGGGTCACAATGCCTATTTGTGCCCAACAAGGCCCTCAAGCATGGGAAGTGCCTCATGAGCCACGCTGGATTCTCCTAAACTGAACGTTGGAGAATATGCCAACCACAAGGTTTCCAGCCATGGCGAAGGAAGAGTTGTGATTTCTGCATCACGTTCACCCCTGGACAGTGATTGGAGTTTAGGTCTAGGTTCTGAAACCCAAAAACTGAGGTTGGGAAGAGATGAAGACCTAAGGACCTGTTGGGTCCAATGAGCTCAGTGTGCGGCCAGCTGTTCAGCGTAGGTCTGGAGGTGTGGGCTCATGCTGTGTCAGACAAGGCATTAGAAAGGGTAGACTGTATATTTGGGGTGCAGTCGAGTGGCGTTCAGTTGATCCTCATTCGGGATTCTAGGTAGCTCCATAAGGCAACGTTTTTCTTCTGGAGGGCAGGCAGAGTGCTGCATTGTGGCCCCAGTATTGCCAAACTGTAGGGCTTTTGGGCCAGGGGTGTGAGGACGTTAGTCTGAGAACACAAGCTAGGCTTAGTCTTTGGGGTGAGGGCACAGAAGGCACACTCTGCAGAGCTGAATCAAGATCTCATGCACCTGAAGTCAGGGCGAATATCAGACGTTTGCTCAGGTTGGAGATTCTGTCCATGATGGCCCCTTTATAAAGTGGAGCGTCTCAAGAGGCCATGTAGATTTTCCCACAATGGGAGTTGTGAGATTCTCCAGACTGCAAAGATTCCTTCTGTGGGACACTTGAGACCTGTTGGATGGCTCTAGGATGTCCCATGTGGAACGACTCCAGAGTAGGGTTCTAAGGATGGATGCCTGGGCAGCCCGCCTCCCATTCTAGTTGTCTCCTAGCAACAAGGCAGGTTTGATCCGCAGGCCCTGGGCAAGAAACCAAGGGGGTTGAGTTGACATGGACTCTCCCGAGGATAGATCATAATGTGGGTTTAAGTCCATGGAGACCTTGGAATGGGGCGCATGATCCGGGGCCCTGAAAGATTCTCCTAAACAGAGGTTTTTATAGAGCTCCAAAGAGTACATTTCCTATGTGGAGACGAGATTTTTCTGATGAGTGCCTCAGTTATCCCCCATATGCTGGTATTGGAAACCAGGCCTCTGAGGAGAGATGCCTGGAAACAAAAGCAATGGACCTGATTAGGTCCTAAGTGCCTGTCCAGTTCAATCTTATTCTATGGGGATATCTGTCTCTGAGTCTGAGTGGAGGTAGTTTCCTAACTTGTGAAAGATCATCCCTGTTTGTCCTGGGCAGCCAACACTATTCGGATGGCCTCAGGGAGTTTGGAGGATTCTCCTAATCTTCAGGGTTGTGGCCAATGGAAATGGCAGAATTCCCCTGGAGAGGGAAGCCACAGTCCTTAGGTGTGGCTCCAGGGGCCCCAGCTTGGATGGTGTGAGGGCCAGGATTGTGGGGACAGAAGTCTGAAAACACAAACTCAGCTTAGGTTTGGGGATGTATGTATGAAGGCTCGATCTACAGACCGTGAGAATTTTCCGGGCTATGAACCAAGGGCGAGTATGTGGCGCTTGCTCAGGCTTTTGTCTCTGGATTTTGTGTCAACGGTGGCCGTGGAATGTCGGGGTGTCCTCAAGGGCCATAGACAATTCTTTCTCTGGTGATTTGGCCTGATCCCAAGGGGTTGGGATCATTCTGTGGATGGGAAGAGTCCTTTCTGTATTTTTTTTTTACCTCAGGTGTCCCACCAAAGAGGGATTCCAGAGTAGAGCCCTGAGTAGGAGTGACTAGACATCTCGAACTCTGGTTGAGATTGGGGGACTAGGGGCCTGGCAAGCCCCGTATGTGGGCTGTTGTTGCAGTCACTAAGAGGCTTTACATGAGGATAGGGCTCACGCTGAGGGTCACAATGTGTGTTTGTGCAAATTGTGGCCCTCAGGGATAGGTGGGGCCTCATAGTCCATGCTGCCTTCTCCTACAATGAACATTGGACAACATGCCAACCACTAGGTTTCTTGCCAAGGCGAAGGAGAAGGTCTGATTCTTGCATCACGTTCACTCCTGAGCAGTGAGTGGAGATAAGGTCTAGGTTCTGAAGGTGAAAACTGAGGTTGGGTAGAGATGATGGCCTAAAGCCATTGTGGGTGTGATATGCTCTGTGTACGGCCAGCTGTCTGGGTGTTGGACTGGAGGTCTGCCCTCAGGCTGTGTCAGACAGGGCTTTAGTGCACAGGCTAGACTGTATAATTGGGGTATGGTCGAGTGGCATGCAGGTTGTTACTCATTTGGCGTTTCTGGTTAGCCCTATAGGGCAACATTTTTCTTCTGGAGGGCAGGCAGAGTGCTGCATTGTGTCTCCAGAATTGCCAAACTGGAGGGGTGTGGCCAGGATTGTGAGGAAGGAAGTCTGAAAACACAAGCTAGCACGAGTTTTGGGGCCAAGAGCATGGCAGGCCCACTCTGCAGAGGCTGAATCGAGATCTCCTGCAGGTGAGGTCAGGGCGAGTATCAGATGTTGCCTCAAGCTGGAGTTTGTGTCCATGACGGCCCCTTCCTGAAGGGGGTGGGGGCGTCATGAGGCCAGGGAGGTTTCCCTACGCTGGGAGTTGTGAGCTGCTCCAAACTTCAAAGTTTCCTTCTTCAGGACAGTCGAGTACTATTGGATGGTTCCAGGATGCCCCATACAGAAAGACTCGAGAGCAGGGGCCTAAGCATGGATGCCGAGAAACGCCAACTCACCTTCCCATTGCCTGGTCGAGACAAGGCACGCTCAATCTGCGGGCTCTTGGGTGAGCTACGCAGAAGGCTGAGTTTAAATGGACTCTCCTGAGGATGAGTCATAATGTGGGTTGGTGGCCATGGAGACCTTGGAATGTGGCAGTAGCTAAGGGACTCTGCAGGATTCTCCAACGCAAAGGGCTTGACACAACTCCAACAAGGAAGCTTCCCATGTGGAGATGAGAGGTCTTCTGTCTGGTGCCTCAGGAAAGCCCCGTATGCTGGTCTTCGAACCCAGGCCTCTGAGGAGTGATACCTGGACACCAAAGCAAGAGTTCATAATAGGGCCTAGGGGCCTGTCTGGTTCAATCTTCTGTCTCTGCGGATATCTTTCTGTGTGTCTGCATGGAGGTAGTAGTTGCTCAGCTTGTGTCATAATGCCCCTATTTGTCCAGTGCGGCTTGCGGTAGTGGGATGTCCTTGGGGACCTTGAGGTTTCTACTATTTTGTGGAGTTGTGGCCAATGGAATGGGCTGTTTCTTAGGAGAGAGCAGGCACAGTTCTGTGGTGTGGCTCCAGAGACCCTAGCCTGGAGGCAGTGTGGGCCATGGCTGTGCAGACAGACATCCAAAAACCCTAACTCAGCTCAGGTTTGGGGCCGAAGTTACGGCAGGCCTGATCTACAGTCCATGAGGGGAGCTCCTCTGGATATGAAAGAAGGGTGAGAGGGAGGCAGTCGCTCAGGCTTTTGTCTCTGGATGGTTTGTCCACAATGGCCGTTTAATGTAGGAGTTGCCTCATGGGTCGTAGAAGTCTCCCTCTCTGGTAGTTTGTCCAGCCCCCAAGAGTTTGGGGTCATTCTGTGGGAAGGGAAGTGTCCTGTTTTCTGCTTCATGTGTCCCCCCAGTAGAGGGATTCTAGAGCATAGCAGTGGGTACTGACAACTGGAATACTCGCCCTCTGGTTAAGCCTGGGGGCCTATGGATATGACAAGCCCCATATGCAGGATCTTGGTCCAGCCACTGAGAGGCGTTACTTTAATACGGGACTCACGCTGCAGGTCACAATGCATGTCTGTGCCCTAGGCGGCCCTCAAGCACTGGCGTGGCCTTTCGGACAATGCAGGTTTTCCCACACTGAACGTTGGACAACATGCCAACGAAAGGGTTTCTGGCCATGGGGAAGGAGGAATTCTAATTTCTGCATCACGTTCACCCCTGGGCAGTGATTGGAGATAAGGTCTAGGTTCTGAAGCCTGAAAACTGAGGTTGGGAAGAGATGACGACCTACAGCCATAGCGGGTCCTATGTGTCCAGGTTGGGGCCAGCTGTCTGGGTGTCGTTTGGGATGTCTTGTCTCAGGCTGTGCCAGACAGGGCATTAGTATACAGGGTGGCCTGTATAATTGCTTTACAATCGAGTGGCATGCATTAGAAAATCATTTGGGGTTTCTTATTAGCAGCATAGGGCAAAGTTTTTCTTCTGGAGGGCAGGCAGAGTGCTGCATTGTGGCTTCGGAATTCCCAAACTGGAGGGCTTGTGGGCCAGGAGAGTGAGGACGGAAGTCTGAGAACACAAGCTAGGCTTAGGTTTCGGGGCAAGGACATGGCAGGCACACACTGCAGAGCTGAATTGAGATCTCATGCGTCTGAAGTCAGGTCGAGGATCAGACTTTGGCTCAGGTTTGAGTTTCTGTCCATGTTGGCCCCTTCAGGAAGGGGGGGCATTATGAGGCCATGGGAGTTTTCCCACTATTGGAGTTGTGAGATGCTCCAAACCGCAAGGATTCCTTCTGTGGGACAATTAAGATTTGTTGGATGGCTCCAGGATGTCTTATAAGGTATTTTTCCAGAACAGGGTTCTAAGTATGGATGCCTGGGCAGCCAGCCTCACATTCCAATTGTCTCCTAGCAACAAGAACCGTTTGATCTGCTGGCTTGGGGTAGCAACAGAGGAGGCTGAGTTGAAATGGACTTTCCTGAGGATGGTCTTAATGTTGGTTTGAGTCCATGGAGACCTTGGTATGGGGCAGTGGCACCAGGGCGCTGAAGGATTCTCCTAACCAGAGGTTATGACAATGCTCCAATGAGCAAGTTTTCCATGGGGAGACGAGATTTGTTCTTATTGGTGCCTCAGGAAACCACCATATGCTGGAATTGGAAACGAGGCCTCTGAGGAGAGATGCCTGGAAACCAAAGCAATGGATATGATTAGTGCCTAGGGACCTGTCCGGTTCAATATTCTTCTCTGGGGACATCTGTTGTCTGAGTGGAGGTAGTTGCTCAGCTGGTTTGAGATCACCCCTGTTTGTCCTGGGCGGCCTACACTATTGGGATGGCCTCGGTGACTTTGGAGGTTTTTCCTAATTTGCAAGGTTGTGGCCAATGGAATGGGAAGAATTCCCTTGAAAGGGAAGCACAGTCCTGAGGTGTGGCTCCAGGGACCCAAGTGTGGAGCGTGTGTGGTCCAGGGCTATTTGGACAAAAGTCTGAAAACACAAACTCCACTTAGGTTGGGGGATGTAGGTATGGCCGGCCCTATCTATAGACCGTGAGGAGAACTCTTCGGGATATGAACAAAGGGCGAATGTGAGGTGCTTGCTCATGCTTTTTTTTTTTTTTTTTCTGGAAATGTGTCACCGATTGCCATGGAATGTCGGGGTGTCCTCATGGGCCATCGATGAGGCTCCCTTTCTGGGGATTTGACCCGATCCCAAGAGTTTGGGGTCATTCTGTCAGAAGGGAGGAGGCCTTTCTGTTTTTTTTTGTTTATTTTTTTTTTTGTTTTTTGTTTTTGTTAATTTTTTTTAACCTCAGGTGGACCACCAAAAGAGGAATTCCAGAGCAGAGACGTGGGTGGGGGCAACTGGACAACCAGACCTCTGGTTAACATTGGGACCTAAGAACATGGCAAGCCCCATATGTGGGCTCTTGGTCCAGACACTGAGAGGCCTTCCTTGAGGATAGGTCTCACACTTAGTTTCACAATGTGTTTTTGTGCCCAAGGAGCCCCTCAAGTCAGGGCATGGCCTAATGTACCATGCTGGTTTCTCCTACACTGAACGTTGCACAATATGGCAACCACAAGTTTTCTGGCCATGGGGAAGAAGGAGTTCTAATTTCTGCAACACTTTCACTCCTGGACTGTGATTGGATTTAAGGTCTAGGTTCTGAAGCCTGAAAACTGAGGTTGGGAAGAGATGAAGACCTAAGGCCATGGTGTGTCTGACGTGCTCAGTGTTCGGCCAGCTGTTGAGTGTGGGTTGGGAGGTGCAGGCTGAGGCTGTGGCAGACAGGGAATTAATGCCCAGGCTAGACTGTATTTTTGGGGTGCAGTCGAGTTTCGTGCAGGATGGTACTCATTTGTGGTTACTGGGTAGCCCCAAAGGGCAACGTTTTTCTTCTGGAGGGAAGACACAGTGCCACATAGTGGCTCCAGAATTCCCAAACAGGAAGGCTTGTGGGCCAGGAGTGTGAGGAAAAACTTCTGAGAACACAAGCCAGACTTAGATTTCAGGGTGAGGGGACGGCAGGCACCCTCTGCAGAGATGATTCGAGATCCCGTATACCTGAAGACAGAGCTAGGATCAGACGTTGGCTTAGGTCGGAGTTTCTGTCCATGACGGCCCCTTCATGAAGGGGAGGGTGTCACGAGCACATGGAGGTTTTCCCACGATGGGAATTGTGAGATGCTCCAAACCGCAATGATTCCTTCTGTGGGACATTTGAGACCTGCTGGATGGCTCCAGGACATCCCATAAGGAAGTTATCCAGAGCAGGGTTCTAAGGATGGATGCCTGGGCAGCCTGCCTCCCATTCCCGGTGTCTCATAGAGCCAAGGCAAGTTCGATCTGCTGGATCTAGGGGAGCAACCGAGGCGGGTGTGTTGAAATGGGCGAGTTGAGGATGGGTCATAATGTGCATTTGTGTCCATGTAGACCTTGGAATGGGGTGCTTGATCCGGGGCCTTGAGGGATGTTCATAACCGGAGGTTTTGATGGAGCTCTAAAGAGTATGTTTCCTATGTAGAGAAGAGAATTGTTTTGATGAGTGCCTAAGGAATCTCCCATATGCTGGTATTGGAAACCAGGCCTCTGAGGAGAGATGACTGGAATCAAAAGCAATGGATCTGATTAGGGCCTAAGTGCCTGTCCAGTTCAATCTTATTCTATGGGTATATCTGTCTCTGGGTCTGAGTGGAGGTAGTTTCCTAACTTGTGAAAGATCATCCCTGTTTGTCCTGGGCAGCCAACACTATTCGGATGGCCTCGGGGTGTTTGGAGGATACTCCTAATCTATAGGGTTGTGGCCAATGGAAATGGCAGAATTCCCCTGGAGAGGGAAGCCACAGTCCTGAGGTGTGGCTCCAGGGGCCCCAGCTTGGATGGTGTGTGGGCCAGGACTGTGGGGACAGAAGTCTGAAAACACAAACTCAGCTTAGGTTTGGGGATGTATGTATGAAGGCTCGATCTACAGACCGTGAGAATTTTCCGGGCTATGAACCAAGGGCGAGTATGTGGCGCTTGCTCAGGCTTTTGTCTCTGGATTTTGTGTCAACGGTGGCCGTGGAATGTCGGGGTGTCCTCAAGGGCCATGGACAATTCTTTCTCTGGTGATTTGGCCTGATCCCAAGGGGTTGGGATCATTCTGTGGATGGGAAGAGGCCTTTCTGTATTTTTTTTTTTACCTCAGGTGTCCCACCAAAGAGGGATTCCAGAGTAGAGCCCTGAGTAGGGGTGACTAGACATCTCGAACTCTGGTTGAGATTGGGGGACTAGGGGCCTGGCAAGCCCCGTATGTGGGCTGTTGTTGCAGTCACTAAGAGGCTTTACATGAGGATAGGGCTCACGCTGAGGGTCACAATGTGTGTTTGTGCAAATTGTGGCCCTCAGGGATAGGTGGGGCCTCATAGTCCATGCTGCCTTCTCCTACAATGAACATTGGACAACATGCCAACCACTAGGTTTCTTGCCAAGGCGAAGGAGAAGTTCTGATTCTTGCATCACGTTCACTCCTGAGCAGTGAGTGGAGATAAGGTCTAGGTTCTGAAGGTGAAAACTGAGGTTGGGTAGAGATGATGGCCTAAAGCCATTGTGGGTGTGATATGCTCTGTGTACGGCCAGCTGTCTGGGTGTTGGACTGGAGGTCTGCCCTCAGGCTGTGTCAGACAGGGCTTTAGTGCACAGGCTAGACTGTATAATTGGGGTATGGTCGAGTGGCATGCAGGTTGTTACTCATTTGGCGTTTCTGGTTAGCCCTATAGGGCAACATTTTTCTTCTGGAGGGCAGGCAGAGTGCTGCATTGTGTCTCCAGAATTGCCAAACTGGAGGGGTGTGGCCAGGATTGTGAGGAAGGAAGTCTGAAAACACAAGCTAGCACGAGTTTTGGGGCCAAGAGCATGGCAGGCCCACTCTGCAGAGGCTGAATCGAGATCTCCTGCAGGTGAGGTCAGGGCGAGTATCAGATGTTGCCTCAAGCTGGAGTTTGTGTCCATGACGGCCCCTTCCTGAAGGGGGTGGGGGCGTCATGAGGCCAGGGAGGTTTCCCTACGCTGGGAGTTGTGAGCTGCTCCAAACTTCAAAGTTTCCTTCTTCAGGACAGTCGAGTACTATTGGATGGTTCCAGGATGCCCCATACAGAAAGACTCGAGAGCAGGGGCCTAAGCATGGATGCCGAGAAACGCCAACTCACCTTCCCATTGCCTGGTCGAGACAAGGCACGCTCAATCTGCGGGCTCTTGGGTGAGCTACCCAGAAGGCTGAGTTTAAATGGACTCTCCTGAGGATGAGTCATAAAGTGGGTTGGTGGCCATGGAGACCTTGGAATGTGGCAGTAGCTAAGGGACTCTGCAGGATTCTCCAACGCGAAGGGCTTGACACAACTCCAACAAGGAAGCTTCCCATGTGGAGATGAGAGGTCTTCTGTCTGGTGCCTCAGGAAAGCCCCGTATGCTGGTCTTCGAACCCAGGCCTCTGAGGAGTGATACCTGGACACCAAAGCAAGAGTTCATAATAGGGCCTAGGGGCCTGTCTGGTTCAATCTTCTGTCTCTGCGGATATCTTTCTGTGTGTCTGCATGGAGGTAGTAGTTGCTCAGCTTGTGTCATAATGCCCCTATTTGTCCAGTGCGGCTTGCGGTAGTGGGATGTCCTTGGGGACCTTGAGGTTTCTACTATTTTGTGGAGTTGTGGCCAATGGAATGGGCTGTTTCTTAGGAGAGAGCAGGCACAGTTCTGTGGTGTGGCTCCAGAGACCCTAGCCTGGAGGCTGTGTGGGCCATGGCTGTGCAGACAGACATCCAAAAACCCTAACTCAGCTCAGGTTTGGGGCCGAAGTTACGGCAGGCCTGATCTACAGTCCATGAGGGGAGCTCCTCTGGATATGAAAGAAGGGTGAGAGGGAGGCAGTCGCTCAGGCTTTTGTCTCTGGATGGTTTGTCCACAATGGCCGTTTAATGTAGGAGTTGCCTCATGGGTCGTAGAAGTCTCCCTCTCTGGTAGTTTGTCCAGCCCCCAAGAGTTTGGGGTCATTCTGTGGGAAGGGAAGTGTCCTGTTTTCTGCTTCATGTGTCCCCCCAGTAGAGGGATTCTAGAGCATAGCAGTGGGTACTGACAACTGGAATACTCGCCCTCTGGTTAAGCCTGGGGGCCTATGGATATGACAAGCCCCATATGCAGGATCTTGGTCCAGCCACTGAGAGGCGTTACTTTAATACGGGACTCACGCTGCAGGTCACAATGCATGTCTGTGCCCTAGGCGGCCCTCAAGCACTGGCGTGGCCTTTCGGACAATGCAGGTTTTCCCACATTGAACGTTGGACAACATGCCAACCACAAGGTTTCTGGCCATGGGGAAGGAGGAATTCTAATTTCTGCATCACGTTCACCCCTGGGCAGTGATTGGAGATAAGGTCTAGGTTCTGAAGCCTGAAAACTGAGGTTGGGAAGAGATGACGACCTACAGCCATAGCGGGTCCTATGTGTCCAGGTTGGGGCCAGCTGTCTGGGTGTCGTTTGGGATGTCTTGTCTCAGGCTGTGCCAGACAGGGCATTAGTATACAGGGTGGCCTGTATAATTGCTTTACAATCGAGTGGCATGCATTAGAAAATCATTTGGGGTTTCTTATTAGCAGCATAGGGCAAAGTTTTTCTTCTGGAGGGCAGGCAGAGTGCTGCATTGTGGCTTCGGAATTCCCAAACTGGAGGGCTTGTGGGCCAGGAGAGTGAGGACGGAAGTCTGAGAACACAAGCTAGGCTTAGGTTTCGGGGCAAGGACATGGCAGGCACACACTGCAGAGCTGAATTGAGATCTCATGCGTCTGAAGTCAGGTCGAGGATCAGACTTTGGCTCAGGTTTGAGTTTCTGTCCATGTTGGCCCCTTCAGGAAGGGGGGGCATTATGAGGCCATGGGAGTTTTCCCACTATTGGAGTTGTGAGATGCTCCAAACCGCAAGGATTCCTTCTGTGGGACAATTAAGATTTGTTGGATGGCTCCAGGATGTCTTATAAGGTATTTTTCCAGAACAGGGTTCTAAGTATGGATGCCTGGGCAGCCAGCCTCACATTCCAATTGTCTCCTAGCAACAAGAACCGTTTGATCTGCTGGCTTGGGGTAGCAACAGAGGAGGCTGAGTTGAAATGGACTTTCCTGAGGATGGTCTTAATGTTGGTTTGAGTCCATGGAGACCTTGGTATGGGGCAGTGGCACCAGGGCGCTGAAGGATTCTCCTAACCAGAGGTTATGACAATGCTCCAATGAGCAAGTTTTCCATGGGGAGACGAGATTTGTTCTTATTGGTGCCTCAGGAAACCACCATATGCTGGTATTGGAAACGAGGCCTCTGAGGAGAGATGCCTGGAAACCAAAGCAATGGATATGATTAGTGCCTAGGGACCTGTCCGGTTCAATATTCTTCTCTGGGGACATCTGTTGTCTGAGTGGAGGTAGTTGCTCAGCTGGTTTGAGATCACCCCTGTTTGTCCTGGGCGGCCTACACTATTGGGATGGCCTCGGTGACTTTGGAGGTTTTTCCTAATTTGCAAGGTTGTGGCCAATGGAATGGGAAGAATTCCCTTGAAAGGGAAGCACAGTCCTGAGGTGTGGCTCCAGGGACCCAAGTGTGGAGCGTGTGTGGTCCAGGGCTATTTGGACAAAAGTCTGAAAACACAAACTCCACTTAGGTTGGGGGATGTAGGTATGGCCGGCCCTATCTATAGACCGTGAGGAGAACTCTTCGGGATATGAACAAAGGGCGAATGTGAGGTGCTTGCTCATGCTTTTTTTTTTTTTTTTTCTGGAAATGTGTCACCGATTGCCATGGAATGTCGGGGTGTCCTCATGGGCCATCGATGAGGCTCCCTTTCTGGGGATTTGACCCGATCCCAAGAGTTTGGGGTCATTCTGTCAGAAGGGAGGAGGCCTTTCTGTTTTTTTTTGTTTATTTTTTTTTTGTTTTTTGTTTTTGTTAATTTTTTTTAACCTCAGGTGGACCACCAAAAGAGGAATTCCAGAGCAGAGACGTGGGTGGGGGCAACTGGACAACCAGACCTCTGGTTAACATTGGGACCTAAGAACATGGCAAGCCCCATATGTGGGCTCTTGGTCCAGACACTGAGAGGCCTTCCTTGAGGATAGGTCTCACACTTAGTTTCACAATGTGTTTTTGTGCCCAAGGAGCCCCTCAAGTCAGGGCATGGCCTAATGTACCATGCTGGTTTCTCCTACACTGAACGTTGCACAATATGGCAACCACAAGTTTTCTGGCCATGGGGAAGAAGGAGTTCTAATTTCTGCAACACTTTCACTCCTGGACTGTGATTGGATTTAAGGTCTAGGTTCTGAAGCCTGAAAACTGAGGTTGGGAAGAGATGAAGACCTAAGGCCATGGTGTGTCTGACGTGCTCAGTGTTCGGCCAGCTGTTGAGTGTGGGTTGGGAGGTGCAGGCTGAGGCTGTGGCAGACAGGGAATTAATGCCCAGGCTAGACTGTATTTTTGGGGTGCAGTCGAGTTTCGTGCAGGATGGTACTCATTTGTGGTTACTGGGTAGCCCCAAAGGGCAACGTTTTTCTTCTGGAGGGAAGACACAGTGCCACATAGTGGCTCCAGAATTCCCAAACAGGAAGGCTTGTGGGCCAGGAGTGTGAGGAAAAACTTCTGAGAACACAAGCCAGACTTAGATTTCAGGGTGAGGGGACGGCAGGCACCCTCTGCAGAGATGATTCGAGATCCCGTATACCTGAAGACAGAGCTAGGATCAGACGTTGGCTTAGGTCGGAGTTTCTGTCCATGACGGCCCCTTCATGAAGGGGAGGGTGTCACGAGCACATGGAGGTTTTCCCACGATGGGAATTGTGAGATGCTCCAAACCGCAATGATTCCTTCTGTGGGACATTTGAGACCTGCTGGATGGCTCCAGGACATCCCATAAGGAAGTTATCCAGAGCAGGGTTCTAAGGATGGATGCCTGGGCAGCCTGCCTCCCATTCCCGGTGTCTCATAGAGCCAAGGCAAGTTCGATCTGCTGGATCTAGGGGAGCAACCGAGGCGGGTGTGTTGAAATGGGCGAGTTGAGGATGGGTCATAATGTGCATTTGTGTCCATGTAGACCTTGGAATGGGGTGCTTGATCCGGGGCCTTGAGGGATGTTCATAACCGGAGGTTTTGATGGAGCTCTAAAGAGTATGTTTCCTATGTAGAGAAGAGAATTGTTTTGATGAGTGCCTAAGGAATCTCCCATATGCTGGTATTGGAAACCAGGCCTCTGAGGAGAGATGACTGGAATCAAAAGCAATGGATCTGATTAGGGCCTAAGTGCCTGTCCAGTTCAATCTTATTCTATGGGTATATCTGTCTCTGGGTCTGAGTGGAGGTAGTTTCCTAACTTGTGAAAGATCATCCCTGTTTGTCCTGGGCAGCCAACACTATTCGGATGGCCTCGGGGTGTTTGGAGGATACTCCTAATCTATAGGGTTGTGGCCAATGGAAATGGCAGAATTCCCCTGGAGAGGGAAGCCACAGTCCTGAGGTGTGGCTCCAGGGGCCCCAGCTTGGATGGTGTGTGGGCCAGGACTGTGGGGACAGAAGTCTGAAAACACAAACTCAGCTTAGGTTTGGGGATGTATGTATGAAGGCTCGATCTACAGACCGTGAGAATTTTCCGGGCTATGAACCAAGGGCGAGTATGTGGCGCTTGCTCAGGCTTTTGTCTCTGGATTTTGTGTCAACGGTGGCCGTGGAATGTCGGGGTGTCCTCAAGGGCCATGGACAATTCTTTCTCTGGTGATTTGGCCTGATCCCAAGGGGTTGGGATCATTCTGTGGATGGGAAGAGGCCTTTCTGTATTTTTTTTTTTACCTCAGGTGTCCCACCAAAGAGGGATTCCAGAGTAGAGCCCTGAGTAGGGGTGACTAGACATCTCGAACTCTGGTTGAGATTGGGGGACTAGGGGCCTGGCAAGCCCCGTATGTGGGCTGTTGTTGCAGTCACTAAGAGGCTTTACATGAGGATAGGGCTCACGCTGAGGGTCACAATGTGTGTTTGTGCAAATTGTGGCCCTCAGGGATAGGTGGGGCCTCATAGTCCATGCTGCCTTCTCCTACAATGAACATTGGACAACATGCCAACCACTAGGTTTCTTGCCAAGGCGAAGGAGAAGTTCTGATTCTTGCATCACGTTCACTCCTGAGCAGTGAGTGGAGATAAGGTCTAGGTTCTGAAGGTGAAAACTGAGGTTGGGTAGAGATGATGGCCTAAAGCCATTGTGGGTGTGATATGCTCTGTGTACGGCCAGCTGTCTGGGTGTTGGACTGGAGGTCTGCCCTCAGGCTGTGTCAGACAGGGCTTTAGTGCACAGGCTAGACTGTATAATTGGGGTATGGTCGAGTGGCATGCAGGTTGTTACTCATTTGGCGTTTCTGGTTAGCCCTATAGGGCAACATTTTTCTTCTGGAGGGCAGGCAGAGTGCTGCATTGTGTCTCCAGAATTGCCAAACTGGAGGGGTGTGGCCAGGATTGTGAGGAAGGAAGTCTGAAAACACAAGCTAGCACGAGTTTTGGGGCCAAGAGCATGGCAGGCCCACTCTGCAGAGGCTGAATCGAGATCTCCTGCAGGTGAGGTCAGGGCGAGTATCAGATGTTGCCTCAAGCTGGAGTTTGTGTCCATGACGGCCCCTTCCTGAAGGGGGTGGGGGCGTCATGAGGCCAGGGAGGTTTCCCTACGCTGGGAGTTGTGAGCTGCTCCAAACTTCAAAGTTTCCTTCTTCAGGACAGTCGAGTACTATTGGATGGTTCCAGGATGCCCCATACAGAAAGACTCGAGAGCAGGGGCCTAAGCATGGATGCCGAGAAACGCCAACTCACCTTCCCATTGCCTGGTCGAGACAAGGCACGCTCAATCTGCGGGCTCTTGGGTGAGCTACCCAGAAGGCTGAGTTTAAATGGACTCTCCTGAGGATGAGTCATAATGTGGGTCGGTGGCCATGGAGACCTTGGAATGTGGCAGTAGCTAAGGGACTCTGCAGGATTCTCCAACGCGAAGGGCTTGACACAACTCCAACAAGGAAGCTTCCCATGTGGAGATGAGAGGTCTTCTGTCTGGTGCCTCAGGAAAGCCCCGTATGCTGGTCTTCGAACCCAGGCCTCTGAGGAGTGATACCTGGACACCAAAGCAAGAGTTCATAATAGGGCCTAGGGGCCTGTCTGGTTCAATCTTCTGTCTCTGCGGATATCTTTCTGTGTGTCTGCATGGAGGTAGTAGTTGCTCAGCTTGTGTCATAATGCCCCTATTTGTCCAGTGCGGCTTGCGGTAGTGGGATGTCCTTGGGGACCTTGAGGTTTCTACTATTTTGTGGAGTTGTGGCCAATGGAATGGGCTGTTTCTTAGGAGAGAGCAGGCACAGTTCTGTGGTGTGGCTCCAGAGACCCTAGCCTGGAGGCTGTGTGGGCCATGGCTGTGCAGACAGACATCCAAAAACCCTAACTCAGCTCAGGTTTGGGGCCGAAGTTACGGCAGGCCTGATCTACAGTCCATGAGGGGAGCTCCTCTGGATATGAAAGAAGGGTGAGAGGGAGGCAGTCGCTCAGGCTTTTGTCTCTGGATGGTTTGTCCACAATGGCCGTTTAATGTAGGAGTTGCCTCATGGGTCGTAGAAGTCTCCCTCTCTGGTAGTTTGTCCAGCCCCCAAGAGTTTGGGGTCATTCTGTGGGAAGGGAAGTGTCCTGTTTTCTGCTTCATGTGTCCCCCCAGTAGAGGGATTCTAGAGCATAGCAGTGGGTACTGACAACTGGAATACTCGCCCTCTGGTTAAGCCTGGGGGCCTATGGATATGACAAGCCCCATATGCAGGATCTTGGTCCAGCCACTGAGAGGCGTTACTTTAATACGGGACTCACGCTGCAGGTCACAATGCATGTCTGTGCCCTAGGCGGCCCTCAAGCACTGGCGTGGCCTTTCGGACAATGCAGGTTTTCCCACATTGAACGTTGGACAACATGCCAACCACAAGGTTTCTGGCCATGGGGAAGGAGGAATTCTAATTTCTGCATCACGTTCACCCCTGGGCAGTGATTGGAGATAAGGTCTAGGTTCTGAAGCCTGAAAACTGAGGTTGGGAAGAGATGACGACCTACAGCCATAGCGGGTCCTATGTGTCCAGGTTGGGGCCAGCTGTCTGGGTGTCGTTTGGGATGTCTTGTCTCAGGCTGTGCCAGACAGGGCATTAGTATACAGGGTGGCCTGTATAATTGCTTTACAATCGAGTGGCATGCATTAGAAAATCATTTGGGGTTTCTTATTAGCAGCATAGGGCAAAGTTTTTCTTCTGGAGGGCAGGCAGAGTGCTGCATTGTGGCTTCGGAATTCCCAAACTGGAGGGCTTGTGGGCCAGGAGAGTGAGGACGGAAGTCTGAGAACACAAGCTAGGCTTAGGTTTCGGGGCAAGGACATGGCAGGCACACACTGCAGAGCTGAATTGAGATCTCATGCGTCTGAAGTCAGGTCGAGGATCAGACTTTGGCTCAGGTTTGAGTTTCTGTCCATGTTGGCCCCTTCAGGAAGGGGGGGCATTATGAGGCCATGGGAGTTTTCCCACTATTGGAGTTGTGAGATGCTCCAAACCGCAAGGATTCCTTCTGTGGGACAATTAAGATTTGTTGGATGGCTCCAGGATGTCTTATAAGGTATTTTTCCAGAACAGGGTTCTAAGTATGGATGCCTGGGCAGCCAGCCTCACATTCCAATTGTCTCCTAGCAACAAGAACCGTTTGATCTGCTGGCTTGGGGTAGCAACAGAGGAGGCTGAGTTGAAATGGACTTTCCTGAGGATGGTCTTAATGTTGGTTTGAGTCCATGGAGACCTTGGTATGGGGCAGTGGCACCAGGGCGCTGAAGGATTCTCCTAACCAGAGGTTATGACAATGCTCCAATGAGCAAGTTTTCCATGGGGAGACGAGATTTGTTCTTATTGGTGCCTCAGGAAACCACCATATGCTGGAATTGGAAACGAGGCCTCTGAGGAGAGATGCCTGGAAACCAAAGCAATGGATATGATTAGTGCCTAGGGACCTGTCCGGTTCAATATTCTTCTCTGGGGACATCTGTTGTCTGAGTGGAGGTAGTTGCTCAGCTGGTTTGAGATCACCCCTGTTTGTCCTGGGCGGCCTACACTATTGGGATGGCCTCGGTGACTTTGGAGGTTTTTCCTAATTTGCAAGGTTGTGGCCAATGGAATGGGAAGAATTCCCTTGAAAGGGAAGCACAGTCCTGAGGTGTGGCTCCAGGGACCCAAGTGTGGAGCGTGTGTGGTCCAGGGCTATTTGGACAAAAGTCTGAAAACACAAACTCCACTTAGGTTGGGGGATGTAGGTATGGCCGGCCCTATCTATAGACCGTGAGGAGAACTCTTCGGGATATGAACAAAGGGCGAATGTGAGGTGCTTGCTCATGCTTTTTTTTTTTTTTTTTCTGGAAATGTGTCACCGATTGCCATGGAATGTCGGGGTGTCCTCATGGGCCATCGATGAGGCTCCCTTTCTGGGGATTTGACCCGATCCCAAGAGTTTGGGGTCATTCTGTCAGAAGGGAGGAGGCCTTTCTGTTTTTTTTTGTTTATTTTTTTTTTTGTTTTTTGTTTTTGTTAATTTTTTTTAACCTCAGGTGGACCACCAAAAGAGGAATTCCAGAGCAGAGACGTGGGTGGGGGCAACTGGACAACCAGACCTCTGGTTAACATTGGGACCTAAGAACATGGCAAGCCCCATATGTGGGCTCTTGGTCCAGACACTGAGAGGCCTTCCTTGAGGATAGGTCTCACACTTAGTTTCACAATGTGTTTTTGTGCCCAAGGAGCCCCTCAAGTCAGGGCATGGCCTAATGTACCATGCTGGTTTCTCCTACACTGAACGTTGCACAATATGGCAACCACAAGTTTTCTGGCCATGGGGAAGAAGGAGTTCTAATTTCTGCAACACTTTCACTCCTGGACTGTGATTGGATTTAAGGTCTAGGTTCTGAAGCCTGAAAACTGAGGTTGGGAAGAGATGAAGACCTAAGGCCATGGTGTGTCTGACGTGCTCAGTGTTCGGCCAGCTGTTGAGTGTGGGTTGGGAGGTGCAGGCTGAGGCTGTGGCAGACAGGGAATTAATGCCCAGGCTAGACTGTATTTTTGGGGTGCAGTCGAGTTTCGTGCAGGATGGTACTCATTTGTGGTTACTGGGTAGCCCCAAAGGGCAACGTTTTTCTTCTGGAGGGAAGACACAGTGCCACATAGTGGCTCCAGAATTCCCAAACAGGAAGGCTTGTGGGCCAGGAGTGTGAGGAAAAACTTCTGAGAACACAAGCCAGACTTAGATTTCAGGGTGAGGGGACGGCAGGCACCCTCTGCAGAGATGATTCGAGATCCCGTATACCTGAAGACAGAGCTAGGATCAGACGTTGGCTTAGGTCGGAGTTTCTGTCCATGACGGCCCCTTCATGAAGGGGAGGGTGTCACGAGCACATGGAGGTTTTCCCACGATGGGAATTGTGAGATGCTCCAAACCGCAATGATTCCTTCTGTGGGACATTTGAGACCTGCTGGATGGCTCCAGGACATCCCATAAGGAAGTTATCCAGAGCAGGGTTCTAAGGATGGATGCCTGGGCAGCCTGCCTCCCATTCCCGGTGTCTCATAGAGCCAAGGCAAGTTCGATCTGCTGGATCTAGGGGAGCAACCGAGGCGGGTGTGTTGAAATGGGCGAGTTGAGGATGGGTCATAATGTGCATTTGTGTCCATGTAGACCTTGGAATGGGGTGCTTGATCCGGGGCCTTGAGGGATGTTCATAACCGGAGGTTTTGATGGAGCTCTAAAGAGTATGTTTCCTATGTAGAGAAGAGAATTGTTTTGATGAGTGCCTAAGGAATCTCCCATATGCTGGTATTGGAAACCAGGCCTCTGAGGAGAGATGACTGGAATCAAAAGCAATGGATCTGATTAGGGCCTAAGTGCCTGTCCAGTTCAATCTTATTCTATGGGTATATCTGTCTCTGGGTCTGAGTGGAGGTAGTTTCCTAACTTGTGAAAGATCATCCCTGTTTGTCCTGGGCAGCCAACACTATTCGGATGGCCTCGGGGTGTTTGGAGGATACTCCTAATCTATAGGGTTGTGGCCAATGGAAATGGCAGAATTCCCCTGGAGAGGGAAGCCACAGTCCTGAGGTGTGGCTCCAGGGGCCCCAGCTTGGATGGTGTGTGGGCCAGGACTGTGGGGACAGAAGTCTGAAAACACAAACTCAGCTTAGGTTTGGGGATGTATGTATGAAGGCTCGATCTACAGACCGTGAGAATTTTCCGGGCTATGAACCAAGGGCGAGTATGTGGCGCTTGCTCAGGCTTTTGTCTCTGGATTTTGTGTCAACGGTGGCCGTGGAATGTCGGGGTGTCCTCAAGGGCCATGGACAATTCTTTCTCTGGTGATTTGGCCTGATCCCAAGGGGTTGGGATCATTCTGTGGATGGGAAGAGTCCTTTCTGTATTTTTTTTTTTACCTCAGGTGTCCCACCAAAGAGGGATTCCAGAGTAGAGCCCTGAGTAGGGGTGACTAGACATCTCGAACTCTGGTTGAGATTGGGGGACTAGGGGCCTGGCAAGCCCCGTATGTGGGCTGTTGTTGCAGTCACTAAGAGGCTTTACATGAGGATAGGGCTCACGCTGAGGGTCACAATGTGTGTTTGTGCAAATTGTGGCCCTCAGGGATAGGTGGGGCCTCATAGTCCATGCTGCCTTCTCCTACAATGAACATTGGACAACATGCCAACCACTAGGTTTCTTGCCAAGGCGAAGGAGAAGTTCTGATTCTTGCATCACGTTCACTCCTGAGCAGTGAGTGGAGATAAGGTCTAGGTTCTGAAGGTGAAAACTGAGGTTGGGTAGAGATGATGGCCTAAAGCCATTGTGGGTGTGATATGCTCTGTGTACGGCCAGCTGTCTGGGTGTTGGACTGGAGGTCTGCCCTCAGGCTGTGTCAGACAGGGCTTTAGTGCACAGGCTAGACTGTATAATTGGGGTATGGTCGAGTGGCATGCAGGTTGTTACTCATTTGGCGTTTCTGGTTAGCCCTATAGGGCAACATTTTTCTTCTGGAGGGCAGGCAGAGTGCTGCATTGTGTCTCCAGAATTGCCAAACTGGAGGGGTGTGGCCAGGATTGTGAGGAAGGAAGTCTGAAAACACAAGCTAGCACGAGTTTTGGGGCCAAGAGCATGGCAGGCCCACTCTGCAGAGGCTGAATCGAGATCTCCTGCAGGTGAGGTCAGGGCGAGTATCAGATGTTGCCTCAAGCTGGAGTTTGTGTCCATGACGGCCCCTTCCTGAAGGGGGTGGGGGCGTCATGAGGCCAGGGAGGTTTCCCTACGCTGGGAGTTGTGAGCTGCTCCAAACTTCAAAGTTTCCTTCTTCAGGACAGTCGAGTACTATTGGATGGTTCCAGGATGCCCCATACAGAAAGACTCGAGAGCAGGGGCCTAAGCATGGATGCCGAGAAACGCCAACTCACCTTCCCATTGCCTGGTCGAGACAAGGCACGCTCAATCTGCGGGCTCTTGGGTGAGCTACCCAGAAGGCTGAGTTTAAATGGACTCTCCTGAGGATGAGTCATAAAGTGGGTTGGTGGCCATGGAGACCTTGGAATGTGGCAGTAGCTAAGGGACTCTGCAGGATTCTCCAACGCGAAGGGCTTGACACAACTCCAACAAGGAAGCTTCCCATGTGGAGATGAGAGGTCTTCTGTCTGGTGCCTCAGGAAAGCCCCGTATGCTGGTCTTTGAACCCAGGCCTCTGAGGAGTGATACCTGGACACCAAAGCAAGAGTTCATAATAGGGCCTAGGGGCCTGTCTGGTTCAATCTTCTGTCTCTGCGGATATCTTTCTGTGTGTCTGCATGGAGGTAGTAGTTGCTCAGCTTGTGTCATAATGCCCCTATTTGTCCAGTGCGGCTTGCGGTAGTGGGATGTCCTTGGGGACCTTGAGGTTTCTACTATTTTGTGGAGTTGTGGCCAATGGAATGGGCTGTTTCTTAGGAGAGAGCAGGCACAGTTCTGTGGTGTGGCTCCAGAGACCCTAGCCTGGAGGCTGTGTGGGCCATGGCTGTGCAGACAGACATCCAAAAACCCTAACTCAGCTCAGGTTTGGGGCCGAAGTTACGGCAGGCCTGATCTACAGTCCATGAGGGGAGCTCCTCTGGATATGAAAGAAGGGTGAGAGGGAGGCAGTCGCTCAGGCTTTTGTCTCTGGATGGTTTGTCCACAATGGCCGTTTAATGTAGGAGTTGCCTCATGGGTCGTAGAAGTCTCCCTCTCTGGTAGTTTGTCCAGCCCCCAAGAGTTTGGGGTCATTCTGTGGGAAGGGAAGTGTCCTGTTTTCTGCTTCATGTGTCCCCCCAGTAGAGGGATTCTAGAGCATAGCAGTGGGTACTGACAACTGGAATACTCGCCCTCTGGTTAAGCCTGGGGGCCTATGGATATGACAAGCCCCATATGCAGGATCTTGGTCCAGCCACTGAGAGGCGTTACTTTAATACGGGACTCACGCTGCAGGTCACAATGCATGTCTGTGCCCTAGGCGGCCCTCAAGCACTGGCGTGGCCTTTCGGACAATGCAGGTTTTCCCACATTGAACGTTGGACAACATGCCAACGAAAGGGTTTCTGGCCATGGGGAAGGAGGAATTCTAATTTCTGCATCACGTTGACCCCTGGGCAGTGATTGGAGATAAGGTCTAGGTTCTGAAGCCTGAAAACTGAGGTTGGGAAGAGATGACGACCTACAGCCATAGCGGGTCCTATGTGTCCAGGTTGGGGCCAGCTGTCTGGGTGTCGTTTGGGATGTCTTGTCTCAGGCTGTGCCAGACAGGGCATTAGTATACAGGGTGGCCTGTATAATTGCTTTACAATCGAGTGGCATGCATTAGAAAATCATTTGGGGTTTCTTATTAGCAGCATAGGGCAAAGTTTTTCTTCTGGAGGGCAGGCAGAGTGCTGCATTGTGGCTTCGGAATTCCCAAACTGGAGGGCTTGTGGGCCAGGAGAGTGAGGACGGAAGTCTGAGAACACAAGCTAGGCTTAGGTTTCGGGGCAAGGACATGGCAGGCACACTCTGCAGAGCTGAATTGAGATCTCATGCGTCTGAAGTCAGGTCGAGGATCAGACTTTGGCTCAGGTTTAAGTTTCTGTCCATGTTGGCCCCTTCATGAAGGGGGGACATTATGAGGCCATGGGGCTTTTCCCACTATTGGAGTTGTGAGATGCTCCAAACCGCAAGGATTCCTTCTGTGGGACAATTAAGATTTGTTGGATGGCTCCAGGATGTCTTATAAGGTATTTTTCCAGAACAGGGTTCTAAGTATGGATGCCTGGGCAGCCAGACTCAAATTCCAATTGTCTCCTAGCAACAAGAACCGTTTGATCTGCTGGCTTGGGGTAGCAACAGAGGAGGCTGAGTTGAAATGGACTTTCCTGAGGATGGTCTTAATGTTGGTTTGAGTCCATGGAGACCTTGGTATGGGGCAGTGGCACCAGGTCGCTGAAGGATTCTCCTAACCAGAGGTTATGACAATGCTCCAATGAGCAAGTTTTCCATGGGGAGACGAGATTTGTTCTTATTGGTGCCTCAGGAAACCACCATATGCTGGTATTGGAAACGAGGCCTCTGAGGAGAGATGCCTGGAAACCAAAGCAATGGATATGATTAGTGCCTAGGGACTTGTCCGGTTCAATATTCTTCTCTGGGGACATCTGTTGTCTGAGTGGAGGTAGTTGCTCAGCTGGTTTGAGATCACCCCTGTTTGTCCTGGGCGGCCTACACTATTGGGATGGCCTCGGTGACTTTGGAGGTTTTTCCTAATTTGCAAGGTTGTGGCCAATGGAATGGGAAGAATTCCCTTGAAAGGGAAGCACAGTCCTGAGGTGTGGCTCCAGGGACCCAAATGTGGAGCGTGTGTGGTCCAGGGCTATTTGGACAAAAGTCTGAAAACACAAACTCCACTTAGGTTGGGGGATGTAGGTATGGCCGGCCCTATCTATAGACCGTGAGGAGAACTCTTCGGGATATGAACAAAGGGCGAATGTGAGGTGCTTGCTCATGCTTTTTTTTTTTTTTTCTGGAAATGTGTCACCGATTGCCATGGAATGTCGGGGTGTCCTCATGGGCCATCGATGAGGCTCACTTTCTGGGGATTTGACCCGAACCCAAGAGTTTGGGGTCATTCTGTCAGAAGGGAGGAGGCCTTTCTGTTTTTTTTGTTTATTTTTTTTTTGTTTTTTGTTTTTGTTTTTTTTTTTTTAACCTCAGGTGGACCACCAAAAGAGGAATTCCAGAGCAGAGACGTGGGTGGGGGCAACTGGACAACCAGACCTCTGGTTAACATTGGGATCTAAGAACATGGCAAGCCCCATATGTGGGCTCTTGGTCCAGACACTGAGAGGCCTTCCTTGAGGATAGGTCTCACACTGAGTTTCACAATGTGTTTTTGTGCCCAAGGAGCCCCTCAAGGCAGGGCATGGCCTAATGTACCATGCTGGTTTCTCCTACACTGAACGTTGCACAATATGGCAACCACAAGTTTTCTGGCCATGGGGAAGAAGGAGTTCTAATTTCTGCAACACTTTCACTCCTGGACTGTGATTGGATTTAAGGTCTAGGTTCTGAAGCCTGAAAACTGAGGTTGGGAAGAGATGAAGACCTAAGGCCATGGTGTGTCTGACGTGCTCAGTGTTCGGCCAGCTGTTGAGTGTGGGTTGGGAGGTGCAGGCTGAGGCTGTGGCAGACAGGGAATTAATGCCCAGGCTAGACTGTATTTTTGGGGTGCAGTCGAGTTTCGTGCAGGATGGTACTCATTTGTGGTTACTGGGTAGCCCCAAAGGGCAACGTTTTTCTTCTGGAGGGAAGACACAGTGCCACATAGTGGCTCCAGAATTCCCAAACAGGAAGGCTTGTGGGCCAGGAGTGTGAGGAAAAACTTCTGAGAACACAAGCCAGACTTAGATTTCAGGGTGAGGGGACGGCAGGCACCCTCTGCAGAGATGATTCGAGATCCCGTATACCTGAAGACAGAGCTAGGATCAGACGTTGGCTTAGGTCGGAGTTTCTGTCCATGACGGCCCCTTCATGAAGGGGAGGGTGTCACGAGCACATGGAGGTTTTCCCACGATGGGAATTGTGAGATGCTCCAAACCGCAATGATTCCTTCTGTGGGACAGTCGAGACCTGCTGGATGGCTCCAGGACATCCCATAAGGAAGTTATTCAGAGCAGGGTTCTAAGGATGGATGCCTGGGCAGCCTGCCTCCCATTCCCGGTGTCTCATAGAGCCAAGGCAAGTTCGATCTGCTGGATCTAGGGGAGCAACCGAGGCGGGTGTGTTGAAATGGGCGATTTGAGGATGGGTCATAATGTGCATTTGTGTCCATGTAGACCTTGGAATGGGGTGCTTGATCCGGGGCCTTGAGGGATGTTCATAACCGGAGGTTTTGATGGAGCTCTAAAGAGTATGTTTCCTATGTAGAGAAGAGAATTGTTTTGATGAGTGCCTAAGGAATCTCCCATATGCTGGTATTGGAAACCAGGCCTCTGAGGAGAGATGACTGGAATCAAAAGCAATGGATCTGATTAGGGCCTAAGTGCCTGTCCAGTTCAATCTTATTCTATGGGGATATCTGTCTCTGGGTCTGAGTGGAGGTAGTTTCCTAACTTGTGAAAGATCATCCCTGTTTGTCCTGGGCAGCCAACACTATTCGGATGGCCTCGGGGAGTTTGGAGGATACTCCTAATCTATAGGGTTGTGGCCAATGGAAAGGGCAGAATTCCCCTGGAGAGGGAAGCCACAGTCCTGAGGTGTGGCTCCAGGGGCCCCAGCTTGGATGGTGTGTGGGCCAGGACTGTGGGGACAGAAGTCTGAAAACACAAACTCAGCTTAGGTTTGGGGATGTATGTATGAAGGCTCGATCTACAGACCGTGAGAATTTTCCGGGCTATGAACAAAGGGCGAGTATGTGGCGCTTGCTCAGGCTTTTGTCTCTGGATTTTGTGTCAACGGTGGCCGTGGAATGTCGGGGTGTCCTCAAGGGCCATGGACAATTCTTTCTCTGGTGATTTGGCCTGATCCCAAGGGGTTGGGATCATTCTGTGGATGGGAAGAGTCCTTTCTGTATTTTTTTTTTACCTCAGGTGTCCCACCAAAGAGGGATTCCAGAGTAGAGCCCTGAGTAGGGGTGACTAGACATCTCGAACTCTGGTTGAGATTGGGGGACTAGGGGCTTGGCAAGCCCCATATGTGGGCTGTTGTTGCAGTCACTAAGAGGCTTTACATGAGGATAGGGCTCACGCTGAGGGTCACAATGTGTGTTTGTGCAAATTGTGGCCCTCAGGGATAGGTGGGGCCTCATAGTCCATGCTGCCTTCTCCTACAATGAACATTGGACAACATGCCAACCACTAGGTTTCTTGCCAAGGCGAAGGAGAAGTTCTGATTCTTGCATCACGTTCACTCCTGAGCAGTGAGTGGAGATAAGGTCTAGGTTCTGAAGGTGAAAACTGAGGTTGGGTAGAGATGATGGCCTAAAGCCATTGTGGGTGTGATATGCTCTGTGTACGGCCAGCTGTCTGGGTGTTGGACTGGAGGTCTGCCCTCAGGCTGTGTCAGACAGGGCTTTAGTGCACAGGCTAGACTGTATAATTGGGGTATGGTCGAGTGGCATGCAGGTTGTTACTCATTTGGCGTTTCTGGTTAGCCCTATAGGGCAACATTTTTCTTCTGGAGGGCAGGCAGAGTGCTGCATTGTGTCTCCAGAATTGCCAAACTGGAGGGGTGTGGCCAGGATTGTGAGGAAGGAAGTCTGAAAACACAAGCTAGCACGAGTTTTGGGGCCAAGAGCATGGCAGGCCCACTCTGCAGAGGCTGAATCGAGATCTCCTGCAGGTGAGGTCAGGGCGAGTATCAGATGTTGCCTCAAGCTGGAGTTTGTGTCCATGACGGCCCCTTCCTGAAGGGGGTGGGGGCGTCATGAGGCCAGGGAGGTTTCCCTACGCTGGGAGTTGTGAGCTGCTCCAAACTTCAAAGTTTCCTTCTTCAGGACAGTCGAGTACTATTGGATGGTTCCAGGATGCCCCATACAGAAAGACTCGAGAGCAGGGGCCTAAGCATGGATGCCGAGAAACGCCAACTCACCTTCCCATTGCCTGGTCGAGACAAGGCACGCTCAATCTGCGGGCTCTTGGGTGAGCTACCCAGAAGGCTGAGTTTAAATGGACTCTCCTGAGGATGAGTCATAATGTGGGTCGGTGGCCATGGAGACCTTGGAATGTGGCAGTAGCTAAGGGACTCTGCAGGATTCTCCAACGCGAAGGGCTTGACACAACTCCAACAAGGAAGCTTCCCATGTGGAGATGAGAGGTCTTCTGTCTGGTGCCTCAGGAAAGCCCCGTATGCTGGTCTTTGAACCCAGGCCTCTGAGGAGTGATACCTGGACACCAAAGCAAGAGTTCATAATAGGGCCTAGGGGCCTGTCTGGTTCAATCTTCTGTCTCTGCGGATATCTGTCTGTGTGTCTGCATGGAGGTAGTAGTTGACAGCTTGTGTCATAATGCCCCTATTTGTCCAGTGCGGCTTGCGGTAGTGGGATGTCCTTGGGGACCTTGAGGTTTCTACTATTTTGTGGAGTTGTGGCCAATGGAATGGGCAGTTTCTTAGGAGAGAGCAGGCACAGTTCTGTGGTGTGGCTCCAGAGACCCCAGCCTGGAGGCTGTGTGGGCCATGGCTGTGCAGACAGACATCCAAAAACCCTAACTCAGCTCAGGTTTGGGGCCGAGGTTACGGCAGGCCTGATCTACAGTCCATGAGGGGAGCTCCTCTGGATATGAAAGAAGGGTGAGAGGGAGGCAGTCGCTCAGGCTTTTGTCTCTGGATGTTTTGTGCACAATGGCCGTTTAATGTAGGAGTTGCCTCATGGGTCCTACTCCCTCTCTGGTAGTTTGTCCAGCCCCCAAGAGTTTGGGGTCATTCTGTGGGAAGGGAAGTGTCCTGTTTTCTGCTTCATGTGTCCCCCCAGTAGAGGGATTCTAGAGCATAGCAGTGGGTACTGACAACTGGAATACTCGCCCTCTGGTTAAGCCTGGGGGCCTATGGATATGACAAGCCCCATATGCAGGATCTTGGTCCAGCCACTGAGAGGCGTTACTTTAATACGGGACTCACGCTGCAGGTCACAATGAATGTCTGTGCCCTAGGCGGCCCTCAAGCACTGGCGTGGCCTTTCGGACAATGCAGGTTTTCCCACATTGAACGTTGGACAACATGCCAACCACAAGGTTTCTGGCCATGGGGAAGGAGGAATTCTAATTTCTGCATCACGTTCACCCCTGGGCAGTGATTGGAGATAAGGTCTAGGTTCTGAAGCCTGAAAACTGAGGTTGGGAAGAGATGACGACCTACAGCCATAGCGGGTCCTATGTGTCCAGGTTGGGGCCAGCTGTCTGGGTGTCGTTTGGGATGTCTTGTCTCAGGCTGTGCCAGACAGGGCATTAGTATACAGGGTGGGCTGTATAATTGCTTTACAATCGAGTGGCATGCATTAGAAAATCATTTGGGGTTTCTTATTAGCAGCATAGGGCAAAGTTTTTCTTCTGGAGGGCAGGCAGAGTGCTGCATTGTGGCTTCGGAATTCCCAAACTGGAGGGCTTGTGGGCCAGGAGAGTGAGGACGGAAGTCTGAGAACACAAGCTAGGCTTAGGTTTCGGGGCAAGGACATGGCAGGCACACTCTGCAGAGCTGAATTGAGATCTCATGCGTCTGAAGTCAGGTCGAGGATCAGACTTTGGCTCAGGTTTGAGTTTCTGTCCATGTTGGCCCCTTCAGGAAGGGGGGGCATTATGAAGCCATGGGGGTTTTCCCACTATTGGAGTTGTGAGATGCTCCAAACCGCAAGGATTCCTTCTGTGGGACAATTAAGATATGTTGGATGGCTCCAGGATGTCTTATAAGGTAAGTTTCCAGAACAGGGTTCTAAGTATGGATACCTGGGCAGCCAGCCTCACATTCCAATTGTCTCCTAGCAACAAGAAACATTTGGTCTGCTGGCTTGGGGTAGCAACAGAGGAGGCTGAGTTGAAATGGACTTTCCTGAGGATGGTCTTAATGTTGGTTTGAGTCCATGGAGACCTTGGTATGGGGCAGTGGCACCAGGGCCCTGAAGGATTCTCCTAACCAGAGGTTATGACAAAGCTCCAATGAGCAAGTTTTCCATGGGGAGACGAGATTTGTTCTTATTGGTGCCTCAGGAAACCACCATATGCTGGTATTGGAAACGAGGCCTCTGAGGAGAGATGCCTGGAAACCAAAGCAATGGATCTGAATAGGGCCTAGGGACCTGTCCGGTTCAATATTCTTCTCTGGGGACATCTGTTGTCTGAGTGGAGGTAGTTGCTCAGCTGGTTTGAGATCACCCCTGTTTGTCCTGGGCGGCCTACACTATTGGGATGGCCTCGGTGACTTTGGAGGTTTTTCCTAATTTGCAAGGTTGTGGCCAATGGAATGGGAAGAATTCCCTTGAAAGGGAAGCACAGTCCTGAGGTGTGGCTCCAGGGACCCAAGTGTGGAGCGTGTGTGGTCCAGGGCTATTTGGACAAAAGTCTGAAAACACAAACTCCACTTAGGTTGGGGGATGTAGGTATGGCCGGCCCGATCTATAGACCGTGAGGAGAACTCTTCGGGATATGAACAAAGGGCGAATGTGAGGTGCTTGCTCATGCTTTTTTTTTTTTTTTTTTTTTTTTTTTTCTGGAAATGTGTCACCGATTGCCATGTAATGTCGGGGTGTCCTCATGGGCCATCGATGAGGCTCTCTTTCGGGGATTTGACCCGATCCCAAGAGTTTTGGGTCATTCTTCGGAAGGGAGGAGGCCTTTCTGGTTTTTTTTTTTTTTTTTTACCTCAGGTGGACCACCAAAAGAGGGATTCCAGAGCAGAGTCCTGGGGAGGGGCGACTGGACAAACAGACCTCTGGTTAACATTGGGACCTAAGAACATGGCAAGCCCCATATGTGGGCTCTTGGTCCAGACACTGAGAGGACTTCCTTGAGGATAGGTCTCACGCTGAGTTTCAGAATGTGTTTTTGTGTCCAAGGAGCCCCTCAAGTCAGGGCCTGGCCTAATGTACCATGCTGGTTTCTCCTACACTGAACGTTGCACAATATGGCAACCACAAGTTTTCTGGCCATGGGGAAGAAGGAGTTCTAATTTCTGCAACACTTTCACTCCTGGACTGTGATTGGATTTAAGGTCTAGGTTCTGAAGCCTGAAAACTGAGGTTGGGAAGAGATGAAGACCTAAGGCCATGGTGTGTCTGACGTGCTCAGTGTTCGGCCAGCTGTTTTGTGTGGGTTGGGAGGTGCAGGCTCAGGCTGTGGCAGACAGGGAATTAGTGCCCAGGCTAGACTCTATCATTGGGGTGCAGTCGAGTTTCGTGCAGGATGGTACTCATTTGTGGTTACTGGGTAGCCCCAAAGGGCAACATTTTTCTTCTGGAGGGAAGACACAGTGCCACATAGTGGCTCCAGAATTCCCAAACTGGAAGGCTTGTGGGCCAGGAGTGTGAGGAAAAACTTCTGAGAACACAAGCCAGACTTAGATTTTGGGGTGAGGGGACGGCAGGCACCCTCTGCAGAGATGATTCGAGATCCCGTATACCTGAAGACAGAGCTAGGATCAGACGTTGGCTTAGGTCGGAGTTTCTGTCCATGACGGCCCCTTCATGAAGGGGAGGGTGTCACGAGCACATGGAGGTTTTCCCACGATGGGAATTGTGAGATGCTCCAAATCGCAATGATTCCTTCTGTGGGACAGTCGAGACCTGTTGGATGGCTCCAGGGCATCCCATAAGGAAGTTATCCAGAGCAGGGTTCTCAGGATGGATGCCTGGGCAGCCTGCCTCCCATTCCCGGTGTCTCATAGAGCCAAGGCAAGTTAGATCTGCTGGATCTAGGGGAGCAACCGAGGCGGGTGTGTTGAAATGGGCGAGTTGAGGATGGGTCATAATGTGCATTTGTGTCCATGTAGACCTTGGAATGGGGTGCTTGATCCGGGGCCTTGAGGGATGTTCATAACCGGAGGTTTTGATGGAGCTCTAAAGAGTATGTTTCCTATGTAGAGAAGAGAATTGTTTTGATGAGTGCCTAAGGAATCTCCCATATGCTGTTATTGGAAACCAGGCCTCTGAGGAGAGATGAGTGGAAACAAAAGCAATGGATATGATTAGGGCCTAGGTGCCTGTCCGGTTCAATATCTTTCCTGGGGATACGTGTCTAGGTTCTGAGGTGAGGTAGTTGCTCGGATTGTGTCAGATCGCCCCTGTTTGTCCTGGGCGGCCTATAATATTGGAATGGCCTCGGGACTTTGGAGTTTCTCCTAATCTATAGGGTTGTGGCCAATGGAATTGGCAGAAATCCCCTGGAGAGGGCAGGCAATGTTCTGAGTTTGGCTCTAGGGGCCCAACCTTGAGGGTGTGTGGGCCAGGCCTGTGGGGACAAAAATCTGAAAACACAAACTCCGCTTAGGATTGAGGACATAGTTATGGCACGCCCAATCTACAGACAGGATATGAAAAAGTGTGAGCTTGAGGTGCTTGCTCAGGTTTGTCTCTGGATTTGTGTCAACAATGTGGGTGGAATGCTGGCGTGGCCTCATGGGTTGTGGACGGCTTTCCTTCTCTGAGGATTTGACCCAATCCCAAGAGTTTGGGTACGTTCTGTGGGATGGGAGGAGTCCTTTCTTTATTTTATTTTATTTTATTTTTTGTACCTCATGTGTCCCAATAAAAGAGGGATTCCAGAGCAGAGTCCTCGGGAGGGACAACTGGACAACCCCACCTCTTTTTTAGTTTGGTGGCCTAGGGGCATGGCAAGTCCAATATGTGGGCTCTTGATTCAGACACTGAGAGGCCTTCCTTGAGGACAGGGCTCATGCTGAGGGTCACAATGCCTATTTGTGCCACAAGGCCCTCAAGCATGGGAAGTGCCTCATGGGCCACGCTGGATTCTCCTACACTGAACGTTGGAGAATATTCCAACCACAAGGTTTCTGGCCATGGCGAAGGAAGAGTTGTGACTTCTGCATCACGTTCACCCCTGGACAGTGATTGGAGTTTAGGTCTAGGTTCTGAAACCTGAAAACCGAGGTTGGGAAGAGATGAAGACCTAAGGACCTGTTGGGTCCAATGAGCTCAGTGTGCGGCCAGCTGTTGAGCGTAGGTCTGGAGGTGTGGGCTCATGCTGTGTCAGACAAGGCATTAGACAGGGTAGACTGTATATTTGGGGTGCAGTCGAGTGGCGTTCAATTGATCCTCATTCGGGTTTCTAGGTAGTTCCATAAGGCAACTTTTTTTTCTCCTGGAGGGCAGGCAGAGTGCTGCATTGTGGCCCCAGTATTGCCAAACTGTAGGGCTTTTGGGCCAGGGGTGTGAGGACTTTAGTCTGAGAACACAAGCTAGGCTTAGTTTTTGGGGTGAGGGCACAGAAGGCACACTCTGCAGAGCTGAATCAAGATCTCATGCACCTGAAGTCAGGGCGAATATCAGACGTTTGCTCAGGTTGGAGATTCTGTCCATGATGGCCCCTTTATAAAGTGGAGCGTCTCAAGAGGCCATGTAGATTTTCCCACAATGGGAGTTGTGAGATGCTCCAGACTGCAAAGATTCCTTCTGTGGGACACTTGAGACCTGTTGGATGGCTCTAGGATGTCCCATATGGAATGACTCCAGAGTAGGGTTCTAAGGATTGATGCCTAGGCAGCCCACCTCTCATTCTAGTTGTCTCCTAGCAACAAGGCAGGTTTGATCTGCAGGCCCTGAGGGAGAAACCAAGGGGGTTGAGTTGACATGGACTCTCCCGAGGATAGATCATAATGTGGGTTTAAGTCCATGGAGACCTGGGAATGGGGCACTTGATCCGGGGCCCTGAAAGATTCTCCTAAACAGAGGGTTTTATAGAGCTCCAAAGAGTACATTTCCTATGTGGAGACGTGATTTTTCTGATGAGTGCCTCAGTAATCCCCCATATGCTGGTATTGGAAACCAGGCCTCTGAGGAGAGATGCCTGGAATCAAAAGCAATGGACCTGATTAGGTCCTAAGTGCCTGTCCAGTTCAATCTTATTCTATGGGGATATCTGTCTCTGGGTCTGAGTGAAGGTAGTTTCCTAACTTGTGAAAGATCATCCCTGTTTGTCCTGGGCAGCCAAAACTATTGGGATGGCCTCGGGGATTTTGGAGTTTTCTCCTAATCTATAGGGTTGTGGCCAATGGAAATGGCAGAATTCCCCTGGAGAGGGAAGCCACAGTCCTGAGGTGTGGCTCCAGGGGCCCCAGCTTGGATGGTGTGTGGGCCAGGACTGTGGGGACAGAAGTCTGAAAACACAAACTCAGCTTAGGTTTGGGGTTGTATGTATGAAGGCTCGATCTACAGACCGTGAGAATTATCCGGGCTATGAACAAAGGGCGAGTATGTGGCGCTTGCTCAGGCTTTTGTCTCTGGATTTTGTGTCAACGGTGGCCGTGGAATGTCGGGGTGTCCTCAAGGGCCATGGACAATTCTTTCTCTGGTGATTGGGCCTGATCCCAAGGGGTTGGGATCATTCTGTGGATGGGAAGAGTCCTTTCTGTATTTTTTTTTTTTTTTTACCTCAGGTGTCCCACCAAAGAGGGATTCCAGAGCAGAGCCCTGAGTAGGGGTGACTAGACATCTCGAACTCTGGTTGAGATTGGGTGACTAGGGGCTTGGCAAGCCCCATATATGGGCTGTTGTTCCAGTCACTAAGAGGCTTCACATGAGGATAGGGCTCACGCTGAGGGTCACAATATGTGTTTGTGCAAATTGTGGCCCTCAGGGATAGGTGGGACCTCATAGTCCATGCTGCTTTCTCCTACAATGAACGTTGGACAACATGCCAACCACAAGGATTCTTGCCATGGCGAAGGAGAAGTTCTGATTCTTGCATCACGTTCACTCCTGAGCAGTGAGTGTAGATAAGGTTTAGGTTCTGAAGGTGAAAATTGAGGTTGGGTAGAGATGATGGCCTAAAGCCATTGTGGGTATGATATGCTCAGTGTCCGGCCAGCTGTCCTGGTTTTGGACTGGAGGTCTGCCCTCAGGCTGTGTCAGACAGGGCTTTAGTGCACAGGCTAGACTGTATAATTGGGGTATGGTCGAGTGGCATGCAGGTTGTTATTCATTTGACGTTTCTGGTTAGTCCTATAGGGCAACATTTTTCTTCTGGAGGCCAGGCAGAGTGCTGCATTGTGTCTCCAGAATTTCCAAACTGGAGGGGTGTGGCCAGGATTGTGAGGACGGAAGTCTGAGAACACAAGTTAGGCTTAGGTTTCTGAGCGAGGGCCCAGCAGGCACAGTCTCAAGTGCTGAATCGAGATCTCATACTTCTGAATTCAGGGCGAGGATCAGACTTTGGCTTAGGATGGAGTTTCTGTCCATGATGGCCCATTTATGAAGCTGTGGGGCATCATGAGGAAATGGAGGTTTTCTCACAGTGGGATTGTGTGATGCTTCAAACCACAAGGATTCATTCTGCGAGACAGTCAAGACAGGTTGGTTGGATTCAAGACGTCCCATAAAGAAGTTCTCCAGAGCAGGGTTCTAAGGATGGATGCCTGGGCAGCCCGCCTCCCATTCTAACTGTCTCCTTGTGACAAGGAAGGTTTGATATGCTGGCTCTGGGTGAGCAGCCGAGGGGGCTGATTTGAAATGGACTCTCCTGAGAATGGATCATAATGTAAGTTTGTGTCCTTGGAGACCTTGGGATTGGGCCTTGGTGCCAGCGCCCTGAAGGATCCTCCTAACCTGAGGTATTGACACAGCTCCAAAGAGCAAGTTTCCCATGTGGAGATGAGATCTGTTCTGATTGTTTTCTTAGGAAACCCCCATATTCTGATATTGGAAACCAGGCCTCTGAGGAGAGATACCTAGAAACCAAAGCAATGGATCAGAAGTTGGCTCAGGTTGGAGTTTCTGTCTATGATGGCCCCTTTATAAAGGGGAGCATCTCATGAGGCCATGTAGGTTTTCCCACGATAGGAGTTGTGAGATGCTCCAATCTGCAAGGATTCCTTCTGTGGGACAGTCAAGACCTGTTGGAAGGCTCCAGGACATCCCATATGGAACGGCGCCAGAGCAGGATTCCAAGGATGGATGCCTAGAGAGTCTGCTTTGCATTCCAGTTGTCTCCTAGCGACAAGGCAGGTTTGATATTCTGCCTCTGGGGGAGTAATCGACGGGGCTGAGTTGAAATGTACTCTCCTGCCGAATGGTCTTAATGCGGGTATGTGTCCATGGAGACCTTGGAATAGGACGGTTGCTCCGGCTACCTGAAGGTTTCTCCTAACTGGAGGCTTTTACAGAGCTCCAAAGGATAAGTTTCCCATGTGAAGACAAGATTTGTTCTGATTGGTATCTCTGGAATCCCCCATATGCTGGTATTGGAAAACAGGCCTCTGAGGAGAGATGCTTAGAAAAAAAAGCAATGGAACCAATTACATTCTAGGGGCCAGTCCAGTTTAATCTTCTTCTCTTGGGTTATCTGTCTACGGGTGAGTTGACGTCGTTGCTCAGCTTGTGAGAGATCGCCCCTCTTTGTCCTGGGTGGCCTACACTATTGGAATGGCCTCTGGGACTTTGGAGGTTTCTCCTTATCTGTAGGGTTGTGGCCAATGGAATGGGAAGAATTTCCTTGGAGAGGGCAGGCACAGTCCTGAGGTGTGGCTCCAGGGGCCTCAGTCTGGAGGGTGTGTGGGACAGGGATGTCAGGATAGAAGTCTGAAAACACAAACTCGGATTAGGTTTGGGGACGTAGGTATGGCAGGCCCAATCTACAGACTATGAGGAGAATTTTTTGGGCTATGACCTAAGGGTGAGTGTGAACGCTTGCTGAAGCTTATGTCTCTGGATTTTGTGTCAATAGTGGCCGTGGAATGTCGGGCTGGCCTCATGGGCCATGGACGAGTCTTTCTCTCTGGACCCCAATCACTTGGGATGGCCCAATCCCAAGTGATTGGGGTCATTCTGTGAGTGGGAGGAGTCCTTTCTGTGTTTATTTACCTCAAATGTCCCACCATAGAGGGATTCCAGAGCAGAGCCCTGAGTAGGGGTGACTAGATGTCTCTACCTCTGGTTAAGATTGGGTGACTTGGGGCATGGCAGGCCCCATATGCGGGCTCATGGTCCAGCCACTGAGAGGCTTTACTTGAGGACAGGGCTCAAACTGAGGGTCCCAATGTGTGTTTGAGCCCACCGCAGCTCTTAAGCATAGGCAGGGCCTCAGGGACCCTACACTACCCTCAGGGGCCCTACTACTACCCCTGTAGGCCCTACAGGGGTCCTACACTGAACGTTGGACAAGATGCCAACCACAAGATTCTGGCGAGAGGGAAGGAGGAGTTCTGATTTCTGCATCATGTTCACCCATGGGAAGGTCTAGGATTCTGTAGCCTGAAAACCGAAGTTGGAAAGAGATGGCGACCTAAGGCCATGGTGGTTCAGATGTTCTCAGTGTACTGCAAGCTGTCTGGGTGTCGGTTGGGAATTCAGGCCTCAGATTCTGTCAGACAGGGCATTAGTGCACAGGCTAGACTATATAATTTTTGTACAGTTGAGTGACGTGCAGGTTTATCCTCATTTGAGGTTTGTGGGTAGACCCATAGGGCAATGTTTTTCTTCTAGAGGGCAGGCAGAGTGCAGCACTGTGTCATCGGAAATCCCAAATTAGAGGGCGTGTGGTCCAGGAGAGTGAGGACGGAAGTCGGAGAACACTAGCTACGCTTAGGTTTTGGGGTGAGGGCACAGCAGGTACACTCTGAAGAGCTGAATCAAGATCTCGTGCATCTGAAGTCAAGGCGAAGATCAGCTGTTGGCTCAGGTTGGAGTTTCTTTCCATGATCTGCCTTCATGAAGATTGGGGGCATCATGTGACCTTGGAAGCTTTCCATGATATGAGTTGTTAGGTGGTCCATGCACAAGGACTCCTGTGGGACAGTCGAGACCTGTTGGATGGCTCAAGGATGTCCCATAAGGAATGACGCAAGAGCAGGGTTCTAAGGATGGATGCCTGAAGAGCCCAACTCGCATTTCAATTGTCTCCTAGCGACAAGGCAGGTTCAATCTACTGGCTCTGGGGTAGCAACCGAGGGGGTTTAGTTGAAATGGACTCTCCTGAGGATGGGTCATAATTTGGGATTGTGTCCATGGAGATATTCAAATGGGGCAGTGGCTCCAGTGACCTGAAGTTTTCTCCTAACTGGAGGTTATGACACAGCTCCATAGAGCAAGATTCCCATGTGGAGACGAGATTTTTTCTGATAGGTAGCTCTGGAAACCCCCTTATGCTGGTATTGGAATCCAGGCCTCTGAGGAGAGATGCCTGAAAACAAAAGCAATGGATCCAATTAGGGCCTAGGTGCCTGTCTTGTTCTATATTCTTTTCTATGGATATCTGTCTAAGGTTCTGATTGGAGGTAGTGGCTCAGCTTGTGCCAGAGGGTCCCTGTATGTCCAGGACATCCTACACTATTGCGATGGCCTCAGAGATTTTGGATGATTCTCCTAATCTGTCAGGTTGTGCCACATGAATGAGCAGAATTCCCTTGGAGAGGGCAGGCACAGTCCTGAGGTGTGGCTCCATGGGGCCCAGCCTTTAGGGTGTGTGGGTGAGGACAATGGAGACAGAAGTCTGAAAACACAAACTCGGCTTAGGTTTGGGGACATAGGTATGGCAGGCCCGATCTACAGACCTTGAGAATTTTGGGGGCTCTGAACAAAGGGCAAGTGTGTGGCGCTTTTTCAGGTTTTTGTCTCCGGATTTTGTGTCAATGGTGGCCGTGGAATGTCAGGATGGCCTCATCGACCATGGACGAGTATTTCTCTCTGTGGATTTGGCCAAATTCCAAGTGTTTGGGGTCATTCTTTGGATGGTAGGAGTCCTTACTTTTTTTTTTTTCTTTACCTTGTTTTTTTTTTTTTTTTTTTTTTTTTTTTACCTTATGTGTCCCACCAAAGAGGGATTCCAGAAAAGAGCTCTGAATAAGGTTGACTAGACTTCTCAAGCTCTGGCTAGGATTGGGGGAGTAGGGGCATGGCAAGCCCCATATGCAGGCTCTTGGTCCAGCCCCGGAGAGGCTTTACTTGAGGCCAGGGTTCATGCTTAGGGTCCTAATGTGTGTTTGTGCCCATCGCAGCCCTCAAGCATGTCTGAGGCCTCATGGGCCATGCTGGGTTCTCATATACTGAACGTTGGACAACATACCAACCACAGAGTTTCTGGTCATGGGGAAGGTGAAGTTCTGATTTCTGCATCACGTACATCACTTAGTTTTGAGTGGAGATAATGTCTAGGTTCTGAAGCCTGAAGACCAAGGTTGGGAAGAGATGATGACCTAAGGCCAGGCATGTCTGATGTGTTTAGCGTGAGGCCAGGTGTCTGGGTGTCGGTCACAAGGTCTGGGGTCAGGCTGTGTCAGACAGGGCATTAGTGCCCAGGCTAGACTGTATAATTGGGGTACAGTCTAGAGAATTGCAGGTTGATCCTCATTTGATGTTTCTGGGTAGACCCCTAGGGCAAAGTCTCTCTTCTGGAGGGCAGGCAGAGTGCTGCATTTTGTCTCCAGAATTCCCAAAGTGGAAGGCTTGTGGGCCAGGAGTGTGAGGACGGAAGTCTGAGAACGCGAGCTGGCTTAGGTTTTGGGGCGAGGGCAAGGCAGGCACACTCTGCAGAGCTGAATTTAGATCTCATGCATCTGAAGTCAGGGCGAGGATCAGACGGGAGTTTCTGTCCATGATGTCCTCTACCTGAAGGTGGAGGCATCACGAGGCCATGGAGGTTTTCCCACGGTCCGAGTGTGTGATGCTGCAAACCACAAGGATTCCTTCTGCAGGACAGTTGAGACCTGTTGAATGAATCAAGGACACCCCATTAGGAATTTCTCCAGAGCAGAGTTCTAACAACGGATACCTGGGCAACGAACTCGCATTCCAATTGTCTCCTAGTGACAAAGCAGGTTTGATCTGCTGGCACTGGGTGAGCAACCGCCAGGTTTGAGTTGAAATGGACTCTCCTGAGGATGGGTCATAATGTGGGATTGTGTCCATTGAGACATTGGAATGGGGCGGTGGCTCCAGTGACGTGAAATTTTCTCCTAACTGGAGGTTTTGACACAGTTCCATATAGCATGATTCCCATGTGGCATGCGATTTGTTCTGATTGGTAGCTCCAGAAACCCCCATGTGCTGGTATTGGAATCCAGGCCTCTGAGGAGAGATACGTGAAAACAAAAGCAATGGATCCGTTTAGGGCCTAGGTGCCTGTCCTGTTCAATCTTCTTTTCTATGGATATCTAACTACAGGTCTGATTGGAGGTAGTGGCTCAGCTTGTGGCAGATGGTCCCTGTTTGTCCCGAACATCCTACAATATTGGGGTGGCCTCGGGGACTTCAGATGTTTCTCCTAATCTGTCAGGTTGTGCCAAAGAAATGAGCAGAATTCCCATGGAGAGGGCAGGCACAGTCCTGAGGTGTGGCTCCGTGGGGCCAAGCCTTGAGGGTGTGGGGGCCAGGACAATGGAGACAGAAGTCTGAAAACACAAACTTGGCTTAGGTTTGGGGACATAGGTATGGCAGGCCCGATCTACAGACCGTGAGAATTTTTCAGGCTCTGAACAAAGGGCGAGTGTGTGGCGCTTTTTCAGGCTTTTGTCTCCGGATTTTGTGTCAATGGTGGCGGTGGAATGTCAGGATGGCCTCATCAGCCATGGACGAGTATTTCTCTCTGTGAATTTGGCCCAATTCCAAGTGTTTGCGGTCATTCTTTGGACGGTAGGAGTCCTTTCTCTATTTTTTTTTTTAACCTCATGTGTCCCACCAAGGAGGGATTCTAGAGAAGAGATCTGAGTAGGGGTGACTAGACTTCTCAAGCACTGGTTAAGGTTTGGGGAGTAGGGGCATGGTAATCTCCATATGTGGGCTCTTGGTCCAGCCCCGGAGAGGCTTTACTTGAGGCCAGGGTTCATGCTTAGGGTCCTAATGTGTGTTTGTGCCCATCGCAGCCCTCAAGCATGTCTGAGGCCTCATGGGCCATGCTGGTTTCTCCTACACTGCACGTTGGACAACATGCCAACCACAGAGTTTCTGGTCATGGGGAAGGAGGAGTTCTGATTTCTGCATCACGTACACGGCATGGCAGTGAGTAGAGATAAGGTCTAGATTCTGAAGCCTGAAAACCGAGGTTGGTAAGAGATGACGACCTAAGGCCATGGTGGGTCCGATGCACTTAGTGTGCGGCCAGATGTCTGTGTCCATCATGAGGTCTGGGCTCAGGCTGTGTCAGGCAGGGCATTAGTCTCCAGGGTAGACTGTATAATTGGGGTACAGTCGAGTGATGTGAAGGTTGGTCCTCATTTGGGGTTTCTGGTTGGCCCCATAGGGCAAAGATTTTCTTCTGGAGGGCAGGCAGAGTGCTGCATTCTGGCTCCAGAATTGCCAACTTCAGGGCTTGTGGGCCAGGTGTTTTAGGACAGAAGTCTGAGAACACAAGTTCAGCTTTGAATTCGCAGCGGTGACATGGCAGGCACACTCTACAGACCTGAAATGAGATCTCGTGCATCTGAAGTTAGGGCGAGGATCAGATGAGTAGGAGTTTCTGTACATGATGTCCCCTTGAAGGTGGGGGGGGGCATTAGGAAACCATGGAAGATTTCCAACTTTGTGAGTGTGTGATGCTCCAAACCACAAGGATTCCGTCCAGCGGGACAGTCACGACCTTTTGGATGGATCAAGGACGTCCCATAAGAAATGCTCCAAAGCACAGTTCTAATGATGGATGCCTGGGCAGTCCAACTTGCATTCCAGTTGTGTCCTAGTGAAAAGGAGGATTCGATCTGCTGTCACTGGGGGAACAACCGAGGGGGCTGAATTGAAATGGACTCTCATGAGGATCAGTCATGATGTGGATTTGTGTCCATGGAGCCCTTGGAATGGGGCAGTGGCTCTGTTGCCCTGAAGAATTCTCCTAACCTGAGGTTTTGATGCAGCTCCAAAGAGCAAGTTTCCCATGTAGAGACGAGATTTGTTCTGAAACCCCCACAACCTGGTATTGGAAACCAAGCATCTGGGGAACAATGCCTGGAATCCAAAGCAATGGATCTGATTAGGGTCTAGGGGCCTGTCCTTTTCAATATTCTCCTCTGAGTGTCTCTGTCTAAGATTCAGAATGGAGGTCACTGCTCAGCTTGTGTCAGATCACCCATGTTTGTTGGGGGAGGCCAACACTATTGGGCTGGTCTTGGGAATTGGAGGTTTCTCCTAATCTGTAAGGTTGTGGCAAATGAAACGGGCAGAGTTCCCTAGGAGAGCACTGGCGCAGTCCTTAGGTGTGACACCACCTTTCTGGGTGTCATCCAGGAGTTCCAGGCTCAGGCTGTGTCAGACAGGGCATTAGTGCCAAGCTTAGACTGTATAATTGGAGTAAAGTTGAGTGGCATGCAGGTTGATCCTCATTTGGCGTTTCTGGGTAGCCCCAGGGGCAACGTTTTTCTTCTGGAGGGAAGGAAGAGTGCTGCATTGTGGCGACGGAATTCTCACACTGGAGGGCTTGTGGGCCAGAATTGTGAGGAAGGAAGTGTGAGAACACAAGCTAGGCTTAGGTTTTGGGTCAAGATCATGGCAGGCACACTCTGTAGAGCTAAATCTAAATCTCATGCATCTGAAGTCAGGGCGAGGATCAGACTTGGCTCAGGTTGAAGTTTCTGTTCAGGATGGCCCCTTCATGATGGTGGGGGGCATCATGGGGCTATGGAGACTTTCCCACGATTGGCATTGTAAGTTGCTCCAATCGGCAAGGATTTCTTCTACGGGACAGTCGAGACCGGTCAGATTGCTCCAGGACGTCCCATGCGGAACCACGGCAGTGCAGGGTTCTAAGGATGGATTCCTGGAGTGCCCGCCTCACATTCCTATTGTCTCCTAGTGACAAGGCAGGTTCGATCTGCTTCTTTTGAGGAGCAACCAAAGGGGATGTGTTGAAATGGACTCGCCTGCGGATGGGTCATAATGTGGGTTTGTGTCCATGGAGACCTTGGAATGGGGTGTTGGCTGCTGGGACCTGAAGGTTTCCCTTAACTGGAGGTTGTGACACAGCTCCAAAATGCATGTTTCCCATGTGGAAATGATATTTGTTCAGACTGGTACCTCCAGAAGAACACATATGCTGGTATTGGAAACCAGGCCTCTGAGGAGAGATGCCTGGAATCAAAAGCAATGGATCTGATTAGGGCCTAGGTGCCTGTCCGGTTCAATCTTCTTCTCTGGGGTTATCTGTCTATGGGTCTGAGTTGAGGTAGTTGCTCATCTTGGGACAGATCACCCTGTTTGCCCTGAGTGGCCAACACTATTGGGATGGCCTCAGGGACTTTGGAGTGTTCTCCTAATCTTTAGGGTTGTGGCCAATGGAATGGGCAGAATTTGCTTGGAGAAGGCAGGCACAGTCCTGAGGCATGGCTCCAGGGGCCCCAGCCTGGAGGGTGTGTGGGCCAGGACAGTGGGGACAGAAATCTTAAAACCCAAACTCAGCTTAGGTTTGGGGACGTAGGTATGATAGGCCTGATCTATAGACCGTGAGGAGAATTTTTCAGGCTATGAACAAAGGGCAAGTGTGAGGCATATCTCCAGGCTTTTGTCTCTGGATTTTGTGTCAATGGTGGCCATGGAATGACGGGATGGCCTCTTTGGCCCTGGATGATTCTTTCTCTTTTAAGATTTGGTCAGATCCCAAGTTTTGGGGCTTATTCAGGGGATGGAGGAGACCCTTCAATATTTTTTTCCTCAGGGGTTCCAGAGAAGAGACCTGAATAGGGGTGACTAGACCTCTCAACCTCTCATTAATATTGGGGGACTAGGGATGGCAATGCGGGTTCTTGGTCCAGCCCCTGAGAGGCTTTACTTGAGGACAGGGCTCACACTGAGGGTCCCAATGTGCTTGTGCCCATTGCGGTTCTCAAGCATGGGCGGGGACTCATGGGCTACACTGGATTCTCCTACACTGAACGTTGGAAAACATGCCAACCACAAGGTTTCTTGCCTTGAGGAAGAAGGAGTTTCATTTCTGCATCACGTTCACCCCTGGGTAGTGAGTATATATAAGGTCTAGGTTCTGAAGCCTGAAAACCAAGGTTGGGAAGAGATGATGACCTAAAGCCATGGCGGGTCTGATGTGCTCGGTGTACAGCCAGCTGTCTGGGTGTCGGTTGGGAATTCAGACCTCAGGCTGTGCAAGACAGGGCATTAATGCCCAAGCGAAACTGTATAATTGGGGTAGAGGCAAGTGGCATGCAGGTTGATCCTCATTTGGTGTTTCTGGTTAGCCCCATAGGACAACATTTCTCTTCTGGAGGGCAGTCAGAGTGCTGCATTGTGTCTCTCCAGAATTCCCTAACTGGAGGGCTGGTGGGCTCGGAGTGTGAGGACGAAGTCTGAGAACAATAGCTAGTTTTTGCTTCAGGGCGGGGTTTCGGCAGGCACACTCTGCAGAGTTGAATCAAGATTTCGTGCATCTGAAGTCAGGGCGAGGATTAGACGTTGGCTCAGGTTGGAGTTTCTGTCCAAGATGGCTCTTTCATGAAGGGGACGGTGCACCACGAGGCCACAGAGCTTTTCCCATGATGGGAGTTGTGAGGTGCTCCAAAGCGCAAGGATTCCTTCTGCAGGACAGCTGTGACCTGTTGGATGGCTCCAGGACGTCCCATATGGAATTACTTCAGAGTAGTTTTCTACAGATGGATGCCTAGCCAGCCCGCCTCACATTCCAATTGTCTCCTAGTGACAAGATAGGTTCGATCTGCTGGCTCTAGGGGAGCACCCAAGGGCACTGAGTTGAAATAGACTCTCCTGCAGATGGGTCCTAATGTGGGATTGTGTCCATGGAGACCTTGGAATGAGGTGGTGGCACCGGGGCCCTGAAGGATTTTCCTAGCCGGAGGTTTTGACACAGCTTGAAAGAGCACGTTTCCCATGTGGAGAAGACATTTGTTCTGATTGATGCCTCAGGAAACCCCCATATGGTGGTATTGAAAACCAGGCCTCTGAGGTTCTGACATAGCTCCACGAGCAAGTTTCCAATGTGCAGACAAGACTTGCTCTGATGGGGCCTCTGGAAACCCCATAGGCTGGTATTGGAAACCAGGCCTCTGAGAAGAGATGCCTGGAAACCAAAGAAATGGATCTGATTAGGGCCTAGGGGCCTGTCCAGTTCAATGTTCTTCTCTGGGGACATCTGTCTCCGAGTCTGTGTGGAGCTAGTTGCTCAGCTAGTGTCAGATCACCCCTGTTTGTTCCGAGCGGCCTACAATATTGGGATGGTCCCAGGGACATTGGAGATTTCTCCTGATTTATATGGTTGTGGGCAATGGAATATGAAGAATTCCCTTTGAGAGGGCAGGAACAATCCTGAGGTGTGGTTCCAGGGGCCCTAGCCTGGAGGGTGTGTGGGCCAGGGCCGTGGGGACAAAAGTCTAAAAACAGCAACTCAGCTTAGGTTTGAAGATGTAGGTATGGCAGGCCCATCTACAGATCATTAGAACTCTTTGGGATATGAACAAAGGGCGAGAGTGAGGCGCTTGCTCAGGCTTTTGTCTGGATTTTGTGTCAACGATGGTCGTGGAATGTCGGAGTGGCACCAGTCAGAACAAATTAGGACAAAGCTCCAGAGTCCCCAAGGCTATCCTAAGTGTGTAGGCTACCCGGGACAAACAGGGGCTATCTGCCACCAGCTGAGATACTACCTGCACTCAGACCTTGAGACAGATGTCCAAAGAGAAGAAAATTGAACTGGACAGGCCCCTAGGACTTCAGCAGATCCATTGCTTTGGTTTCTAGCCATCTCTCCCCAGAAGCCTGGTTTCCAATAGCAACATATGTGGCTTTCCTGAAGCACGCACCAGAACAAATCTCGTCTCCATATGGGAAACTTGCACATGGGAACTGTGTCAAAACCTCTGATTAGTAGAAAACTTCATGACCCTGGTGTCACCGACCCATTCCAAGGTCCCCATGGATACAAACCCACATTATGACCCATGCGCAGGAGAGTCCATTTCAACTCAGCGCCCTCGGTTGCTCCACCAGAGACAAGAGATTCAACTTGTCTTATCGCAATGAGACGATTTGAATGCGAGGTGGGAAACCCAGGCATCCCTCTTTAGAACCCTGCTCTTGAGTCGTCCCTATGGGATGTCCTGGAGCCATCCAACAGGTATCAATTGTCCCGCAGAAGGAATCTTTGCTGTTTGGAGCATCTCACAACTCCCAACATGGGAAAATCTCGATGGCTTTGTGATGCCCCCACCCCGCTTCATGAAGGGGCCATCTTGGACAGAATCTCCAAACTGAGCCATCGTCTGATCTTCTCCCTGACTTCAGATGCACGAGATCGCAGAGTGTGCCTGCCTTTCCCTCGCCCTGAAACCTAAGTCTAGCTTGTGTTCTCAGACTTCTGTCCTCACATCCCGGCCCCCAAGCCCTCACGTTTGGCAATTATAGACCCACAATGCAGCAATCTGCCTTCCCTCCAGAAGAAAAATGTTGCCCTATGGAGCTTTCCAGACACCCCAAATGAGGATAAACCTACACGGCACTCTACTGTACCTAAATTGTATAGTCTAACCTGGGCACTAATGCACTGTCTGACACAGCCTGAGCCCGGACGTTCTGACCAACACCCAGACAGCTGACCGCACACTGAGCGCATCCGACCCTCCATGGCCTTAGGTCATCATTTTATCCCAAACTCGGTTTTCAGGCTTCAGAAGCTAGACCTTATCTCCAATCACTGCCCAGGGGTGAACGTGATGCAAAAATCAGAACTCCTCCTTCCCCATGGCCAAAATCTTGTGGATAGCATGTTGTCCAATGTTCAGTGTAGGAGACACCAGCGTGGTCCATGAGTCCCCGCTCATGCTTGAGGGCTACGTTCGGCACAAACATGCATTGTGACCCTCAGTGTGAGCTCAGTGTCCTCAAGTAAGGCCTCTCAGTGGCTGGACCAAGAGCCCGCATATGGGGATTGCCATGCCCCTAGGCCCCCAATCTGAACCAGATTTCGTGTTGTCCAGTCGCCCCTCCCCAGGACTCTGCTCTGGAATCCGTCTTTTAGTGACACACCTGAGGTAAAAAAAAAAACCAGAACGGACTCCTCCCATCATACAGAATGACCCCAAAAATCTTGGGATCGGGCCAATATCCCAGAGAGGGAGACTCGTCCATGGCTCATGAAGCCACCCCGACATTCCACAGCCATTGGTGACACAAAATCCAGAGACAAAAGCCTGAGCAAATGCCTCACACTTGCCCTTTGTTCATATCATGAAGATTTCCCAAGGTCTGTAGATCGGGCCTGCCATAGCTACATCCCCAAACCAAAGCCGAGTTTCTGTTTTCAGACTTCTGTCCCCACAGCTGTGACCCACACACCCTCCAGGCTGGGTACCCTGGAGCCACACTTCAGGACTGTGCCTTCCCTCCTCAAAGGAATTCTGCCCATTTCATTTGCCAAAAACTTGCAAATTAGGAGAGACCTCCAAAGTCACTGAGGCCATCCCAATAGTGTAGCCCAACCGGGAGGAATAGTGGTGATCTGACACACGCTGAGGAACTACTTCCACTCAGACCCGTAGACAAATGTCCCCAGAGAATATTTAACTGGAAACAGATCCATTGCTTTCGTTTCCAGGCATCTCTCCTCAGAGTTCTGATTTCCATATGGGGGTTAACTGAAGCACCAATGAGAACAAATCTCATCTCCACATGGGAAACATGCTCTGTGGAGCTGTGTCAATACCGCCAGTTAGGAGAATCCTTCAGGGCCCCGGTGCAACTGCCCCTTTCCAACGTCTCCATGGACATAAACCCACATTATGACACATCCTCAGGAGAGTCCATTTCAACTCAGCCCCTTTGGTTGCTACACCAGAGCCAACAGATCAAACGTATCCTGTTGCTAGGAGACAAATGGAATGTGAGGCGGGCTGCCCAGGCATCCATCCTTAGAACCCTGTTCTGCAATCTTTCCATATGGGACGTCCTGGAGACATCCAACAGGTTTCAATTGACCTGCAGAAAATCCCTGTGGTTTGGAATATCTTACTACTCCCATCACGAGAAAACTCCCATGGTCTCGTTATGACCCCACTTCATGAAGGGGCCATCATGGATAGAATCTCCAAACTGAGCCAACGTCTGATCCTCGTCCTGACTTCAGATGCACGAAATCTCGATTCAGCTCTGCAGAGGGTTCCTGCCGTGCTCTCGCCCCAAAACCTAAACCTAGCTTGTTTTCTCAGACTTCCGTTCTCACAGTCCTGGCCCAAAAGCCCTCCAGTTTGGCAATTCTGGAGCCAGAATCCAGCACTCTGCCTGCCCTCCAGAAGAAAAACTTTACACAAAGGGGCTAATGAGAAACTGCAAATGATTATCTTCTGCATGCCACTCGACTGTACCCCAATTATACAGCTAATCTGGGTACTAATGCTCTGTCTGACACAGCCTGAGCCCAGACCTCGTGACTGATATCCAGACAGGTTGCCGCAAACTGGGCACATCAGACATGGAGTGGCCTTAGGTCGTCATCTCTTCCTAACCTCGGTCTTCAGGTTTCAGAACCTAGATCTTATCTCCAATCACTGCCTAGAGGTGAACGTGATGCAGGAATCAGTACTCCTCCTTCCCCATTGCAAGAAACCTTGTGGTTGGCATGTTGTCCAACATTCAATGTAGGAAAAACCTGCATGGTCAATGATGCCCCACCCATGATTGAGGGCCGCTTTGGGCACAAACACGCATTGCGACCCTCAGCATGAGTCCCCTACTCAGTTAATGCCTCTCAGTGGCTGGAACAAGAGCCGCCCTGGACAAACAGGGGCAATCTGACACAAGCTGAGCAACTACCTCTACACAGAGACACATAGAGATGCCCACGAAGACAGAAGATTGAAATGGACGGGCCCCTAGTCCCTAATCTGAACTCTTGCTTTGATTTCCAGGTGTCATTCCTCAGAGTCCTGGGTTCTAAGACAAGCATATGGGGCTTTCCTGAGGCACCAAACAGAACACTTCTCGTGTCCACACGGGAAGCTTCTTTGTTGGAGCTGTGTCAAACCCTTCAGGTTGGAGAATCCTACAAAGACCCTGAGCCACCACCACATTCCAAGGTCTCCATGGCCTCCAACCCACAATATGGCCCATCCTCAGCAGAGTCCATTTCAACTCAGCCCTCTGGGTAGCTCGCCCAAGAGCCCGCAGATTGAGCCTGCCTTATCCCAACCAGTCAATGGGAAGGTGAGGTGGTGTTTCCTGGCATCCATGCTTAGACCCCTGCTCTCGAGTCTTTCTGTGTGGGGCATCCTGGAACCATCCAATAGGACTCGACTGTGTGTAGGAGGAAAACTTGAGGTTTGGAGAAGCTCACAACTCCCAGCATAGGGAAACGACTCTGGCCTCATAATGGCCCCACCCCCTTTAGGAAGAGGCCATAATGGACACAAACTCCAGCCTGAGGCAACTTCTGATACTCTCCCTGACCACAGATGCAGGAGATCTCAATTCAGCCTATGCAAAGTGGGCCTGCGTGCCCTCGGCCCCAGACCTCACGCTAGCTTGTGTTTTCAGAATTCCTTCCTCACACTCCTGTCAAACAAGCCATCCATACTGGGAAATATGGATCCACAACTCAGCCCTCTGCCTGCCCACCAGTAGAAAATCTTTGCCTGATGGGGCTCTCCAGAAACCCCAAATGAAAATCAACGTGCCTCCACCTCGACTGCACCCAAATTGGATAAGCGGCCCTTGGCACTAATGCTCTGTCTGACACAGCCTGAGGCCAGACATTTGGACAGACAAGGATACAGCTGGCCTCACACCCAGCACATCAGACACGCCGTGGCCTTAGGCCATCATCTCTTTCCAACCTAGGTTTTCAGACGTTTGAACCTAGACATTATATCAAATCCCAGCACAGGTGGGTATCTTAAGCACAAATCAGAACTCTACCTTCCCCATGGTTGTAAAGCTTGCTGTTTTCATGGAGTCACACCTTCAGGGTAGGAGAAACCCTCATGTCCCCTGAGGCCAAGCCAAAACTTGAGTTCTTCCTTGGGCACAAACTCACATTGTGACCCTCAGCGTGAGCCCCATGTGGACGTAAGGCCTCTCGGGACCTGGACCAAGAGCCCGAATATGGGGCTTGCCAAGCCCCAATGCTCCCAAACTTCACCAGAGTTTGAGTTTTCCAGTTGCCCGATCTGTGATCTGGAGCCCCTCTCTTGGAGAGACACCTGAGCCTGACAACAGGACTCCACCCTTCCCACAAATGACTCCAAAATATTGGGAGCTGGTCCAAATCCTCAGAGAGGGAGACTCTCCCATAGCCCCTGAGGCCACCCCTACATTCCATGGCTACTGGGGACACAACATCCAGAGACAAAACCTTGAGTGACCACCTTCCACTCGCCATTCTTTCATAACCTGAGGAGCTCCCCTCACGCCCTGCAGATCGGGCCTGTCATACCCTCAGTGCCACACGTAGCCGAGTTTGTGTTATCAGACTTTTGTGCCCACAGCCCGGACACAAACACCCTCCAGAATTATAGTGCCTGTCCTCTCCAAGAAAACTGTGCCCAATCCATTGGCCACAACCCTACAGATTAGGACAAACTTCCAAGGCCCCCGAGGCCATGCCAATAGTGCAGGCCGCCCTGGACTAACAGAGGCATTCTGGCACCAGCTGAGCAACTATCTCCACTTAGACCCTCAACAGTGTCCCTAGAGACAGAAGATTGAAACGGATAGGCCCCTAGGCCTTAATCTAAATCCTAGCTTTGGTTTCCAGGTGTCTGTCCTCAGAGGACTGGTTTCGAAGACCAGCATTTGGGCTTTTCTGATTCACTAAACAGAACCTCTCTCATCTCCACATGGGGAGCTTTCTTATTCAAGCTCTATCAAACCCTTTGGTAAGGCGATTTCTGCAAGGCCCCTGAGCCACCAGCACATTCCATGGTCTCCATGTACACAAACCCACATTACAACCCATCCTCAGAAGAGTTCATTTCAACTCAGCCCCTTGGGTAGCCTACCCTAGAGCCAGGAGTTCAAACATGTTTTGTCGCTCATAGCCAATTGGAATGCGAGGTATGGTGTACAGGCATCCATCCTTCGAACTCTGCCCTCCAGTCCTTCCATATGGGACGTCCTGGAACCATCAAACAGGACTAGACTGTCTCGCAGATGGAAACCTTGTGGCTTGGAGCAATGCACAAACTCAGCATATGTGCTGGTTTCTAAGGTGCTGTGCAGGATTCCCCATCCCTGAGGGTTTGGAACAGGTCGAAGGGCACAGTTTCCTTCTGGGAACAGGAGATGTTCTGTTGCGGGGCTCAGAGACCACATGTGCACTCCTAAGTTGGTATTCCAGAACAGGACCCTGGGGACAGATGCCTGAAAACCTAATCTAGGGTTTCAATGAGGTCCTAGGGGCATGTCAGGTTCAATCTTCTGACTCAGGACCATTGACTTGGATGTCTCCAGTGGATGTAGGTGATAAGGGTCTTTCAGACTGTGAATTTGTGTCCAGCACTGCCAACAATATTGGGGTGGGCTCAGGGGCCTTGCAGGTTTCTCCTAATCTGGAAGGTTTGGGCAACTGTGATGGGCACAGTTACCTTGGGGATTGCAGGCACAATCCTGTGGTGTGTTTTTAGAGACCCTATCCTGGAGAGCATGTGAGCCATGATATTGTGAGAAAGTCTTCAAACACAAATGCGGGTTAGGGTTAGTGGCGAGGTGATCACAGGCGCAATGCATGGACCTGGAGTGGAGCTCATCAGGAACTGTAATTAGGGTGACTGAAAGGCGGTAACACAGGCTTTTCTCTCTGGATTGTGTGTCCAGATGAGAGATGGACTCTGAATGCAGATGTTGTCTCTTGGGTCCATGGGAGACGTTACCTCACTTAGGATCTGGTGGCTCTCCATAGTTTTGTGACTTTTTCGGGGAAGGGAGGAGTGCTGTTTTTCGGGGAAGGGAGGAGTGCAGTTTTCCATCTTAGGGGTGCCCCCAAACAGAGATTTCAGAGACGGCCTCTGTGTCTGGGCACCAAGAAATTCTACCAAGGGTTAGGATTCGGGATGAGGGGTGTTCCAGGGCTGCAATGCGGGATCGTGGTGGCACAACTGAGAGGGCTTGTTTGAAAGCATGCTCAGGCTGAGGGCCACAATGCCTGCTTGTGCCAAGGGCGGACCTCATGAGTGGGCGTGGTCTCATTGGCCATGCAGCTGGCTCCCACTCTGAGGCTTGGACACCCATCCCCACAGCCAGGTTTCCTGCTATGGGGAAGGAGGAGTTCTCTATTGTTCTTCAGGTTCCCCCATTGGCAGGGATTCCAGGTAAGGTCTGGGGACAGATGCCTGAATATCAAGGATGGGTAGAGGGGATGGATTTGGGCTATAGCCGCACTAACATGCTGAATATGGGCCCCAAACTCTGGCTGGATGACAATAAGTCGGGGCTCAGGCTCTGTCAGACACAGCACTAGTGGTCATGGAATCCTATAAAGTGTGCACCCTTGAGAGCCAAGCAGAAAGATCCTCATGTGGGGTTTCTGGCCTGACTCACCAGGCACTTCTTTCTATGGTGAATGCAGAATGTAGTGTTGTGATTCCAGATTTCCCTATCAAGAGGGCATGGGGACCAGTCGGGTGAGGATGTAACTGTAATCACAATCTACAGTTTAATTCAGTGCCAAGCTGAAGCCATTCCAATGTGCATCAGATTATGCGAGACATCCAGCAACTGAGTAAGGGCAAATGTCAGACTTGCTCACAGTGGAGTTTGTGTCTATGCTGACCGACAAATGGAGAAGTGGCGTCAAGAGACCATGGAGGATTTCCCATGCTGAGGTTTGTGAGATGCTCCAAACAACAAGGTTTCCTTCTACTGGACAGGAGGAGTCTGGTGTGTTTACTCCAGGGTCCCCCATGTGGAAAGTTTGAGGAGCAGAGCTCTCCCAAATGTATGACGGGAAATCACAGCTCCTTTGACCATTGCTGCTGAAGAACATGGCAGTTTTGTTCTGATGGCTCTTGGGCAAAGCACCAAGACCTTGAGTTGACTTGGAATCTCTTGCACATGGGTCACAGTTCTGGTTTGATATGTGATAGATCTTAGAATGTGCTGGTGGCTAAGGTGTCATGCAGGATTCTCCTACCCTGAGGGATTGGAACAGGCTGAAGATCACAGTTTCCTTCTGGGGAAATGAGATGTTCTGTTGTGTGGCTCACATGTATCATAAGCTAATATTCCAGAACAGGCCTCTGAGGACAGATGACTGAAAACATAATCTAGGGTAAAATGAGGTCCTAGGGTCATGTCACGTTCAATCTTCTGACTCAGAGACATTAACTTGGGTGTCTGCCTAGATGTACGTGATCAAGAAGTTTCAGACCGCACATTTGCGTCCAGAGTGTCCACCAGTATTGGGGTGGGTCAGGTGCCTTACAGGTTTCTCCTAATCTGGAAGTTTTGGGCAACTCTGACGGGCACAGTCTCCTTGGGGATGGCAGCACAGTCCTGTTGTATGGCTCTAAAGAACCGATTCTGGAGGGCAAGAGAGCCATTGTTTAGGGAGAGAAGTCTGCAAACACAAATTCGAAGTAGGGTTAGTGGTAATATGATAGAGGGCCAATGTATAAACCTGGAGGGCAGAGCATCTGGAACTGTAATTAGGGTGACTGGAAGTTGGTAGCAGAGGCTTTTATCTCTGGATTGTGTCCAGGATGGCCTCCAAATGCAGGTGTGTTCTCATGGGTCCATGGGAGACTTTTCCTCTCTATGGATCTGGTGGCTCCCCATAGTTTGGTGGCTTTTTCGGGGAAGAGAGTGCTGTTTTCCATCTTAAGGGTGCCCCAAAGTAGGGAATCCAGAGACAGGCTCTGGGTCTGGGCGCCTGGAAAATCCCACCAAGTTTTAGGATTTGTGCCTAGAGGCGTACCAGGCCTGCACAGCAGGATTATGGTGGTGCAACTGAGAGGGATTGTTTGAAAGCATATTCAGGCTGAGGGACAAAATGCCTGTTTGTCCCCAGGGTGGCCCTCAGGAGTGGGCGTGGTCTCAGTGGTCTTGTAACTGGCTCCCACTTTGAGGGTTGGACATCCATCCCAACAGCGAAGATTCCTGCCATGAGGAAGGAGGAGTTCTCAATTGTGCTTCAGGTTCCCACATTGGCAAGGGAAAGGTCTGGGGACAGGTGCCTTAATACCAAGGATGGGTAGAGATGACGTACTTGGGCCATGGCAATCCCAAATGCTAGATGTGGGGACCACTGTCTGGGGACAGACACTAGGTCGGGGCTCAGGCTCTGTCAGACACAGCACTAGTGGACAGGGCAACCTATAAATGGGTTGCCTCGAGGGCCGAGCAGATTGATCCTCATGTGTGGTTTCTGGCCTGACTCACCAGGGACTTCTTTCTATAGGGAAGGCAGAATGGTGCGTTGTGGCTCCAGATTTCCCTATCAAGAGGGCTTGGGGACCAGTCGGGTGAGGATGGAATTGTAAACACAAGCTACGGTTCAATTCAATGCCAAGCAGAAAGCAGTCCCTATGTGCAGCGGCTTATTCGAGATATCCAGCACCTGAGTAAAGGCGGATGTCAGATATTTGCTCACCCTGGAGTTTGTGTCTATGATAACTGACAAATGGATGGGTGGTGTCAAGAAGCCATGAAGGTGTTTTCACGTTGAGACTTATGAGCTACTCCAAATAGCAAATTTCACTCTACTGGCCAGGTGGAGTGTGACTGATTTGCTATAGGTTCCCCTATGTGAAAACTTTGGGTACCAGAGCTCAACACATGGATGCCTGGAAAGCTCAACTCCACTGACCAGTGCAGCTGAGGAACATGGCAAATTCGTTCTGGTGTCTCTGGAGTGAAGTACCAAGTCCTTGAGTTGACATGGAATCTCTTGCAGATGGGCCACAATGCTGGTTTGTTACTAGGGAGATCTTATAATGTGCTGGTGGCGAAGGGGCTGTGCAGCCTGGGCTACCCTGGGCTTTGGCACAGATGGAAGGGCACGGTTTCCTTCTGGGTTCAGGAGATGTTCTGTTATGTGGCCCAGGGACCACATGATGTATCATAAGCTCACATTCCAGATCAGGCCTCAGAGGACAGATGTGTGAAAACTGAATCTAGGGTTCCAATGACGTCCTAGGCGCATGTTAGGTTCACTATTCTGATTCGGGACCATTCCTTTGGCTGTCTGCCTAGATGTAGGTGCGCTTTTGCATTCAGAGTGGCCGCCAATATTGGGGTAGGCTCAGGGGCCTTGCAGGTTTCTCCTAATTTAAAAGGTTTGTGCAACTTTGATGGGCACAGTTTCCTTGGGGATGGCAGGACAGTCCTGTGGCGTGGGTCCAGAGACCCCATCCTGGAGGACATGTGTGCCATGGTTTTCATAGAGAAGTCTGCAAACATTAATTCGGATTAAGGTTAGGGGCGAGGTGATCACAGGCCCAATGCATAGATCTGGAGGGGAGCTCGGCTGGAACTGTAATTAGGGTGACTGGAAGGCGGTAGCACAGGCTTTTCTCTCTGGATTTTGTGTCCAGGATGGCCTCGGAATGCCGGTGTGTTCTCATGGACTCATGAGAGACTTTTCCTCTCTATGGATTCTGGTGGTTCCCCATAGTTTGGTGGCTTTTTCGGGGAAGGGAAGAGTGCTGTTTTACATCTCCTGGGTGTCCCAAAACACGAATTCCCGAGATGAGCCCTGGGTCTGGGCACCTGGAAAGTCCCACCAAGTTTTAGGATTTGTGCGTAGAGGCATTCCAGGCCTGCAATTCTGGATCATGGTAGTGAAGCTGAGAGGGATTGTTTGAAAGCATGCTCAGGCTGAGGGTCACAATGACTGTGCCCAGGGTGGCCCTCAGGAGTGGGTGTGGTCTCATTGGTCTTGTAACAGGCTTCTGCTTTAAGGATTAGACACCCATTCCAACAGCCAGGTTTATTGCCATGGGTAAAGTGGAGTTCTCTATTGTGCTTCAGGTTCCCCATTGGTAGGGATTCCAGCAAAGATCTGGGGACAGGTGCCTGAATACCAAGGATGGGTAGAGATGACGTACTTGGGCCATGACCATCCCAAATGCTAGATATAGGGCCCACTCTCTGGTAGCTGAAACTCGGTAGGGGCTCAGGCTCTGTCAGACACAGCACTGGGGGCCAGGGCAGCCTATAATTCGGCGTTCCCTTGAGGACCGAGTGGATGTATCCTCATGTGGGGTTTCTCCCCAGACTCACAAGGCACTTTTTCATTTGGTGGAGAAGGCATAATGCTGCATTGTGGGTCCAGATTTCCCTATCAAGAGGGCTTGGGGACCAGTTGAGTGAGGATGGAATTGTAAACACAAGCTACGGTTCTATTCAGTGCCAGGCGGAAGGCAGTTACAATGTGCAGTGGTTTATTCGAGACATCCAGCACCGGAATAAGGGTGGATGTCAGATGTTTGCTCACACTAGATTTTGTGTCTATCATGACCAACAAATGGGGGGGGGGTGGCGTCAAGAGGCCATGGAGTAGTTTACACGCTGAGTCCTGTGAGCCGCTCCAAACAGTAAGGTTTCCTTCTACTGGGCAGATGAAGTCTGGTTTGTTTGCTCTAGGTTCCCCCATGTGGAAAGTTGGTGAAGCAGAGCTCTCCGGCATGGATTCCTGGAAAGCACACTTCCATTGACCATTGCAGCTGAGGAACATGGCAGGTTCGTTCTGGTGGCTCTGGGGCAAAGTATCAATTCCTTGAGTTGACATGGAATCTCTTGCAGATAAGCCACAACGCTGGTTTGTTTTCAAGGAGATCTTAGAATGTGCTGGTTGCTAAGGTGCCATGCAGGATTCTCCTACCCTGACGGTTTGGCACAGTTCGAAGAACGCTGTATCCTTCTGGGGACAGGAGGTGTTCTGTCGTGTGGGTCAGGGACCACATGATTTGTCATAAATTGGTATTCCACAACAGGCCCCTGAGGACAGATGCCTGAAAACCTAATGGGGTTCCATTGAGGGCCTAGGGACATTTCAGGTTCAAACTTATAACTCAGGATCATTAACTTGGCTATCTCCCTGGAGGTAGGTGATCAGGGTGTTTCAGACTGCGCATTTGCATCCTGTGTGGCCAGCATTATTGAGGTGGGCTCAGGGGCCTTACAGGTTTCTCCAAATCTAGAAGGTTTGGGCAACTCTAATATGCACACTGTCCTTGGGGATAACAGACAGAGTTCTGTGGTGGGGCTCCAGCGATCCCATTCTGGTTGGCATGTGAGCCATGGTTTTGGTAGAGAGGTCTGGAAACACAAATTTTGGTATGTTTAGTGGCGATGTGATCGCAGGCCCAATGCATAGACATAGAGGGAAGTTCGTCGGGAACTTTAATTAGGGTGACTGTACGGCTGTAGCACAGGCTTTTATTTCTGGATTGTGTGTCCAGGATGGTCTCAGAATGCAGGTGTGGTCTCATGGGTCCATGGGAGACTTTTCCTCTCTAAGGATCTTGATGGCGCTCCAAAATTTGGTGGCTTTCTTGGGTAAGGTAAGAGTGCTGTTTTCCATATTAGGGGTGCCCCAAAACAGGGATTCCAGTGACGGCCTTTGGGTCTGGGCACCTGGACAATCCCGCCAAGGGTTAGCGTTTTGGCCTTGGGGAGTACCAGGCCTGTAATGCGGGATCCTGGGGGTGCAATTGAGAGTGTTTGTTTGAAAGCATGTTCAGACTGAGGGTCACAATGCCTACCTATGCCCAGGGCGGACCTCATGAGTGGGCGTGGTCTCATTGGCCATACATCTGGTTCCCACTCTGAGGGTTGGACACCAATCCCAACAGCCAGGCTTCGTGCCATGAGGAAGTAGGAGTTCTCTACAGTGCTTCAGGTTCCCCCATTGGTAGGGTTCCAGCAAAGGTCTGGGCAGAATGGCCTGAATACCAAGGATGGGTAGAGATGACGGTCCTGGGCCATGCATGGTCTCACATGCTGATAATGGGCCCTGCTCTTTGGGTGTCTGACACACGGTTGGGGCTCATGCTCTGTCATACACAGCACTAGAGGCCAGGGCAGCCTATAAATCGGGGTTCCCTCGAGGGCCAAGCAGATTGATCCTCAGGTGGAGTTTGTGTGCAGACCTCATCAGGCACTTTTTCTTTCTATGGGGAAGGCATAATGCTGCATTGTGACTCCAGAATTCTCTATTAAGAGTGCTTGGGGACCAGTAGGGTGAGGATGGAATTGTAAAACAAAGCTACAGTTCAATTCAGTGCCAAGCGAAAGGCTGTTCCAGTGTGCAGGGGCTGATTGGAATATCTAACATCTGAGTAAGGGCAGATGTCAAATGTTTCTCAAGACGGAGATTGTGTGTATGATGACCGACAAATGGAGGGGTGGTGTCAAGAGGCCATGGAGGATTTCACACACTGGGACTTGTGAGATGCTCCAAACAGCAATGTTTCCTTCTACTGGAGAGGTGGTGTCTGGTTTCTTTTCTCCAGTGTCCCCCATGTGGAACATTTGGGTAGCAGAGCACTCCCACATGGATGTCTGGAAATCACAACTCCATTGACCATTGCAGCTTAGGAACATGGCAGGTTCATTTTGTTGGCTCTGGGGCGAGTACCAATGCCTGGAATTGACATGGGGTTTCGTGAAGATGGGTCACAATTCTGGCTTGTTAGCAGGGAGATCTATGAATGTGCTGGTGGCTAAGGGCCCATGTAGGATTCATCTACCCTGAGGGTTTGACACCGGTCGATAAGCACGGTTTCCTTCTGGGGACAGGAGATGTTCTGTTGTGTGGCCCAGGGACCATATGTTTTATCATAAGTTGGTATTCCAGACCATATGGTTTCAATCTTCTGACTCAGGACCATTGACTTCAGTGTCTTCCTAGGCGTAGGTGATCATGGTGTTTCTGACTGTGCATTTGTTTGCAGAGTGGCCTCAAATATTGGGTTGTGCTCTAGGGCCTTGCAGGTTTCTCCTAATATGGAAGGTTTGGGCAACTTTGATGGCACAGTTTCCTTGGCGATGGCAGGCACCGTCCTGTAGTGTGTCTCCAGAGACCCCATCCCGGAGGGCATGTGAGCCATGGTTTTGGGAGAGAAGTCTACAAACACAAACTCGGGTTAGGTTTAGTGGCAAGGTGATCATGGGCCCAATGCATAGGCCTAACGGGAAGATTGTCAGGAACTGTCAATCGGGTGACTCGAAGGCAGTAGCAGAGGCTTTTGTATCCGGATTGTGTGTCCACCATGGCCTCAGAATGCAGGTGTGGTCTCATGGGTCCATGGGAGATTTTTCCTCTTTAAGGTTCCTGTGGTTCCCAAGAGTTGCTGGCTTTCTCGGGGAAGGGAAGAGTGCTGTTTTCCATCTTAGGGGTGCCCCAAAATAGGGATTCCAGAGATGGGCTCTGGGTCTGGGCACCTGGAAAATCCCACCACGTGTTAGGATTTGGGCCTAGTGGCATACCAGGCCTGCATGCGGGATCCTGGAGGTGCAACTGAGAGGGCTTGTTTGAAATCATGCTCAGGCTGAGTGTCACAATGCCTGCTTGTGCCCAGGGTGGCCATAATGAGTGGGCGTGGTTTCCTTGGCCATGCAGCTGGCTCCCACTTTGAGGGTTGGACTCCCATCCCAACAGCCAGGATTTATGCGATGGGGAAAAAGAAATTCTCTATTGTGCTTCAGGTTCCTCCATTAGCAGGGATTCCAGCAAAGTCTGGGGACAGATGCCTGAATACCAAGGATGGTTAGAGATGACGGACATGGGCCATGGACGGTCTCAAATTGTGGATATGGACCCCGATCTCTGGGTGGCTGACACTAGGTCTTGGCTCAGGACCTGTCAGACACAGCACTAGTGCCCAGGGCATCCTATAAATAAGGGTTCCCTAGAGTGCCTAGCAGATTGAACTTCAAGTGGGGTTTCTAGGCAGAACCACCAGGCCTTTCTTGTTTCTAAGGGGAAGGCAGAACGCTGCATTGTGGCTCCAGAATTCCCTATCAAGAGGGCTTGCAGACCAGGAGGCTGAGGATGGAATTGTTAACCCAAGCTCTGGTTACATTCAGTGTCATTGGAAAGGCACTTTTTGTGTGCAGCAGTTGAATCGAATATCCAGCACCTGAGTAAGAGTGGATGTCAGATATTTGCTCATGCTGGAGTTTGTTTCTATGATGACTGACAAATGGAGGGATGGTGTCAAGAGGCCATGGAGGATTTCCCACTCTGGTGCTTGCTAGATGCTCCAAACAGCAAGGTTTCCTTCTACCGGAAATGGGCAGTCTAGTTTGTTTGCTCCAGGGTCCCACACGTGGAAAGAATGCGTAGCATAGTTCTCCTGCATGGATGCCTGGAAAGCACACCTCCATTGACCAATGCTGCTGAGGAACATTGCAGGTTCATTCTGGTGGCTCTGTGGCGAAGTACCAAGGACTGGATTAGACATGGAATCTCAGGAAGACAGGTCACAGTGCTGGTTTGTTACCAGGGAGATCTAAGAATGAGTTGGTGGCTAAAGGTCCATGCAGGATTCATCTACCCTGATGATTTGACACAGGTCTAAGAGCCCAGATTCCATCTGGGGACAGGAGATGTTCTGTTGTGTGCCTCAGGGACCATATGTTGTATCATAAGTTGGAATTCCAAAGCAGGCCTCTGAGGACTGAGGACTGAAAAACTAACCTCGGTTTCCTATGAAGTCCTAGGGGCATGTCAGGTTCAATGTTCTGACTCAGGACCATCGACTCTGGTGTCTGCCTGGATAGAGGTATCAGGGTATTTAAGACTGTGCATTTGCGTCCAGAGCAGCCTCCTATATTGTGGTGGGCCCATGGTTCTGGCAGTTTACTCCTTATCTAGACGGAATGATGCCAGAGCAGGGTTCTAAGGATGGATGCCTGGACAGCCCACCTCGCATTCCTATTGTGTTTCCTAGTGACAAGACAGGTTTGATTAGTTGACTCTTATAGAGAAAGCGAAGGGGTTGAGTTGAAATGGACTCTCCTGCAAATGGGTCTTAATGTGGGTTTGTGTCCATGCAGACCTTGGAATGGGGTGGTGGCACTGGGGCCCTGAAGGATTCTCCTAACCGGAGGTTTTGACACAGCTCCAACATGAAATTTTACCATGTGGAGACGATATTTGCTCTGATGGTGCCTCAGGAAGCCCCCATATTCTGGTATTGGAAACCCGGCCTCTGAGGAGAGATGCCTGGAAACCAAAGCAATGGATCCAATTCCAACCTAGGGGCCTGTCAGGTTCAATCTTCCTCTCTGTGGACTTCTGTCTACGGGTATGAGTGGAGGCAGTTCCTAAGCTGGTGTCAGATCGCCCCTGTCTATCCTGGATGGCCTAAACTATTGGGATGGCCTTGGGGACTTTGGAGGTTTCTCCTAATATGTACGGCTGTGGCAAATGGAATGGGCAGAATTCCCTTGGAGAGGACAGGCACAGTCCTGAGTTGTGGCACCAGGGGCCCCAGCATGGAGGGTGTATGGGCCAGGACTATGGGGACAGAAGTCTGAAAACACAAATTCGGCTTAGGATTGGGGAGGTAGGTATGGCAGGCCCGATCTACAGACCGTGAGGAGACATCTTTGGGATATGAACAAAGGGCGAGTGTGAGGCACATGCTAAGGCTTTTGTCTCTGGATTTTGTGTCATTGATGGCCATGGAATGACTGTGTGGTCTCATGGGCCATGGATGAGTCTCCACATTTTAGGGATTTGGCCCAATCCCAAGAGTTAGGGGTCATTATAGGGATGGTAGGAGTCCTTTCTGTTTCCTAACCAGGTCTCCCAACAAAAGAGGGATTCTTCAGCAGAGCCCTGGGGAGAGGCGACTGGACATCCTGACCTCTGGTTAAGATTGGGGGCCTAGGGGCATCGAAAGTCCTATATGTGGGCTCCTGCTCCAGCCACTGAGAGGCCTTACTTGAGGACAGGGCTCACACTGAGAGTCACAATTTGTGTTTGTGCCCATTGCTGCCCTCAAGCATGGGCGGGGATTCATGGGCCCCAAGGTTTCTCCTACACTGAATGTTGGAAAACATGCCAACCACAATATTTATTGCCATGGAGAAGGATGAGTTCTGATTTATGCATCACGTTCAAACCTGGTCAGTGATTGGAGATAAGGTCTAGTTTCTGAAGCCTGATAAACGAAGTTGGGAAGAGATGACGACCTAAGGCCATGGCGGGTCCGATGTGCTCAGTGTGTGCCAGCTGTCTGGGTGTCAGTCGGGAGTTCCAGGCTCAGACTGTGTCAAACAGTGCATTAATGCCCAGGGTAGACTGTATAATTGTGGTACAGTTGAGTGGCGTGCAGGTTGATCCTCATTTGGGGTTTCTGGGTAGCTCCATAGGGCAACGTTTTTCTTCTGGAGGGCAGCTCGATTGCTGCATTGTGGCTCCAGTAATGCCAAACTGGAGCACTTGCGGGCCAGGAGTATGAGGACAGAAGTCTGAGAACACAAGCTAGGCTTAGGGGCGATGGCACGGAAGGCATACTGTGTATAGCTGACTCGTGATCCCGTGCATCTGAAGTCAGGGCGAGGCTCAGACGTAGGCTCAGGTTAGGGGTCCTGTCCATAATGGCTCCTTCATGAAGGGGCCGGGCAACACAAGGCCATGGAGGTTTTCTCATGGTGGGAGTACTGAGATGCTCCAAACCGCAAGGATTCCTTCTGCAGGACAGTCAGGACCCATTGGATGGCTTAAGAACGTCCCGTACGGAATGACTCCAGAACAGGGTTCTAAGGATGGATGCCTGGGCAGCCCGCCTCACATTCCAATTGTCTGCTAGCGACAAGACAGGTAAGATCTTTTGGCTAGGGGAGCAACCAAGGGGGCTGAATTAAAATGGACTATTCTGAATATGGGTCCTAATGTGGGTTTGTATCCATGGAGAGTTGGAATGGGGCGGTGACACTGGGGCCCTGAAGGATTCTCCTAACCAGAGATATTGACAGAGCTCTAACGAGCAATTTTCCCGTGTGGAGACGAGTTATGTTATGATAGGTGCCTCAAGAAATCCCCATATGCTGGTACTGGAAACCAGGCCTCTGAGGAAAATTCCTTTGGAGAGGACAAGCACAGTCCTGAGTTGTGGCAACAGGGGCCCCAGCATGGAGGGTGTTGGGTCAGGGCTATGTGGACAGAAGTATGAAAACACAAACTCGGCTTAGGTTTGGAGATGTAGGTATGGCAGACCCAATCTACAGACCGTGAGGAGAACTCTTCAGGATATTTATGAAGGGTGAGTGTGAGGCGCTTGCTCAGGCTTTTGGCTGTGTCAGCGATGGCCATGGAATGTTGGGGTAGCCTCAAGGGCCATGGACGAGTGTCACTTTCTGGAAATTTGGCCTGATCCCAAGGTTATGGGCACATTTTGTGGGATGCATTTTTTTTTAACCTTTGTTGTCTCACCAAAGTGGGATTCTAGAGCAAAGCCCTGGGAAGGGGCGACTTAACAGCCCCACTTCCAGTTAAGGATGGAGCCTAGAGACATGGCAAGCCCCATAAGGGGGCTCTTGGTTCAGCCACTGAGAGGCCTTACTTGAGTACAGGGCTCATGCTGACGGTCACTATGCATGTTTGTGCCAAACGCAGCCCTCAAGCATGGGCAGGGCCTCATGGGCCACACTTGTTTCTCCTACACTGAATGTTGGACAACATGATACCCACAATATTTCTAGCCATGGGTAAGGATAAGTTCTGATTTCTGCATCACATTCAACCATTGGCAATGACTGGAGATAAGGTCTAGATTCCAAAGCCTGAAAAACAATGTTGGGAAGAGATGACGACCTAGACCATGGCGGGTCTTATGGGCTCAGTGTGTGGCCAGCTGTCTGGGTGTCGGTCGGGAGTTCCATGCTCAGCCTATGTCAGACAGGGCATTCGTGTCCAGTTATAGACTGTATAATTGGGGTAGAGTCTAATGGCATGCAGGTTGATCCTCACTTGGCGTTTCTGGGTAGCCCCAGAGGGCAACGTTTTTCTCCTGGAGGGCAGGCAGAGTGCTGCATTGTGGCTCCAATACTGCCAAAATAGAGCATTGGTGGGCCAGGAGTGCAAAATTTTTCTTCTCGAGGGCAGGCAGAGTGCTGCACTGTGGCTCCAGAATTCCCAATCTGGAGGGCTTGTGGGCGAGGAGTGTGAGGACGGAACTCTGACAACATAAGCTAGACTTAGGTTTCAAGGCGAGGGCAAGGCGGGCACACTCTGCAGAGCTGAATCAAGATCTCGTGCATCTGAAGTCAGGGCGAGGATCAGATGTTGGCTCAATTTGGTGTTTCTGTCTATGAAGGCCCCTTCATGAAGTGTGGCCAATGGAATGTGCAGAATTCCCTTGGAGATGGCACGCACAGTCATGACGTGTGGCTCCAGTGGCCCCAGTATGTAGGGTGTGTGGGCCAGGACTGTGGCGACAGAAGTCTGAAAACACAAACTCGGCTTATGTTTTGAGATGTAGGTATGGCAGACACGACCTAGAGACTGCATAAATATCTTCGGGGTAAACTTTTTGGGATATGAACAAAGGGGGAGTGTGAGGCGCATTCTCAACCTTTTGTCTCTGGATTTTGTGGCACCAATGGCCGTCCAATGTTGGGGAGACCTCAAAGGCCATGGATGAGTCTCCCTCTCTGGCGTTTTAGCCTGATGCAAGAGTTTGGGGTCATTCTGTGGATGGGAAGAGACATTTCTCTTTTTATACCTCAGGTGTGCCTCCAAAGGAGTGTTTCCAGAGCAGATCCCTGGGGAGGGGCAACTGGACAGCCCAAACTCTGGTTAAGATTGGGGGCCTAGGGGCATCGCAAGCCCCATGCACTGGCTCTTGGTCCAGCCACTGATAGGCCTTACTTTAGGAAAGGGCTCACGCTGAGGGTCACAATGTGTGTTTGTGCCCATCACAGCCCTCAAGCATAGGTGGGGCCTCATTGGCCACACTGGTTTCTCCTACACTGAATGCTGGACAACATGCGAACCACAAGGTGTCTTGCTATGGGGAAGGAGGAGTTCTGATTTTTGCATCACATTCACCCCTGGGCAGTGAGTGATTGGAGATAAGGTCTAGGCTCTGAAGCCGAGATTTGGAAGAGATGAAGAGCTATGGCATGGCGGATCTGAATGTGCTCAGTGTGCGGCCAGCTGTCTGGGTGTGTGTCAGGAGATCCAGGCTCAGGCTGTCAGACAGGGCACTAGTGCCCAGGGTAGACTGTATAATTGGGGAACAGCTGAGTGGTGTGCAGTTGATCCTCATTTGGGGTTTCTGGGGAGCCGCAGAGGGCAACATTTTTTTTTCTTGAGGGCGGGCAGAGTACTGCATTGTGACTCTGGAATTCCCAAACTGGAGGGCCTGTGGGCCAAGAGTGTGAGGACAATAATCTGAGAACACAAGCTAGGCATAGGTTTCGGAGCGACGGCACAGCAGGCACACTCTGCAGAGCTGAGTCAAGATCTTGTGCATCTGAAGTCAGGGCGAGGATCAGACGTTGGCTCAGGTTGGAGTTTCTGGTCATGATGGCCCCTTCATGAAGGGTGGGGTCATCACGAGGCCATGGAGTTTGACCCCCGATGGGAGTTGTGAGATGCTCCAAACTGCAGGGATTTTTTCTGCGGGAAAATTGAGACCTGATGGAATGCTCCAGGACGTCCCAAATGGAATGACTCCAGAGCAGGGTTCTAAGGATGGATGCCTGGGCAGCCCGCCTCCCATTCAAATTGTCTCCTAGTGACAAGACAGGTTCAATCTGCTGGCTTTGGGGGAGCAAAAGAGGGGGCTGAGATGAAATGTACTCTCCTGAGGTTGGGTCCTAATGTGGGTTTGTGTCCATGGAGACATTGGAATGGGGAGTATTTCCTTCTGGGGACAGGAGATGTTCTGTTGTGTGGCTCAGGGAACAGATGTGTATCATAAGTTGATATTAGAGAACAGCCATCTGAGGACAGATGCCTGAAAATCTATTCTTGGGTTCCAGTGATGTCCTAGGGGCATGTCAGGTTCAATTCTCTGACTCCAGCATTCAGTGTAGGAGAAACCAGTGTGGCCAATGAGGCACTCTGAAAATTGAACCTGACCCAAGTGTCTGCCTGGATGTAGGTGCTCAGAGTGTTTCAGACTGTGAATTTACATCCAGAGCCGCTTCCAATATTGGGGTGGGATCAGGGGCCTTGGAAGCTTCCCCTAATCTGGAGGGTTTGGGCAAATGTGATGGGAAAAGTTTCCTTGGTGATGGAAGGCACAGTCCTGTGGTGTGGCTCCAGAGACCCCATCCTGGAGGACATGTGAGGCATGGTTTTGGGAGAGAAGTCTGCAAATGCAAACTAGGTTTATTCTTAGTGGCACAGTGATCGCAGCCCAATGCATTGACCTGGAGGGCAACTCGTCAGAAACTGTAATTAGGATGACTCAGTGGCGGTTGCACAGCCTTTTCTATCGACATTGTATGTCCAGGATGGCCTCGGAATGCAGGTGTGGTCTTATTGGTCCACGGGATATTTTTCCTCCCTGAGGATCCTGGTGGCTCCCCATACTTTGGTGGCTTTTTCAGGGAAGGGAAGAGTGCTGTTTTCGATCTTCGGGGTGCCCCTAAACAGGGATACCAGAGACGGGTTCTGGGTCTGGGCACCAAGAAATTCCCACCAATGGTTAGGATTTGGGCCTAGGGGAGTACCAGGCCTGCAATGTAGGATCCTTGTGATGCAAGAGAGAGGGCTTGTTTGAAGGCATGCTTAGGCTCAGGGTCAGAATCCCTGTTTGTTCCCAGGGCACACTTCAGGAGTGGCTATGGTCTCGTTGCCCATGCAGCTGGCTCCCACGCTGAGAGTTGGACACTCTTCCCAACAGCTAAGTTTCCTGCCATGGGGAAGGAGCAGTTCTCTATTGGGCTTCAGGTTCTCCCATTGGAAGGGATTCCAGCAAAGGTCTGGGAACAGATGCCTGAATACCCAGGATGGGTAGTGAGGACAGGCTAGACCATGGCCGGTCTCACATGCTGGATATGGGCCCTGCTCTCTGGGTGGCTGACACGAGGTCAGGTCTCAGGCTTTGTCAGACCCAGCACTAGTGGCCAGAGCAGCCTCAAAATCGGGGATCCGCGAGGGCCGAGCAGATGAACTTCATGTGGGTTTTTGGGGCAGTCTTACCAGGCACCACTTCTTTCTATGGGAAAGGCAGAATGCTCCGTTGTGGCTCCAGAATTACCTATCAAGAGGGCTTCAGGACCAGTAGGGTGAGGACGGAATTGTAAACAAAAGCTAGGGTTAAATTCAATTCAAAGCAGAAGACAGTTCCAATGTGCACCAACTCATTGGAGACGTCCAGCACCTGAGTAAGGGCGGATGAAAGAAGTTTGTGTCTATGATGACCGACAAATGGAGAGGTGGCTTCAAGAGACCATGGAGGATTTCCCATGATGAGGATTGTGAGATGCTCAAAATATCAAGGTTTCCTTCTACTGGACAGATGGAGTCTGGTTTGTTTGCTCTGGGGTAACTCATGTGGAAATTTTTTGTAGCAGAGCCCTTCCACATGGATTCCTAGAAAGCACAAGTCCAATGACCATTCCAGCTGACAAACATGACAGGTTTGTAATGGTGGCCTGTGGCCACATGCCAAGGTTTCAGTTGACATGGAATCTCTTGCAGTTGTGTTCCAATGCTGGTTTGTTACCAGGGAGGTTTTAGAAAGTCCTGTGGGTTAAGGGGCCATGAAGGATTCTCCTACCCTGACAGATTGGCACTGGTCGAAGAACACAGTTTCCTTCTTAGGACAGGAGATGTTGTGTTCTGTGGCTCAGGGTCAATATGTTGTATCCTAACTTGGTATTACAGAACAGGCCTCTGAGGACAGATGCCTGAAACCTAATCTAGGGTTCCAATGATGTAGTAGGTGCATGTCAGTTTCAAAATTCTGTCTCAGGACCATTGACTTGGGTATCTGCCTGGATATAGGTGATCAGGGTGTTGCAGACTGAGCAATTTTGTCCAGAGCAGCTTCCAATATTGGGGTGGGATTATTGGCCTTGAATGTTTCTTTTAATCTTGAAAGTTTGGGCAAATGTGATGGGCAAATTTTCCTTGGAGATGGAAGGCGCAGTCCTGTGGTGTGGCTCCAGAGACCCCATCCTGGAGGACATTTGAGGCATGGTTTTTGGAGAGAAGTCTGCATACGCTAACTAGGTTTATTCTTAGTGGCACGGTGATCGCAGCCCAATGCATCAACCTGGAAGGCAGCTCATCAGGAACTGTAATTAGGATGACTCGATGTCGGTAGCACAGCCTTTTTTATTGGGATTGTCTGTCCAGGATGGCCTCGGAATGCAGGTGTGGTCTCATGAGTCCATGGGAGATTTTTCCCCTCTAAGGATCCTGGCGGCTCCCCATACTTTGGTGGCTTTTTCAAGGAAGGAAAGAGTGCCGTTTTGCATCTTAGGGGTGCCCAACAACAGCGATACCAGAGACGGGCTCTGGGTCTGGGCACCAAGAAATTCCCACCAAAAGTTAGAATTTGGGCCTAGGGGCATACCAGGTCTGCAATGCGGGATCCTGGTGGTCCAATAGAGAGGGCTTATTTGAAAGGATGCTTAGGCTGAGGGTCACAATGCCTGTTTGTTCCTGGACACCCTTCAGGAGTGGGAATGATCTCATTGCCCATGCAGCTGTCTCCCTCTCTGAAGGTTGGACACCCATCCCCAAGAGCTAGGTTTTCTGCCATGGGGAAGGAGCAGTTCTCTATTGGCATTCAGGTTCCCCCATTAGAACGGATTCCAGCAAAGGTCTGGGACAGATGCCCAAATACCAAGGATGGGTAGTGAGGACGGACTCAGCCATGGCCGGTCTCATATGCTTTATATGGGTCCTGCTCTCTGGGTGGCTGACACGAGGTTGGGGCTCAGCCTCTGTCAGACAAAGAATTAGTGGCAAGAGCAGCTTATAAATCAGGGATCTGCTAGGGCCGAGCAGATGATACTCATGTGGGTTTTTTGGGAAGTCTTACCAGGCACTTCTTCTTTCTATGAGGAAGGCAGAATGCTGTGCTGTGGCTCCAGAATTCCCTATCAAGAGGACTTTCCGATCAGTAGGGTGAGGATGGAGAAAACCTAGTAAACTCTTTATCTGCATACTTAAAAAAAAAAAAGACACTGGTATAGAAAAGCTGTTTTTCTCTCTGTTTAAAAAGACAAAGTTTTCTTAAGCTAATCGATCTGTTATGGTTTTCTCTTTGCCTGCCAAGAAAATTCAGTTTCTATGCTTTGTTTTATTGGGTGTTTAACATCCCTAATTATATTTAGGCATGTGTTTTAAAACTTTCTAAGGTTTTAGCAATTTTGGATAAGATTTAAACCAATAATAAAGCTTGGGTTACATTTGGGAAAATGCCATGCATTTCCTAAAGTTTTAATACGTTGATAGATCACCACTTGATATTGTGATTATGGAAATGTTATGTGTCACAGAAGTAACCTGATTTTCTTGCCAGTTTCATTGTAAATTCTCATATCAGCAGCTCTTTTTGTCATTTGTAATTGTTTTAATTCTCTTGGAAGATAAATTCTGTCTCAAAGAAAATTCATATGGGAGACTTTCAGGACAAATACAGGTCTTTGATATGTTGAAATTCTGGAACTGAAATGGGTAAGAAATTACAGAAGGAAAAGCTGCATTCAGACTAAACCAGAATTATTAACATGGGACTAGGTGAACTGAAAGACTATAATGTTCTATCTCTTGATGTTTTGTCTTATGTTTGATCTTCCAGACTAGGGAAAATCTCCTTAAGTTATCTGTAACGTGGAGGGGACAAGATGGCGAGGAAGTAGGAGGAGGCGCCTTTTCAACCTGTACCCTAAAGTGAGCTGATTGTCTAACAAAGAACTCCAATTACTCATGAAATTAGCCTTAGATTAGAATTATACACGTCTGGATCTCTACAAGTGCAGAAGACGCCAGTGGGCAGGTAAAGTGGTGTGGGAATGGGGAACTGATATCGGAAGATAAACAACAGGAGGAGGGAGCCACCAGAGGCGACCAGTTGGAAAGTAATACCCCAATATGAGCGAGAGTGCCCTGCATCTGGGGACCAGGTTTAACTTAGGGACTTTTTGAAAGCACTCCAAAAGAGCAAAGGATAGTGGGGTGGGGAAATTGTGGGATTGGGGTGGCTAGGGACAGGGGATTAAATCCCTGGTTCCCGGACAGCCTTCCCTGGTGCTGAGCCAGAGATGGTGTAGCAGAAAAACCAGGTCTTGGACTCTAAGCCATGACAGTACCCGAGAACACGTGGCGTCCTGCTCCTGTGAGGGGATGGGAGCCATGCTGGACACCAGAACGTGCGAGCCCTGCTATAGAGCCTGAGATGCGTGTGCTGCTCATCCTCCCCTGAGAGAGGTACAAAGGGCCAGCTTGTGGCCTTTGATACACACCATTGTTTCAGAGCCTAAGACGCGTGCACCAAACTCTCCCCCCAGAGAGTTGCACGAAGGCCCAGCCTGGTGCTTTCGGACCTGCACCCCATTCTCAGAGCCTGAGACCCGTGTGTGACCCACAGGATCTCCTGAAAGAGGTGTGGGCAAGCCGGGTGCTCTTAGACCCAGAAAGACCAGGCACTCCCAGCCTCGGCCATCGGGAAAATCTCAGTGTGCGATTGCTGCTTGGAACCTCTCTGGCGGTCTGGAGCATCCCAGACAGCTGCCACTGCCATGGCTTTGGGTACAAGCAAAGGATCCTGCATGCCCAGGGACTGCAACTCGGAACCTGCTTTGCCAGTGGTTAAGGGGAAACATATTTGGGCTCTGAAGCCAGACTGAGGCTTCTCTCTGAGAGGGAGGTCAGGGTGCACTATATTTTCCTCTAAAACTACAAAAACCATCAAAATCCCTCAAGGTGAGAGAAAAAAAAAAAGTGAACAAACATAAAAACCGCCCGAGTTTAAAAGCCTGATTAAAAACAAGTTTCCTCAGAGCCCACTCCCGTGAGGGGGGTGGGAGGACTTAACTCAGGGAACATCACTGAAAACCCACGTGGCAGCCCCCTCACCCAGAAAACAAACCAAGAAAGGAAAAACAAAAAAGACGACAAGGGAACAACCACCTCTACTTCAAAGGAAAACTTTTATTTTTTACTCATTCCCACTACTCTGGTTTATTTTTTTTTATATAGATAATTTTTTAAACATATTTACCATCACAGTGAGCTGTCCAGTACATCAAATTCCATAATAACCTTCTAACCTGAACTTTTTAAAAATTTATATTTTATTTATTTTTAGCGTAACAATATTCATTATTTTTGCACTACAACCAGTTCTCCATGCAAACCGTGCCGTCTATAATACCCACCACATGGTACCCCAACCTTCCACACCCGCCCCTTCAACCCCCTCATATTATTTTTCAGAGTACATAGTCTCTCATGGTTCACCTCCCCTTCCAATTTCCCCCAACTCCCTTCTCCTCTCTATCTCCCCATGTCCTCCATGATCTTTGTTATGTTCCACAAATAACTGAAACCATATGATAATTGACTCTCTCTGCTTGACTTATTTCACTCAGCATAATCTCTTCCAGTCCCGTCCATGTTGCTACAAAAGTTGGGTATACGTCCTTTCTGATGGAGGCATAATACTCCATAGTGTATATTAACCTAAACTTTTTGATACATACACCTATGTTTTTTTTTTGCATTTCTATTTTTTGAATTTATTTTTTTTAATTTTAGTTTAGTTTAGTCCAGTTTATTCCTTTTTATTTTTATTTTCTAATATTCAGATAGAATTAAACTTCAAAGTACTCCCCTTTCCCCAACCAATACTCTCCTATAGCTAATCAAATTTTTAATCCCCCTTTATCTTAGGAAACATGAGGCCTTTAACAAAGATATCAAGATACATCCAAGAAGAAGCAAAACAATCTTCTTGGCTCACACTGAGAATTTATAACCACTCTCCCATCTTTTTCTTCTGCCAGTGTTTCTGTGTTTTTGTGTTTGTCCTGATAGTATATAAATCTTACACTTGGGGTTCTTTTTGACGAGGTTCTTCCTTTATTTGCATATATATATATTTTTTTTTCTGTTGTCATATACTTTTATCAGTCTTTTTGTTTATTTTTGTTTGTCTACTTCATAAATCTTACCTTGGGGCTCATCTGGGCTGAACCTTCTCTTTCATCTTCCCTTTCTTTCCTGTCTCTCTCTCTCTCCTTTTTTTCTTTTTCTTTTCTTTTGTCTCTCGTTTGGGTAGGAAATCCTGATTGCTCAGAAGTGTTCCAGGGTGCACCTTGACTATAACACTGTCAATACATCCAGCTACATCTATTCAGTCATCTCTCACCAAAATAACTAGGAGGAGGAATGCCCAACAGTAGAAAAATATAGAGTATGGACCTTCAGCAACAGAGCTAATGGCTATCAACATAGACAATATGTCGGAAAGAGAATTCAGGCTAACAATTATCCAGGCAATAGCTAGGTTGGAGAAAGCCATGGATGACCAAATGAAATTGATTAGGGCTGAGCTGAAAGTGAAGAGAGATGATGTTCACAATGTTAGGGCAGAGCTTAAAGCTACCAGGGCTGAGGTTCACAATGCTCTCAATGAGTTCCAATCTAATCTAAATTCTCTCAAAGCTAGGGTAACTGAGACAGAAGTTAGAATTAGTGATCTGGAGGACAAACAGATAGAGAGAGGGGATCAGGAGGAGGGCTGGAACAAACAGCCTAGAAACCATGAAAACAGAATCAGGGAAATAAATGATGCCATGAAACCTTCCAAAGTCAGAATTATTGGAATCCCTGAAGGGGAGGAGAAAGAAAGAAGTCTAGAGGATATAGTGGAACAAGTTCTTCATGAAAATTTTCCCAAACTCCCGAATGGAATCTGCGTTCATGTACTAGAGTCTGAACGGTCTCCACCCAAGATTATCCATTCCAAAAAACCATCACAACACCTGGTAGTCAAATTGAGGAATCATAATTGTAGGTATAATCTCATGAAAGCCGCTAGGACAAAGAGGCTCCTTTCTTACAGAGGAAAGCCCATCAGAATAACATCAGACCTGTCCACAGAGACCTGGAAAGCCAGAAAGAGCTGGCAAGATATATTCTGGGCATTAAATGAGAAGAACATGCAGCCAAGAATACTTTATCCAGCAAGACTGACATTCAAAATGGATGGGGAGATATAGAGTTTCCAAGACCGGCAAGGCTTAAAAGACTATGCAACCTCCAAGCCGACACTGCAGGAAATATTAAAGGGGGTTCTATAAAAGAGGAAAAAATTCTAAGAATAGCATTGAACAGAAATATAGAGACAGTCTACAGAAAGAAAGACTTCAAAGGTAACTCGATGTCAATAAAAACGTATCTATAAATAATCACTCTCAATGTGAATGGCTAAATACGCCCATAACATGACACAGGGTTGCAGATTGGATAAAACGACAGGACCCATCCATGTATTGTCTACAAGAGACCCATTTTGAACCTAAAGATACATGCAGACTGAAAGTGAAGGGATGGAGAAGCATCTTTCATGCCAATGGGCCTCAAAAGAAGGCTAGGGTAGCAATTCTTGTATCAGATAAATTAGACTTTAAACTAAAGACTGTAGTCAGAGATACAGAAGGACACTACATCATTCTTAAAGAGACTATCCACCAAGTTGATCTAACAATTGTAAATATCTATGCCCCCAATATGGGAGCAGGCAATAATAAAACTGTTAATCAAGATAAAGAGTCATATTGATATAAATACACTAATTGTAGGAGATCTTAACACGTCTCCCTCAGAAATAGACAGATCATCAAAGCAGAAAATCAATAAAGAAACAAAAGCATTGAATGACACATTGAACCAGATGGACCTCATAGATATATACAGAACATTCCACCCTAAAACAACAGAATACTAATTCATCTCAAGTGCACATGGAACCTTCTCAAGAATAGACCACAAACTGGGTTACAAATCAGGACTCAACCGATACCAAAAGACTGAGAAGATTCCCTGCATTTTCTCAGATCACAATGCTTTGAAACTGGAGCTCAATCACAAGGAAAAGTACAGAAGGAACTCAAACACCTGGAAGCTAAAGACCACCATCAGCTTAAGTATGCTTGGATCAAGCAGGAGATCAAAGAATAACTGAAAAAAAAAATCATGGAAACCAATGAGAATGAAGACCCTTCGGTCCAAAATTTATGGGATAGAGCAAAGTCGGTCCTAAGGGGGAAATATATAGCCATCCAGCCCTCCCTCAAAAAAATTGAAAAATCCAGAACACAGCAGCTGACTCTACACCTTCAGGAACTGGAGAATCAACAACAAATCAAACCAATTCCACAAATAAGAAGAGAAATAATCAAGATTAGAGCTGAGATCAATGAGGTAGAAACCAGAGATACAATAGAACGTACTAATGAATCTAGAAGCTGGTGTTTTGAAAGTATCAATAAAATCAATAGACCACTGGACACACTAATCTAAAAGAAAAGAGAGAAAGCCCAAATTCATAAAATTATGAATGAAAAGGGAGAGATCACAAGTAACACCAAGGAAGTAATAATAATCATCAGAAGTTTTTATCAACAGTTATATGCCAATAAGCATAGCAACCTAGATGAAATGGATGCATTCCTGGAATACTATAAACTCCCAAAATTGAACCAGGAAGAAATTGACAACTTGAATAGACCAATATCTAGTAACGAGTTTGAAGCAGTGATCAAAAATCTCCAAAAAAACAAGAGCCCAGGACTTGACGGATTCCCTGGGGAATTCTATCAAACTTTCAAAGAAGAAATAAGGCCAATTATCCTGAAGATGTTTCAAAAAATTGAAGCAGAAGCCAGCATTACCCTGACCCCTAAACCAGGCAATGACCCTTAAAAAAAGGAGAATTTCAGACTAAAATCACTGATGAATACGGATGCTAAGATTCTCAACAAAATCCTAGCAAACAGGATCCAACAGCCCATTAAAAAGATTATCCGACATGACCAGTTGGGATTCATCCCTGGGCTACAAGGATGGTTCAACATTCGCAAATCAATCAATGTGATAGAACAAATGAATACGAGACGAGAGAAGAACCACATGGTCCTCTCAATCGATGCAGAAAAAGCAGTTGAAAAAATCCAGCATCCGTTTCTGACAAAAACGCTTCAAAGTATAGGGATAGAAAGAACATTCCTGAACGTCATCAAATCTAACTATGAAAGACCCACAGCAAATATCATCCTCGATGGGAAAAAGCTTGCAGTCTTCCCGTTGAGATCAGGAACAAGTCAAAGATGCCCTGTCTTACCACTCTTGTTCAATATAATATTAGAAGTCCTAGCAACAGCAATCAGACAACAAAGAGAAATAAAATGTATCCACGCTGGCAATGAAGAAGTCAAACTCTCTCTCTTCGCAGATGACATGATTCTTTATACAGAAAACCCAAAAGACTCCACCCCCAAACTACTAGAACTCATACAGCAATTCAGCAACGTGGCAGGATACAAAGTCAATGTACAGAAATCAGTGGCTTTCTTATACACTAACAATGAAAATACAGAAAGGGAAATTAGAGAATCAATTTCATTTACTATAGCACCAGAACCATAAGATACCTGGGAATAAACCTTACCAAAGAGGTAAAGGATCTGTACTTGAGGAACTACAGAACACTCATGAAAGAAACTGAAAAAGACACAAAAAGATGAAAGACCATTCCATACTCTTGGATCGGAAGAATAAACATTGTTAAATTGTCTATACTGCCTAGAGCAATCTATACTTTTAATGCCATTCTGATCAAAATTCCACCGGTATTCCTCAAAGAGCTGGAGCAAATAATCCAAAAATTTGTATGGAATCAGAAGAGACTCTGAATCGCTAAGGAATTGTTGAAAAACAAAAATAAAACGGGGGCATCACATTACCTGATTTCAAGCTTTATTACAATGCTGTGACACCAAAACAGCATGGTACTGACATTAAAACAGTGGAACAGAGTAGGGTGCCCAGATATGGACCCTCAACTCTATGGGCAAATAATCCTCGACAAAACAGGAAAAAATATACAATGGAAAAAAGACAGTCTCTTCAATAAATGGTGCTGGGAAAACTGGACAGCTATGTGTAGAAGAATGAAACTCGACCATTCTCTAACACCGTACACAAAGATAAACTCAAAATGGATAAAAGACCTCAACATGAGACAGGAATCCATCAGAATCCTTGAGGAGAACATAGGCAGCAATCTCTTCGATATTAGCCACACAATCTTCTTTCAAGTTATGTCTCCAAAGGCAAAGGAAACAAAAGCGAAAATAAACCTTTCAGACTTCATCAAAATCAAAAGCTTCTGCACAGCAAAGGAAACAGTCAAAAAAACAAAGGTGCAACCCACGGAATGGGAGAAGATATTTGCAAATGACAGTGCAGAGAAAAGATTGATATCCAGGATCTATAATGAACTCCTCAAATTCAACATGCACAAAACAGACAATCATATAAAAAAATGGGCAGAAGATATGGATACTTCTCCAATGAAGACAAACAAATGGCTATCAGACACATGAAAAAATGTTCATCATCACTAGCCCTCATGGAGATTCAAATTAAAACCACATTGAGATATCACGTTTCACCAGTTAGAATGGTCATTAGCAAGACAGGAAACAATTTGTGTTGGAGGGGATATGGAGAAAGGGGAACCCTCTTCCACTGTTGGTGGGAATGTAAGTTGGTGCAGCCTCTTTGGAGAACAGTGTGGAGATGCCTCAAGAAATTAAAAATAGAACTTCCCTATGACCCTGCAATTTCACTTCTGGATATTTACCCCAAAGATACAGATGTCATGAAAAGAAGGGCCATCTGTACCCCAATGAGTATAGCAGCAATGGCCACGGTAGACAAACTATGGAAAGAACCAAGATGCCCTTCAACGGACGAATGGTTAAGGAAGATGTGGTCCATATACACTATGTATGCATACCCAACTTTTTAGCAACATGGAAGGGACTGGAAGAGATTATGCTGAGTGAAATCAGTCAAGCAGAGAGTGTCAATTATCATATGGTTCACTTATTTGTGGAGCATAACAAATAGCATGGAGGACATGGGGAGTTAGAGAGAAGGGAGTTGGGAAAATTGGAAGGGGAGGTGAACCATAAGAGACTATGGACTCTATAAAACAATCTGAGGGGTTTGAATTGGCGGGTGGGTGGGAGGTTGGGGTACACAGGTGGCCGGTATTATAGAGGGCACGGATTGCATGGAGCACTGGGTTTGGTGAAAAAATAATGAATACTGTTATGTTGAAAATAAAAAAATAATAATAATAATACGCACTTGAGTCCAGAGTGTTGTTTGAAATTAAGGTCGGCACAGGGAATTTGTACTTTGCTTCTAATCTTCAGGGTTTGAGCAACCGTGAAGGGCAGAGTTTTCTTTTGGGTGGTAAGCATACTCATCTGGTGTGGCACCAGAGGCCCAATCCTGGAAAGCATGTGGTCCAGGGCCTTGGGGACAGAAATTTGAAAATGCAAACTAGGTTTATGGTGAGGGCGGAGGCGATCACAGGCCCAATCTGCAGGCCTGAGTGCACCTCATAGTGTACTGAAATTAAGGTGTCATGGAGGCAGTATCACAGGCTTTTCTGTCTGGATTGTGTGTCTAGGATGGTCGCAAAATGTAGGGGAGTCTTCATTGGGCCACGGGAGATTTTTCATCTCTGGGCATTCTGCCCAGCTCTCTAGAGTTTGGTGTCTCTGGGGAAAAGAAGACTGCTGTTTTCCGTCTCAGCAGATCCCCAAAAGAGGGATTTCAGAGACAGTTTCTGGGATTTTTCAGGGCCCCTGAACAACACGAATGAGGGTGAGGATTTGGCCCTAGGGACCTGGCAGGCCCGCCCTGTGTCCTTTCTGTCCAGCTACCAAGGGGGTTTGTTTGAAAGCAGGCTCACTCTGAGGGTCATAATGCCCAGGGCAGCTCACATGAGTGGCCGTGGTCTCATGGGCCATGCAGCTGGTTCCCACTCTGAGGGTTGGAAACCCATCTCAACAGCCAGGATTCCTGCCATGGGGCAGGAGGAGTACTCTTGTGCTTCAGGTTCCCCCATAAGCAGGGATTTGAGCTACAGTCTGAAGGAGAGATGACTGAATATCCAGGTTGAGTATATGTGATGGCTTCTGGCCACAACAGGTCCCACCTGCAGGATATGGGGCAAACTGTCTGTGTGGCTGATTAGAGGTCGTGGCTCAGGATGTGTCAGACCAAGCCTGATTGCCCATGGTGGCCGATGATATTAGGGTACCGTCGAGGGCCATGCCGCTGTATCCTCATAGGGAGTTTCTGGGCAGAATCACCAGGCACTTCTTCTTTCTGTTGGGCAGGCAAATTCTGCATTTTGTTACCAGATTCCCTATCAAGAGGCCTTGGGGATGGATGGAATTGAGGATGGAATTGTAAACACAAGCTACGGTTAAATTCAGTGCGAAGCAGAAGGCAGTTCCCGTGTGCAGTGGCTGATTCGAGATATCCAGCACCTCAGTAAGGGCAGATGTCTGAAGTTAGCTCACACTGTAGTTTGTGACTATGATGACCGACTAATGGAGTGGGGGCGCAAGATGCCATGGAGGATTTCCCACACTGTGGCTTGTGGGATGCTCCAAACAGCAAGGTTTCTTTGTACTGGACAGGGGGAGTCTGGTTTGTTGGCTCCAGGATCCCCATAGTGAAAGTTTGGGTAGCAGAGATCTCTCACATGGATGCCTGGAAAGCACACCTCCATTGACCATTGCAGCTGAGGAACAAAGCAGGTTCCATTGGTGGCTCTGGGGTGAAATTCCAAGCAGCCTGAGTTGACATGGAGTTCCATGCTGTTGGATCATAATGATGGTTTGTACCCAGGGAAACGTTAGAATGTTTGAGTGGTAGGGGCCATGCAGGATTCTCATCCACTGAGTCTTGGACATATCTACCAAGAGCAATGTTTTTTACTGGGGACAGGAGGGGTTCTGTTGTGTGGCTCACAGACCATATGTTGGAATATAAGTTGGTTTTGGAAAAAAGGCCTCTGGGGACAGGCGCCTGAAAATATAAGCTATGGTATCAATGAAGTCTTATGGGCATGTCAGGTTCAGTCGTCTGACTCAGGGCCTTTGACGTGGATATCTGCCTGGAAATAGGTGCTCATGGTGTATCAGAATGCGCATTTGGGTCCAGAGTGTTCCTCAGAATTGAGGTGTGCTCAGGGGTTTTGCATATTGCTCAGGGTTTGGGCAACAGTGAAGGGCAGAGTTTCCTTTGAGTACGTAGGCACAATCATCTGGTTTGGCTCCAGAGACCCCATCCTGGAGGGCTTCTGGTCCAGGGCTTTGGGAATTAGGGTTAATGTGAGGGCCAAGTTGATCACAGGCCCGACATGCAGGCCCTGAGGGCAGCTCATAGTGTACTGAAATTACACTATCATGGAGGCGGTAGTGCAGGCTTTTCTGTCGGGTATGTGTCCAGGACAGTCACAAAAGGTAGGGGTGGCTTCATGAGGCCATGGTAAATTCTTCGTCGCTAGGGATTCTTCTCAGCTCCCAAGTGTTTTGTGTCTCTGGGAGAAAGGAATACTGCTGTTTTCTGTCTCAGGGTACCCCCAAGAGAGGAATTAGAGACAGATTCTTGGTCTGGTCGCCAGGAAAACACGAACGATGGTGAGAATTTGGCCCTAGGGATCTGGAAGCCCCACTCTGTGGGCTCCTGGGCCAGGTTCCGAGGGGGTTTGTTGAAAGCAGACTCCCACTGACGATCACAATGACTGTTTGTGCCCAGGGCGGCTCCCATGAATGGCCATGGTCTCATGGGCCATGCAGCTAGTTCCCACTCTGAGGGTTAGACACCCATCCCATCAGCCAGGTTTCCTGCCATCAGAAAGGAGGACTCATTCTGTGCTTCAGGTTACACCATAGGCAGGGATTTGAGATTTGAGCTACGGTCTGGGGACAGATGCCTGAATACCCAGGTTGTGTAGAGATGATGGCTTCGGGCCATGGCAGGTCCAGCTGCAGGATATGGGGCCCACTCTCTGCGTGGCTGACTGGAGGTCGTGGCTCAGGCTGTGTCAGACAGAGTCTTAGTGTCCATGTCAGCCTATTTATTATGGTGCTGTCGAGGGTCATGCAGGTAGTTCCTCATGTGGGATTTCTGGTCAGACTCACCAGCCACTTCTTCTTTCTGTGGGGCATGCAGAATGCTGTGTTATGGCTCCAGAATTCCCTATCAAGAGGGCTTGGGGACCAGGAAGTTGAGGATGGAATTGTAAACACAAGCTATGGTTCAATTCAGTGACAAACAGAAGGCACTTCCAGTTTGCAGTGGCTGATTCGAGACATCTAGCTCCTGAATAAGGGCAGATGTCAGATGTTTGCTCACGCAAGAGATTGTGTCTATGATGACCAAGAAATGGAGCAATGGCATCAAGAAGCCATGGAGGATTTCCCACACTGGGGCTTGTGAGATGCTCCAAACAGCAAGGTCTCCTTCAACCGGACAGAGGAGTCTGGTTTGTTTGCTCCAGGGTCCCCAATATGGAAAGGTTGGGTAGCAGAGTACTCCCTCATGGATGACTGGAAAGCACACCTTCATTGACCATTGTAGTTGAGGAACATGGCAGGTTCGATCTGCTGGCCCTGGAGCCAAGTTCCAAGGGGGCTGAGTTGACATGGAGTTTCATGCTGTTGGATCACAATGCTGGTTTGTATCCAGGGAGACGTTAGAAAGTTGGGGTGGTCAGGGGCCATGCAGGATTCTCCTACACTGAGTCTTGGACACAGCTACCAAGAGCAAGGTATCTTTCTGGGAACAGCAGGGGTTCTGTTGTGTTTCTCAGGGACCACATGTTGGAATATAAGTTGGTATTAGAGAACAGGCCTCTCAGGACGGGCGCCTGAAAACCTAAGCTAGGGTCAATGAAGTCCTTGGTGTATGTCACATTCAAACTTCTACTCAGGGCCTTTGACTTGAATGTCTGCCTGGAGACAAGTGCTCATTGTGTGTCAGAATGTGCATTTGGTTCCAGAGCTTTCTTTGAATTTGAGGTGGGCTCAGGGGCTTTGTACTTTGCTCCTAATCTTCAGGGTTTGGGCAACAGTGAAAGGCAGAGTTTCCTTTGGGAGGGTAGTCACAGTCTTCTGGTGTGGCACCAGAGGCCCAAGTCTGGATGGCATGAGGGCAGGATTTTGGAGACAGAAATCTGCCAATGCGAGCTAGGGTTAGGGTCAGGCCCGAGGTGATCACAGCCCTGATCTTTAGGATCTGAGGGCAGCTCATTGTGTAGTGAAATTAAGGTATCATGGAGGCGGTGGGTAGACTTTTCTGTCTGGATTGTGTGTCCAGAACGGTGGCCAAATGTAGGGATGGCTTCATGGGGCCATGGAACATTCTTCATCTCTGGGGTTTCTGCCCAGCTCCCAAGAGTTTGTGTCTCTGGGGGAAGGGAAGACTGCTGTTTTCCGTCTCAATGGATCCCACTAGAGGGATTCCAGAGACAGTTTCTGGGTCTCAGCGCCAGAAAACACCACCAAGTGTGAAGATTTGCCTCTAGGCACCTGGAAGGCCCACTCTGCCGGCTCCTGGTCCAGCTACCATGGGGGTTTGTTGGAAAGCAGGCTCACGCTGAGGATCACAAAGCCTGTTTGTGCCCAGGGCAGCTCCCATGTGTGGTCGTGGTCTCATGTCCATGCAGCTGGTTCCCACTCTGAGGGTAAAACACCCATCTCACCAGCCAGATTTCCTGCCATCAGGAAGGAGGTGTACCCTTGTTCTTCAGGTTCCCTCATAGGGTAGGATTTGAGCTAAGTGCTAGGCACAGATGCCTGAATATCCAGGTTGAGTAGAGATGACGGCTTTGGGCCACAACAAGTCCCATCTGTAGTATATGGGACCCACTGTCTGGGTGGCTGACTAAAGGTCGTGGTGCAGGCTGTGTCAGACAGAGCCTTAGTTCCCATGGTGGCCTATGACATTAGGGTGTCGTCGAGGGCCCTGCAGGTGGATCCTCATGTGGGGTTACTGGGCAGACTTACCAGGCTATTCTTCTTTCTTGGGGCAGGCAGAATGCTGCGTTGTGGCTACAGAATTTCCTATCAAGAGTGTTTGTGGACCAGGAGCATGAGGATGGAATGGTAAACACACGCTAATGTTAAATTCAGTGCCAAGCGAAAAACAGTTCCAATGTGCAGTGGCTGATTGGAGATATCCAACACCTGAGTAAGGGCGGATGTCAGATGTTTGCTCACACTGGAGTTTTTGTCTATGATGACCAACAAATGGAGGGGTGGCGTCAAGAGGCAATGGAGGATTTACCACGCTAGGGCTTCTGAGATGATCCAAACAGCAAGGTTTCCTTCTACCAGACAGGGGGAGTCTGTTTTTTTTTTTCTCCAGGGTCCCCCATGAGGGAAATTTGTGTAGCAGAGCACTCCCTCATGGATGCCTGGAAAGCACACCTGCATTGACCATTGCAGCTGAGGAACATGGCAGGTTTGTTGTGGTGGCTATGGGGTGTAGTTCCAAGGCCTTGAGTTGACATGGAGTCTCATGTAAATTGGGCACAATGCTGGTTTGTTACCAGGGAGATCTTAGAATGTGCTGGTGGCTAAGGGGCCATGCAGAGTTCATCTACCCTGACAGTTTGACACAGGTCCAAGAGCAAGTCTTTCTTCTGGGGACACGAGATGTTCTTTTGTTGGGCTCAGGGACGACATGTTTCATCATAGGTTGGTATTCCAGAACAGGTCACTGAGGACAGGTGCCTGAAAACCTCATCTAGGGTTCCAATGAGGTCCTAAGGACATGTCAGTATCAAACTTCTGACTCAGGACCATTGACATGGCTGCCTGCCTGGATGTAGGTGATGAGGGTGTATCAGACTGGGCATTGCATTCAGAGGGTTCACCAATATGCTAATTGGCTCAGGGGCCTTACAGGTTTCTCCTAATCTGGAGGGTTTGGGCAATTGTGGCCGTCAGAGTTTCCATGGGGATGGCAGGCACAGTCCTCTGGTGTGGCTCCAGAGACACCATCCTGAAGGGCAGGTGAGCCATGGTTTTGGGAATGAAGTCTTCAAACACAAATTCCGGTTAGGGTTAGTGGCACGGTGATCACAGGCCCAATGCATAGACCTTGAGGGCAGCTTGTGAGGAATTGTTATTAGGGTGACTCAAAGGCGGTAGCACAGGCTTTTCTATCTGAATTGTGTGTCCAGGATGGCCTCGGAATACAGGTGTGGTCTCATGGGTCCATGGGATATCATGACAGGGTTGCCCACTCTCTCCACTCTTATTCAACATAGTATTTGAAGTCCTAGCAACAGCAATCAGACAACAAGGAGAAATAAAATGTATCCAAATTGGCAATGAAGAAGTCAAACTCTCTCTTCACAGATGACATACTTTATATGGAAAACCCAAAAGACTCCACCCCAAAACTACTAGAACTCATACAGCACTTCAATAATGTGGGAGGATACAAAATCTTTGTACAAAAATCAGTGGTTTTCTTATCCTTTAACAATAAAAATACAGAAAGGGAAATTAGAGAATAAATTCCATTTACTACAGCTCCAAAACCATAAGATACCTGGGAATAATCCAAACCAAAGTGATAAGCAATCTATACTCAGGGAACTACAGAACACTCATGAAATAAATGGAAGAAAACCATAAAGATGGAAGACCATTCCATACTCGTGGATCAGAAGAATAAACAGTCTTTAAAAGTCTATACAACCTAGAGAAATCTATCCTTTTAATGCCATTCTGATCAAAATTCCTCCGGTATTTTTCAAAGAGCTGGAGCAAACAGAAGCCTAAAATTGGTGTGGAATCAGAGGAGATCCCGTATTGCTAAGGAAATGGCAAAAAGGAAAGAACGAAACTGGGTGCACCCTGTTGCCTGGTTTCAAGGGTTACTACAAAGCTGTGATCACCAAGACAGCAGGGGACTGGCATAAAAACAGGCCATTAAACCAGTGTAACAGAGTAGAGAGCTCAGATATGGACCATCAATCTATAGTCAAATAATTTTCAAGAAAGCAGGAAAAAATATACAAAGGAAAAAAAAAGTCTTTTCAATAAATGCTGCTGAGAAAATTGGGACAGCTTTGTGTAGATGAATGAAACTCGACCATTCTCTGACACCATACACAAAGAGAAACTCGAAATGGATAAAAGACCTCAACCTGAGGCAGGAATCCATCAGAATCTTGGAGGAGAAAATAGGCAGAAACCTCTTCAACATTGGCCATAGCAACTTCTTTCAAAATGTGTCTCCAAAGGCAAAGGAAAAAAATGTGAAGATGAACGTTTGGGACTTCATAAAGATCAAAAGCTTCTACACAGCAAAGGAAACAGTCAACAAAACAATGAGGCAACCCACGGAATTCGAGTAGATATTTGCAAATGACAGTACTGACAAAACCTTGATATCCAGGATCTATAAAGAATTCCTGAAACTCAACACACACAACACAGATAATCCTATTAAAAAATGGGCAGAAGATACAAAGAGACATTTCTCCAATGAAGACATACAAATGGCTATCAGACACATTAAAAAATGTTTGTCATCACTAGCCATCAGGGAGATGCAAACTAAAACCACATTGAGATATCACCTTACACCAGTTAGAATGGCCTTAGAAAGATAGGAATCAACATGTGTTGGAGAGGATGTGGAGAAAGGGGAACCCTCTTACACTGATGGTGGAAAAGCAAGTCGGTGCAGCCACTCTGGAGAACAGTGTGGAGATTACTCAAGAAATTAAAAATAGAACTTCCCTAAGACCCTGCAATTGCACTACTGGGTATTTACCCCCAAAGAAACAGATGGAGTGAAAAGAAGGGCCATCTCTACCCCCAAATTTATAGAAGCAATGTCCATGGTCGCCAAACAGTGGATAGAACCAAGATGCCCTTCAATGGATGATTGGATAAGGAATATGTGGTCCATATACACTACAGAGTATTAGGCCTCCATCAGAAAGGATGAATACCTAACATATGTAGCTACATGAATGGGACTGGAAGAGATTCTGCTGAGTGAAATAAGTTAAATAAGTCAAGCAGAGAGAATCAATTATCATAAGGTTCCACTTATGTGTGGAGCATAACAAATAGCATGGAGGACAAGGGGAGTTAGAGAGGAAAAGGGAGTTTGGGGAAATTGGAAGGGGAGGTGAACCATGAGAGACTATGGACTCTGAAAAACAATCTTAGGGTTTTGAAGTGGCGGGGGTGTGGGAGGTTGGGTACCAGGTGGTGGGCATTATAGAGAGCACAAATTGCATGGAGCACTGGGTGTGGTGAAAAAATAATAAGTACTGTTTTTCTGAAAATAAATCAATTGGAAAAGAAAAAAAAAAGCAAATGGGGGCATCACATTTCCTGATTTTAAGCTTTACTACAAAGCTATGATAACCAAGACAGCATGGTACTGGCAAAAACATAGACATATAGACCAGTGGAACAGAGTAGAGAGCCCTGATATGGACCCTCAACTCTATGGTCAAATAATCTTAGACAAAACAGGAAAAAATATACAGTGGAAAAAAGACAGTCTCTTCCATAAATGGTGCAGAGAAAACTGGGCAACTATACGTAGAAGAATGAAACTGGACCATTGTCTTACACCGCACACAAAGATAAACTCAAAATGGATAAAAGACCTCAATGTGAGACAAAATCCATCAGAATCATAGAGGAGAATATAAGCAGTAATCTCTTCGATGTCAGCCACAGCAACTTCTTTCAAGATATGTCTCCAAAGGGAAAGGAAACAAAAGCCAAAATAAACTTCTGGGACTTCATCAAAATCTAAACCTTCTGCATAGCAAAGGAAACAGTCAACAAAACAAAGAGCAACCCAAGGATTGCGAGAAGATACTTGCAAATGACAGGACAGACAAATGGTTGATATCCAGGACCTATAAAGAACTCCTCAAACTCAACACACACAAAACAGACAATCATATTTTTAAAATGGGCAGAAGATATGAAGAGACACTTCTCCAATGAAGACATAAAAATGGCTATCAGACACATGAAAGAAAAGGTTCATCATCATTAGCCATCAGACTGATGCACATTAAAACCTCATTGAGATACCACCTTACACCAGTTAGAACAGCCAAAATAAGCAAGACAGGAAACAACATGTGTTGGAGAGGATGTGGAGAAAGGGGAACCCTTTTACACTGTTGGTGGGATTGCAAGTTGGTGCAGCCTCTTTGGAGAACAGTGTGGAGATTCCTCAAGAAATTAAAAACAGAACTTCCCTATGACCCTGCAATTGCACTCCTGGGTATTTACCCCAAAGATACAGATGTCGTGAAAAGAAGGGCCATCTGTACCCTAATGTTTATAGCAGCAATGGCCACAGTCGCCAAACTATGAAAGAACCAAGATGCCCTTCAACGGACGAATGGATAAGGAAGATGTGGTCCATATACACTATGGAGTATTATGCCTCCATCAGAAAGGATGAATACCCAACTTTTGTAGCAGCATGGACGGGACTGGAAGAGATTATGCTGAATGAAGAAAGGCAGAGAGAATCAATTATCATATGGTTTCACTTATTTGTGGAACATAACAAATATCATGGAGAACAAGGGGTCTTAGAGAGGAGAAGGGAGTTTGGGGGAATTGGAAGGGGAGGTGAATCATGAGAGACTATGGACTCTGAAAAACAACCTAGGGGTTTGAAGTGGCGGGGGGTGGGATCTTGGGGTACCAGGTGGTGGGTATTATAGAGGGCACAGATTGCATGGAGCACTGGGTTGGTGAAAAAAATAATGAATACTGTTTTTCTGAAAATAAAGAAATTAATTTAATTAAAAAAAAAACATTGTTAAAATGTTATACTGGAGACAAGATGGCGGAGAAGTAGGAGGAGGCTCCCTTTCAACCTGGACCCTACTTCTATTGAACTCCACTCACCGACAAAATCAGACTGAGACCCGAATTATACACATCTGGATCTCTACCAGAGCAGAAAACGCCAGTGGGCAGGTAAAGCAGAGTGGGAAAGTCGGACTGATATCGGAAGATAAACAAAAGTGGGAGGGTGCTACCAGAGGTGACCCACTGGAAAGTAATATCCCAATACGAGAGTGCCCTGCGTCTGGGGACCAGCATTATCTCAGAAGTATGGTAGAAAGCACTCAAGAAGAGCAAGGGATCACTGGGAAGAAATTGCAGGAATCGGGGTGTTAGGGTCAGGGGCTTAAGTCCCCAGACCCAGGACAGCCATCCCTGGTGCAGAGCCAGAAAGAGTGCGGCAGAGAAACCAGGTCTTGGTCCCTGAACCACCAGCAAGCTGGCCTGAGAGCGTGTGGTGCCCAGCTCCCATGAGGGGCTGGGAGCCTCGCCAGCCAACAGAAGCACAGCTTTTTTGCAGTCCCCATGCAAGTGCCCTGCCATGCCATCAGAGTCCGAGTCGTGCCCTGCGCCCTCCAGAGAGAGAGGTGGCACAGGCACCAGCCTGGTGCTCTCGGACCTGGAAATACCAGGCACTCCCAGCTTGTGCCAGTGGGAAAATCTCAGTGTGCGATTGCTGCTTGGAACTTCTCTGGCAGTCTGGAGCTGCCCAGACAGCGGCCACTGCTGTGGTTTTGGTACAAGCAAAAAATCTTGAGTCCCCAGGGAACGCGACTGGGAACCTGCTCTGCCAGTGTTGAAGGGGGATTTTATTTGGGCTCTTTGGACAGATTGAGGCTTCTCTCTGAGACGGAGGACAGGGTACAGTTTGCTTTCCTCTAAACCTACAAAAACCATCAAAAGCCCTCAAGGCAAGAGAGAAAAACAAAAGTGAACAAATATAAAAACCTCCAGAGAACAAAAGCCTGAAAAAAACAGTTTCCTAAGAGCACACCCCCTTGAGGGGGGTGGGAGGACTTAACTCAGAGAATATCATTGACTGAAATCCCACGTGGCAGGCCCCTCCCCCAGAAAACCAACCAGGAAAGGAAAAAAAAAAAAAAGACAACAAGAGAGCAACCACCACTACTTCATAGGACAATTTTTATTATTAATTTGTTCCCACTATCCTGGCTCATTTTATTAAAGATAATTTTTTATTATTATATAGAAAATTTTTTAACCTATTTACCGTCACAGTGAGATGTCCAGTACATCAAATTCCATAATAACCTTCTAACCTGAACTTTTTGATACATACACCTGTGTTTTCCTTTTGCATTTCTGTTTTTTAAATTTATTTTTTTTTAATTTTAGTTTAGTTTAGTCTAGTTTATTCCTTTTTTTAATTTTTATTTTCTAATATTCATATAGAATTAAACTTCAAGGTAATCCCCTTTCCCCAATCAAAGCCACCCCTATAGGTAAAACAATTCCTAATCCCCATTTATCTTAGGAAAGTGGAGTCTTTAACAAATACATCAAGATACATCCGGAAAAAAACAAAAACAAAAAAACAAAAAAACAAAAAACTTCCTCACCCACACTGAGAATTTACAACCACTCTACAATCTTTTTCTTCCACCAGTATTTCTGTGTTGTTTTTTATTTATATATTTGACAAAGAGAGATCACAAGTAGGCAGAGAGGCAGGCAGAGAGAGAGAGAGAGAGAGAGGAAGCAGGCTCCCTGCTGAGCAGAGAGCCCGATGTGGGACTCGATCCCAGGACCCTGAGATCATGACCTGAGCCGAAGGCAGCGGCTTAACCCACTGAGCCACCCAGGCGCCCCTATTTGTGTTTTTGTGTTTGTCCTGATAGTATATAAATCTTACACTCGGGGTTCTTTCTGATGAGGTTATTCCTTTATTTGCATTTATATATGCAAATATATATATATATATATATATATATATATATATATATATATATAATTTTCTCTTCTCATATACTTTTATCAGTCTTTTTGTTTGTCTGTTTTTGTTTGTAAACTTCATAAATCTTACCTTGGAACCCATTTGGGCTGAACCTTCTCGTTTATCTCACCTTTCATTCTTGTCTCTCTCCCTCTCTCTTTTTTTCTTTTCCTTTTCTTTTTCCTCTCATGTGGGTGGGTAACTCTGATTGATCAGAAGCGTTCCAGGGTGCACCTTGACTGCACCACTGTCGATACATCCAGCTACACCCATTCAGCCATCTCTCACCAAAATGACTAGGAGGAGGAATGCCCAAAAGAAGAAAAATACAAAAAATGGACCTTCTGCAACAGAGCTAATGGCTATCAACATAGACAATGTGTCAGAAAGAGAATTCAGGCTAACAATTATCCAAGAAATAGCTAGGTTGGAGAAAGCCATGAGTGACCAAAAGGAAATGATTAGAGCCGAACTTAAAACGACCAGAGATCACGTTTTCAATATTAGGGAATAGCTGAAAACTAACAGGGATGAGCTTCACAATGCTCTCAATGAGTTCCACTCTAATCTAAATTCTCTGAAAGCTAGAGTAACTGAGACAGAAGTTAGAATTAGTGATCTGGAGAATGAACAGATAGAGAAAAAGTATCAGGAGGAAGCCTTAAACAAACACCTTAGAGCCATGAAAACAGAATCACAGAAATAAATGATGCCATGAAATGTTCCAACGTCAGAATTATTAGAATCCTTGAAGGAGAGGAGAAAGAAAGAAGTCTAGAAGATATGGTGGAACAAGTTCTTCATGAAAATTTTCTGAATCTCGTGAATGGAACCAGCATTCCTGTACTAGAGGCCGAACGGTTTCCCCCCAAGATTACAGATTCTCAAAAGTCCTCGAGACACCTAGTAGTAAGAATGAAGAAATATAATTGTAGGCAGAACCTCTTGAAAGTAGCTAGGACAAAGAAGATCCTTACGTACAGAGGAAAGCCCATCAGAATAATGTCAGACCTCTAAACAGACACCTGGAAAGCCAGAGAGAACTGGCAAGATATATTCAGGGCATTGAATGAGAAGAACATGCAGCCAAGAATACTTTACCCAGCAAGACTGACATTCAAAATGGATGGAGAGATAAAGAGTTTCCAAGACCGGCAAGACTTAAAAGACTATGCTACCACCAAGCCGACACTGCTGGAAATATTAAGGGGGGTTCTAAGAAAGAGTAAAAATCCTAAGAATAGCATGGAAGAGAAATATAAAGACAATCTACAGAAAGAAAGACTTCAAAGGTAACTCGATGTCAATAAAAATGTATCGATCAATAATCAATCTCAATGCGAATGGCCTAAATGTGCCCATAAAACAGCACAGGGTTGCAGATTGGATAAAACGACAGAACCCATCCATATGTTCTCTACAAGAGACCCATTTTGAACCTAAAGATACACCCAGACTGAAAGTGAAGGGACGGAGAAGCATCTTTCATGCCAATGGGCCTCAAAAGAAGGCCGGGGTAGCGTTTCTCATATAAGATAAATTAGATTTTAAACTAAAGGCTGTAGTCAGAGATACAGAAGGACACTACATAATTCTTAAAGGGACAATCCACCAAGATGATCTAATAATTGTAAATATCTATGCCTCCAATATGGGAGCATTCAATTACATAAGAAAACTGTTAATCAAGAAAAAGGGTCATATTGATATGAATACACTAATCATAGGAGATCTTAACATGCCTCTCTCAGAAATAGATCATTAAAGCAGAAAATCAATAAAGAAACAAGAGCATTGAATGACACACTGGACCAGATGGACCTTATAGATATATACAGAACATTCCACCCTAAAACAACAAAATACTCATTCTTCTCAAGTCCACATGGAGCCTTCTCAAGAATAGACCACATACTGAGTCACAAAACAGGACTCAACTGATACCAAAAGACTGAGATTATTCCTTGCACATCCTCAGATCATAATGCTTTGAAACTGGAGCTCAATCACAAGGAAAAGTTCAGAAGGAACTCAAACACCTGGAGGCTAAAGACCACCTTGCTTAAGAATGCTTGGATCAACCAGGAGATCAAAGAAGAACTGAAACAAATGGAAACCAATGAGAATAAAGACACTTCGATCCAAACCCTATGGAATACAGCAAAAGTGGTCCTAAGGGGGTAATACATAGCCATCCAGGCATCCCTCAAACAAACAAACAAACAAACAAGCAAAAAAACTGAAAAATCCAGAGCACAGCAGCTGTCTTTCCACCTTAAAGAACTGGAGAATCAACAACAAAACAAACCAACTGCACACACAAGAAGGGAAATAATCAAGATTAGAGCTGAGATCAATGAGGTAGAAACCAGAGATACAGTAGAACATATCAGTGAAACTAGAAGCTGGTTTTTTGAAAGAATCAATAAGATCGATAAACCATTGGCCACACTAATCCAAAAGAAAAGAGAGAAAGCTCAAATTCATAAAATTTTGAATGAAAAGGGAGAGATCACAACGAACACCAAGGAAATAGAATCAACTATCAGAAGTTATCAACAGTTATATTCCAATAAGCTAAGCAACCTAGATGAAATGGATGCATTCCTGGAAAACTATAAACTCCTAAAATTGAACCAGGAAGAAATTGACAATCTGAAGACCAATATCTAGTAATGAGGTTGAAGCGGTGATCAAAAACCTCCCAAAAAACAAAAACCCAGGCCCTGATGGATTCATTTGGGAATTCTATAAAACATTCAAAGAAGAAATAACACCTATTCTCCTTAAACTGTTTCAAAAAATTGAAGCAGAGAGAGGTCGACAAGATGGCAGTGAAGTAGGAGGAGATGGCTTTTCAACCTGTACCCCAAAGTGAGCTGATTACCTACCAAAGAACTCCAATCACCCATGAAATCACCCTGAGATCAGTATTATGCACGTCTGGATCTCTACAGGGGCAGAAGACACCAGTGGGCAGGTAACACGGAGTGGGAATGGGGGACTGATATCAGAAGATAAACAAAAGGGGGAGGGAGCCACCAGAGGCGACCAGTTGGAAAGTAATACCCCAATAGGAGCGAGAGTGCCCTGCATCTGGGGACCAGCATTAACTTGGAGACTGGTGGAAAGCACTCCAAAATAGCTAAGAATCTCGGGGGGGGGGAATTGTGGGAATCAGGATGGCTAGCAACAGGGGCTTAAGTCCCTGGTCCCAGGACAGCCTCCCCTGGTGCTAAGCCAGAGAGAGTGCAGCCAAGAAACCAGGTCTTGGTCCCTAAGCTGCCAGCACACCTGAGAATGCATGGGTTCTGGCTCCTGTGGGGGGATGGGAGCCACGATGGATGGCAGAATGCATGAGCCCTGCTATAGAGCCTGATATACTCCCCTGACAGAGGTATAAAGGCCCAGCCAGTGCCCTTTCATATGCGCCATTGTTTCAGAGCCTGCATCAAATTCTCCCCTGAGAGAGGTGCGTGAAGGCCCAATCTGGTGCTCTCGGATCTGCACCTTGTTCTCAGAGCCTGAGACCTGCGCGTGAACCTCAGCCACCCCTGAAATTGGTGCATGCAAGCCGGGCGCTCTTAGACCCAGAAAGACCAGGCACACCCAGCCCAGGCCAGCAGGAATATCTCAGTGTGTGACTGCTGCTTGGAACCTTTCTGGCAGTATGGAGCTTCCCAGACAGCCGCCACTTCCTTGGCTTTGGGTACCCCAGGGACAGCGACTTGAAACCTGCTCTGCCAGTGGCCCATGGGGAACTTACTTAGACACTGCAGCCAGACCGAGGCTTCTCTCTGAGGGAGAGATCAGGGTGTGGTTTATTTTCCTCTAAAACTACAAAAACCATCAAAAGCAGTCAAAGTGAGAAAAAAAGTGAATAAACATAAAAACCTCCAGAGAACAAAAGTCTGAAAAAAAAAAACAGTTTCCTCAGAGCCCACCACCTTGAGGGGGGCAGGAGAACTTAATGCAGGGAACATCACTGACTGAAAACCCACGTGGCAGGCCCCTCCCCCAGAAAACAAATGAAGAAAGAAAAAAAAAAGAGAGAAAAAAAATAAAAAATGACTACAAGAGAACAACCACTACTTCATAGGAAAAGTTTTCTTTTTCATTCATTCCCACTATTCTGGTATATATATATATGTAATTTTATTAACCTATTTACCATCACAGCGAGCTGTCCAGTACATCAAATTCCATAATAACTTTCTAACCAGAACTTTTTGATACATACACCTATGTTTTCCTTTTGCATTTCTATTTTTTTATTCCTACATTTTTTTATGTTTTAGTGTAGTTTAGTTTTTTTCCTTATTTTTATCTTCTATTATTCATATAGAGTTAAACTTCAAATTAGTCCCCTTTCCCCAATCAATAATACCCCTATAGGTGACTAATTTTTAATACTCCTTTATCTTAGGAAAGTTGAGTCCTTTAACAAAGATATCAAGATACATCCAGGAAGAATTAAAACAAACTTCCTCGCACACACTGAGAATTTATAACCACTCTCCAATCTTTATCATCCACCAGTGTTTCTGTGTTTTGGTGTTTGTCCTGATAGTATATAAATCTTACACGTGGGGTTCTTTTTGACGAGGTTCTTCCTTTTTTTGTATATATATATATATATATATATATATATATATATATATATATATTTTCTCTTGTCATATACCTTTATCAGTCTTTTTGTTTGTCTAATTCATAAATCTTACCTTGGGGCCCATTTGGGCTGAAATTTCTCTTTAATTGTCCCTTTCTTTCCTGTCTCTCTATCTCTTTTTTTTGTTTTTTTCTTTTTCTTTTTCTTTTCTTTTGTCTCTCATTTGGGTGGGGAATCCTGATTGTTCAGAAGTGTTCCAGGGTGCACCTTGACTGCACCATGGTTGATACATCCAGCTACATCTGTTCAGTCATCTCTCACCAAAATGACTAGGAGGAGGAATGACCAACAGAAGAAAAATACAGGGGATGGACCTTCTGCACTAGAGCTAATGGCTATCAACATAGACAATATGTTGGAAAGAGAATTCAGGTTAACAATAATCCAGGCAATAGCTAGTTTGGAGAAAGGCATGGATGACCAAACATAATTGATTAGGGCCAAGCTGAAAGCAATGAGACATGATGTTCACAATGTTAGGGCAGAGCTTAAAGCTACCAGGGAGGAGGTCCACAATGCTCTCAATGAGTTCCAATCTAATCTAAACTCTCTCAAAGCTGGGGTAACTGAGACAGAAGATAGAATTAGTGATCTGGAGGACAAACAGATAGAGAGAAAGGATCAGGAGGAGGCCTGGAACAAACAGCTTAGAAATCACGAAAACAGAATCAGGGAAATAAATGATGCCATGAAACGTTCCAACCTCAGAATTACTGGAATCCCTGAAGGGGAGAAGAAAGAAAGATCTAGAAGATATAGTGGAACAAGTCCTTCAAGAAGATTCTCCCAATCTCGCGAATGGAACCAGAATTCATGTACTGGAGGCTAAACGGTCTCCAACCAAGATTATACATTCCAAAAAAAAAAAAAAAACACGACACCTGATAGTCAAATTGAGGAATTATAATTGTAGGTATAATCTCATGAAAGCTACTAGGGCAAAGAGGCTCCTTACTTACATAGGAAAGCCCATCAATATAACATCAGACCTGTCCACAGAAGCCTGGCAAGCCAGAAAAGGCTGGCAAGATATATTCAGGGCACTAAATGAGAAGAACATGCAGCCAAGAATACTTTATCCATCAAGACTGACATTCAGAATGGATGGAGATATAAATAGTTTCCAAGACCGGCAAGACTTAAAAGACTATGCTACCACCAAGCCGACACTGCTGGAAATATTAAGGGGGGTTCTATAAAAGTCTAAAAATTCTAAGAATAGCATGGAAGAGAAATATAGAGACAATCTACAGAAAGAAAGACTTCAAAGGTAACTCGATGTCAATAAAAACGTATCTATCAATAATCAATCTCAATGCGAATGGCCTAAATGCGCCCATAAAACAGCACAGGTTTGCAGATTGGATAAAACGACAGAACCCATCCATATTTTCTCTAGAAGAGACCATTTTGAACCTAAAGATACACCCAGACTGAAAGTGAAGGGACGGAGAAGCATCTTTCATGCCAATGGGCCTCAAAAGAAGGCCGGGGTAGCGATTCTCATATCAGATAAATTAGATTTTAAACTAAAGGCTGTAGTCAGAGATACAGAAGGACACTACATAATTCTTAAAGGGACAATCCACCAAGATGATCTAACAATTGTAAATAACTATGCCTCCAATATGGGAGCATCCAATTACAAAAGAAAATGTTAATCAAGATAAAGAATCATATTGATATGAATACACTAATCATAGGAGATCTTAACATGCCTCTCTCAGAAATAGACAGATTATTGAAGCAGAAAATCAATAAAGAAACAAGAGCATTGAATGACACATTGGAACAGATGGATCTCATAGATATATTCCGAACATTCCACCCTAAAACAAAAGAATACTCATTCTTCTCAAGAGCACAGGGAACCTTCTCAAGAATAGACCACAAGCTGGGTCATAAATCAGGACTAAACTGATATCAAAAGACTGAGATTTTTCCCTGCATATTCTCAGATCATAATGCTCTGAAACTGGAGCTTAATCACAAGGAAAAGTACAGAAGGAACTCAAACACCTGGAAGCTAAAGACCACCTTGCTTAAGAATGCTTGGATCAACCAGGAGATTAAAGAAGAACTGAAACAAATGGAAACCAATGAGAATAAAGACACTTCGATCCAAACCCTATGGGATACAGCAAAGGCGGTTCTAAGGGGGAAATACATAGACATCCAAGCCTCCCTCAAAAGTTTGAAAAATCCAGAATACACCAGCTGTCTCTACACCTTAAAGAACTGGAGAATCAACAAAAAAATCAAACCAACTTTACACATAAGAAGAGAAATAATCAAGATTAGAGCTTAGATCAATAAGGTAGAAACCAAAGATACAGTAGAACGTATCAATGAAACTAGAAGTTGGTTTTTTTGAAAGAATCAAGAAGATCAATAAGGCACTGGCCACACTAATCCAAAAGAAAAGAGAGAAAGCCCAAATTCACAAAATTATAAATGAAAACGGAGAGATCACAACTAACAACGAGGAAGTAGAAACAATCATCAGAAGTTATTATCAATAGTTATATGCCAATAAGCTTAGCAACCTTGATGAAATGGATGCATTCTTGGAAAACTATAAACTTCCAAAATTGAACCAGGAAGAGATCGACAACCTGAATCGTCCAATATCTAGTAATGAGATATAAGCAGTGATCAAAAACCTCCCAAGAAACAAGAGCCCAAGACCTAATGGATTGCTTGGGGAACTCTACCAGACTTTCAAAGAAGAAATAACATCTATTCTCCTGAAGCTGTTTTCAAAAAATTGAAGCAGAAGGAAAACTTACAGACTCTTTCTATGAAGCTAGAATTACCCTGATCCCCAAACCAGGCAAAGACCCTACCAAAATGGATAATTTCAGACCAATATCACTGATGAATATGGATGTTAAGATTCTCAACAAGACCTTTGCAAACAGGGTCAAACAGCACATTAAAAAGATTATCTACCATGACCAGGTGGGATTCATCCCTGGGCTACAAGGATGGTTCAACATTCATAAATCAATCAATGTCATTGAAAAAATTAATATGAGAAGAGAGAAGAAACACATGGTCCTCTCAATCAATGCAGAAAAAGCACTTGAAAAAATCCAGCATCCATTCGTGATTAAAACGCTGCAAAGTATAGGGATAGAGGGAACATTCCTGAACTTTATCATATCTATCTATGAAAGACCCACAGCAAATATCATCCTCAATGGGAAAAAGCTTGCAGACTTCCCGTTGATATCAGGATCACAAGGATGCCCACTCTCACCAGTCTTGTTCAACATAGTATTAGAAGTCCTAGCAACAGCAATCAGACAACGAAGAAAGACAAAAGGTATCCAAATTGGCACTGAAGAAGTCAAACTCTCTCTCTTTGCAGATGACATGATTCTTTATATGGAAAACCCAAAAGACTCCACCCCCAAACTACTAGAACTCATACAGCAATTCAGCAACGTGGTAGGATACAAAGTCAATGTATCCTGTATCCACAGAAATCAGTGGCTTTTTTATGCACTAATAATGAAAATACAGAAAGGGAAATCAGAGAATCATTCCATTTACTATAGCAATAAGAACCATAAGATACCTGGGAATAATCCTAAACAAAGAGATAAATGTTCTGTACTCAAGGAACTACAGAATTCTCATGAAAGAAATTGAAGAAGACCCTGAAAGATGATAGACCATTCCATGCTCTTGGATCGGAAGAATAAACATTGTTACAATGTTGATAATGCCTGGAGCAATCTATACTTTTAATGCTATTCCAATTAAAATTACACCAGTATTTTTCAAAGAGCTGGAGCAAATAATCCAAAAATTTGTATGGAATCAGAAGAGATCCCGAATCACTAAGGAAATTTTGAAAAACAAAAATAAAATGGGGGGGGGGCATGACAATACCTGATTTCAAGCTTTACTACAAAGCTTTGATCACCAAGACAGCATGGAACTCACATAAAAACAGACACACAGACCAGTGTAACAGAGTAGAGAGCCCAGATATGGACCCTCAACTATATGGTCAAATAATCTTCGACAAAACAGGAAAAAATATACAGTGGTAAAAAGTCAGTCTCTTCAATAAATGGTGCTGGGAACAATAGGCAGCTATATGTATAAAAATGAAACTCGACCATTCCCTTACACTGTACACAAAGATAAACTCAAAATGGATAAAAGATTTCAATGTGAGGCAGGAATCCATTAGAATCCTAGAGAAGAACATAGGCAGAAATCTCTTTGAGATCAGCCACAGCAACTTCTTTCAAGATATGTCTCCAAAGGCAAGGGAAACAAAAGTTAAAATGAACTTTTGGGGCTTCATCAAAATCAAAAGCTTCTGCACAGCAAAGGAAACAGTCAAGAAAACAAAGAGGTAACCCACGGAATGGGAGAAGATATTTGCACATGACAGTACAGTCAAAAGGTTGATATCCAGGATCTATAAAGAACTCCTCAAACTTAACACACACAAAACAGACAATCATATCAAAAAATGGGCAGAAGATATGACAAGACACTTCTCCAATGAAGACGTACAAATGGCTATCAGACACATGAAAAATGTTCATTATCACTAGCAAATTAATACCACATTGAGATATCACCTTACACCAGTTAGAATGGCCAAAATTAGCAAGACAGGAAACAATATGTGTTGGAGGGGATGTGGAGGAATGTGAACCCTCTTCCACTGTTGGTTGGAATGCAAGTTGGTGCAGCCTCTTTGGAGAACAGTGTGGAGATTTCTCAAGAAATAAAAAAATATAACTTCTCTATGACCCTGCAATTGCACTCCTGGGTATTTACCCCAAAGATACAGATGTTGTGAAAAGAAGGGCCATCTGTACCCCAATGATTATAGCAGCAATGGCCACGGTCACCAAACTGTGGATAGAACCAAGATGCCCTTCAATGGACGAATGGATAAGGAAGATGTGGTCCATATACACTATGGAGTATTATGCCTTCATCAGAAAAGACGAATACCAAAGTTTGGTAGCAACATGGATGGGACTGGAAGAGATAATGCTGAGTGAAATAAGTGAAGCAGAGAGAGTCATTTCTCATATGGTTTCACTTATTTGTGGAGCATTACAAATAGCATGGAAGACATGGGGAGATAGAAAAAGGGAGTTGAGGGAAATTGGAAGGGGAGGTGAACCATGAGAGACTATGGACTCTGAAAAAAAATCTGAGGGGTTTGAAGTGGCAGGGGGTGGGACGTTGGGGTACCAGGTGGTGGGTTATTATAGAGGGCATGGATTGCATGGAGCACTGGGTGTGGTAAAAAAATTAATAAATACTGTTATGCTGAAAATAAATAAATTAATTAAAAACTGAGGGTTTTGAAGGGGCGGGGGTTGGGAGGTTGGGGTACCAGGTGGTGGGTATAATAAAGGGCATGGATTGCATGGAGCGCTGGGTGTGGTACAAGAACAATGAATACTGTTATGCTGAAAATAAATTAATAAAATTAAAAAAAACATCCGTTGGGAAAAAAATATCTATACTGCCTAGTGCAATCGATCCTTTTAATGCCATTTGGATAAAAATTCCACCGGTATCATTCAAAGACCTGGATCAAACACATGCCTAAAATTTGTGTGGAATCAGAAAAGTCCCCGTATTGCTAAGAAATGCCAAAAGAAAAATAAAACTGGGAGCATAATGTTGCCTGATTTCAAGGGTTACTATGATGATGTGATCATCAAGGCAGCATGGGGCTGGCATAAAAACAGACACATAGACCACTAAAACGGTGTAGAGAGTTCAGATAGGGATCATCAGCACTATGGTCAAATAGTCTTCAAGAAATCAGGAAAAAAATATACAGTGGAAAAATGACAGTCTCTTCAATAAATGGTGTTTGGAAAGCTGGGCAGCTATATGTAGAAGAATGAAAGTCGACCATCCTCTTACACCATACACAAAGATAAACTCATAATGGATAAAAGACTTCAATGTGAGACAGGAATCCATCAGAATCCTAGAGGAGAACATAGACATTAACCTCTTCAACACTGGCCATAACAACTTCTTTCAAGGTATGTCTCAAAGACAAAGAAAACAGAAGTGAAGAAGTACTTTTGGGACTTCATCAGGATAAAATACTTCTGCACAGCAAAGGAAACTGTCAATGAAACAAAGAGGCAACCCACAGATTGCGAGAAGATATTTGCAACAGTACAGACAAAAGGTTGATATCTAGGTTCTATAAAGAACTCCTCAAACTCAACACACACAAAACAGAAAATCATATAAAAAATCGGACAGAAGATAGGAACAGACACCTCTCCAATGAAGACATAGAAATGGCTATCAGACACATGAAAAAATGTTCATCATCACTAGCCAACAGGGAAATGCAAATTAAAACCACATTGAGATAGAACCTTACACCAGATAGAATGGCCAAAATTAGCAAGACAGGAAACATGTGTTGGGGAGGATGTGGGGAAAGGGGAAACCTCTTACACTGCTGTCCGGAATACAAGTTGGTACAGGCACTTTGGATAAAAGAATGGAGATTCCTCAAGAAATTAAAAACAGAGTTTCCCTATGACCTTGCAATTACACTACTTGGTATTTACCACAAAGATACAGATGTAGTGAAAAGAAGGGCCATCTGTACCCCAATATTTAGAACAGCAATAGCCATGGTCGCCAAACTGTGGATAGAACCAAGATGCTCTTCAAAGGACAAAAGAATAAGGAAGATGTGGGCCATATACACTATGGAGTATTATGCCTCCATCAGAAGTAATGAATACCCTACTTTTGTAGCAACATGGACGGGACTAGAAGAGATTCTACTGCGTGAAATAAGTCAAGCAGAGAGTGTCAATTATCATATGGTTTCACCTATGTGTGGAGCACAACAAATAGCATGGAGGACAAGGGGAGATGGATAGGAGAAGGGAGTGGAGGGAAATTGGAAGGGGGGGTGAACCATGAGAGACTATGGACTCTGAAAATGAATTGGAGGGATTTAAGGGGCAGAGGGTTGGGGGGTTGTGGGAAACAAAAGGTGAGTATTATAGAGGGCATGGATTGAATGGAGCACTGGATGTGGTTCTAAAACAATAAATAGGGTTACACTGAAAAGAGATTTAAAAAATGAACAGTTGTATGCCAATAAGCTAGGCCCCCTGGGTGAAATGGATGTATTCCCAGAAAACTATACAATCCCAAAATTGAACCAGGAAGACAGTCACAACTTGCATAGACCGTTAACCAGTAACGGTATTGAAGTCATGACCAAAAACCTCACAAAAGTTCCATCCACGTCCTCTGTTGATGGACATCTAGGTTCTTTCCATAGTTTGGCTATTGTGGACAGTGCTGCTAAAAACATTCTGCTGCATGGTCCCCTTCGGATCACTACATTTGTATCTTTTGGGCAAATACCCAGTAGTGCAATTGCTGGGTCATAGGGTAGTTCTATTTTCAACATTTTGAGGAACTTCCATGCTGTTTTCCAGAGTGGTTTCACCCGCTTGCATTCCCACCAACAGTGGAGGAGGGCTCCCCTTTCTATGCATCCTCGCCAGCATCTGTCATTTCCTGACTTGTTAATTTTAGCCATTCTGACTAGTGTGAGGTGATATCGCATCGTGGCTTTAATTTTTATATCCCTGATGCCGAGTGATATGGAGCACTTTTTCATGTGTCTGTTGGCCATCTGGATGTCTTCTTTGCAGAAATGTCTGTTCATGTTCTCTGCCCATTTGTTGATTGGATTATTTGTTCTTTGGGTGTTGAGTGTGCTAAGCTCTTAACAGATTCGGACACTAGCTCTTTATCCGATATGTCATTTGCAAATATCTTCTCCCATTCTGTCAGTTGTCTTTTGGTTTTGTTAACTGTTTCCTTTGCTGTGCAAAAGCTTTTGATCTTGATGAAATCCCAATAGTTCATTTTTGCCCTTGCTTCCCTTGCCTTTGGCGATGTTCCTAGGAAGATGTTGCTGCTGCTGAGGTTGAAGAGGTTGTTGCCTGTGTTCTCCTCAAGGATTTTGATGTATTCCTTTCTCACATCGAGGTCCTTCATCCATTTTGAGTCTATTTTTGTGTGTGGTGTAAGGAAATGGTCCAATTTCATTTTGCTGCATGTGGCTGTCCAATTTTCGCAACACCATTTATTGAAGAGACTTTTTTCCATTGGACATTCTTTCCTGCTTTGTCGAAGTTTAGTTGACCATAGAGTTGAGGGTCTAGTTCTGGGTTCACTGTTCTGTTCCATTGATCTGTGTAACTGTTTTTCTGCCAGTACCATGCTGTCTGGATGATGAAAGCTTTGTAATAGAGCTTGATGTCTGGAATTGTGATGCCACCAACTTTGGCTTTTTTTTTTCAATATTCCTTTGGCTATTCGAGGTCTTTTCTGGTTCCATGTAAATTTTAGGATTATTTGTTCCATTTCTTTGAAAAAGATGGATGGTACTTTGATAGGAATTGCATTAAATGTGTAGATTGCTTTAGGTAGCACAGATATTTTCACAATATTTATTCTTCCAATCCAGGAGCATGGAACATTTTTCCATTTCTTTGAGTCTTCCTCAATTTCTTCCATGAGTACTTTATAGTTTTCTGAATATAGATTCTTTGCCTCTTTGGTTAGGTTTATTCCTAGGTATCTTATGATTTTGGGTGCAATTGTAAATGGGACTAGAGGGTATCATGCTTAGAAAAATAAGTCAAGCAGAGAAAGATAACTACCATATGATCTTCCTGATATGAGGAGGTGGAGATGCAATAGGCGGGAGAGGTTAAGGGGTAGGAGAAGAATAAATGAAACAAGATGGGATTGGGAGGGAGACAAACCATAAGTGATTCTTAATCTCATGAAACAAACTAAGGGTTGCTGGGGGGAGGGAGGTTGGGTGAAGAGGGGCTGGGTTATGGACATTGGGGAGGTTATGTGCTATGGGGAATTCTGTGAAGTGTTTGAAGTGTGTAAACCTGTTGATTCACATACCTGTACCCTCAGGGATAAAAATATATGTTTATAAAAATAAAAAAAAATTAAAAAGGAAAAAGAAATCTCCCATGCCAACAAAAAGAGCCCAGGATCTGACGAATTTTCTGGGCAATTCTACCAAGCCTTCAGAGAAGAAGTATCACCTCTTCTCCTGAAGCTCTTTCCAAAAATTGAAGCAGAAGGAAAACTTCCATATACTTTTCATGAAGCCAGCATTATGCTCCTCCCAAAACCAGGCCATTAACTCACCAAAAGTATAAATGTTCATCATCACTAGCCATCAGGGAGATTCAAATCAAAACCACATTGAAATATCACCTTACACCAGTTAGAATGACCAAAATTAGCAAGACAGGAAACAACATGTGTTGGAGAGGATGAGGAGAAAGGGTAACCCTCTTCCACTGTTGGTGGGAATGCAAGTTGGTGCAGCCTCTTTGGAGAACAGTGTTGGAGAATCCTCAAGAAATTAAAAACAGAACTTCCCTATGACCCTGTAATTGCACTCCTGGGTATTGACCCGAAAGATACAGGTTGAGTGAAAAGAAGGGCCATATGTACCCGAATGTTTATAGTAGCAATTGCCACGGTCGCCAAACTGTGGAAAGAACCAAGATGCCCTTCAACGGACGAATGGATTAGGAAGATGTGGTCCATATACACTATGGAGTATTATGCCTCCATCAGAAAGGATGAATACCCAACTTTTGGAGCAACATGGACGGGACTGGAAGAGATTATGCTAAATGAAATGAGTCAAGCAGAGAGTCAATGATCATATGGTTTCATTTATTTGTGGAGCATAACAAATAGTATGGAAGGAATGGAAAGTTAGAGAGGAGAAGGGAGTTGGGGTAAATAGGAAAGGTAAGTGAACTATGAAAGAGTATGGACTCTGAAAAACAATCTGAGGGGTTTGAAGTTGTGGGGGTGTGGGAGGTTGGGGTACCAGGTAGTGGATATTATAGAGGGCACAGATTGCATGGAGCACTGGGTGTGGTGAAAAAATAATGAATACTGTTATGCTGAAAATAAATTAATTAATAAAGAAAAGAAATTAAAAAAAAGCTTGCTGCCTTCCCGTTGAGATCAGGGACATGACAAGTATGCCTACTCTCACCACACTTGTTCAACTAAGTATTAGAAGTCCTATCAACAGCAATCAGACAACAAAGAGAAATAAAAGGTATCCAAATTAGCAATGAAGAAGTCAAACACTCTTCGCAGATGACATGATTCTTTATAGGGAAAACCCAAAAGACTCCACCCCCAAACTACTAGAACTCATACAGAAATTCAGCAACGTGGCAGGATACAAAGTCAATGTACAGAAATCAGTGGCTTTCTTATACACTAACAATGAAAATACAGAGTGGGAAATTAGAGATTTACTACAAAGCTGAGATCATCAAGATAGCATGGTATTGGCATAAAAAAGGACACATAGACCAGTGTAACAGAGTAGAGAGCCCAGATATGGACCCTCAACTCTATGGGCAAATAATCTTTGACAAAACAGGAAAACATATACAATGGGAAAAAGTCAGTCTCTTCAATAAATGGTGCTGGGTAAACTGGGAAGCTCTATGTAGAAAAATAAAACTCGAACATTCTCTTACACCGTACACAAAGATAAACTCAAAATGGATAAAAGACCTCAACATGAGACAGGAATCCATCAGAACCCTAGAGGAGAACATAGGCAGTAATCTCTTCGATATCAGCCACAACAACTTTTTTCAAGAAATATCTCCAAAGACAAAGGAAAAAAAGTGAAAATGAACTTTTGGGACTTCATCAAAATCAAAAGCTTCTGCACAGCAAAGGAAACATTTAAGAAAACAAAGGGGCAACCCACGGAATGGGAGAAGATATTTGCAAATGACAGTAGACAAAAGGTTGATATCCAGGATCTATAAAGAACTCCTCAAACTAAACACACACAAAACAGACAATTATATCAAAAAAAAAATCAGAAGATACGACAAGACACTTCTCCAATCAAGACATACACATCGCTATCAGACACATGAAAAAATGTTAATCGTCACTAGCCATCAGGGAGATTCAAATTAAAACGACATTTAGATATCACGTTACACCAGTTAGAATGACCAAAATTAGCAAGTGAGGAAACAACATGTGTTGGAGAGGATGTGGAGAAAGGGGAACCCTCTTCCACTGTTGGTGGGAATGCAAGTTTCTACAGCCTCTCTGGAGAACAGTGTTGGAGAATCCTCAAGAAATTAAAAACAGAACTTCCCTATGACCCTGCAATTACACTCCTGGGTATTGACCCGAAAGATACAGGTTGAGTGAAAAGAAAGGCCATCTGTACCCCAATGTTTATAGCGGCAATGGCCGCAGTCGTCAAACTGTGGAAAGAACCAAGATGCCCTTCAACGGATGAATGGATTAGGAAGATGTGGTCCATATACACTATGGAGTATTATGCCTCCATCAGAAAGGATGAATACCCAGCTTTTGGAGAACAGGGATGGGACTGGAAGAGATTCTCCTTAGTGACATAAGTCAAGCAGAGAGTCAATGATCATATGGTTTCACTTATTTGTGAAGCATAACAAATAGCATGGAAGACATGGGGAGATAGAGAGGAGAAAGGAGTTGGGGGAAATTGGAAGGAGAGGTCAACCATAAGAGACTATGGACTCTGAAAAACAATCTGAGTGTTTTGAAGGGGCAGGGGGTCGGGGTACCAGGTGGTGAGCATTACAGAGGGCATGGATTGCATGGAGCACTGGTGTGCTGCAAAATAATGAATACTGTTATGCTGGAAATAAATAAAAAATAAATTAAAAAAAAAAGAAAAAGAAAATTGGGAGCATCACTTTGCCCAATTTCAAGGGTAACTACAAAGCTGTGATCACCAAGACAGAATGGTACTGGCATAAAAACAGACACATAGACATGTGGAATAGAGTAGAGAGCTCATATATTGACCATCAACTCTATGGTCAAATAAACTTCAACAAAGTGGGAAAATATACAGTGGAAAAAATACAGTCTCTTCAATAAATAGTGCTGGGAAAATTGTGCCAGCTCTGTGTAGATGAATGAAACTCGACCATTCTTTTCCACCAAACACAAAGAAAACTCGAAATGGATAAAAGAGCTCAACATTGGGGGGAGGGGACAAGATGGCAGGCAAGTAGGAGGAGGCGACTTTTCAACCTGTACCCTAAAGTGAGCTGATTACCAACCAAAGAACTATGATCACCCATGAAATCAGCCTGAGGTCAGAATTATACACGTCTGGATCTCTATAATGGCAGAAGATGCCGGTGGGCAGGTAAATTGCGGTGGGAAAGGCAGACTGATATTGGAAGATAAACAAAAGGGGGAGGGAGCCACCAGAGGCGACTGGTTCGAAAGTAATACCCCCAATATGAGCGAGAGTGCCCTGCGTCTGGGGACCAGCATTAACTTGGAGATTGGTTGAAAGCACTCCAAAAGCGCAAAGTATCATGGGGGGGGGGGGAAATGTAGGAATTGGGGCGGCGAGGGACAGGGGCTTAAGTCCCCGGTCCCAGGACAGCCTCCCCTGGCACTGAGCCAGATGGAGTGCGGTTGAGAAACCAGGTCTTGGCCCCTGAGCCGCCAGCATGCCTGATTGCCTGGGGTCTGGCTCCTGTGAGGGGCCAGGAGTCACATCATAGGACAAAATGCTCGAGCCCTGCTACAGAGCCTGAGATGCACGCCCCCCACATCCTACCCTGAGAGATGTAAACAAAAGCCCAGCTGGCGCTCTTTGACCCGCGCCATTGTTTCAGAGCCTAAGACATGTGCCCCAAACTCTCCTGTGAGAGAGGTGCGTGAAGGGCCAGGCTGGTGCTCTCGGACCTGCGCCCCTTCTCAAAGCCTGAGACATGCGCAGGACCCACAGCCCTCCTGAGAGAGTCCTGCGCAAGCCTGGCACTCTTAGACCAAGAAAGACCAGGCACTCCCAGCCCCGGCCAGTGGGAAAATCTCATTGTGCGATCACTGCTTGGAACCTCTCTGGCGGTCTGTATCTGTCCAGACAGCCAACACTGCCATGGTTTGTGGTACAAGCAGAAGATCCTGCGTCCCCAGGGACCGCGACTCAGAACCTGCTCTGCAGGCGGCCTAGGCGGATCTCATCTGAGCTCTGCAGCCAGACTGAGGCTTCTCTCTGAGAGGGAGGTCAGGGTGCAGTCTGTTTTCCTCTAAAACTACAGAAACCATCAAAAGTGGTCAAGGCGAGAGGGAAAAAATAAGTGAACAAACATATAAATCTCCAGAGAACAAGAGTCTGAAAAAAAAAAAAAAAACGGTTTCCTCAGAGCCCACCCCCTTGAGTGGGACTGGAGGACTTAACTCAGGGAACACCATTGACTGAAAACCCACGTGGCAGGCCCCTCCCCCAGAAAACCAACCAGGAAAGATGTTCACCATCAACCATCAACAGGAAAATCCAAATAAAATATCTCCATGAGATATTAACTCACACTATCAGATTGGCTAACAGCACCAGCACAAGAAAACAGATGTTGGGAGGATGTGGATAAAAGGCTACCCTCTTGCACTGTTGGGGAATGCAAGCTGCTGAACCCACTGTAGAAAAGAGTATGACTGTTCCTCAAAGCGTTAAATATAGAACTACATTATGATCCAGCAATCACACTACCGTGTGTTTACCCAATGAACATGAGAACAATAACTCAAAAGGATACATGTGCCCCTATGTTTTTTTGCAACATTATTTACAGTATTACAATATGGAGGCAATCCAAGGATCTCTTGATAAATTGATAAATGAGATGATACATGTACACACACACACACACACACACACACACACACACAGTGGGAAATTACTCATCCATAAAAAAACCGAAATCTTGCCATTTGCAGACACATGGATGGAGCTAGAGAGTACTGTCCTAAGTGAAATCCATCAGTCGGAGAAAGACAAATGCCTTGTGATGTCACTCTTACATGGAATTTAAGAAATGAATATACATAAATAAAGGAGAAAGAAGATACAAAGCAAAATGCTGAATCTGTGGTTACCATAGTGGAAGTGGATGGAGGGATGAGTGAAATGGATGATGGGGACTAAGAGTACACTTTTCTTGATGACAGCTGAGTAAACATAGAATCACTGAATCACTACATTGTACACCTGAAACTAATATACCACTGTATGTTAACTCTACCTGAATTAAAATAAACAATAAAAGAGTTTTTCTTTCAGTAAACTATTTGAAAAATCTTTTGCTGTGCAATGTTCATAAGACATACTTGTGAGAGTATAACTGTACAATAATTATTCATTCTATGCTTGGAATTCAAATTACACTGAATTCTTATACTTCTCCTGTTAACTGTAACAGGGTGAGGACCTATGATTTCAAGAGTGTAAGTAGAGACGGATGTCACTTCACTGTCCAGAAAGCTATTATTGTTTCTGTTTTCATGTGAGATTGTCATACAGTATGAGACAGATTTCAGAGCAGGTTTGTTATGCATCCTGGATCTCTAATTCAGTGGTCATTACCTAGATCTGTTTGGATGGTAAGTTCCTATGGATGGGCTTCCTTCCAAGCACATACCTGGAAGACAAATGTGGGTGGGCTGGGTGTGGGACAGGAAGAGTACCAAGTACATAAAAGAGTTGGATCCTTCCCCTGATCTATGAATGGCCATGGGAGTGGGTATGGGAGGCAGAAGCAACAGGAAACCGCTAAGGTCACCAGCTGAAAGCAGGGTGTCTGGGTCAAGTGATCTTGAGATGCAGGGCTTGAAGTCTGTTCTGAGCTACCTCTGGGTGGAAAAGGAGGAAGGAAAAAGAAGGAGAAATTGCCTGCACCTGTCCCATACCAGCTTCCCACCACTACTGGTACACATCAGTCTACACAGCAGACACCGCCTGGGCTAAAGATGGGCTGTCTTGGATCCCTCAGCCCTCAGTGGGACAGATGGCTCCAGGGCTCAGGGACATGTTGAGGGAGATGGGAAGGATGGTTGCCTCTCCCAGGTCATCCCCTCCTTGAGCAGGCAGACCTCCAGGACTGCTAAAAACCCACTGGCAGTTTTTTAAAAGATTTTATTTATTAATTTGGCAGGCAGAAATCACAAGTAGGCAGATAGGCAGGAAGAGAGAGAGAGAGGAGAAAGCAGGCTCCACACTGAGCATGGAGCCCGATGCAGGGCTTGAGCCCAGGACCCTGGCTTCAACCCACTGAGCCACCCAGGTGCCTCCCCACTGGCAGTTTTGAAAGATATGCCATAAATGAACTAAGGCATTGAAAAATATAAAACAATATTCATTTTTAAGTTCAGAGCTGTCAGCTCATGAAGTGAGAAGATCTTCCCTGAGGAATACTGAGGGAAGGGCAGGTCAGATTGCAAAGAGAGATGTGGATTTCTTGATTGGGGAACTGTAGCCCCCTTCCAGGACAAGGTATTGTCCTCACCTCACAGAGGAACCATAAAAGTTAGGGTTAGGGTTAAGGTTAGGGTTAGGGTTAGGGAAGCCTTCAAACAAGAGATACATTCTCATTCATTCCCCCACGGAGGCCAGACCCATGCCTGGGCTCCCCAGCCTCCCGAAAAGTTGGAGGAAGATGAATGGCTACTACCCACCCCTCAACTCTGCTCCTGGAAAGCTCCCCTTCACCAGGGGCCCCGGCTGTTTCGCATCATCTTGACGCATATTCCGGGCGGCTGGGACATTCCCCAAGCGAGAAAGGGCCCTCAGCCATGGGTAACAGGGTGGTCCCCAGGGCTGCCCAATGCTGGCCAATTCTCACAATCGTTCTGCCCAAATCAGTATTGATTTGGCCGGTAAAAGCCTGGCGAACTCGCTTCGGGTGCCGAGAAAGGGCCCTCAGCACGGAGAACATAGCATCCACAGGGCTGCCCAATGCCGGCTTACTCTGATGAGCATTCTGCTCAAATAGATAACAATATGGGCAAAATGCTTGTGAGAATTGGCGGCCCTATTGGCTAACTCACTTTAGGCGCACCAGGTCTACAGGATTGATCTTAACCCTCAACTAAGGCTTCTGGGTGGGTCACCACAGTGTTGGCATATAGGTGCTGCCCTGCCCCTACCACTTAACCCTAACCCTAGTTTGGGTGTTCAAGCTTCCATATTCAGAGGACTGGCTCCCTAGACTTTGAGACTAGGGACCCCATATTTCCAACACAGGAATCTGGCTGCCACCCATGAGGAAATTAGACCCCATGGCCCTGTGCAAAACCCTCCTGGCTAGAGAAACTTCCATGCCTCCTAAAGACACCCACAGCTTACAAGGACCCAAACACCACAATCCTGGAGCCTGATGGGCCACCAGAGCAATGCCCTCAACTCAGCCATCTGGAGATCCTGGGTCTGCACTGGCATATCAGGCCTGCCATTCTCCAAGGACCAAACCCTAACCCTACTTCGGTGTTCAGGCTCTGGACCCCAGAGGTCTAAAACCCAAACCCTCCCATGGATGGGAGCATCAGATTGATGGCCTTACTCAGACCCTTAGTCAGGAGGAGACCATTTCATTTTGTGCTCTCTAACACCCTCAGAGCCCTAGAACTCGGCATGCTCCCCTGAGGCCATTTCTGCCATCTTTGATCCTCCAGACCAAAGACTGAGGAGCCTCCTGATTCCTGCCCTCAACTCTGCCCTTGGATGTGTCGATATCTGTGCTGGCAGATCCGACCTGCCTTGTCTCTAAGACATAACAGTAACCCTATCCCTAAGCCAAACCCTAATACTAACCCTAGCCCAGGTTGTGTGTTCCACTGTCAATCCTCCAATGCCTGGTCCCCAAAGCCCCGAGATGGGGGACCCCTGAGCTGCACACCATCATTGCACCTGATCCCAGGAGGACACACTGCCATTTGGAAATGTGCTGAACCCACGGAGCAGAAGAAACCTGCATGGCTTCTTGAGGCCATCCCCACTTCTGGCGGCCCCAAGGAAAAGGAACCAAGTCTCACGGTCCTGTAGACATGCGCCCCCAACTCAGGCATCGAGCTGGGTCACCACAGCACTGGCAGGTAGGGGATGACATACCGCTATGACTTAACCCTAAACTTCATTTGCATATTCTGGCTTCCCACCCCAGAGGTCTGGCTCCCTAGCCCTCCAGACTGGGGACCCCGTATTCCCAATGCAGGAATCTGGCTGCCAACCCCGAGGAAACTGGACCACATGGCCCTGTGCAGGACCTCCTGTGCTGGAGAAAACTCCATGCCCCTAAAGTATTCCCACCTTCCGAGGACCCACACACCACAATCCCAGAGCCTGATGGACCACCAGACCAATGTCCTCAACTCAGCCCTCCAGAGAGCTTGAGTCTGCACTGGCCCATCAGGCCTGCTGTTCTCCCAGGACCAAACCCTAACCCTTGGTTGGGTGCTCAGGACCAGGACCCAGAGACATGACACCCAATCCCTTCCATGGATGGGAGCATCAGACTGATACCCATATTCAGAGTCTCAGACAGAAGGAGACCATTTCATTTGGTGCTCTCTAACACCCTCAGAGCCCTAGAAACCAGCATGCTCCCCTGATGCCATTCCCGCCATCTTTGCCCCTCCAAGCCAAAAACCCATGGCCTGAGGAGGCTCCTGCATCCCGTCCTGAACTCAGTGCTTGTGTGACCCTATATCTGTGTTTCCAGATCCAACATGCCTTGTCCCTAAGACATAGTAATTACCATAAGCCTAACTGTAACCCTAATCCCTAACTCTAACCTTAATCTTAAACCTTAACTCCACCCTATCCCTAACTCTGACTCTAAACCTAACCTTTTTCCCTAAGACATAACCCTAACCCTTGTCCCTAAGACATAACACTAACCCTAACCCCTAACCCTAACCCTATCCCTAACCTATATCCCTAACTCTAACCCTCCACACAGGGGATTCAACATCCACACCAGGAGACTCTGCCTGCCCTCCAGAAGGAAAGATGCATGAGCACCTATACACACTCGCATCATCTGCAGCACCCCAGACATAATGCCGGATTCTGCCACAAGCCAGATGCATGTCCACTCAGCCCCGAGGGAGCCCACCTCAATACCAGCATATCAGAGCTTCCATGCCAATAGTCCTTAATCCTAACCCTAGGTTGTGTGTACAGGCTTCCGTAGCCTTAGGTCTAGCCCACAAACTGGCCAGATTGGAGACGCCTGAGACTCACTCTGGCAGTCTGCCAGCTGCCTATGTTATTATGGTGCCATTTGTAGCTAGTCAGACCTCAGAGCAGGGAATAACTTCGTGTCCCCTAAGGCAAGCCTCGGCATCTGAGCCCCTCCTGAACAAAAACCCAGATTCACACGAGCCACCTATTACCCGCCCTCAACTCAGCCCTCCATGGAGCCCGCCTCAGCACTAGCAGATCAGACCTGGCATGCCCCTAGGACATAACCCTAACACTAGTTTGGGTTTTCAGGCTTCCATTCTGAGATTCCAGGCAACAAACCCCCTGGATTAAGGAACCTTGACATACACCCTAGGACTCCACTCGCCATAGAGTAGAAACCTATGCCATTTGGAGTTCTGCTGAACCATCAGATGGGGAGAAACCTGTCCCTATAAAGACACTCCCACCATCTGTGGCCCCCCGGTCATAAAATCGTATTCTGCTGAGCTGATGGACACACGGCCTCAACTCAGCCCTAAGGGTACCCCACCTCAACATCAGCAGATTGGGTCACCATGTCCCTAGGCCCTTACTATTACCCCTGTTTGGGTTTTTGGGCTTCCATCCCCAAATCCTCTAGATTAAGGACTACTGAGCTACACCACAGGACTCCACCTGCCACACGGGAGGAAACCTTGTGGTTTGGAGCTGCACCAAACCCTCAGACCTGGAGAAACCTGTAAGCCCCCCTAACGCCATCCCTACCATGAGTCACCCCCATGGCCATAAAACCGGATTCTGCTGTGATACCATATCTATGCCCTCAACTCAGCCCTTAGAGGAGCCCACATCAGCACCAGCACATTGGGCCTGCCATGTCCTTAGCCCTTAACCCTAACCCTAGGTAGGGTGTACAGGCTTTCATGCTCAGATGCCTGTCCCCCAAGCCCACCAGATTGGCCACTTCTGAGATTCATGCCGGTATAGATTAAGGATGCCTCAGTGACACCCCAGGATTGCGTCCACCACACAGGAGGAAACCATGCCATTTGGAGCTCTGCAGAACCCTCAGGGTTTGAGAAAACTCCATGCAACCCTGAGTTCACCCCCAGGGCACAAAGTTGGAGTCTGACATGCCCCCTGATACCCACCCTGAAGTCATCCCACCAGGGAGCCCATCTCAGCAACAGCAGATTGAGCATGCCATGCCCCTAGGACCTTAGCATAACTCTAGTTTCTGAATTCAGGCTTCCTGAATTCATGCTCCCCAAAGAGGCCTGGTCCCCAAACTCCCCAGATTCAGGACCCCTCTGTAACAAGCCAGAAACCTGACCGCCATGCAGGGGGAAGCCATGTCATTTGGAGCTCCACAGTTCCCTCAGAGAGGGAGAAACCAGCATGCCCCTCTAAAGCCACCCCCACCATCGACCATCCCTCTGGCCAGAAACCCTGACTCTTCTACGTTGCAGGACACATAGCCTAAACTCAATCCCGAGGATATCCCACCTAAGTGTCAGCAGATCAGGCCTGCCATGCCCCAAGGCCATGACCCTAACTCTTGGTTGCATTTTCAAGCTTCCTTCCCCAGAGGCCTGTCCCCAGAGCCCACTAGATTGGTAACCTTGGACCCACATTGTAGGAGTTCACCTGCCACCCAGCAGGAAACTAGTCCCTTTGGATCTGTGCAGAACCCTCAGAGCCAGAGAAACCTGCATGCCCCCATCAGGACCCCTGCTTGTTCTGCAGCACCCTGGCTACAAACCCAGAGCCTGATGCACCACCCGACCCCCATCATCAACTCAGATCCTTGGGGAACTCACCTCATCACCAACATTTCGGGCCCACCATGCCACTAGCTCAGCTCTCCTCAAAGAACCCTGTCCGCTCTAGGCAGACCTGGAACTCCCCTGTCTGCGGCAAAGCTCTGGGACCCCCCCTCCTCCTTCTCAATTTACACTGTCCCAGGCATTCATGAGAAAGGGGAAAGCTACCTCCTGAAGGCTTAATACCTCCTTTCCTCTTCTGCCATATTTTTCTCCAATTACCTTTGTACCTGGGCAGACTGAAAGGAACATATTTATGGAACATGAACATGCTCTGACATCTGAATCTTCCTGGAAGCTTTTTGAGGGCGCCGTATGCAAACAGAAACTAGTGTATCATACAACAGTGTGTTGGAAAGTGATCATTGACAGAACAGTAGAGCAAAAATCCCTCCATATTTACCTCACTCCTCATGAAGTAGAACATGGTGTTCTTTTTTCCTTCCTTGACTTCCATTCCAATTTGTTTCCATGCAGTGTTCATTCCTTTGCTTCAAGGGTAGGATTTTGTGATTCCCCACCTGCATAGGACACCCAGAGCTCATCACAGCAAGTACTCTCCCTAATAGTTGTCACCCATTTAACCTTTCCACCCACACCCCTGTCCTCTAGCAACGATCAGTTTGTGCTCTAAGTTTGAGTGTGTTTCTTCATTGGCCTTCTCCCCTCACTATGTTCATCTGTTTTCGTTCTGAAAATCTACAGAATCCAAGTTGCAGGCTATTGGTCTTTTCTTACTGATTTTACTTAGCTAAATCCACTGGAGATCCATCTACATCCTTACAGATATTAAGATTTCGTCCTTTTTGAACCTGGCTCTTATTCCATTAAGAAGATGTGGGAGACAATGTTTATAGCACCAATGGCCATGGTCGCCTAACTGTGGAAAGAACCAAGATGCCCTTCAACAGACAAATAGATAAGGAAGATGTGGTCCATGTACACTATGGAGTATTGTGCCTCCATCAGAAAGGATGAATACCCAACTTTTGTAGCAGCATGGACGGGACGGGAAGAGATTATGCTGAATGAAGTAAGTCAGGCAGAGAGAGTCAACTATCATATGGTTTCACTTATTTGTGGATCATAACAAATAGCATGGAGGACAAAGAGAGTTAGAGAGGAGAAGGGAGTTGGGAAAAATTGGAAGAGGAGGTGAACCATGAGAGACTATGGACTTTGAAAAACAATCTGAGTGAAGGGGCGGGGGTGGGAGTTTGGGGGAACCAGGTGGTGGGTATTGGAGAGGGCACGGATTGCATGGAGCAATGGGTGTGGTGCAAAAACAATAAATACTGTTATTCTAAAAAAATAAATTAATTTAAAAAAAGAAGAAGATGATGTGAGTGAATGAATACACACACACACACACACACACACACACACACACACATATATATATATATATATATATATATATATATATATATATATATAAAATCACCCATCAGTGAATGGACATTTGGACTCCCTCCATGGTTTTACTATGGTCGATAATGTGCTGTGGTTGATAATGTTACTATCGTTGATAATGCTGCTGTAAATATCACGGTGCTTGTACCACACCGAATGTACATTTTTGTGCCCTTTAAGCAAATACCTAGGAGGACAATTGCTGGATCCTAGTGTTGTTCTGTTCTTAGGTTTTGAAGGACACACCATTTTCTTTTCCAGAGTGGCTGCAACAACCCACATGCCCACCAACAGTGTAGGAGCGTTCCATTTTAGGGTGTTTTTTTAAAAGATTTTATTTATTTATTTGACAGAGAGAGATCAGAAGTAGGCAGAGAAGCAGGCAGAGAGAGAGAGCATGAAGCAGGCTCCCTGCTGAGCAGAGAGATTAAGGCAGGGTTCCATCAGAGGAACCTAGGATCATGACCTGATCCAAAGGAAGGTGCTTAACCCACTGAGCCACCCAGGTGCTCCTGAGAATTCCACTTTAAGCAGAACATTCCCTGCCAGCCATTTCCTATGGAGGAAATGTAAAACCTGAGGGATAACCTGACTCACTGAGCATCAGGCAAGCAGCCACAGAAATTCACCCCAGGGTTCCTGACGCCAAGTCCCTTGAAGCCACCAGAATGCCTTTATTCAGGGAAATTCCCAAACACTCTCCTTCACCACCCACAGAACCCACCAACTGCACAAAAAATAGAGCATGCTCAACCATATATAGCTGTTTGAGTGAACGTAGGAATACAAGCATCCCTTTTAAATTGTCCAAGGCTCCTTGGAATCATTTTGAATTTTCCCTCACCCCTCATTGGAACTCTTTGGATGCAAAGACCAATCCATTAGGATACATCACCTTGGACAAAGGAGAAGCCATCATCCAAGTCTCTATCTGACCCAAACATCCACCTCACTGCTAGATGAAGGAATACTTTCTATATTCAAAACGCACACCAGTCAATCTCATCTTCCCTTTCGAATCCAAGGGATTACCTAGGATAGAGATGGTCCAAATACCTTTGTAATCCAGAAATAAACAGAGAAAATGATATCCCTGCCAGGTGTTCCCTGCAGAGAAACTCGGGAACTCTGGCACCCACACTAGATTGCTTACAGCTGGTCCAGTGTGCCAATTGTGAACTCCACCAGAGACAAGAGAAAAGCCCAGGAGGTTTGGGGTGAAAGAAAAGTTTTACCTCATGTCCTGGCATGGATGTGACATTGTGCCCCACCAGCCTGCTGTTTTCTCTGAATGCTTACGTCCTGGGACAAGCTGCATGACTGACTCAGATGCTGATTTTCAAAGTTCAGGTCTTGTGGAGCCAGAGTGAAGAAGGGTTGTCAGGTGTAGATAAGCAGGAGTCTTCCACCTAGTCTTCACACCTGCTCCAATTCCTGGGAGAAGGAGAGACATATGCTTATTTCTTTTTTTTTTAAGATTTTATTTATTTATTTGACAGAGAGAAATCACAAGTAGATGGAGAGGCAGGCAGAGAGAGAGAGAGAGAGAGGGAAGCAGGCTCTCTGCTGAGCACAGAGCCCGATGCGGGACTCGATCCCAGGACTCTGAGATCATGACCTGAGCCGAAGGCAGCGGCTTAACCCACTGAACCACCCAGGCGCCCCCATATGCTTATTTCTTAAGTGGTCATCCAATTCCTTCTCAAGCCGACCAATGCCCTTGTCCTTTTTGGAGAAACAAACATACTCTTCCAAACAAACACTCAACTCCTCAGTTCCAAATGCACCATGAGTCAGGTTTGGTTTCCCCCGTCTCCAGAGCCCAGCTGGGAGGACCCTCCTGAGCCATCCTGACAGCAGACTACCAGCAAACCTGGGGAAACAGGGCACAATGCTGAGTGGGGGCCAGGCTCCAGTGTTTCTTATGACCACTCTTAAGCCTGGAGAAACAGAGACTATACAGCTCACCACTCCGTCCTGCAGAAACAATCTGTAGTTCCTCAGGATTCAGGGTCTCTCACCCAGCACTTCCCCACTGCCCTCAGAGCCAGCAGGCAGCACCGACTCTTCTTCAGGTGGGTTTCCCATGGCAGCTCGCCAATGCCTCCAGTGGTCGCAAGCAGCATTGCCACCCCTACCGTGCTCTCTAGCACCACAGCTCACTCACCACCTCCAGTGGCATGAACTGGCACTCTTGGGCTTTCCACAGACTCCTAAAGCAGCCCCCAAACCATCCACAGGTGTAAAACCACACTGGCACTGTCCCTCCAGATTGGGGTCCTCTGGGCCACACCCCAGGTGTCTGCCTGCCACCCAGGAGGAAACTGTACCATTCGAAGCTGAGCAAAACCCTCAGAATGAAACAAACCCACATGACTCCATGAGGACACCCCCAACTTCGATGGTCCCCGCAGTCACAAACTCATTCTGATGTGCTTCCTGACCCCCATGTTTGACTCAGCCCCTGGGGATCCAGCCTCAGCACCAGGAGGTAGGGCCTTAATACCCATAAGCCCTAACCCAAACCCTAGGTTGTGTTTTCAGGCTTCCATGCCCAGAGTCATGGCCAAAAATCCCTCCAGATTGGGAACCCCTGAGCCACAACCAAGGACTCCGCCTACCATCCATGTTCTCCTGGGTGCCCTTCGGAGCTACCCAGAACCCTCAGACCAGGAGAAGCCCACATGCATTCCAGAGGCCGCCATCACCTCTGATGGCCCACATCGCAACAAAACCCAGAGATTTACATACCACTTGACCCCCATCCTTGACTCAGCCCATGGAAGATCCCGCCTCAGCACTGACAGTTTGGGCCTGCCATGGCCCTAGGCCATAACCCTAATCGTACGTTGGCTTTTCAGGCTTCTGTCCCCAGAGACCTGTCCCCCAAGCCCTCCAGATTGGGGACCCCAGGGCCACACCCCATGAGTTCGCCTGCCACTCAGGAGGAAACCACACCCACGCAGAACCCTCAGAACAGAACAAACCCGCATGCTTCCCTAAGACCACCCCCACCTCCAGCGGCCCACCCGGGCACAAAACCAAGCCCCTGATGCACTACTGGACCCCTGTCCTCAACTCAGCCCCCTGGGGAACTGCTTCAGTATGAGCATATTGGACCTGTCATACTCCTAGGCCCTAATAGTAACCCTAGGGTAGTTTCTCAGGATTCTGTCCCCATAGAACTAGCCACCAATACCTCCAGATTATGGACCCCTGAGCCACAGCCCAGGACTCCGCCTGCCACCCAGGAGGAAACCGTGCTGCTTGGAGCTGTGCAAAACCCTCAGAGTGGGAGAAACCTGCATACCCTCCTTGAGACCCACCCCCACTTTTGGCTCCCCACCAGACCACAAACATGCAGACTGGTGCTCAGCTGGATCCCCCTCCCTCAACTCTGCCTGCGGGGCCCTCTCCCTTCGTGGGGGCCTTCAGGGGAGCCACATGGGCCCTACCCATGTTCCCGGATGGCCACGTCAACACTGAGTGAGAAAGAGCTCTAGATTGCATATGCCAGCATGGCCTGAATCACTGCCAAATGCTGGCCAATTCTCACAGCTTTCTGCCCAAATCTATATCAATTTGGGCAGAAAAAAAAAGTCAGATTTAGCCAGAAAAACCCAGTGAACTTGTATTTATCAGCATGGGCTGTCAGGTCCACTGCCTGAGCCTGGCCTGGGGCCCCAATATTTGCAATCCTAGCCCTGCAAAAAAGCCCTCTGTGAGGTAGGTGCACGTGATGCCAACCACTCCCGCTCCCTTTGAGGTGCGGGCCCTGGCACTGGCAGATCACATCTGCGATGCCCCTAGGCCCTTGCCTTAAACCTAGGTTGGGTTTTCAGGTTTCCTTTTCCAGTGGCCAGTAGCCTGAGTCCTCCACACCAGGGACCTCAGAGCCACACTGCAGGAGTACACCTGCCCCCAGGAGGAAACCGGGTCGTTTGGAGCTGTGGGAGTGGGAGAAGGGGAGAAACCTGCATGCCCTCCCCAGTCCACCCCCACCCTTGACTCACCACTGGGCTGCAAAAACAGGCTGAGTAGCTTTTCAGGCTTCTGTCCCCAGAGACCTGGCCCATGAGCCCTCCAGATTGCAGACCCCTGAGCCACACCCCAAGACTCTGCCTGCCACCCAGGAGGAAACTGTACCTTTTGGAGCCTCCCAAAACCCTCAGAGCAGGAGAAACCTTTATGTCCCCCCAAGGCCACCACAACCTTCGGCGCCCAGCTGAGCCACAAACATGGAGCCTGATGCTCAGCCAGAACCCCTGCCTCAACTCTGTCCACAGAAAATCCTCTATGTGGGGGCCCTCTAGGGAGTCTCATGGTCCTGGCCCATGTTTCCAAGATGTCCACTATAAGCACCTAGTGAGAAATTGCTCTAGACTGCGGGTGCCAGTGTGGCCTGAATTGCCACACAACAACAACCATTTCTCATGATCTCTCTGCCAAATTGATATCGACTTGAACAGAAAGCTTGTGAGAATTGGCTGGAAAACCCCCAGCAAACTTGCTGCCAGTGACTCAGAGCCAGAGGGCAACCGCCTGGGCCTGGCATGGGGTCTGGAGTAGTGCAACCCGAACCCCGCAAGAAAGCCAACCACGAGGCAGGTGCAAATATGCCCAACCATTCCGGCTACTCAGTCCCCTGGTGTGCTCACCCTGGTGCTGGCAGATCAGGCCTGCCATGCCCCCAGACCCTCAACCTAATGCTCAGTTGGGTTTTCAGGCTTCCATCCCCAGGGGCCTGTCCCCTGAGCCTTCCAGATTAGGGATACCAAAAACACACCCCAAGAGACCGCCTGCCACCCAGAAGGACAGCCGTGCCTTTTGGAGCTGTGCAGAACACTCAGAAAGGGAGAAACCTGCATTCCAACCTGAGGAAACACCCACCTGTGGCAGCCCCCTGGCCACAAAACCCGGCGCCTGATGTACCGCCTAACCACCATCCTCAATTCACCCTCTAGAGAGTCTCACCATAGCTTGTTTTTTCAGGCTTCTGTTCCCAGAGACCTGGGCCCCCATGCCCTCCAGATTCCGGACCCCTGAACCACACCCCAGGACTCCACTGCCACCCAGGATGAAACTGCTGTTCAGAGCCGCCCAAAACCCTCAGAGTGAGAGAAAACCTGCATGCCCTTCTAAGGCCACGCACATCCATCGCCCCACCAGGCCACAAACAAAAAGGGTGATGCTCAGCCTTACCCCTCCCTCAACTCTGCTCCTGGGATGCTCCCCTGGTGGGGCTACTCGGTGGAGCCACGTTGGACCAGCCCGTGCTCCCACATGGCCGTGAAATGCACCTAGTGAGAAAGTGCTCTAGACCAAGCCACACGTGCAGCCCATAAAGCCGCCCATGCTGGCCAATTCTCATAAGCTTTATGCACAAATCAATATTAATTTGGGCAGAAAAATTGTCATAATTGTCAGGAAAATGCCAAGAGACCTTGTTTGGGCAACTAGGCTGTGGCCGAGGCCTGGGCCAGAGTCCCGATTGGTTGCAGACCAAACCCTGAGAGAAAGCTCTCTGCGAGGCAGGTGCATGTGAGTCAACCTCTCCTGCTACTCAGCCCCCTGGGATGCCCCCGGTGGCACTGGCAGATCAGATCTGTCATGCCCCTAGGCCCTGGACCCATAGATTAGTTTGGTTTTCAGACTTTCATCCCCAGGAGCCTGTCCTCTGAGCCCTCAAGATTGGGGACCGCAGAGCCACATCCCAGGAGTACACCTGCCATCCAGGAGGAAACCATGCCATTCATAGCTGTGCAAAACCCTCAGAGCAGCAGATACCTGCATATCCCCCTGAAACCACCCTCACCATCAGCATCCCAATGGGCAACAAACACAGAGGGTGACACTCAGCCAGACACCCTCCCTCAGCTCTACCCCTGGAAAGTTCTGGTGCACGGGGGCCCTCAGGGGAGCCGGGTGGGCCTGGCCCATGTTCCTGGATGGCCGAGACACCCACCTAGCTAGAAAGAGCTGTAGAGCGGGTGCCACCATGGCCCAACTCGCTGCCCAACCACAATATCAATTTGGGCAGAAAGCTTATAAGAATTGGACCAAAAAAACCCAGGAGCTCGCTTCTGGTGTCATGGGCCCACAGCGCTGCGCCTGGGCCTGGTCCAGGTTCCTGAATGTCGCAGCCTGAACCCTAAGAGATAGCCCCCTTTGAGCCAGGCATATGGGTGGCCAATCCCTCCTGCTAGTCACTTCCCTGGGGCGCCTACCCTGGCACTGGCAGTTCAGGCCTGCCAGGCCCCTAAGCCCTCGTACTAACCCTTAGTTTGCTTTTGACACTTCCATCTCCAGGGGCCTGTCCCCCAAGCCCTCAAGATGGGGGATATCTGAGCCACACTGCAGAAGTCTACCTGCCACCCAGGAAGAAACCATGCTATTCAGAGTTGCTCAGAACCCTCAGACTGGGGGTAAAACCACATGCTTCCCTGAGTCCACCCCTACATCTGGGGACCCCTCAGTCACAAAACACAGAGCTTGACATACCGCTGGTCACCCATCCTTGACTCAGCCAATTGGGGATCCTGCCTCAGTGCCAAAAGATCGGGCCTGTCATGCTCCGAGGCCCTAACCCTAACCCTAGTTTGGCTTTTTAGGCTTCCATACCCAGAGACCTGGCCCCCAAGCCCCCCAGATTGGGAAGTCCTGAGCCACAACCCAGGGCTCCTCCTGCCACCGAGGAGGAAACTGTGCTATTCAGAGCTGCACAAAACCCACAGAGCAGAAGAAACCTGCATGACTCCCTGAGGCAACCCCAACATTCATTGCCCCACGGGGCCACAAACATGGAGGCTGATGTTCAGCAAGACACCCTGATTCAGCCCAGCCCCCAGAAAGCTCCACTTGATGGGGGCCCTTGGGGAAGCCACGTGAGCCCAGCCAGTGTTCCCGGATGGCCAGGACACACACCTAGGGAGAAACTGCTCTAGACCATGGGCACCAGCACAGCCCAAATCGCCACCCAACACTGGCCAACTCTCATAAGCTTTCTACTCAGATCAATATTGATTTAGGAAGAAAACCCATGAGAATTGTTCAGAAAACCCCCAGTGAACTATCTGGCAGCGCTGCAGGCCACTGCCTGTGCCTGCCCTTGAATCCCGAGTGGTCCTGTCACAAACCCTGTGATATAGCCCTCTATGAGCCAGGGCCATGCACAGCCTACTACTCCTGTTATTCAGTCCTGTGGGGTGCCTGCCCCAGGGCTGTTGGATTGGGCTTGTCAGGGCCCCAGGCCCTCACCTTAAGCCTCCTTTGGATTTTTAGGCTTCGGACCCTGGGATCTCTCCCCTGAGCACTCCAGATTGGGGGCCCCTGAGCCACACTGTAGGAGTCCATCTGCCACCCTGAAGGATACCGTGGCCTTCAGAGCTGTGCAGAACCCTCAGACTGGGAGAATGTTGCATGCACCCCTGAGTCCACCCTTAGCTTTGGTGGCCCGCCCCATCCATAAAACCTGGAGTCTGACACGCCGCTTTACCCTCATCCTCAACACACACCCCCCTCTGGGGATCCCGCCTCAGAGTTGGCTGATCAGGCCTGTCATTCTCCTAGGCCCTAACGGTAACCATAAGGTGAGCTCTCAGGCTCCTGTCCCCATAGAACTGACCCCTAATCCCTCCAGATTAAGGACACCTGAGCCACAACCCAGGCCTCCGCCTGCCACCAGGAGGAAACCATGCAATTACAACCTGACCAAAAGCCTCAGAGCAGGAGAAACCTGCATGCCCCACCCACGAGGCCATCCCCCACTTTCAGCACTCGAGTGGGTCACAAACACGGTGGCTGACCCTCAGCTGTACCCCTTCCCTCAAGGTAGACTCTGACTTCCCGCCTGACCCTTTTCTTTGTCTCAGCCCCCCAGTGAACCCGCCTCAGTGCCAGAAGATTGGGCCTGCCATTCCTCCTGGCCCTAACCCTAAACCTAGTTTGCGTTTTCATGCTTCCAACCAAAAACTCCTGGCCCTGACACCCCACAGATTAAGGACACCCGAGTGAAACATCAGGACTGCACCCACCACATGGAAGGAAGCCATGCCATTGTAGCTTCGCAGTACCCTCAGACAAGGAGAATCCTGCATGTCACCCAGAGGCTACCCCCAGCTTCTACAGTCCCTGGACACAAACCCAGGCTCTGTCATGCTTCCTGATGCCTGCCCACAAGTCAGCCCAGCTGACTTGAGAGCCTACCTCCTCATCAGAACATCAGGCCTGCCATGCCCCAGGGCCCTAAACCGAACCCTAGGTGTGGTTTATAGGTTTCCATGCCCAGAGGCCTGGCCCCTCGGCCCACCAGATTGGGGACATTTGAGACTCAACCCCAGGACTCCACCAGCTGCCCAGAGAAAAACGTGTCCCTTTGGAGTTGTCCAGAACCCTCAGAGCAGGAGACACCTGCATGTCGCCCGAGGCACCCTCAGCTTCTGCGGCACCCCTGGACACAAACCCAGAGTCTAACATGTCACCTGATGCCCACCTTCAACTCAGCCCACCATGGAGCCTGCCTCAACACTGGCAGATCAGATTTGCCATACCCCTAGGCCCTAAACCTAACTCTAAGTTGCATTTTCAGGCTTCCTTCCCCAGGGGTCTGTCCCCCAAGACGTCTAGATTGGGAGCCCTGGAGCTACACTGTAGGAGTCTGCTTGCCACCCAGCAGGAAACCAGTCTCTTTGGAACTGTGCAGAACCCTCAGAGCTGGAGAAACCTGCATGCCCACATGAGAACTCCCCCACATTGTGCAGCTCCCTAGTTACAAACCCGGAGCCTGATGTACGGCCTGACCCCCATCATCGATTCAGACCCTCGGGGAAATCACCTCAGCACCAGCAGTTCTGGCCTGCCATGCTAATAGCTTGTCTCTCCTCGGCAAACCCATAAGCTCTAGCCATAGCTAGAATTCCCCTGTCTGGGGCAAAGCTCAGGGATCCCCCATCCTTCTTCTTAATTTACACTCATCCAGGCATTCATGAGAAAGGGGAAGGCTACCTCCTGAAAGCTTAACACCTCCTTACCTCTTCTGCCATATTTGTTTCCACTTACCTTTGTACCTGGGCATACTGGAAGGAACATATCAATGGATCATGGATATGCTCTGACATCTGAATCTTTCTGCAAGCTTTCTGAGGTCTCCTTATGGAAACAGAAACTAGTGTATTGTACCATACCATGTTTGGAAATGATCATTAGTAGAACAGGACAGCGATAACCCCTCCATTTTTACCCCACTCCTCATGAAGTAGAACATGGTCTTCTTCTTTCCTTCCTTGACTTCCATTCCAATTTGTTTCCATGCACTGTTCATTCTTTTGCTTCAGGGGTAGGATTTTGTGATTTCTCACCTGCATAGAACACCCAGACCTCATCGCAACAAGTACTCTCCCTAATAGCCGTCACCCATTTAACCCTTCCTGCCAACACCCCTGCCCTCTAGCAACCCTCAGTTTGTGCTCTAAGGATGACACTGCTCACTCATTGTCCTATCTTTCTCCCCTCACTATGTTCATCTGTTTTCTTTCTGAAATTCCATAGGAGTCAAATCATAGGCCATTGGTCTTTTCTTACTGGTTTTGCTTACTTTAATCCATGCTAGATCCTTCCATATTCTTGCTGATGGCAAGATCTCATTATTTTTGAGGCTGGCTCCTATGCTATTGGATAGTTAGATAGATAGACAGATCAATCTCTCACATCTTCTTTCTCCATTCATCAGAAAATGGACAGAGGGACTCCCTACTTTGTTTTGCTATTGTTGATAATACTGCTATAAACATCATGGTGCTTTTACCCCATTGAATGTGCACTTTTGTGTCCTTTGGATAAATACTTAGGAGTTCAATTTCTGGGTCCTAGTGTTGTTCAGATTTTCGCTTTTGGAGAAAACTCCATCTTCTTTTCCAAAGAGGCTGCAAAAATCTGCATGCCCACTGACAGTGCGGGAGGGTTCTGCTTTAAGCAGAACATTACCTTCCTGCAATTCCCTAGGAGGGGATGGAAAACCTGTGGGATAACCTGACTCACCAAGTTTCAGGCAAGCAGCACCAGATATTCACCCCAGGGTTCCTGATGCCAAGCCCCTTGAAGCCACCAGGATGCCTCTATCTGGGGGAATTCCCAAAGATTCTCATTCTGACTTCACCACCCATGAACTGCAGAGAAAATACAGCTGTCCAGGTATCTATTTAGTAAAACTAGAAGGTCAGGTTTCCCTTTTAAATCATCCAAGCCTCCTTGGAATCATTTTGAATGTGCCCTCTGCCCTCACTGGAACTTTTTAGTTTAAATCACCTTTGACAAAGGAAAAGACATCATCCAAGTCACTATCTGACCTCAAACAGCCACATAACTCTAGATGCCTGCCATTCCCCCACCGCGTAGGCCCAATGGAATAAACAATGTTAGGTGAAGGAACAAATTCTATGTTCAAAACACACACCAAGTGAATCTCATCTGTGATTCATGAACTGGCATGAGTCTCCTAATCCAGCTCACAACGCCTCACAGGTCTCAAGCCACAATGGCACTGTCCCTCCAGACTTGGGGCCCCTGAGACAGACCACAGAACTAGACTTGCCACTCGGGATGAGACTGTGACTTTTGGAGATGTGCAAAACCTTCAAAGCAGTAAAAAACTGCATGCCTCCTGAGGTGACCACCACAATCAGAGCCCGCACAGGCAACAAAACCAGTGCCTGGTGTTCACTCTGACCCCCATACTCCATTCTGCCCTCATCAGTGTGAGCTCTCAGGGACCTCTGAAGGCCCAGCCCATGGTCACGGGTGGCTGCTACGTGAACCTAGCGACAAAGCAATCCAGACGTTAGGACCACACGTGACCAAAATCACTCCACAATGCCGGCCAATTCCCACAAAAATTCTGCCCAAATCAATATCAATTTGGGCAGAAATCTTATGTGAATTGGCCAGAAACCTCCTTTGAACTTGCATCCAGAGGTGGGAGCCCTCAGAGAAGCTGCCTGGATCTGGACCATTTTCCTGAGGGTTTGCAGCCCAAACCATGCCAGTTAGAGCTCTAAACTCCAGAGGCACATGTGCTCGGAGTTGCCCCAGAATGCTGGCAGTCCTGGCCTCTACTCAGTCCCCTGGGAGGCCAGCCTCAGCACTGGCAGAATGGGTGTGCCATGCCCCTAGGACCTAAACCTAGCCCTAGGTTGGGTGTTCAGGCTTACATTCCCAGAGACCTGGTCCCCAAGCCCTCCAGATTGGGAACCCCAGAGCTGCACCCCAGGACTCCACTGCCACAAAGCAGGAAACATTACTGTTTTGAGCTGCAGAAAACCCTCAGATGGGGAGAAACCTTCATACCCTCCTGAGGCCACCCCCACCTTCAGCACCCAAAGGAACCACAAACATGAAGCCTCATTCTCAGCCGGAGACCCTCCCGCAACTCTACCTCTGGAAATCTCTTATCAGCTGGGGCCCGCAGGGGAGCCGTGTGGAACCAGTCCAAGTTCCTGGATGGTCATAATGAGCATCTAGAAAGAAAGCACTCTAAACAATGGGTGTGAGTGCATCCCAAATTGCCTCCGAATGCTGGCCAATTCTCATGAGCTTCTCGCTCATGATAATTAGCCAGAAAATCCCCCACTGAAATGGCTTTTGGCAGCACGGACATGCAGGGCGGCCACCTGGGCCTGGCCCATGATCTCAAGTGGTCACGGTCCAAACCCCATGAGAAAGCAGTTTAAAATCCTGGTGCATACATGGCCATACCCTCACTCTACTCATACCCCTGGAGTGCCAGTCCCAGCGATTTCAGATCAGGCCTGCCATGCCCCAGACCCTAAACCTAACACTAGGTTGGGTTTTCAGGCTTCCATCTATAGATTGGGGACTCCAGAGCCACACCCCAGGAATCCACCTGCTACCCAGATGGAAACTGTGCCATTAGAGCTGTGCCCAACCCTCAGAGCAGAAGAAATCTACATGCCTCCCTGAGGCCACGCCCACTTTCGGTGGCACCCATGGTCACCAATCCAGAGACTGAGGCCCTGCATGATGCCTTCCCTTAACTCAGCCCACCAGAGAGCCCGCCTCAGCACCAGTAGATCTGGCCTGCCATGCCCTTAGGCCCTAACCCTAACGTAGTTTGGGTTTTCAGAATTCCACCCTAAAGGCCTGGCTCCAAAGCCCCCCAGATTAAGAACCCCGATTAACACCCCAGAATTCAGTCCACAATGTGGTTGCAAACCAGATGATTTGGAGCTGTGCCAAACTCTCAGAGTGGGAGAAACTGCACTCCCTCGTAAAGCCAACACCACCTTCAGTGGTCCCCCGGCCACAAAAACGGACTCTGATGCAATGACTGACAAATCCTCAACTTGGCCCTTAGCAGAGCATGCCTCATAAATGGCAGTTCAGGCCTGCCATGCCCCAAGGCCCTAAGCCTAAACGTAGGTGAGGTGCACAGTTTATCATGCTCAGAGACCTGGCCCACAACCCAGACAGACGGGGGACCCCTGAGACTCACACCAGAATTATGCCTCCCACTGAGGGCACAACTCTGCTGCTTGGAGCTGCACAGAACTCTCAGAATGGGAGATACTTCTATGACCCCATGAGGCCACCCCAGGTTCTGTGGAACCCCTTGACACAAACCTGGAATCTGATGCACCTCCAGACATGTGCCCTCAACTCAGCCCACTAGAGAACCTGCCAAGGTCCTAGGCCCTAACCCTAATCCTAGTTTGGGTTTTCTGGCTTCCATCCCAAAAGAACTGGCCCCCAAACCAGCCTCATTAATGACCCCTGAGTGGTATCCCAGAATTCAGCCTCCTATGTTGTAGGAAGATGTGCCATATGAAGCTTCACAGAACCCTCAGAGAGGGAGAAACCCGCATACCCCACTAAAGTGACCCCCCCACACACACCATCTGCAGCCCCCCTGGCCACAAACCTGGATTCTGAGGCACCGCCTGACATATGCCCTCAACTCAGCCCCAAGGGGATCTTGTCTCAGTGCTGACATATCGGGCCTGCCATGTCCCTAGGTCCTAACCCTATCCTAGGTGGGGTGTACAGGCTTCTGCACCCAGAGGCCTGGTCCTTAAGTCCAGATTAAGGATGCCTGATACTCATGCTGGGACTCTGCCTGCCACGCAGGGTACAGCTGTGCTGTTTGGAGCTGCGCTGAACCCTCAGAGCTGGAGAAACTTCCATGGACCCCTGAAGTCACTCCCAGGTTATGTGAATGCCTGGACACAAACCCAGAGGGTAACGTACTGTGTGACACACAAATTCAACTCAGCGCACCAGGGCACCTGCCTCAGCACTGGCATATCAGGTGTGCCATGCCCCTAGGCCTTAACCTTATCCCTAATTTGGGTTTTCAGGCTTCCATCCCAAGAGGCGTGACCCCAAGCCCCCAAGATTAATAACCCCTGGTGACACCCCAGGACTCTGCCCACCATACAGGAGGAAACCATGCTGTTTGGAGCTGTGCCAAATCCTGAGAGCAGGAGAAACCTGCATGCCCCACCTTCTGCACACCATTGGCAACAAATGCGGGGGCTGACACTCAGCCTGTCACCCAGCAGGAAACCGTGCCAATTGAAGCTGAGTAGAACCCTCAGAGTGGGAGAAACTGCATGTCCCCCTGAGCACACCCTACTCCACTGTGGTCAGCGGTCCCCTGACCACAAACCTGGACCCTGTCATGCCACCGGACCCCTGCCCTCAATTCAGCCCCCTGGGATCCCTCCTAAGTGCCAGCAAATTAGGTCTTCCATGCTCCTGGCCCTAAACTTAACGCTAGGTTGGGTTTTCAGTCTTCCTCCCCAGAGGCTGGGCCCCCTTTTCCTCCATATTTGGACCCCTGATCCCCAAACCAGGACTCCGTCTGCCACCCAAGAGGAAACTGTTCTGTTTGGAGCTGCACAGAACCCTCAGAATGGGAGAAACCTGAACAGCCCATGAAGCAACCTCCACCATCGGCCACCCATCAGGCACAAACCCAGAGTGTAATGCACCACTTGACCATGACCCTCAAATCATTGCCCTAGGCATCCTGCCTCAGCACCAGCAGATCAGGCCAGCCATGCCCCTGTGCTCTATCCCTAGCCCTAGGCTATACTTTCAGTCTTCTGTCCTCTGAGGATCCACACCAAAGCCCCACTGATGGGTTACACCTGAACTATACCAGAATATTTCGTGGCCCCGTGAGACTATCCCACTCTCAGCAACCCCCTATTCACTACCTGGATCCTAACACTCACACTGACCTACGTCCTCAACTCTGCTCCCCAGGTCGCTCCTCTCAGGGTGGCAGATTGAGCCTGACATGTCCTGAGCATTCCATTCCTAGGGGCCTGGCCCCCTGCCCCAGGCACTGGGGTCACCTTAGCCATACAACAAGACTCAGCCTAACACACAGGAGGAAAGTGTGCCATGTAGACCTCTAGAAATATTCAAAGGAGGAGAAAATGCCTGCCCATCTGAGCCCATCCCAGCAAACCACCACTTTCAGTGGCCTCTAGGTTACAAACCCTGTGCCTGACATGAACGGGAACACTCATCTTTAATTTCTTAATTCCACACACACTGCCAGCTCCTTGGCCCTGCAATGCCCCTTGACCCTAACTCTATCCCTATGTTGGGCTCTCAGGTAACTGTCCCTTAAGGGAGGGCTTTAAAGCCCTAGGATTTGGGGATGGCTGAGCAATACCAGTGGACTCAGCCTCCCACCCAGAAGGAAATCTTTCCATAATGGACTCCAATAAGTATATAGGTCAGTAGAAATATGAAGTCCCATCACTTTCCATCCCACGGAACTCCCACTTTCAATGGCTCATGGGTTGAAACCCTGAGCCGCACACTTACCTTAACCCATGCCCTCAACTCAGCCCTCCAGGACACTCACCACACGGTTGGCAGTTCGAACCTTCCATGCTCCTTTGTCCTAACCATAACCCTATTTGGAGTTCTGAGAGCACCATCTGTAGAGGCCTGGCTCCCAAGCACCAGGTATTGGGAACACTTGAACAACACCAGAGGATCAGCCTGCCACACAAAAGGAAATTCCCCTTTTTACTCCAGACTGGATTCAGAGCATGAGAAATCTGAATGCAAACCTGAGACAATGTCAGTGAACCTACCCTTTCATGCACACTCTGAACACAATCTCTGAGCTTCATATACACCCTAAAACTCCATTTTAACTCAGACCTTGTGAAGATCTCCACAGTTCTGGATGATTGTATCTTCCAGGCTTCATGGTCTTAACCCAATGTAAGGTCTAGATATGGGTGAAAATATAAACAGACATTTCTCCAATGACGACACACATGTGACCAACAGATATATGCATAAATGTTCCACATCACATGACTTCTGGGAAACGCAAATCTAAACCACATTAAGGTGTCCTATCACACAAGGAAGAACGTCTAAAATTAACAAGACATGAAACCACAAGTGTTGGTGATGATACAGAAAATGGGGAAGCTTCCTACACTCCTGGTAGGAATGCAATCTGTTACATCCGCTCTGGAAAACAGTACAGGGTTTCTTCAAGAAGTTAAAAGTAAAGTTACCCTAAAACACAGAAATTGCACCACAGGGATTTTACTACAAAAATAGAGATGTAATGAAAAGAACTGACACCTGCACCCCAGTGTTCATTGCAACAATATCCACTATACCTAAACTATGGAAAGAACCCAGATACCTATGGACAGAGGGATGGATAAAGAACATGTGGTTCAGGGGCGCCTGGGTGGCTCAGTGGGTTAAGCCTCTGCCTTCGGCTCAGGTCATGATCCCAGGGGCCTGGGATCGAGTCCCGCATTGGGCTCTCTGCTCAGCAGGGAGCCTGCTTCTCCTCATCTCTCTATCTGTCTCTCTGCCTATTTGTGATCTCTCTCTGTCAAATAAATAAATAAAATCTTTAAAAAAAAAAAGAACATGTGGTTCATATATTCAATGGAATATTACTCAGCCATCAGAAAGGATGATTATTTATCATCACATCAACCTGGATGGGTCTGGAAGATATTATGCTGAGTAAAATATGGCAATGAAAGAAGCACAAATATCATATGGTTTCACTCATATGTCAAATATCAGAAATAGGGCAGAGAACCATAGAAAAAGGAAAGGGAAACAGAATGAGAAGTCATCAGAGATGGAAAAAACATAATAGTACCTAACTGTAGTAACAAACTGAGGGTTGCTGGATTGGGGCAGGGGGTACCTGGGTGATGGGCACTGAGGAGGGCACATGATGCAATGAGCACTTGGTGTACACATCTGATATATTATTTAACACTACATCTGAAACTAATGATGTAGGATAAGTTGGCTAATTGAATTTAAATTTTTTAAAAAATAAAACAACTCAAAGAAACTACCTTAAAAATTTCTATGGAATCATTTAATGCAATTCCTATCAAAATACCATCCATCTTTTTCAAAGAAATGGAACAAATAATGCTAAAATTTATATGGAACCAGAAAAGACCTCGAATAGCCAAAGGGATATTGAAAAAGAAAGACAACGTTGGTGGCATCACAATTCCGGACTTCAAGCTCTATTACAAAGCTGTCATCATCAAGACAGCATGGTACTGGCACGAAAACAGACACATAGATCAATGGAACAGAATAGAGAGCCCAGAAATAGACCCTCAAATCTATGGTCAACTCATCTTCGACAAAGCAGGAAAGAATGTCCAATGGAAAAAAGACAGCCTCTTCAATAAATGGTGCTGGGAAAATTGGACAGCCACATGTAGAAAAATGAAATTGGACCATTTCCTTACGCCACACACAAAAATAGACTCAAAATGGATGAAGGACCTCAATGTGCGAAAGGAATCCATCAAAATCCTTGAGGAGAACACAGGCAGCAACCTCTTCGACCTCAGCCGCAGCAACATCTTCCTAGGAACAACGCAAAAGGCAAGGGGAGCAAGGGAAAAAATGAACTATTGGGATTTCATCAAGATCAAAAGCTTTTGCACAGCAAAGGAAACAGTTAACAAAATCAAAAGACAACTGACAGAATGGGAGAAGATATTTGCAAACGACATATCAGATAAAGGACTAGTGTCCAGAATCTATAAAGAACTTAGCAAACTCAACACCCAAAGAACAAATAATCCAATCAAGAAATGGGCAGAGGACATGAACAGACATTTCTGCAAAGAAGACATCCAGATGGCCAACAGACACATGAAAAAGTGCTCCATATCACTCGGCATCAGGGAAATACAAATCAAAACCACAATGAGATATCACCTCACACCAGTCAGAATGGCTAAAATCAACAAGTCAGGAAATGACAGATGCTGGCGAGGATGTGGAGAAAGGGGAACCCTCCTACACTGTTGGTGGGAATGCAAGCTGGTGCAGCCACTCTGGAAAACAGCATGGAGGTTCCTCAGAATGTTGAAAATAGAACTGCCCTATGACCCAGCAATTGCACTATTGGGTATTTACCCTAAAGATACAAATGTAGTGATCCAAAGGGGCACATGCACCCGAATGTTTATAGCAGCAATGTCCACAATAGCCAAACTATGGAAAGAACCTAGATGTCCATCCACAGATGAATGGATCAAGAAGATGTGGTATATATACACAATGGAATACTATGCAGCCATCAAAAGAAATGAAATCTTGCCATTTGCGACAACATGGATGGAACTAGAGCGTATCATGCTTAGCGAAATAAGTCAAGCAGAGAAAGACAACTATCATATAATCTATATATTATATCATATTATATCATATGATATAATCATATCATATGAGGAAGTGGTGATGCAACATGGAGGCTTAAGTGGGTAGGAGAAGAATAAATGAAACAAGATGGGATTGGGAGGGAGACAAACCATAAGTGACTCTTAATCTCACAAAACAAACTGAGGGTTGCTGGGGGGAGGGGGTTTGGGAGAAGGGGGTGGGATTATGGACATTGGGGAGGGTATGTGCTTTGGTGAGTGCTGTGAAGTGTGTAAACCTGGTGATTCACAGACCTGTACCCCTGGGGATAAAAATATATGTTTATAAAAAATAAAAAGTTAAAAAAAAATTTCTATGGAATCACAAAAGATACTGAAGAACCAACACAATGTTATGATGGAAAACAAAGCTTGAGGCGTCACAATTCCATATTTCAAATTATAGTACAAAGCTTCAGTCATCCTAACAGTATGGGACTGGTGCAGAAATATACACAGTGACCAAGGGAACAGAATAGAAGCTCAGACATAAACCCACAATCACGTTCCCAATTAGTCTTCTGCAAAACAGGCAAAAGTATTAAAAGGGAAAAGAACAGGCTCTACAACAAATGGTTTGGGGAAAACTGGACAGCTATGCACAAAAGAATGAAATTAGACCGCTTTCTTACACCAGATGGACAAATTAACTCAAGACAGTTTCAAGACCTCCATGTGAGACCTGAAATCATAAAAATCCTACAAGAGGGCACAGAAAGTAACTTCTCTGCCATGAACCATACATTTTCTAGACATGCCTCCTAAGGCAAAGGAAACAAAAGCAAAAATAAACTACTGGAACTACATCAATATGAAAGCTTACCACACAGCAGAAGAACAATGAAAATGTAATAAATAGAAGACAGCCCACTTAATGGGAGAAGATGTTTGCGAATACCATATGCAATAATGGGGTAGTGTCCAAAATATGTAGAACTGATACAACGCAACACCCAAAAAACAAATAATACAGTTAAAAAAAATAGAAGACATGAATAGACATTTCTCCAAAGAAGAAAAACAGATGTCAACAATCACATGAAAATATGTTCACCGTCATCCATCAACAGGAAAATCCAAATGAAAAGTTCCATGAGATACTACCTCACACTATCAGAATGGCTAACAGCACCAGCACAAGAAAACAGATGTTGGGAAGATGTGGATAAAAGGGAACCCTCTTACACTGTTGGTGGGAATGCAAGCTGCTGCAGCCACTTTAGAAAACAGTATGACTGTTCCTCAAAACGTTAAATATAGAACTTCATTGTGATCCAGCAATCACACTACCGGGTGTTTACCCGAAGAATATGAGAGCAATAACTCAAAAGGATACATGAGCCCCTATATTTCTTGCAACATTATTTACAATATTACAATATGGAAGCAATCCAAGTATTTCTTGATAATTTGATTAATGAGATGATATATGTATACACACACACACACACACACACACACACACACACACAGTGGGAAATTACTCATCCATAAAAAAACCGAAATCTTGCCATTTGCAGACACATAGATGGAGCTAGAGAGTACTGTCCTAAGTGAAACTCATCAGTTGGAGCAAGACAAATGCCTTTCAATGTAACTCTTACATGGAATATAAGAAACGAATATACATAAATAAAGGAGAAAGAAGATACAAAACAAAATACCGACTCTGTGGTTACCAGAGTGGAAGTGGATGGAGGGATGAGTGAAATGGATGACGGGGACTAAGAGTACACTTTTCTTGATATCCGTTGAGTAATACATAGAATCACCGAATCACTACATTGTACACATGAAACTAATATACCACTGTATGTTAACTCTATCTGAATTAAAATAAACAATAAAAAAGTTCTTTTCTTTCAGTAAACTATTTGGAAAAAACTTTTGCTATGCAATGTTCATAAGACTTACTTGTGAGAGTATTTACTGTACAATAATTATTCACTCTATGCTTGGAATTCAAATTTCACTGAATTCTTATACTTTTCCTGTTAATGGTAGCCCACAGGAGCCACGGTCCCTTTCCATCCAGGGTCAGCACCTATGCTTTCAAGAGTGTAAGTAGAGACGGATGTCACTTTACTGTCCAGAAAGCTATTATTGTTTCTGTTTTCGTGTGAGATTGTCATAGAGTATGGGACAGCTTCCAGAGCAGGTTTGTTATGCACCCTGGATCTCTAATTCAGTGGTCATTACCTGGTTCTGTTGGCTGATAAGTTCCTGTTGATGGGCTTGCTTCTAAGCACATACCTGGAAGACAAATGTGGGTGGGCTGGGCGTGGGACCAGAGGAAGACCAAGTACAGTCAAGGGTTGGATCCCTCCCCTGATTTAGGAATGGCCATGAGAGTGGGTATGGGAGGCAGAAGCGACAGGAAACCACTAAGGTCACCAGCTGAAAGCAGGGAGCCTGGGTCATGGGATCTTGAGGTATAGGGCTTGAAGACTGTTCTGAGCTACCTCTGTGTGGGAAGGGAAGAAGGAAAAAGAAGGAGAAATTGTCTGCAACTGCGCATACCAGCTTCCCACCACTACTAATATACATCAGTCTATGCAGCTGACCCAGCCTGGGCTCAAGATGGGCTGTCTTGGGTCCCTCAACCCTCAGTGGGACAGATGGCTCCAGGGCTCAGGGACATGCTGAGGGAGATGGGAAAAAAGGCTGCCACTCCCAGGTCATCCCCTCCTTGAGCAGGCAGACCTCCAGGACTGCTAAAAACCCACTGGCAGTTTTGAAAGACATGCCATGGATGAACTAAGGCATTGAGAAATATAAAACGATATTCGTTTTTAAGTTCAGAGCTCTCAGCTCATGAAGTGAGAAGATCTTCCCTGAGGAAGACTGAGGGGAGGGGAGGTCAGGCTGAAAAGTGAGATGTGGCTTTCTTGACTGGGGACCTGCAACCCCCTTCCAGGGCAAGGTATCGTCCTCACCTCACAGAGGATCCATGGAAGTGTCCCATCAAGGGACTGACTGAGCTGCCTCTTGAGAAGGTACCTTGGCATCAGGTTACACAGGGCAGAGGAGAGGGCCAGATGGAGGGAGGGAAATACCCTGGAGGCCATGGGGCAAAAGCAGAGGCTCATGTCCATAAAGATGATGAAAAATAGGAGGCAGCAGCATCAGAGCTGGCACAGTGCTCTGGTGCTACAGTGACTGGATGCCTTCTGTGCCAGGTATGGTTGTCTTCAGTGTGCTCCAAACTAGTCTTGACCACAAACCTAGGAAGTGTGCACCACTACCGACCTCCTTTCCCCATGCTGTGGCTAAGAATGATGGTCACAGACCCTGGTCTATTTTTATGGAAATGGAGTGCTCCCTGGGCACACTGCCCCTCTGCTGTTGGTCCAGTGCAACCCTTGTGTTGACCAGATACTGCTGTCTACCTGTATCCACACAACTCAACAGACAGGAGGGTGTCCCTGAGTTCCACAGGACCTTATGAGACAGATTAACAGACCCCACTACCCCACCCACCACCAACACCCAGTGGGTCACTCAGGACCTCGGCTATTGTCATGGAGCTCACCATGATGTGTTTCTATCACTTTCAAAGAGAGTTCTGTTCCCGTACAATACCATACATCCTGGTTGCTTACCTGGGGACATGCCATGAACCCACATGGCACCTTTCTGTTAGAGAAGGTCAACCCTGCACCTCATAGAAAATGTTCCTAATTGGGGCGCCTGGGTGCCTCAGTGGGTTAAACCTCTGCCTTCAGCTCAGGTCATGATCTCAGGAGCCTGGGATCGAGCCTCGCATTGGGCTCTCTGCTCAGCAGGGGGCCTGCTTCCCCTTCTCTCTCTACCTGCCTCTCTGCCTACTTGTGAACTCTCTCTCTGTCAAAAACATGCCTGAAATCTTAAAAAAAAGAAAAGAAAATGTTTCTAATGAAGTGCAAATCCATCAGGAATACGGTGTAAACAGTGGTACACTGCCTTCATGGTAGTCAGTAATTCTAACAAGGGTTGACCACTCCCCACCATCTCACAAAATCTTCTCTAAGGTTTTATAGGCGAGATAAACACGCCAGGCAAAGTGGGTGCAAGGCAAGATTTATTAAAGGCACTCTCCTGCGAAGTTTCAGGGCTCAAGAGAAGGGGAGCCAGAAAAGTTGCTCTGGGAGGAGGTGGGCACCCTCAGGAGAGGTTCCTTGACTCCGGAAAGGGAGAGGGGGAAGTCACACTGGGAGGGAGTTGGTGGGGTTCTTTTATCTGTTTCCTGCATAAGTATCAGGTTACCTATGGAGATGTGACCTGCGCATACATCCTTTTGGTGGGAGAGTCAAGGGTGAAGGAAAACGGGGCGGGCTGGAAGACAGCGGGACCCGGAAGCAGTCATTTCCATTGTTCCTCCTGCACTCCACGAGCCTCTGGAGCCGGTGGTCATTTCTATTGTTCCTTCTGCACTCCCAGAGCCTGCCAACCCAACATTCCGACCTTTTTGTTGTAATGGGGGCAGGGACTCAGATATGGCTACCTCCTGCTGTTAAAGGGGCGTCATCATAGGGTCCTTTGTATGTGGATAGGCAGGTATAGGGATCCAGGAGGAGTTGGTTGACAGTGACCCTGGAAACCTCACGTATGCATTCCTGAATGAAGCAAAGAACACAGGGGGTGATAAGTCCTAATAGGCAGAAGATAATAATGGGACTTAGGATTGGAAAGAGCCAGGTCGTTAAGGGGGAGAGCCACCATTGAGAGGGTTTTATTACAGGGTGATGCTGGCCACCAAGGGAGTCGCAGATTTTTGTCAGGACACTGATATTGATTTCAACTACAATGGATTCATTGATATAATAGCATCATTCTTTATTGAGGAATAAACAGGTTCCTCCCTTGTCTGCAGTGAGCAGGTCCAGGGCTCGCTGGTTCTGTAGGGCTACCTGGGCCACTGAAGTAATCTGTCATTGTAGAGATGCCAAGGACTCAGCTGAGACTTTCATGGCTGTTCAGAGCTGTTCAGATAAATCTCGGGTAGCACCTATGGAGTGAGCTATGGCCCCGGTGCCCAGCCAGGTGGCCACTAGGGAAGACACCAAGGAGACCCCAATAACAAGAGGAAAAAACACAGCCCTTTTTTGTCACAGGAGGGGGGTGGAGAGGACGGCCATTTCCGCTTAGGCTGGCACCCTCCAGACTGGCAATCTGTGGTGACCAGCTGACTAGACCGTGTGGTGCCCAAGTTTCCACTAGGGAGAAGTACCACCTGAACTCAGGGTCACCTGAGGGACAGCTATGGAGGGGGTGTAGAAGGAGGAGGGTGAGAAGAAGTGGTGCGGGAAATCTGCAACCATGTGGGCCCCAGGGTTTGGGAAGTCCAGCCATCCTGTTGTGGGGATGGTTTTAGAGAGGAGATGTGTACGCATGGGTGGTGTCCTAGGAATTTTGCCCCTGTGGGAGTTGTAAGAATAACAGTATGGGGGCTGGTTCACCTGGGCTTTAAGGACTTTGGGTGAAGTTCTCCTAGGAGAACTTGGTCCCCAGCATTTAGGGCCTGGGAAAGTCTCCAATCGGGCTGTCAGGGGCGAGGATGGTTGAACCTGCATGAGCCCTTAGGAGGGCTTGTAAGAGGGTCTGATAAGGCATACAAGATATGAGAGGTGGAGCAGAGGCAGGCAGGTTGTGATTGAGTAGAAAGGGCCTGCTGTACAGGAGCTCAAAGGGACTGAGACCTGATGGGTGGCTAGGGGAGGCCCTAAGGCGGGTGAGTGCAGTGAGAAAAGGGTTGGCCAAGACAGTCAGGTTTCAAGAGTGCGTTTGGTGAGTTGTTCCTTGAGGAGGCCATTGGCCCTCTTGACCTTACCTGAAGATTGGAGGTGGTAGGGGATATGGAGTTTCCAGGTGACGTTGAGGCTCTCAGAAATCTGTTGTGTGATGATGGAGATGAAGGCCGGTCCATTGTCTGATTGTAGGGTTCGAGGGAGTCCAAACCTCGGAATGATGTGCTTAATGAGAACAGCGGCAACCACCTGTGCTGTTTCCCTAGTGGTGGGGAATGCCTCGATCCAGCCTGTGAAGGTGTCCACAAGAGTTAGTAGATATCTAAAGGTTTTGTGTCGAGGCATGTGATTGAAGTCAAGTTGCCAGTCCTCGCCTGGCTGATGCCCTTGGAGCTGGTGGGTGGGTCCTGGTCTGAGGAGGCCGCCCTGGGCATTGACCGCAGGACAGGTTCAGCAGGCCTTCTGTCCCTCCTTAATGGTCTTTTGGAGGAGGGGGTGGTGAAAGAGAGGTTGGAGAAATTGGTATAGTGCCTTTGGACCGATGTGGAGAGCCTGGTGGATGTCAGTAAAGAGGGTGTGGATTAGGCTGTTTGGGAGGGCAATTTTGTCCTGGACAAAATACCATCCATTGTAATCCAACCTGCCACCTAATGTTTTAGGGGCCCGAGTCTCCTCATCAGTGTACAGGGACTGTGAGGAGTGTTGAGAAACAGGAGAGGGGTTAGAGAGGAGTTTAAGGCCATCTGTCAGGCAACAGAGTCAGCCTTGTTGTTCCCCAAAGAGATGGGGTCTTTGGAGGCCTGACGGCCATGGCATTGGACAATAGCCACCTCAGTGGGGTACTTGAGAGCCTCAAGGAGTTTGGCAATAAGAGGCCCTTTGACTATGGGGGTTCCCTTGGTTGTGAGAAATCCCCTTTCTCGACAGAGGACAGAGTGAGTGTTGGTAATAAGGAGAGCATATTTGGAGTCAGTATAAAGAGTGACCCGTTGGCCCTCAGATAAGTGAAGGGCCTTGGTAAGAGCCAGGAGTTCTGCCTTTTGAGAAGTAATTCCAATGGGAAGGGGGGTTGCTTATATGACTGCATCCAGGGTGACCACTGCATAGGTCACACATCGCCGTCCATCTGGAGCTATGAGGGAGCCCAAATCCATGAACATAGTGCGATTGGGTTCAGTCAGGGGCTGGTCCCAATGTCCTGGATGGGAGGGAGAGAGTTCTTCCAGGTGTTGAGCACAGGAGTGGAGAGGAGTGGGGGTAGATAAAGGTGTCGGCAAGAGAGTGGTGGGATTTAGGCGAAGGGAGACAGAGTGTGACCTGGGGGTTTTCTATGAACAGCAGGTGGTAAACTTGGAGATGGGAAGGAGTGAGCTGTGCCAAGTATTTGTGGCTGACTCAGTCCATCAGTCTATGGGGGGAGAAGACCATGATGGGCTGTCCTAAGGTAAGTTTGAGGGCCTCCTTTGTCAGAGAAGTGGCTGCCGCTAGGGCCTTGAGGCAGTGCTGCCATCCCTGGAAAGTGACATCTAGTTCCTTGGAGAGTTAATGCGAATAAGGAGACCCTGCTGCCAAAGGCGGTCACTGATAAACTTGAGTCCTCACTGGTGGGTTGCTACTACAGGTCTGGAAATGTCCCATATCTGTGGGTCTACAGAGGGGAGACAGTCTGGGATAGAGGATGAGTCATCGGGAAGTAGAGGAAGGATGAGGTGAACAGAAGTCAAGGGAGAGGGAGAGAGACAAATGGTGGCCTGAAGTTTGTGGAGGATGTCCCTGCCTAGTAAGGGAACAGGGCAGTAAGGGATAATGAGGAAGAAGTGTGAGAAGGGGAACGCATACAGGCTGCAGGTAAGGGGTTGGCTGGCCTTTGGAGTGGAGGAAGTACCATCAATTCCCATAACTGCAACGAGGAGGGATGATTAGGAGCTGAGTAAAAAGGCAGGAAAGCATGTGCCGTGTCCAATAGAAAGGAAAGGGACTTACCCACTACCTGGAGCATGACCCTCGGCTCGGCATTGGTGAGAGGGCTGTCTGAGACTGGGCTCCATCAGTCATCCAATAGGAAAAGTTGGAAGACAGAACTTACCATCTCAGGGTCTCCCCCACGTGGAGGCGCCGGGAATACCCTGAGGTTGGGGCAGTCCAATATCCAGTGGCCCATTATGCGGCATTGAGGGCACGGCCTAGTAGGCATTTTTGGATTGGGGCATTGACGGGCCCAGTATCCCTTGGCTCCACACGTGAAACAGGCCCCCAGAGGGACGCAGTTAGGTGCTCCCTTCTGTTGACCCCCAGAACCTCCCGGCCTTAGGGCTGCTACCAGGGCTTGGGTCCGCAGTTGGACCTTCGGTTGGAGTCTGGCTTGGTGCTTAAGTTCTGCCTCCTATTGGGAGTTAAAGACTTTAAATGCCATTTTCACCAGATCAAAAATGGGAGTTTGAGGGTCCTCCTCCACTTTCTTTAATTTTTGCCGAATGTCGGCGGCTGACTGAGAAATAAAGTGAGTAGCTAAAACAGTCGCCCCTGCTGGAGAGGCCAGGTCTAGGCAAGTGTATTGAGTCAGCGCCTCAGTAAGTTGGTTAAGAAACATGGCCGGGTTTTCATTGGGTTCCTGAATGATTTCCCTTCACAAACCTTCTACAACTTTCCTTTGCATTCAGGTTTTGTCTCAAAAAGCCATCTCACTTAGGACAAAATTATCTCCTTTCACTTTCAATAAAATATACTCCCATTCCTTAAATATTTCTCATATATCTTCTACTTTCCTACACACAGAGTTGCTTCCTTTATTTAGCAGAATTTTGTACTCTTAGAAACACCTTTAGTTATTAACCTCTAGTCAGTTATTAATCATGAACGGCTATAACAGAATTCTTTAGATGCCAATTTATGAATCAGTTAAGCACAAGCCATGCTTACCAACAGATTTAAATATTCTTATTTTCTTTGCTGTAAGAAGTCAAAAGCACAAAGCTATGTTCAGTAATACATGACTTGGCATTTTATCCCTTTGGAAAATACCTAAATGTCCAACAGATTTAATCCCATTTGTCATCCACGCAAAACTTAAAACTTTCAGGTTACCAAAGACTTTGAAAGCTATCTCAGCAATTACCCACTAAAACTTTGAGACAGACAATTAACCATCCGTTTAGTCATTTCTTTGGTAACAGATTTTAACAAATAACAAGAGCTTTATTAAACATTGATTAAAGTTTCATATTTACTGTGGATAAATTTGTCAGAAGTTCGGATAGGAGTGGGATGAGGGACGGGTAAACAAGGGCGCTGGTTCAGAAATCCTGTACTTAAGGGACCTTGGCCCATCTGCCTTGGTGTCTATTGAGGTTATTTAGGTCCATGAAAATCTGATAATTAAACATGACTTCTGGAGACCATTGGGACTGACTGTCTAATCGGTATTGTGGCCAAGCTACAGTATAGTAACGTCATTTTTTCAGGTCCTGGCCCAGTTCCAGGGTTTTAAGATTGTCCAACAGGCCTAAAACATGCCCGGGATGTTTTAGGGTTGAATTTGGATTGGGAGGTCCCCAAGACTCCTTGCAAGACAACCCGAGGGCAGGAGGAAGGCATCCCTTCATCCACCACTGGGTTGCAGAAAAACTGTGTCAAATACCCTAGAGGTTAGGATGTCTCCCAGCTTCTCAGAGTCACGGAGGTCACCTGGTGACCGGCGGGGTCTGCCCTGACGTGGGCGCGATTAGGGCAGGGCTTTTCAGACAGAGGCGCGGAATCCAGGAAAACTCACCATGGCTTCAGAAGTGGCGTTGGGAAAGGCAGGTCCAGGTCTGGCAAGGGAGAGGAGAGAGCCTCCTCACCAGGGTGGGAGGCTCTCAAAACCCTCCCGGGTTTTGGGCACCAAATGTAAGGTTTTATAGGCGAGATAAACATGCCAGGCGAAGTGGGTGCAAGGCAAGATTTATTAAAGGCACTCTCCTGCAAAGTTTCAGGGCTCAAGAGAAGGGGAACCAGGAAAGTTGCTCCGGGAGGAGGTGGGTACCCTCTGTCAAAGTTCCTTGTTTCAAGAAAGAGAGTAGGGGAAGTCACACTGGGACGGAGTTGGCAGGGGTATTTCATCTGTTTCCCTCATAGGTATCAGGTTACCTAAGGGGACATGACCTGGGCATACATCCTTTTGGCTGGAGAGTCAAGGGTGAAGGAAAGTGGGGGTGGAGGCTGGAAGACGGCAGGACCCGGCGGCGGTCATTTCCATTGTTCTTCCTGCACTCCTGGAACTTGCCAACCCAACACCTTCCACTGTATGGAGCTCATTCTCTGCCCTCAGAAAAAAAGCCCAGTAAACAAAACTTTATCCTGAATGTTCCCCTCACCTGCTGATTCAAATATTGTCCAACCTCAATGTTATGAAACTAGAAATCAATCACAAGAAGAAAATGCGAGAGTCAAAAATATGTAGAGATTTAACAACATGGTAATAAACTACCAACAGTCAAATAAGAAATCAAGAAATTTTAAAAGTACCTCGAGACAAAAAGAAAAACCTACAAAAATGTAAGGGATACAGCAAAATTAGTTCTAAGGGGGAAGTTCATAGAAATTCAGGTCCTCATCAGTCCACAAGAAAGCTGTCCTGTAAACACTATAATTTTACATGATAAAGAAGTGTTAAAAAAAAAAAAACAAGCAAATCCCAAATCCCTACAAAAATGTAAGGGATATAGCAAAATTAGTTCTAAGGGGGAAGTTCATAGAAATTCAGGTCCTCATCAGTCCACAAGAAAGCTGTCCTGTAAACACTATAATTTTACATGATAAAGAAGTGTTAAAAAAAAAACAAGCAAATCCCAAATCAGTAGGAATAAGGTAATAAAACGGAATGTGAAAATCAATAATGATGACTAAAAAGACAAAAGATTAATGAAAATAAGAACTGCCTTTGTTGGAAAGATAAACAAAACTAACAAAGCCTTAGCTAGACTCACCAAGAAGGAGAGAGGTCTCAAATACAATCAGGAAAGAAAGATGATTAATTCCTGTCTCACACCAAAATCCTAGAGAACACAGGCAGCAACCTCTTCGATTTCCAACACAGCAACTTCTTTCAAGACAAGTCTCTAAAGACAAGGGAAACAGAAGCAAAAATAAACTTTCAGTACTTCATCAAGATGAAACGCTTGGAAACAATTAGCAAAACTAAACGGCAACCTGTAAAATGGGAGTAGATATTTGCAAATGCTATTAGAGTTAAAGGTCTGGTATCCAAGATTTACAAAGAATTTCTCAAACTCAACACCCCAAAAAACAAAGAGTCCACTCAAGAAATGGTCAGAAGACCTAAAAAGACACTTCTCCAAAAAGACAAACAGATGACTAACACACATGAAAACATTCTCCACATGCCTTGCAATCAGGGAAATAAAAATCAAAACCGCAATGAGACACCACCTTACACCTGTTAGAATGTCAAAAATTAAAAGACAGGGAACAACAAATGTTGATGAGGATGTGAAACATATTACACAACAAGGGTTCCCTCTTACACTGTTGGTTGGAACGCAAGCTGGTACACTCACTCTGAAAAACAGCATGGAGTTTCCTCAAGACATTAAAAATAAAGCTACCCTATGACCCACCAATTGCACTCCTAGGTATCTACCATATGGATTTGGTAAAATGAAGAGGCACATGCACCCCAGTGTTTCTAGCAGCAATGTCCACAATAGCCAAACTGTGGAAGGAGCAGAGATGTCCTTCAACATATTAATGTATAAAGAAGATGTGGTTCAGGGGACCCTGGGTGACTCAGTGTGTTAAGCCTCTGCCTGTGGCTCAGGTCAAGATCTCAGGTTCCTCGGATCGAGCATGCATAAAGCTTTCTACACAGTGGGGAGCTGCTTCCCCTCCTATGGCTGCCTGCCTCTCTGCCTATTTGTGATAGTTGTCTCTCTCTCTGTGTGTCAAATAAATAAACAAAATTCTTTAAAAAAAGAAGAAGAATATGTGGTTCATATATACAATGGAATATTACTCAGCCATCAGAAATGATGAATACTTACCATTTGCATTGACATGGCTGGAACTGGAGGAGATTATGCTAAGTGAAACACATCAAGCAGAGAAAGACAGTTATCATATGGTTTCACTCATATGTGGAATATAAGGAACAACACAGAGGATCATAGGGACAGGGTGGGAAACCTGAATTGGAAGATATCTGAGAAGGAGAAAAAACATATGAGACTCTTGACTCTGGGAAACAAATTGAGCAGCAGCAGCAGCAGGCTGCCAAGGTTTGGCCTCAGTCTTGCACATCAGGACTCAAGCACAACTAGAGCATCATGGAGAATGGAGTACTGTGTGGCCTTGGAATCTAATAGCAGGATCTGATATTTCACTTCCAAATGAAAAATGGCTTTTTCCACACAGCACAGGAAAGTGGAGGATTTCTCAGGGGTGTGGCTCTGGAAGAAGTGCTTCTGATGGTTGAATTAATAGACACCAGGTAGAGAATACCTGCTGTTCCTCATCTGAGGAAGCAAGGGGCACCTGGGCAAGAATCAATAAGGTTGCCTGTTGGTGGTTTCCCACCAACCACCCTGCTGAGCCAAGAGCATGAGAACCAAAGAGAAAATAACTTTCGTGGTACATCTGCAGTAGTAGGGCTGACCAGGTAGCAGAGCCCTATCCCTGGAGCAGTATGGCCTTCCCTCAAGAGTAATGGTCCACCACCATGGCCTCACAATCTCCCACCTGTCTCATCTGACAATGCATTCTGGCTCAGACCTGCTCACACGATGAGTTCTAAGATCCAGAGACTGCTTTCCGCCCCAGCTCAATGCTACTCACAGAGAAGCAAACTCCAGCCTCAGAAATGTATTCATCATTAGCTCTGGAATTCCCTTAGTTTGTCTACACTGGCCCACCCAGGTGTCTTATCCAAATCATTCCTCAAGTGCCCTAGGGTTCCAAGCCACTTTCAAGCTCCCCTTAGGAAGGCAGGTACTGGTCCAAGTAGAAAGACCAGCCAAGTGACTCTACATGCTGGAAACTTGGACATCATCTTCCCTGAACACCAACACCTCCAAGTCCAAGATTCAAACCTTTGCTCACTGTGCACTGAGAACCATGTCAGCATGAACACTATTTTTTCAAATCTCTTATATCCCATTCCTTCAAATCAGAAACCAGGATCCAGTCACCACTTCCTTTTCCCTTCAGAGAAGTAAGGAAAATGATAGAATAAAACACTACATGTGTTGGGCACCTGGGTGTCTCAGTGGGTTAAGCCTCTGCCTTCAGATTAGGTCATGATCTCAGCATCCTGGGGTTGAGCCCCGTATCAGGCTCTCTGCTCAGCAGGGAACCTGCTTCCCCCTCTCTCTGCCTGCTGCTCTGCCTACTTATGATGTCTCTCCCTCTGTGTCAAATAAAATCTTTAAACACACACACACACATGCACACACACACACACACACGCAAGATGGCGGAGAAGCAACTGGTTAAGACAACATCAGGTAGCAGGAGATGGGCTACATAGCTTGTCAAAGCATTGTGAATACCTACAAATCCAACAGGAGATCAAATAGAAGAAGAGAAACAATTCTAGAAACAGAGAATCAACCACTTTATGAAAGGTAGGACCAGCAGAGAAGTGAATCCAAAGTGACAGCAAGATAGACTTGTGGTGGGAGGAGCCAGCTCCTGGCAAGTGGCAGAACAACAGAGCACAAAATCAGAACTTTTAAAAGTCTGCTCCACTGAGGGACATTGCTGCAGAGGCTAAACTGGGATGAAGTCCATGCGTGGTCAGCTTGGCCCCAGAAGGATCGGTCACAGATCCTTCTGGTCACAGAAGCATCCGGGGTGTCTGATTATGAAAGAGCTCGCAGGTATTAGAGTGGGGTAGCCAGCTACAGAGACAGAGCAGAGAAGTGAGCTCTCAACTCGGAATTACCTTGAACCGGGCACAGACTGGGTGAGTTCCGAGTGTGGCTGGAGACCAGGGAGACGGGAGTAATTGAGCACTTTTCTCTGAGGGCGCACTGAGGAATGGGGCCCCAAGCTCTCATCTATTCTGTGCTGCAGAGACTGGGAGGCCGGCATTTACATTCCCATCCTCCAGAACTCTACAGAAAGTGTTCAGGGAAGAAAAGCTCCCGAAGATTACTTAGTCTGGACCCTGCTAAAGGCGGTGTAATTCCACCTCCGGCAAAGGCACTTGAGAATCAATACAAGAGGCCCCTCCCTCAGAAGATCAACAAGAAATCCAGCCAAGACCAAGTTCATTTACCAAGGATAACAGCAAAATTCCAGAGGAGGAGAAAGCAAAGCATAGAATTCATGGCTTTTCCCCATGATTCTTTAGTCTTGCAGTTAATGTTTTTTTAATTTTCTTTTTTTTCTTCTGCAATTTTTTTTAAAATTTTACCCTATCTTCTTTTAATGTTAACTAGTTTATCTTAACAATGCCTTTCATTGAAAAATAATCTTTTTTAACCTTCATTATTATAGTCATATTTTATCCTTCATTGTATCTAACGTTATTTTTGTATACACATGGGGTTTTTTATTCTAAAAAAAATTTGGGGTACAATTTCTTCTAATGGATCAAAATACACTCTAAATCTATCTTGGGCTTGTTCTAGTCTCCAGCCCGAGCAAATTCTCCCCTCTTTCTTTTTCTTTTTTCTCCTAACCAACTTACTTTATCAACTCCTTTTTTTAGAAAATTTTTTTTAATCTTTATAGGCATATTCGATCCCTTCATTGTGTTTACCCTTAAATATGTTCTTCATTCTTTAAAATTTTGGGAGGTAGTTTCTTCTAAGAGACCAAAATACTCCCAAAATTAAGTAATTAAGTGGGTGACCCTGTTCTAGTCACCAGTCTAATATATATATATATCTGTATATTAGACTGATTATGTATATATATATATATATATATAGTGGGAGGGAGAAAGATATATATATCTCCCTTCCACTATTTGGAGTCTCTTCTTAGTTAGTTAATGCACATTTTCCTGGGGTCCTTGCCACCCTTTGCCACCCTTCTTGAGATCAACAATCTCAAGAAGTGATTGAGACTTTCCTTATCTGGACAAAATGACAAGGCAGAAAAACTCATCACAAAAAAAAGAACAAGGGCAGTACCAAAGGCTGGGGACCTAATCAATACAGATATTGGTAATATGTCTGATCTAGAGTTCAGAATGACAACTCTCAAGGTTCTAGCTGTGCTCGAAAAAGGCATGGAAGATATTAGAGAAACCCTCTCTGGAGAGATAAAAGTCCTTTCTGGAGAAATGACATAACTAAAATCTAACCAAGTTGAAAACAAAAAAGCTATTAATGAGGTTCAATCAAAAATTGAGGCTCTTACTGCTAGGATAAATGAGGCAGAAGAAAAAATAGTGATATAGTAGACAAACTGACAGAGAAAAAAGAAGCTGAGCAAAAGAGAGACAAACAAATACTGGACCATGAGCAGAGAATTTGAGAGTTAAGTGACACCATAAGATGAAATTATTAGAATAATTGGGATTCCAGAAGAAGAAGAAAGAGAGAGGGGAGCAGAAAGTATATTAGGGGGAATTATTATAGAGAATTTCCCTAATATGGCAAAGGGAACAAGCAAGCATCAAGAGATTCCCCCCCTCAAAATCAATAAGAATAGGACCACACCCTGTCACCTAATAGTAAAATTTACAAGTCTTAGCAACAAAGAGAAAATCCTGAAAGCTGCCCAGGAAAAGAAGTCTGTAACACACAATTGTAAAAATATTAGATTGGCAGTGGACTTACCCACAGAGACCTGGCAGGCCAGAAATAGCTTCAAAGCACTAAACGAGAAAAACATGCAGCCAAGAATACTATATCTAGCTAGGCTATCATTGAAAATAGAAGGAAAAATAAAAATCTTCCAGGACAAACAAAAACTGAATATGCAAAGAATTTGCAAACACCTAATCAGCTGTGCGGGATATATTGAAAGGGGTCCTCTAATCAAAGAGAGAACCTAAAAGTACTAGATCAGAAAGGATCAGAGACAATACACAGTAACAGTCACCTTACAGGCAATACAATGGCACAAAATTCGTATCTCTCAATAGTTAACCTGAATCTAAATGGGCTAAATGCCCCAATCAAAAGACACAGGGTATCAGAATGGATAAAAAAACAAAACCCATCAATATGCTGTCTACAAGAAACTCAATTTAGACCCAAAGACATCTCCAGATTTAAAATGAGGAGGTGGAAAACAATTTACCATGCTAATGAACATCAGAAGAAAGCTGGGGTGGCAATCCTTATAGGATATCAATTAGATTTTAAGCCAAAGACTATAATAAGAGACGAGGAAGGACACTATGTCATACTCAAAGGGTCTGTCCAACAAGAAGTTCTAGCAATTCTAAATATCTATGCCCCTAACTTGGGAGCAGCCAAGTATATAAACCAATTAATAGTAACAAAATCAAAGAAAAACATTGACAATAATACAATAATAGTAGGGGACGTTAACACTCCCCTCACTGAAATGGAAAGATCTTCCAGCAAAAGATCAACAAGAAAATAAAAGCCTAAATGACACACTGGACCAAATGGAAATAACAGATCTCTTCAGAACATTTCATCCCAAAGCAACAGAATACACATTCTTCTTTAGCACACATGGAACAGTCTCCAGAATCATAAATCATGTCTCAACTGGTATCAAAAGATTGGGATCAGGGCGGCTGGGTGACTCAGTGGGCTAAGGCCTCTGCCTTCGGCTCAGGTCATGATCCCAGAGTCCTGGGATTGAAACACTCATCAGGCTCTCTGCTCAGTGGGGAGCCTGCTTCCTCCTCTCTCTCTGCCTGCCTCTCTGCCTACTTGTGATCTCTGTCTGTCAAGTAGATAAATAAATAAACTTAAAAAAATTGGGATTATTCCCTGCATATTCTCAGACCACAATGCTCTGAAGCTAGAACTCAATTACAAGAGGAAATTTGGAAAGAACACAAATACATGGAAACTAAACAGCATCATTCTAAGGAATGAATGGGCCAACCAGGAAATTAAAGAAGAATTGAAAAAATTAATGGAAACAAATGATAATGAAAACACAACAGTTCAAAATCTGTGGAACACAGCAAGGAAGTCCTGAGAGGAAAATATATAGTGATATACGCCTTTCTCAAGAAACAAGAAAGGTCTGAAATACAGAAAATAAGCCTACACCTAAAGGAGCTGGAGAAAGAACAGCAAAGGAAGCCTAAACCCAGCTTTTCTGCTAAGGTCAGGAACACATCAGGGATGTCCATTATCACCACTGCTATTCAACATAGTACTAGAAGTCCTAGCCTCAGCAGTCAGACACAAAAAGAAATTAAAGGCATCCAAATCGACAAAGAAGACAAACAATTACTCTTTGCAGATATATGACACTCTGTGTGGAAAACGCAAAAGGCTCCACTCCAAAAATGCTAGTACTTGTACAGGAGTTCTGTAAAGTGTCAGGATATAAAATCAATGCACAGAAATCAGTTGTATTTCTTTACAACAACAGCAAGACAGAAGAAAGAGAAATTAAGAAGTCAATTCCATTTACAATTGCACCCCAAACCGTAAAATACCTAGGAATAAACCTAACCAAAGAGGCAAAGAATCTATACTCAGAAAACTATAAAGCACTCATGAAAGAAATTAAGGAAGACACAAAGGAATGGAAAAATGTTCTATGCTCCTGGATTGGAAGAACAAATATTGTGAAAATGTCTATTACACCTAAAGCAATCTGAACATTTAATGCCATCCTTACCAAAATCCCATCCATTTCTTCAACGAAATGGAAGAAATAATCCTAAAATTTATATGGAACCAGAAAAGACCTCGAATAGCCAAAGGAATATTGAAAAAGAAAGCCAAAGTTGGTGGCATCACCATTCCGGACTTCAAGCTCTATTACAAAGCTGTCATCATCAAGACAGTATGGTACTGACACAAAAACAGACATACAGATCAAAGGAATAGAATAGAGAGCCCAGAAGTAGACTTCCGCTCTATAGTCAACTAATCTTCAACAAAGCAGGAAAGAATGTCCAATGGAAAAAAGACAGCCTCTTCAACAAATGGTGTTGGGAAAATTGGACAGTCACATGTAGAAAAATGAAATTGGACCATTTCCTTGCACCACACATGAAAATAGACTCAGAATGGATGAAGGACTGCAAGGTAAGATAGGAATCCATCAAAGTCCTTGAGGAGAACACAGGCAAGAACCTCTTCAACCTCAGCTGCAGGAACTTCTTCCTAGGAACATCGCCAAAGGCAAGGGAAGCAAGGGCAAAGATGAACTATAGGAATTTCATCAAGTGCAAAAGCTTTTTCACAGCAAAAGAAACAGTTAACAAAACCAAAAGACAACTGACAGAATGGGAGAAGATATATGCAAACCGCTAGTATCCAAAATCTATAAAGAGCTTAGCAAACTCAACACCCAAAGAACAAATAATCCAATCAAGAAATGGGCAGAGGACATGAACAGACATTTCTGCAAAGAAGCCATCCAGATGGCCAACGGACACATGAAGAAATGCTCCAAATCACTCGGCATCAGGGAATTACAAATCAAAACCACAATGAGATACCACCTCACACCAGTCAGAATGGCTAAAATCAACAAGCCAGGAAGTGACATATGCTAGCAAGGATGCAAAGAAAGGGGAACCCTCCTACACTGTTGGTGGGATGCAAGCTGGTGCAACGACTCTGGAAAACATCATGGAATTTCCTCAAAAAGTTGAAAATAGAACTGCCCTATGACCCAACTTTTGCACTACAGGGTATTCACTCTAAAGATACAAGTCTAGTGATCCAAATGGGCATGTGCACCCGAATGTTTTTAGCAGCAATGTCCACAATAGCCAAACTATGGAAATAACCTAGATGCCCATCAACAGAAAAATGGATAAAGAAGATGTGGCACACACACACACACAATGGAATAATATTCAGCCATCAAAAGAAATGAAATCTTGCCATTTGTGACAACATGGATGGAACTAGAGAGTATTATGCTTAGTGAAATAAGTCAATCAGAGAAAGACAGCTATCATATGATCTCCCTGACATGAGTAAGTGGAGATGCAACGTGGGGGTGGTTCAGTGTTCGGAAAATAATAAATGTAACATGATGGGATCGGTAGGGAGACAAACCATAAGTGACTCTTAATCTCACAAAATAAACAGGGTTTCTAGGGGGTGTCAGGAGACGGTGATGGGGTTATGGACATCAGGGAGGGTATGTGCTATGGTGAGTGCTGTGAAGTGTGTAAACCTGGTGATTCACAGATCTGTACCCCTTGGGCTAAACTTACATTATATGTTTATATAAAAATTTTTAAAAATTAAAAAATAAAACAAAATAAATAAAAAATCCACACATACACTACACTTGCACAGCACACTTCGATCAAAATATAATTCCTTGGTCTTTCTCATATGGGCAGCCCTAAGTTACCCTTACTAATGAGAGATAACACAAGTTTAGTCATTATAAATATATATATATATATATATATATATATATATATATATATTATAAATATATATATATATATCTTTTTGTTTTTCCTTTTGACATTTGTATCTTGAAGACAGTGCCTACATTGCTTCCTTAAAATAACAATAATAATAATCCCATGGTCACATAAAAGTCTGGATCTTGGTAACCAGACAACATGGTTCTGGTTCAGATAAGGATGAAGACACAACCTCTTCCCAGGGAGCAAAGCCCACACACTCAGGGATCCTGACATGTCTCATGGGTGATGAGTTCCTTTGCTCCATGGAATTGTCTGAGTGCAAAGGATATAGGCACCCTTCAGGGTTCATTCTGTTTTCTTCATAAATTCCCCAGTTCAAGTCAATAGTGATTTACTGGGTCAGGTTTCAGAGACCAGGATGGTCTACCAGGTGAGGAGCAACCCCTATCTCCCCCACCCACTGTCAAGGAAGGCTAACAGGGGCTTGTGTGCCACTGGGAGCATAATGAGCCACACCCCAAGCTCCTAAACAACCTACACTCCTCCTCTGTTTCTCCCCCTCACAAAGGGCACAGCACCCTGTTACAGCTCTGAGTCTGAGCTTTAATTAAAAAAAAAAAAAAAGTTTCTACTATCAGAAAGTGGTTCACAGAAGAGAAAAACATGAGTCCCCATGAAGGGTTTTTTAATTCCTCAAAAGATTGTTTTCCCATTGTTTAATTTAAACAGGAAATAAAAACACACAGATCTCCCCTTCCACTAGCAGGTATGATTCACTGTGGTGAATTCAAGAGCAGGAAATAAGAATAATAGCCATTCTGATGACTCGCCATTTCCATAATCAAAGTTTTTTTTTTTACGATTTTATTTATTTTTCAGAGAGAGAGAGGAGCGAGAGTGAGCACAATTAGACAGAGAGGCAGGCAGAGACAGAGGGAGAAGCAGGCTCCCTGCCGAGCAAGGAGCCCGATGTGGAACTCGATCCCAGGATGCTGGAATCATGACCTGAGCCGAAGGCAGCTGCTTATCCAACTGAGCCACCCAGGCGTCCCTTCCATAATCAAAGTTTTGAAACTTCACTGACATGCAAAGAAAGGAGCACAAACCAACATCTCGTCCTGGCAGCACAGAGCAGTCAGAATTTGAGTGACAGGGACAGACAATGAGGTTGTGTGTGTTGGGTGAGGCTGGAGGCACAGAAGAAGGTGTTCTGCCAGTTCTCCACCTGTGGCTCACTTGTCCTCATCCAGGAAACTGCCCACGGCTCTGACCTGTCACAGCCATCACACGGGAGACACAGCCACCCCCTGGAGCCAGTCCTGCCCACAACCTCTTGCAGAATGCACTCAGCTCTACTCTGGGACCCCTGTAAGCTCTACTCAGACCTGGAATTCCCCTGTCTGCCAGAAAGCTCCAGGATTCCTTCTCCTTCTTCCAAAATTACACTGGCCCAAGGCTTTCATGAGAAATGCAGAATGCTACCTAATGAATGGTTAACACCTACTTTTGCCTTCTGTCATATTTCTCTCCACTTACCTCCTACCTGGTAAATGGTCACTAACCTACCAATGGAATCTGAATGTGCTCTGTGACCTGACACTTTCATTATAGCCTTCTGAGGACTCCTTGTGCAATAAAATACCATATCTCATGACAGGAGGGTTTAAATCTATTTCTGTAAAGATTTTATTTATTTATTTAAACAGAGATCACAGATGTTCAGATGATATTTTGTAAGCAATAAATCAACAGATAAAAGGGTATTCCCTGAAATGGCCTACCTGCAGGGAAACTGAGTAACTCTTGAACCAAATCCAGAATGCTGACAAAGACATAAGTTTTACTTCGTGGCTCAACTAGAGGAAAGAGAAAAGTCCAGGAGATTTTGAGTTAATGAGAAGTTTTACCTCTACTCCTGACATGGATGTGACATTGCGCCCACTGTATCTGCTGCTTTCTCGGAACATAAATGTCCTGTGACAAGCTGCATCACTGACCCAGATTCTGGTGTTCAAAACTTCAGGTTTTCTGGAGCCAGAGCAGAGAAATGCTGTCAGGTGGGCACAAATAGGCATCTGCAATCTATGGCCTGCACATCTGTTTCAGTTCCTGGGAGAAGGGGAAACACACACTTGTTTCTTTTTTTTAAGATTTTATTTATTTATTTGACAGAGAGATTACAAGCAGTCCGGGAGGCAGACAAAGAGAGAAGAGGAAAGAGGCTCCCTGCTAATCAGAGAGCCCAATTTGAGGCTCAATCCCAGGACCGTGGGATCACAACCTCAGCGGAAGGCAGAGGCTTAACCCACTGAGCCACCCAGGTGCCCCACACACACTTTTTTCTTAAGTAGTAATTATCTTCATTAAAAGTAGACTGATGACTCTGTCTTTGTTGGAAAAGTGAGATTACTCTTCCAAATGAACACCTCAACTCACCTGTTCCTTGTACAACTTGACTGGGGTCTGGTTTACTCCAGCTTCCAGGCCCCCAACTGGAGGACTCTCCTGCAGGATCCTGCAGCCTATGACCACCAACCCCAGGGCACGAGGCACAGTGTTGAAGATGGGGTACTACTCTAAGGTTTGTTGCCACCACACCTGTGCCTGGGAGAACAGGGACTTGGAGGACTCTCCTGCACAATCCTGACAGCCTATCGCCACCATCCATGAGGGACATAGGGCACAATGATAAAATGGATGGATGCCAAGGTGGGGCTGTTACCACCACACCTGTGCCTGCGGCCAGAGAAAGGAACTTGGAGGACCCACCTGCATGATCCTGAGGCCATTATCAACTCCTAGGGACACAGGAAACAATGCTGAAGTTGGGGGGTGGCTCTGAGGTCGGTGCTGCCACACTTGTGCCTGAACAGGGGGACCCTGCTGAACTGGAGGTGCTGCTCAAGGTCCATTACCTGCACTGTGTCAGAGACCGGGGTGCAACTCAATGACGTGGGGACTGTGTGATGTCCTTAAATCCACTTTTCCTGGAGAACACTGGGAAACCTGAAATGTCCACAACTCACCCCACAAAACCTGGAGTGAGTGGGCGCCCTAGAGTTCAGGGATCTTGGGGATACGGCCAATTAATGGATATAGGGCAGAAGAGACTTTCAAGGAAAAAAGGAGAACTCATTTGAGTTCCCAAGATTAGCTCATTCCATGCCCCCTTCCCATATCCCAACCTCCCACGTGGGGCTCAACCTACCCCCAGGTCCCTACCCTGGTCCACAGTGTCTATTCACGCACGAGGGAACCCCCACAGGTCAATCTCGCCTTCTCCTACCTCACTGCTGCATCCTGGGCAGCTGGGGGCCTACCCACAGAAAGGTAGCTCCACCCCCACAGGATTATTCGTAAGGGAGGGTGGTGCCACACGCCCATTGCTTGCTGTGACTGCCTGCATCCAGCCACTGGAATTTATACTGGTGCCTTCCTGTATATGCAGGTGGTCCTAGAGTCCCTTCCCACCTGTACAGCTGACTGGGACACACAGGCATGCGAGGAGTTTGTAGCAGGGCCCCCTCACACAGGGCCCATTCCCCACATCCCTCTAGCTGCAGACCACCCTCAGAGCCTTGCCCCTTCCATTCCTGCACCAACACTACCTGAGGAGCTGTGCCTGGCTCCTGAGCAGGTCAGCTGTTCTCAGACCTTCTGAGTCTTGGGCTTCAGTAAATGCAATGGTTTCCCACATTTCCAAGACAATATTAAGACCCAAATAGTAATGCTCCAAGTGGGAAGAACTCTCACCCCTAGAGTGGGCAGTACTTCTTAGACCTTCAACGCACCCTCTAGGATGAGCCATTTGTGCTGCAATTTATATACATGTGCTTGCTTCTGCAGGGAAGCTCCAGGATGAATGAGAACAACCGCCCTTCTGTGCTGTTGGAGTTGTAAACCAGGAATACTCTTCACTTAAAAAGAAAACATATTGCTATTATTGACACTAAATGACAAACCCTTTTAAACATTTTAGAGAGAAAGGAAGAGAGTTTTATTCAAACCCAAGTCAAGACAGCTGCCTGGGAGACACAATCTTCACAAAAAAGGGAGAGCCCATGGCACCTGGGTGGCTCAGCCTTTAGGTGTCTGCCTTCAGCTCAAGTCATGATCCCAGGATCCTGGAATCAAGCCCTGCATTGAGCTCCACATCAGGCTCCCTGCTCAGTGGTAACCTGATTCTCCCTCTCCCTTGGCTTGTGTGCACTCTCTCTCTCTCTCTCTCTTAAATAAATAAATAAATAAAATCTTAAAAAATAGGAGGACTCCAGGGAAGGAACATTTGGGGAAAATTTCTATATTCTGTTTTGTTTGTACACATCATCATGAGGAAGAAAATTCCAGAACTTTTTCATATGTTTTCAGTTTGTGCAAATCAGTATGACTTTAATCTTATGGGAGCAGGAGAGGTTCTTCTGTTTTTCTTATCTTTATGTTTGCAATGGCAGTCTTTGGTGATCTTTTTCTTCTCATAGCAGATGTGAAACATGTGCTTAGGACAGAAATAGGGCCTATGCACTGAGGTTTTGCCCCATCATTTTGAGCTTGGTAAAATGTTAAGGGATAGCTTTCCTGGGAGCCCAGGATCTGGCCCCATGGATGGTCAAAGATAAAAATTCCCTTTATCATTCTAAGTACTTCTGAAGGGAAGAACTTGAGACAAAAGCATCTTTAACAATAGTACCAAGAAATCAAAATGATGTCTACAGACGTTTACCTGTTCCATGGTCAACACAGATAACAGAAATGTTCACAGACGCTGGGCTCCTCCCCTTCTCCTGCCCAAATCTCTGAAGCACACAGATAATTTAAAGTCAGAATTTTAAGCTGTCTGGCACCATTCCCTTGTACTATAGAACAAAACAGCATAGCTCATTGTCACAACACTAGTATTAACATGAAGTATCCCTAAAGTTGGGTACAATGTCGAAGTTCTTTCCTTGCAGATTTTGACTAATGTAAGTCATAGTCATACCATATAAACACTACGGTGGTTGGTAATAAGTAACCGTAGGTAAAGGAATAGTTCAGCAATGTTTACAAGCATTGTCTCCCTTTGTAGAAGAGGCTGAGCTGAGTGTTTTTAAATACTATCTCAGATCTGTCTTATAGAACATTCTGAACATACCAGAGTGTTAATTAATTTTAAAAAGGTAATTTCAGTGACTTTAATATCAGAAAAGTATTATAATGTCTGTATTCTTAAAGATCTTTGAGTATCTTACTGGAGGACCTCCACTGAGATAATTATCTTAATGATCATGATGGGCAGAGGTTAAAAGCCAGATGAATCTGTTCCAGCTGGCCATGCAAGAAAACCCTGAGACTTGAGATGTTTTCAGATTGAGAAGACCACATGGATAGGAGGGAAATAGTACCATGTATGGAATAACAAGGGATTTTGAATCAGTTTGGGGATGCCATTTAGGTTTATGACACTAAAATTCACTCTTACTGGAGTCATCTCTAAGTTCCTATTTAACCACCTAGAAAATGTGCCTACTAAAATACCTACATCACAGTTTAGAAGTTTATGAGGGACAATTCCACAAAGAGCCACTGTTATGGCTCTCAAGAGCAGGTGCTCAGGAAGCCATGATTACTATTTGGGTTTCTTTCTTTCTTTCTTTTTTCTTTCTTTCTTTCTTTTTTTCTTTCTTTCTTTCCTTCTTTTTTCAGAAAAAGAAGACATGTTGAAATCATATTTCTAATAGATGACTCAAGATGATTTTCAAATCTTAAGAAGGTCAAGAAGCTGCTATTTATTTCACTGAGAAATCATGTTGTTGGACTGGTGAGAACAATACAATAGCGCCATCATCAATAGGGGTGTGAAACTTCCCATCTCCATATGACCATGTGGTCCCCACTAGCTCAGGGCCACAAGAAAGGGCATCTGGGGAGGGGGGAACAGGCCAAGGCTGCCAGGTATGGCTGAAGCAGGAATAACTCTGACTTAAGGCTCAAATCCTGCCTACCTTATTTATACTGCTCTTCAGAGATAGAGTGTCATTGTGAGCTCTGATGTAAGAATGGTTGAGAATCTCCATTGTGATTCCCTCTCTGACCCTTAGGATCTGTAGTAAAGTCACATTTAATTTTTTTAATTTTATTTTTTGAGTGTTCCAAGATTCATTGTTTATGCACCATATCTAGTGCTCCATGTAATACATGCCCTCCTTAATACCCACTACCAGGCTCACCCATCCCCCCACTCCCCTCCCCTCCAAAACCCTAAGTTTATTTCTCAGAGTCCACAGTCTCTCATGGTTCATCTCCCCATCCGATTTATCCCAATTCACATTTCCTTTCCTTCTCCGAATGTCCTCCATGATATTCCTTAGGTTACACAAGTAAGTGAAACCATATGATAATTGACTTTCTCTGCTTGACTTATTTCACTCAGCTTAATCTCCTCCTGTCCCATCTATGTTAATATAAAAGTTGGGTATTCAGAGAGACAAGATGGCAGGGAAGTAAGAGGAGGCGCCTTTTCAGCCCTTACACCAAAGTGAGCTGATTACCTACCAAAGAACTCTGATCACCCATGAAATCATCCTGAGATCAGAATTATACACGTTGGATCTCTACTGGGGCAGAAGACACCAGTGGGCAAGTAAAGCAGAGTGGGAATGGCGACTGATATCGGAAGATAAACAAAAGGGGGAGGGAGCCACCAAAGGTGATTGGTTGGAAAGTAACACCCCAATATGAGCAAGAGTGCCCTGCTTCTGGGGACCAGCATTAACTTGGAGACTGGTTGAAAGCACTCCAAAAGAGCAAAGGATCGCGGGGGGAAATGGTGGGAATCGGGGCAGCTAGGGACAGGGCCTTAAGTCCGAAGTCCCAGGAGAGCCTCCCTGATCACCATGACAGCATGGGACTGGCATAAAAACAGACCCATAGACCAGTGGAACACAGTAGACAGATCATATATGGACCATCAACTCCATGGCCAAATAATCTTCAAGAAAGCAGGAAAAAAATATACAGTGGAAAAAAGACAGGCTCTTCAATAAATGTTGCAGGGGAAACTGGGCAGCTCTATTTAGAAGAATGAAAATCAACCAGCCTCTTACGCCATACACAAAGATAAACTCATAATGGATAAAAGACTTTAAGGTGAGACAGGAATCCATCAGAATCCTAGAGGAGAACATAGGCAGTATCTCTTCAATATCAGCCACAGTGACTTCTTTCAAGACATACCTCCAAACCAAAGGAAAAAAAAGCCAAAATAAACTTCGGGAACTCACCAAATCAAAAGATTCTGCACTGCATAGGAAACAATAAAGAAATAAAAGTGGCAACCCATGGAATATGATAAGATATTGGCAAATGACAGGACAGACAAATGGTTGATATCAAGGATCTATGAAGATCTCCTCAAACTCAACACAAACAAAAGAGATAATCATATGAAAAAATGGGCAGAAGTCATGAAAATACACTTCTTCAATGAAGACATACAAATGGCTATCAGAGACCTGAAAAAATGTCCATCATCACTAGGTATCAGGGAGATTCAAATGAAAACCACATTAAGATGTCACTTTACACCAGTTAGGATGGCCTAAATTAGCAAGACGGGAAACAACATGTGTTGGAGAGGATGTGGAGAAAGGGGAATCCTCTTACACTGTGGGTGGGAATGCCAGTTGGTGCAGTCTCTTTGGAGAACAGTGTAGAGATTCGTCAAGAAATTGAAAATAGAACTTCAATATAACGCTGCAATTACACTCCTACGTTTTTACCCCAAAGATATAGATGCTGTAAAAAAAAAAAAAAGGGCTGTCTGTAGCCCAAATGTATAGCTGCAATGGCCACGCTTGCCAAACTGTGGAAAGAACCAAGATGCCCTTCAACAGAAGAATGGATAAGGAAGATGTGGTCCATATACACTATGGAGAACTATGCCTCCATTCAGAAAGGATGAATTCCCAACTTTGGTAGCAACATGGACGGGACTGGAAGAGATTCTGCTGAGTGAAATAAATCAAGCAGAGAGAGTTAATTATCATATGGTTTCACTTCTGTGTGGAGTATAACAAATAGCATGGAGGACAAGGGGAGATGGAGAGGAGAAGGGAGTCGAGGGAAATTGGAAGAGGAGGGGAACTATGAGAGACTATGGACTCTGAAAACGAATCTGAGGGCACCTTTTATTTCTCTTTGTTGTCTGATTCCTATTGCTAGGACTTCTAATACTATGTTGAACAAGAGGGGTGAAAGTGGGCATCCTTGTCTTGTTCCTGATCTCAACGGGAATGCTGAAACTTTATCCCATTGAGGATGATATTTGCTTTGGGTCTTTCATAGATAGATTTGATGAAGTCCAGGAATGTTCCCTCTATCCCTATACTTTGAATCAATTTAATCAAGAACGGATGGTGGAATTTGTCAAATGCTTTTACTTCATCAATTGAGAGGATCATGTGGTTCTTCTCTTCTCAAATTCATTTGTCTATCACATTATTTGATTTGTGAACGTTTAACCATCCTTGTAGGCCAGGGATGAATCCCACCTGGTCATGGTGGATAATCTTTATAATGTGCTATAGGATCCTGTTTGTTAGGATCTTCTTGAGAATCTTAGCATCTATATTCATCAGTGATATTGGTCTGAAATTCTCCTTTTTGGTAGGGTCTTTTCTTGAAAATCAATCTGAGGCGTTTGAAGTGGCATGGGGGTGGGAGGTTGGGTACCAGGTGGTGGGTATTATAGAGGGCATGGATTACATGGAGCACGGGGTGTGGTGAAAAAAATAATGAATACTGTTATGCAGAAAATAAATAAATTAATTAATTTTAAAAATATATGCAACAGTAAAAAAATTATCTGAGGCATTGATAGAGAAGGGGTGGGAGGTAGGGGAAACACGTGGTGGGTAATAGAGAAGGCACAGATTGCATGAATCACTGGGTGTGATGCTAAAACAATGAATACAGTTACACTGAAAAGAAATGGAAAAAAAAAAAACAAGTATATGCCAATAAGCTAAGCAACCTAGGTGGAATGGATGCATTCCTAGAAAACTGTAAAATCCCAAAAGTGATCCAGGAAGAAATGTACAACCTGAATAGACTGTTATCCAGTAACGAGATTAAAGCAGTGATCAAAAACCTCCCAAAAGAAAGACCCCAGGACATGAAGGATGCCCTTGCAAATTCTACCAAACTTTAAGAAAAGAACTAACACCTCTTTTCCTGAGGCTCTTTCCAAAATTTGAAGCAGACACTTTTTTTTGATGCCAGCATTACCCTGATCCACAAACCAAGCAAAGGCCTCACCAAAAAGGAGAATTTCAAACCAATATCACTGATGAATATGGATGCTAAGATTCTCAACGAGATTCTAGCTCCTAGGTACCTACAGTACATAAAACGTTTATCCACCATGACCGAGTAGGATCTATCCCCGGGTTGCAAGGTTGGTTCGACATTCGCAAATCAATCAATGTCATAGAACAAATTAAGAAGTGAAAATTAGAGAACCACATGGTACTCTCAATTGATGAAGAAAAAACATTGGACAATATCCAGCATCTGTCCCTGACTAAAAAGCTGCAAAGTATAGGGATAGAGGGAATATTCGTCAACTGCATAAAATGTTTCTATGAAAAACCCACAGTGAATACCATCCTCAAAGGGTAAAAGCTGACAGCGATCGCTTTCAAATCAGGAACATGACAAGGATGCCCACTCTCATGAATCTTGTTCAACATAGCTTGTGAAGTCCTAGCAACAGCAATCAGACACAAATAGAAAAAAAAAAAAGATATCCAAGTTGGCAACCAAGAAGTCGAACTCTTTGTCCTCACAGATGACATTCTTGATATGGAAAATCCAAAAGAGTCCACCCCCAAACTCTCAGAACTCATACTGCAATTCAATAATGTGGCAGGATATAAAATCATAGAACTGAAATCAGTGACTATCTCCGACATATACAGAAATGGAATTTAGAGAATCAATTCCATTTACTACAGCACCCAAACCATAAGAAACCTGGGAATAAACCAAACCAAAGAGGTAAAGGATTTTTACTTGAGGAACTAAAGAACACTCATGAAAGAAATGGAAGAAAACTGAAAAGACGGAAAATCATTGCATTCTCATGGATCAGAATAAACATTGTTAAAATGTCTATACTGACTAGAGAAATCGATACATTTAATGCATTCTAATCAAAATTCCACGAGCATCTTTAAAAGAGTTGGAACAAACACATGCCTCAAATTTGTGTGGAATCAGATGCGACCCCGTATTGCTAAGAATTGCTGAAAAGAGAAACAAAACTGGGAGCTACATGTTGTCTGATTTCAAGGGTTGCTATGAAGCCGTGATCAGCAAGACAGCAGGGGACTGGCATAAAAACAGACCCATAGACCAGTGGAACATAGTAGACAGCTCAGATATGGACCATCAAATCTATGGCTAAATAATCTTCAAGAAAGCAGGAAAAAAAATATACAGTGGAAAAAAGACAGGCTCTTCAATAACTAGTACAGTGAAAACTGGACAGCTCTATGTAGAAGAATGAAACTCGACATCTTCTTACACCATACACAAAGTTAAACTCATAATGGATAAAAGACCTCAACGTGACACAGTAATCCATCAGAATCCTAGAGGAGAACATAGGCAGTAATCTCTTTGATATCAGCCAGAGCGACTTCTTTCAAGATATGACCCCAAACCAAAGGAAATAAAAGCCAAAATAAACTTCTGGGACTTCATCCAAACCAAAAGCTTCTGCACTGCATATGAAACAGTAAGAAAGCAAAGAGGCAACACATGGAATGCGATAAGATATTTAAAAATGACCGTATAGAAAAAAGGTTCATATCCAGGATCTATGAAGAAATCCTCAACCACAACACACATAAAACAGATAATTATATCAAAAAATAGGCAGGAGATATGAACAGACACTTCTCCAATGAAGACATATAAATAGCTATCAGACACCTGAAAACAATGTTCATCATCACTAGGCATCATGGAGATTCAAATGAAGACCATATTAAGATGTCACTTTACACCAGTTAGAATGGCCTAAATTAGGAAGACGGGAAACAACATGTGTTAGAAAGGATGTGGAGAAAGGGGAATCCTCTTACACTCTGGATGAGAATGCAAGGTGGTGCAGACTCTTTAAAGAAGAGTGTGGATATTCCTCAAGAAATTAAAAATAGAACTTCCCTATAACCTTGCAATTACACTCCTAGGTATTCACCTAAAAGATACAGATGGAATGAAAAGAAGGGCCATCTGTAACCCAAATTTATATCAGCAATGGCCACGCTTGCCAAACTGTGGAAAGAACCATTATGCCCTTCAACGGAAGAATGGATAAGGAAGATGTGGTCCATATACACTATGGAGAATTATGCCTCCATTCAGAAAGGATGGATACCCAACTTTGGTAGCAACATGGACGGGACTGGAAGCAATACTGCTGAGTGAAATAAATCCATCAGAGAGAGTTAATTATCATATGGTTTCACTTCTGTGTGGAGTATAACAAATAGCATGGAGGACAAGTGGAGATGGAGAGGAGAAGGGAGAGGAGAGAAATTGGAAGGGGAGGGAAACCATAAGAGACTATGGACTCTGAAAAAGAACCTAAGAGGGCATTGAATGAGCTGGGGTGGGAGGTTGGGGAAAGACGTGGTAGGTAATAGAGAGGGCACGGATTGCATGGAGCACTGGGTGTGGTACTAAAACAATGAATACGGTTACACTAAAAAGAAAGTGGAAAAAAAAAAGTATATGCCAATAAGCGAAGCAACCTAGGTGAAATGGATGCATTCCTAGAAAACTGTAAAATTCCAAAATTGAACCAGGAAGAAATGTACAACCTGAATAGACCATTATCCAGTTAAGGGATTAAAGCAGTAATCAAAAACCTACCAAAAGACAAGACTCTGGGACCTGAAGGATGCCCGAGCGAATTCCACCAAACGTTAAGAAGAAAACTAACACCTCTTATCCTGAAGCTCTTTCCAAAATTTGAAGCAGAAGGAATACTTCTACTTTTTATAAAGCCAGCATTACCCTGATCCATGAACCAGGCAAAGACCTCATCAAAAAGGAGAATTTCAAACCAATATCACTGGTGAATATGGATGCTAAGATATTCAACAAGATTCTAGCTCCTAGGAACTTACAGTACATTAAAACGTTTATCTACCATGACCGAGTAGGATCCATCCCTGGGTTGCAAGATTGGTTCAACATCCGCAAATCAATCAATGTCATAGAACAATTTAAGATGTGAAGATTAGAGAAACACATGGTCCTCTCAATTGGTGAAGAAAAAGCATTTCCAATATCCAGCATCCGCTACTGACTAAAATGCTGCAAAGTATAGGGATAGAAGGAATATTCGTCAACTTCATAAAATGTTTCTATGAAAAACCCACAGTGAATATCATCCCCAAAGGGTAAAAGCTGACAGCCTAAGCTTTGAAATCAGGAACATGACAAGGATGCCCACTCTCACCACTCTTGATCAACATAGGATGTGAAGTCCTAGCAACAGCAATCAGACAACAAAGAGGATAAAAGGTATCCAAGTTGGCAACCAAGAAGTCAAACTCTTTCTCCTCACAGGACATACTTGATATGGAAAACCGAAAAGACTCTGCCCCCAAACTCTCAGAACTCATACCGCAATTCAATAATATGGCACGATATAAAATCATAGAACCGAAATCAGTGGCTATCTCCTACATTATCAATGAAAATACAGAAATGGAATTTAGAGAATCAATTCCATTGATACAGCACCCAAACCATAAGAAACCTGGGAATAAACCAAACCAAAGAGGTAAAGGATTTGTACTCGAGATACTAGAGAACACTCATGAAAGAAATGCAAGAAATCCAAAAAGACGGAAAATCATTGCATTCTCATGCATCAGAAGAATAAACATTGTTAAAATGTCTATACTGCTTAGAGCAATTGGTCCATTTAATGCCATTGCAATCAAAATTGCACTGGAATCTTTAAAAGAGCTGGAACAAACACACGCCTCAAATTGTGTGGAATCAGAAGTGACCCCGTATTGCTAAGAATTGCTAAAAAGAGAAACAAAACTAGGAGCAACACGTTGCCTTATTTCAAGGGTTACTATGAAGCAATGATCACCAAGAGAGCATGGGAATGGCATAAAAACAGACCCATAGACCAGTGGAACACAGTAGACAGCTCAGATATGGACCATCAAATCTATGGCCAAATAAACTTCAAGAAAGCAAGAAAAATATACAGTGGAAAAAAGAGAGTCTTCAATAAATGGTGCAGGATAACTGGGCAGGTCTATGTAGAAGAATGAAACTCGACCATCCTCTTACACCACACACAAAGATAAACTCATAATGGGTAAAAGACCTCAATGTGAGATAGGAATCCGTCAGATTTCTAAGGAGATCATAAGCAGTATTCTCCTCAAATTCAGCCACAGGGACTTCTTTCAAGATATGCCTCCAAACCAAAGGAAACAGAAGCCAAAATAAACTTCTGGAACTTCATCAAAATCAAAAGCTTCCGCAGTGCATAGGAAACAGTCAAGAAAGCAAAGAGGGAACCCACAGAATGCAATAAGATATTTTCAAATGACAGGGCAGACAAAAAGTTCATATCCAGGATGATGAAGAACTCCTCAAACTCAACACACACAAAACAGATAATCATATCAAAAAATGGGTAGAAGATATGAACAGACACTTCCTCATGAAGAAATACAAATGGCTATCAGACAGCTGAAGAAATGTACATCATCACTAGGCATCAGGGAGATTCAAATGAAAACCATATTAATTGTCACCTTACACCTTACAGTTAGAATGCAAGAATGCTTTCTTGCATTCTAACCTTACAGTTAGAATGGTGTAAATTAGTAAGACGGGAAACAACATGTTTGGGACAGGGTGTGGAGAAAGGGGAATCCTCTTACACTTTGGGTGGGAAAGCAAGTTGGTGCAGCCTGTTTAGAGAACAGTGTGGATATTTCTCAAGAAATTAAAAATAGAACTTCCCTATAACCCTGCAATTACACTGAGGGGTTTGAAGTGGCATGGGGGTGGGAGGTTGGGGTACCAGGGGTGGGTATTATAGAGGGCACAGATTGCATGGAGCACAGGGTGTGGTGAAAAAAATAATGAATACTGTTATTCAGAAAATAAATAAATTTAATTTAAAAAAATATGCAACAGTAAAAAATTTATCTGAGACATTGAAAGAGAGGGGTTGGGATGTTGGGGAAACATGTGGTGTGTAAAAGAGAGGGCACGGATTGATGGAGCACTGGGTGTGGTGCTAAAACAATTAATACGGTTACACTGAAAAAAATTTCGAAAAAGAAGACAAGTATATGCCAATAGCTAAGCAACCTAGGTGAAATGGATGCATTCCTAGAAAACTGTAAATACCAAAATTGAACAAGGAAGGAATGTACAACCTAAAAGGACCCTTATCCAGTAATGAGATTAAAGCAGTGATCAAAAAGCTCCCAAATCAAGACCCTATGACCTGAAGGATGCCTTAGCGAATTCTACCAAACTTTATGTAAGAACTAACACCTCTTCTCCTGAAGTTCTTTCCAAAAATATGAAGCAGAAGGAAAACTTCCAGACACTTTCTATGAAGCCAGCATTACCCTGATCCACAAACCAGGCAAAGTCCTCATCAAACAGGAGAATTTCAAACCAATATCACTGACGAATATGGATGCTAAGATTCTCAACAAGATTCTAGCTCTTAGGAACCTACAGTACATTAAAAAGTCTATCCACCATGACTGAGTAGGATCTATCCCTGGGTTTCAAGGTTGGTTCGACATTCACAAATCAATCAATGTCATAGAACCAATTAAGAAGTGAAGAGAGAAGAGCCACATGGTCCTCTCAATTGGTGAAGAAAAAGATTTGGACAAAATCCAGCATCCACTCCTGACTAAAACGCTGGAAAGTATAGGGATAGAGGGAATATTCGTCAACTTCATCAAATGTTTCTATGAAAAATCCACAGTGTATACCATCCTTAAAAGGTAAAAGCTGACAGTCTTTGCTTTGAAATCAGGAACATGACAAGGATGCCCACTAAACCACTCTAGTTCAACATAGGCTGTGAAGTCCAGCAACAGCCATCAGACACAAAGAGAAATAAAAGTTATCCAAATTAGCAACGAAGAAGTCAAACTCTTCCTCCTCACAGATGACATACTTGATATGGAAAATGCAAAAGACTCCGCCCCCAAACTACCAGAAATCATACAGCAAATCAATAATGTGGCAGGATACAAGATCATGGTAGAGAAATCAGTGGCTTTCTTCTACATTATCAATGAAAATCCAGAAAAGGAAATTAGAGAATCAATTCCATTTACTACAGCACCCCAAACCTAAGATACCTGGGAATAAACCAAACAAAGAGTTAAAGGATTTGTACTCGACAAACTAGAGAACACTAATGAAAAAATGCAAGAAAACAAAAAACATGGAAAACCATTGCATTCTCATGGATGAAAAGAATAAACTTTGTTAAAATGTCTATACTGCCTAGAGCAATCGATCCATTTAAGGCCATTGCAATCAAAATTCAACCGGTATCTTTCAAAGAGCTGGAACAAACACACGCCTAAAATTTGTGTGGAATCAGAAGCAACACCGTATTGCTAAGAATTGCTGAAAAGAGAAACAAAATTGGGAGCACCACGTTGCCTGATTTCAAGTGATACTATGAAGCTGTGATCACCAAGAAAGCATGGGACGGGCATAAAAACAGACCCCTAGACCAGTGGAACACAGTAGAGAGCTCAGATATGGACCATCAACTCTATGGACAAATAATCTTCAAGAAAGCAGGAAAAAAATATACAGTGGAAAAAGACAGTCTCTTCAATAACTGGTGCAGGGAAAACTGGGCAGCTCTATGAACAAGAATGAAACTCGACCATCCTCTTACACCATACACAAAGATAAACTCATAATGGGTAAAAGACCTCAATGTGAGACAGGAATACATCAGAATCCTAGTGGAGAAAATAGGCAGTAATCTCTTCGATATCAGCCACAGCGACTTCTTTTATGATATGTCTCCATAGGCAAAGAAAACAAAAGCGAAAATAAACTTCAGGGACTTCATCAAATTCAGAAGCTTCTGCGCTGCATAGGAAACAGTCAAGAAAGCAAAGAGGCAACCCACAGAATGCAATAAGATATTTGCAAATGACAGGACAGACAAAAGTTTGATATCCAGGATCTAGGAATATCTCTGAAACTCAATACACAGAATACAGATAATCATATCAAAACATGGGCAGAAGATATGAACAGACACTTCTCCAAGGAAGACATACAAATGGCTATCAGACACCTGAAGAAATGTTCATCATCAATAGGCATCAGGGAGATTCAAATGAAAACCACATTAAGATGTCACCTTGCACCAGTTAGGATGGCCTAAATTAGCAAGACGGGAAACAACATGTGTTGGAGAGGATGTGGAGAAAGGGGAAATCTCTTACACTGTTGGAGGGAATGCAAGTTGGTGCAGCCTCTTTGGAGAACAGTGGGGAGATTCCTAAAGAAATTAAAAATATAACTTCCCTATAACTCTGCAATTGCACTTCTAGGTATTTACCCCAAATATAGAGATGGCGTGAAAGAAGGGCCATCTGTAATTCAATGTTTAGAGCACCAATGGCCACGGTTGCCAAACTGTGGAAAAAACCAAGATGCCCTTCAACAGAAGAATGGATAAGGAAGGTCCATATACACTATAGAGTATTATGCCTCCATTCAGAAAGGATGAGTACCCAACTTTGGTAGTAACATGGACAGGACTGGAAGAGATTCTGCTGAGTGAAATAAATCAAGCAGTGAGTGGCTATTATAATATGGTTTCATTTACGTGTGGTGTATAACAAACTGCATGGAGGACAAGCGGAGATGGAGAGAAGGGAGTGGAGGGACATCGGAAGGGGAGAAAAACCATGAGAGACAATGGACTCTGAAAAATAACCTGAGGGCTTTGAAAGAGCGGGGGTGGGAGGTTGTGTAAACACCTGGTGGGTAATAGAGAGAGAGCACGGATTGCATGGAGGACTGGGTGTGGTGGTAAAACAATAAATACAGTTACACTGAAAAGAAATTGGGGGAAAAAACAATATATGCCAATTAGGAAAGATCTTAGGTGTAATGGATGCATTCCTACAAAACTGTAAAATCCCAAAATTGAACCAGGAAGAAATGTACAACCTGAATGGACAATGATCCAGTAATAAGATAAATGCAGTGATATAAAACCTCCCAAAAGACAAGATCCCGCGACCTGAAGGATGCCTTAGCGAATTTTACCAATCTTTAAGAAAAGAACTAACACCTCTTCTCCTGAAGCTCTTTCTGAAATTTGTAGCAGAAGGAAAACTTCCAGACACTTTTTATGAAGCCAGCATTACCCTGATCCAAAAACCAGGCAAAGACATCAACAAAAAGAAGAATTTCAAGGCAATATCACTGATGAATATGGATGCTAAGAACTCCATAAGATTCTAGCTCCTAGGAACCTACTGTACATTAAACAGTCATTCCACCAAGACCGAGTAGGATCTATCCCTGGGTTGCAAGGTTGGTTCGACATTCACAAATCAATCAATGTCATAGAACCTATTAAGAATTGAAGAGAGAAGAACCACATGGTCCTCTCAATTGGTGAATAAAAAGCATTTGACAAAATCCAGCATCTGCTCCTGACTAAAATGCTGCAAAGTATAGGGATAGAGGAAATATTCGTCAACTTCATAAAATGTTTCTATGAAAAACCCACAGTGAATACAATCCTCAAATGGTAAAAGATCCCAGCCTTTGCTTTGAAATCAGGAACATGACAAGGACACCCACTCTCACAACCCTTGTTCAACATAGGCTGTGAAGTTCGGCAACAGCAATCAGACAACAAAGAGAAATAAAAGGTATCCAAGTTGGCAACGAATAAATCAAACTTTCTCTCCTCAAGCATGACATAATCGTTATGGAAATCCCAAAAGACTCCGCCCCCAATCTATCAGACCTCAAATAGCAATTCAAGAATGTGGCAGGATACAAAATCATGATACAGAAATCAGTGGCTTTCTTCTACATTATCAATGAAAATACAGAAAGGGAAATTAGAGAATCAATGCCATTTATTACAGCACCCGAACCATAAGATACCTGGGAATAAACCAAACCAAAGAGGTAAAGGATTTATACTCGAGGAACTAGAGAACACTCATGACAGAAATGCAAGAAAACCAATGAGACGGAAAACCATTGATTTCTCATGGATCAGAAGAATAAACATTCTTAAAATGTGTATACTGCTTAGAGCAATTGATCCATTTAATGCCATTGCAATAAAAATTCCACCGATATCTTTCAAAGAGATGGAACAAGCACAAGCCTAAAATTTGTGTGGAATAGAAGCGACCCCGTATTGCTAAGAATTGCTGAAAAGAGAAACAAAACGGGAGCACCACGTTGTCTGATTTCAAGGGTTACTATGAAGCTGTGATCACCAACACAGCATGGGACTGGCATAAAAACAGACCCCTAGACCAGTGGAACACAATAGAGAGCTCAGATATGGGCTATCAACTCTATGGACAAATAATCTTCAAGAAAGCAGGAAAAAATATACAGTGGGAAAAAGGCAGTCTCTTCAATAAATGGTGCAGGGAAAATTGGGCAGGTCTATGTAGAAGAATGAAATTCGACCATCCTCTTACACCATACACAAAGAGGAAATAATAATGGATAAAAAGATTCCTGTCTCAAGGTGAGACAGGAATCCATCAGAATCCTAGAGGAGAACATAGGCAGTAATCTTTTGATATCAACCACAGCGAATTCTTTCAAGATATGTCTTCAAAGGCAAAGGAAACAAAAGCCAAAATAAACTTCGGGGACTTCGTCAAAATCAGATATTTCCAAATGACAGTACAGACAAAAGGTTGATATACAGGATCTATGAAGAACTCCTCAAAATCAACACACACAAAACAGATAATTATATCAAAAAATAGGCAGAAGTTATGAACAGACACTTCTCCAATGAAGACATACAAATGACTGTCAGACACTTGAAAAAAATGTTCATCGTCACTAGGCATCAGTGAGATTCAATTTAAGATCATATTAAGATGTCAATTTACACCAGTTAGAATGGCCTAAATTAGCAAGACGAGAAACAATATGTGTTAGAGAGCATGTGGAGAAAGGGGAATCCTCTTATACTGTGGGTGGGAATGCAAGGGGTGCAGCCTCTTTAGAGAATGGTGTGGAGATTCCTCAATAAATTAAAAATGGAACTTCCCTATAATTCTGCAATTACACTCCTAGGTATTTAACCCAAAGATACAGATGGCGTGAAAAGAAGGGCCATCTGTAACCCAAATTTATAGCAGCAATGGCCACGCTTGCCAAACTGTGGGAAGAACCAAGATGCCCTTGGAAGAATGGATAAGGAAGATGTGGTCCATATACACTATGAAGTATTATGCTTCCATTCAGAAAGGATGAATACCCAACTTTTGCAGCAACCTGGACGGGACTGGAAGAGATTATGCTGAGTGAAATAAATCCATCAGAGAGAGTCAATTATCATAGGGTTTCACTTATGTGTGGAGTATAACAAATAGCATGGAGGACAAGGGGAGATGGAGAGGAGAAGGGAGTGGAGGGAAATTGGAAGGGGAGGGGTACCATGAGAGACTATGGACTCTGAAAAAGAATCTAAGAGGGCATTGAAAGAGCAGGGGTGGGAGGTTGGGGAAATACTTGGTGGGTAATAGAGAGGGGACGGATTGCATGGAGCACTGGGTGTGGTGCTAAAACAATGAATATGGTTAAACTGAAAAGAGATTGGGAAAAATGTATATGCAAATAAGCTAAGCAACCTAGGTGAAATGGATGCATTCCTAGAAAACTGTTAAATCCCAAAATTGAACAAGGAAGAAATGTACAACCCGAATAGACCGTTATCCAGTAACGGGTTTAAACAGTGATCAAAAGCCTACCAAAAGACAAGACCCCAGGTCCTGAAGGATGCCCTAGCGAATTGCACCAAACTTTAAGAAAAAGAACTAACACCTCTTCTCCTGAAGCTCTTTCCAAAATTTGAAACAGAAGGAATACATCCAGACACTTATTTTAAAGCCAGCATTACCCTGATCCACACACCAGGCAAAGTCCTCATGAAGGAGAATTTCAAACCAATATAATTGATGAATATGGATGCTACTCTTCTCAGCAAGATCCTAGCTAATAGAATCCAACAGTACATTAAAAAGATTATCTGCCATGATCAGGTGAGATCTATGCCTAGGTTGCAAGGGTGGTTCAAAATTTGCAAATCAATGTCATAGGACAAATTAATAAGAGAGGTAAGGGAACCACATGGTCCTCTCAATTGATGACGAAAAAGCATTTGGCAGCATCCGTTCCTGATTAAAACGCTTTGAAGTATAGGGATAGAGGAAATATTTGTCAACCTCTTAAAATGTTTATATGAAAAATTCACAGTAAATATCCTCCTCAATGGGTAAAAGCTGACAGCCTTCCCTTTGAGATCAGGAACATGAGAAGGATGCCCACTCTCACCAATCTTGTTCAACATAGTATTTGAAGTCCTCGCATCAAAAACAGACAATAAAAAGAAATAAAATGTATCCAAATTGGCAATGAAGTCAATCTCTCTCTTCACATTTGATATACTTTATATGGAATACCCAAAAGTCTGCACCCCCAAACTACTAGAACGCATTCAGCAATCCAATGATGTGGCAGGATACAAAATCATTGTACAGGAATCATTGGCTTTCTTACATTACCAATGAAAATACAGAAAGGGAAATTAGAGAATTGATTCCGTTAACTACAACACCCAAACAATAACATACCTGGGAATAAACAAATCCAAAGAGGTAAAGGATCTACAACACTCGTGAAAGAAATTGAAGAAAACAAAAATGACAGAAGCCCATTGCATGCTTATGGATCAGAAGCATAAACATTGCTAAAATGTCTAGACATTTAATGTTAAGGGACTGCCTAGAGCAATTGATCCTTTTAATGCCATTCCAAAAAAAAAAATTCCACCGGTATGTTTTAAAGTGCTAGAGCCAACACAAGCCTAAAATTTGTGTAGAATCAGAGAGACACTGTATTGCTAAGGAAATGCCAAAAAGTAAAACAAAACTGGGAGCATCACGTTGTCTGATTTCCAGTGTTATACAAAGCTCTGATCACCAATACAGCATGGGACTCACATTAAAACAGAAACATAGACCAGTGGAACTGAGTAGAGAGCTCAGATATGGGCAATAAACTCTACAGTCAAATAATCTTCAACAAAGTAGGAAAAATATACAGTGGAATAAAGGCAGTCTCTTCAATAAATGGTGCTGGGAAAATTGGGACAGCTATGTGTAGATGAATGAAATTCGACCATTCTCTTACACCAAACACAGAGAACTCGAAATGGATAAAAGACCTAAACTTGAGGTAGGAATCCATGAGAATCATAGAGGGGAACATAGGCAGTAACCTCTTCATCACTGGCCAAAACAACTTCTTTCAAGATATGTCTCCAAAAACAAAGCAAACAAAAGCAAAAGTGAATTTTGGGGACTTCATCAATTCAAAAGCTTCTGCACAGCAAAGGAAACAGTCAACAAAACACAGAGGCAACCCAGGGAATGGGAGGAGATATTTGCAAATGATAGTACTTACAAAATGTTGATATCCAGGATCTATAAAGAACTCCTCAAACTCAACACACACAAAGCAGAGAATCATATAAAAACATGGGCAGAATATAGGAACAGACATTTCTCCAATGAAGACATACAAATGGCTATCAGACACATGAAAAAATGTTCATCATCACTAGCCCTCATGGAGACTCAAATTAAAACACATTGAGATAGCACCTGACACCAGTTAGAACGGCCCAAATCAGCAAGATAGGAATCAACATGTGTTGGAGAGGATGTGGAGAAAGGGGAACCCGTATCTCAACTCTGCTCCAGGAATGCTCCTCTGCACTGGTTCCCCCAGGTGGGTCGCGCCATTTGTCACATTTTCCAGGTGTCCATGACAAGTCCCAAGCAAGTAAGGGCCCAGGGCCACGGGGAGCAGGGTAAACCCCAAGGCTGCTTAACGCTGGCCAATTCTCAGGAGCGTTCTGCCCAACTGATCCCGGTTTGGGCAGAACGCTCCTGAGAATATGCCGGAAAATGCCCGGCGAATTCGCTTCGGGGGCCACACGTCTGAAGGGCCGCCCCCCCCCAGACTGGCACAGCATCGCGAGGGCTCGCACCCGAACACGGTCAGGAAGCCCTCTGCGAGGCAGACTGTGTTGAGGCCAACTAATCCTGCTTCATGGCCTGCAGGGGTCCCCTTCCTGGCGCTGTCCCATGGGGCCGGGCCCACCACCAAGCCCGTGCTCGAACCATCGCCTGCATCCCCAGCCTTCTGCTTCCAGGGTCCTGTCCCTCCTGGCCTCCATATCGGGAACCCTGTGTCCCGCAGGCACGCATCTCCCTACCACACCGGCGTCAATGGTGCCTTTCAGCACTTTGGACAACCCTCGGAGCGAGATAACCTGTCTGCGCACAATGAGGTCAGCCCCATTTTTGGGTTCCCCATCAGCCCGAAAAGACGGAGGCGAACACCAGGCCTCCACCTGTCCTTCAAATTTGCTCTGGGAACGCTTCCCTGCACCAGGGCCCTCGGGTGGGCCACGTCATTTCCACGGTTTTTCTGGGCGGCCGCCCCATGCAACGGGCGAGAAAGGGCCCTGGGCCACGGAGAGCAGGGCGGTCCGCAGGGCAGCCCAATGCCGGCCAATTCTCATGAGTGTTCTGCCCAGACCAATCCCGGTTTGGGCAGAACGCTCGGGAGAATTGGTCGGGCAACACCCAGGGAACTCGCTTCGGGTGTAGCATGTCTGCAGCATTCCCCCACCGGGACTGGCCTGGCATTGCGAGCACTCGTGCCGGAAACCCGCTAGGAACCATCCATGAGGAAGGATGTGGTGAGGCCGAGGCCTGATGATCCTCAGCCTGCGGTGGTTCCTTCCCTGGTGCTGTCCCATGGGGCCGGGCATTGCACGAAGCCCACACTCCAACCCTCGCCTACTTACCGAGCCTTCCGCTTCCGGTGTCCTACCTTCATGGCCTCAGTATGGGGAACCCTGAGTCCCGCGGCCACTCATCTCCCTACCACCCCGGCGCCAAAGGTGCCTTTCGGCGCTTCGGACAAGCCTCGGAGTGAGAGAAACCTGCATGCCCCAACTGAGGTCAGACCCAATCTTGGGCGCCCCATCCGCCTGAAAGATGGAGGCACACTCCCTGCTGCCACTGGTCCTTCAACTCTGCTCTGAAAACGCTCCCATGTCCCGGGGACCCCTCATGGGCCACGTCCTTTCCGTGCCTTTTCTGGGCGGCTGCCCCATGCCCCGGCGAGAAAGGGCCCTGGGCCACGGAGAGCAGGGTGGTCCACAGGGCTGCCCAATGCCGACCAATTCTCACGAGCGTTCTGCCCAAACTTATCCCAATTTGGGCAGAACGCTCATGATAACTGGCCGGAAAACGTCCAGCGAACTCGCTTCGGGTGTCGCACGTCTGTACAGCCGCCCCCATGGGCCTGGCCCAGCTTTTCGAGCAATTGCGCCCGAACACTGCCAGGAAGCCCTACGCAGGGCAGGCTGCGGCGAGGCCGATGCCTCCTGCTCCTCGGCTTCTGAGGGTCCCCTCCTTGGAACTGTCACATGGGGCCAGGGATGCCCTGAGACTCGGGCTCGAAATTTCACCTGCTTCCCAGCCTTCTGCTTCTGCTGTCCCTCCATACCTCCATCTGGGGAAACCTGAGTCCCCCGGCTACTCCTCCCCTTTCCACCCCGGCGCCAACGGTGCATTTCGGTGCTTCCGACAAGCCGAAGAGCGAGAGAAACATCCATGCCCCAACTGAGGAGAGCCCCATCCTTGGGCGCCCCATCCGACCGAAAAGATGGAGGCGCACGCCCTGCCAGCACCCGTTCTTCAACTCTGCTCCGGGACCGGTCCCCTGCACCGGAGCCCCGCGTGGGCCGCATTGTTTCTGCACCTTTTCCGGGCTGCTGTCCCATGCCCCGGGCAAGAAAGGGCCCTGGGTCACGGAGAACAGGGCTATCCCCAGGGCTTCCCAACGCCGGCCAATTCTCAAGAGCGTTCTTTCCAAACTGATTCTGGTTTGGGCAGAACACTCGTGAGAATTGGCTAACCCGCTTCGGGTGTCACACATCTGCACGGCCACCCCACTGGGCCTGGCCCGGCTTTTCAAGCAATTGCCACACGAACACCGCCAGGAAGCCCTCCGCGAGGCAGACTGCCAGGAGGCCAACGCCTCCTGCTCTTCGGCATGCGGGGGTCCCCTCCTTGCCACTCTCCCATGGGTCCATGGCTGCCCCGAGACTCGGGCTCGAAATTTCGCCTGCATTCAAGCCTTCCGCTTCCAGGGTCCTGTCCCTCCATGCCTCCATCTGGGGAAACCTGAGTCCCGCGGCCATGCCTCCCCCTCCAACCCCGGTACCAACGGTGCACTTCGCCTTTCGGACAAGCCTCGGAGTGAGAGAAACCTGCATGACCCAACTGAGGACAGCCCATCCTTGGGCGTCCTTTCAGACCGAGAAGACCGAGGCGCACACCCTGCCACCACCCGTCCTTCAACTCTCCTCCTGGAACACACCCCTGTGCCGGGGGCCCCGCATGGGCCATGTTGCTTCCTGCCCCTTTTCTAGGCAGCCGCCCCATGCCCCGGGCGAGAAAGGGCCCTGGGCCACAGAGAGCAGGGCGGTGTGCAGGGCTGCCCAACGCCGGCCAATTCTCATGAGCTTTCTGCCCAAACCGATCCCAGTGTGCCCAGCCACCACCCGTCCTTCAACTCTGCACCGGGAATGCTTCCCTGGCCAGGGCCTCCGGGTGGGCCCGGAGGAAACTCGTTTCGTTTCCGCGCGTTTTCCGGAAAGCCGACCCTTGCTCTGGTCGAGAAAGGGGCCTGTGTAATGGAGAGCAGGGTGCTGCGCAGGGCTGCCCATGGCCGGCCAATTCTCCCGATCCCAGTTTGGGCAGAACCCTCGTGATAATTGGCTGGAAAACGCCTGGAGAACTCGCTTCGGGTGCTGCATGTCTGCAGGGCTGCCCCACCTGGAATGGCAGGCATCGCGAGCGCTTGAGCACACACATCGCACATCGCCAGGAAGCCCTCCCCGAGCAGGCTGCAGTGAGGCCGACCTCACTGCTAATCCTCGACCTGCGGGGTCCCTTCCCTGGTGCTGTCCCATGGGGCCAGTCCTGCCATGAATCCCAGGCTCGAAATTTTGCCTGCTTCCCAGCCTTCTGCTTCCGGGGTCCTGTCCCTCCATGCCTCCATCTGGGGATCCCTGAGTCCCACGGCCACGCCTCCCCCTCCCACACTGTCACCAAAGGTGCCTTTGGGCGCTTCAGACGGTCCTCGGAGAGAGAGAAATTTGCATGCCCCAACTGAGGTCAGCCCCATTCTTGGGCTGCCCATCTGCCCTAAAGACGAAGACGTTCGCCCGGCCGCCTCCTGTCCTTCAACTCTGCTCCGGGAACACACCCCTGCGCTGGGGCCTCCGGGTGGGCTGCATCGTTTCCGTGTGTTTTCCGGGCAAGAAAGAGCCCTGGTCCACGGAGAGCAGGGCAGTCGGCAGGGCTGCCAAACACCGGCCAATTCTCACGAACGCTCTGCCCAAAACGATCCCAGGTTGGGCAGAACTCTCGTGAGAATTGGTTGGAAAACGCCCGGCAAACATGCTTCGGGTGCCGCACGTCTGCAAGGCCCCCCCCACCCCCACCCCCGGTTGGCGCGGCATTGCGAGCAATCCAGTAGGAATTCCGCCAGGAAGCCTTCTGCAAGGCAGGCTATGGCGAGGCCAACGACTCCTGCTAATCCTGGGCCTGCGGGGAGTCGCATCCCTGGTGCTGTACCATGGGGCCGGGCCTGTCTCGAAGCCCGGGCTAAAACTATCGCCTGCTTCCTCAGCCTTCTGCTTCCAGGGTCCTGTCCCTCATGGCCTCCATATTGGGAACCCTGCGTTCTGCGGCCACGCAACTCCCTACCACACCAGCACCAATGGTGACTTTTGGCATTTCGGACAACCATGGGAGCGAGAAAACCTGCGTACCCACAATGAGGTCAGCCGCATCCTTAGGCGCCCCATCTGCCTGAAAGATGGAGGCGCACGCCTGGCCGCCACCTGTCCTTCAACTCTACTCCGGGAACGCTCCCCTGGGCCAGAGGCCCCGCATGGGCCACGTCTTTTCCATGCATTTTCCAGGCAGCCGCCCCATGCCCAGGGCGAGAAAGGGCCCTGGGCCACAGAGAGCAGGGCGGTCCACAGGGCTGCCCAACGCTGACCAATTCTCACGAGCGTTCTGCCCAAACCGATCCTGGTTTGGGCAGAACGCTCGTGAGAATTGGCCCCAGTGCATAGGAGCGTTCCCAGAGCAGAGTTGAAGGACCGGTGGCGGCCGGGCTTCCACCTCTGTCTTTAGGGCAGATGGGGCACCCAAGGATGGGGCTGACCTCAGTTGGGGCATGCAGGTTTCTCTCGCTCTGAGTCTTGTCTGAAGCAACCAAAGGCACCGTTGGCGCTGGGGTGGGAGGGGGAGGTGTAGCTGTGGGACCCAGGGTTCCCCAGATGGAGGCACCAAGGGACAGGACCCCAGAAGCAGAAGGCTGGGAAGCAGGCAAAATTTCGAGCCCGGTCTTCGTGGTGGGCCCGGCCTCATGGGACAGCACCAGGGAGGGAACCCCCGAAGGCCAAGGATTACAGGAGGCGTCGGCCTCACTGCAGCCTGCCTCACGGAGGGCTTCCTGGTGAGGTGCATGCTCGAGCGCTCGCGATGCTGGCCATGCGTGGTGGGGCTGCCCTTCAGACGCGTGGCACCCGAAGAGAGTTTGCCGGGCCTTTTCCAGGCTCAGGGACAGGTTGTATCATAAGATGGTATTCCAGAACAGAACCCTGAGGACAGATGCCTGAAAACCTAATCAAGTGTTCCAATGAGGTCCAATGGCATGTGAGGTTCAATCTTCTAACCTAGGACCATTGACGTGGCTGTCCATCTGAATGTAGCTAATCAGGGTGTTTCATACTGTGCATTTGCATCTAGACAGACGCCAAAATTGGAGTGGGCTCAGGGTCCTTGCAGGTTTCTCTTAATCTGGAAGGTTTGGGCAACTGTGATAGGCACAGTTTCCTTGGGGAATTCAGCCACAGTCCTTTGGTGCACCTCGAGTGACCCCATCCAGGAGGGCATGTGAGCCATGGTTTTGGGAAAGAAGTCTGCAAACACAAATTCAGGTTCGGATTAGTCGCGGGGTGATCACAGGCCAAATGCATAGACCTGGGGGTCAGCTTATCAGGAACTGTAATTAGGATGACTAGAAGACAGTAGCACAGACTTTTCCATCTGGATTGTGTGTCCAGAATGACCTCAGAATGTAGGTGAGGTCTCATGCATCCATGGGAGACTTTTTGTCTCTAAGGATCCTGGCGGCTCCCCTTAGCTTGGTGGCTTTTTCGGGGAAAATAAGAGTGCTGTTTTCCAACTTAGAGGTGCCCCAAAACAGGGATTTTAGATATGGTTTCTAAGTCTGGGAGCCTGGAAAATCCCACCAAGGGTTAGAATTTGGGGTTAGGGGAGTACCAGGCCTGCAATGCAGGAATCTTGTGGTGGAACTAGGAGAGTTTTTTTGAAAGCATACTTGGGTGAAGGTCACAATGCCTGTTTGTGCCCTGGGGAGCCATCAGGAGTTGGCGTGGTCACATTGGCCATGTACCTTGCTCCCTCCCACTTTGAGAGCTGGATACCCATTTTAACACCCAGGTGTCCTTTCATGGAAAAGGAGTAGAACTCTATAGTGTTTCAGGTTCCCCCATTGGAAGGATTTCAGCAAAATCTGGGGAAAGGTGCGAGAATACCAAGTATGGGTAGAGATGACAGACTTGGGCCATGGCCAGTCCCACATGCTAGATATGGGACCTGCACTCCCTGTGACTGACTCTAGGTCGGGACACAGGCTCTGTAAGACACAACACTAGTGGCCAGGGAAGTCTATAAATCGGGGTTCCCTCCAGGGCCAAGCAGACTGATCCTAATGTGGGGATTCTGGGCAGACTAACCAGGCACTTCTTCCTATGAGGGAGGCAGAATGCTGCATTGTGGCTCCAGAATTCAATATCAAGAGGCCTTGGGGAGCAGTAGGGTGAGGATGGAATTGTAGACACAAGCTACTGTACAATTCAGTGCCAAGCGGAACACAGTTCCAGTGTGAAGCATCTTTATTGATATATCCAGCACCTGAGTAAGGACGGATGTCAGATGTTTGCCCACACTAGAGTTTGTGTCTACAATGACCAATAAATGGAGGGGTGGCATCAAGAGCCCATGGAGGATTTCCCACTCTGAGACTTGTGAGATGCTCCAAACAGCAAGGTTTCCTTCTACTGGACAGGTGGAGTCTGGTTTGTTTGCTCCACAGTACCCCATGTTTGGGTAGTAGAGCTCTTCAGCATGGATGCCTGGAAAGCACACCTCCATTGACCTTTGCAGCTGAGGAATATGGCAGTTTCGTTCTGATGACTCTGGGGCCTTGGTAAAGGCCTTGAGTTGACATGGAATATCTTGCACATGGGTCACAATGCTGGTTTGTTACCAGGGAGATCTTAGGATGCACTGTTGGCAAAGGGGCCTTGCAGGATTCTCCTACCCTGAGAGTTTGACACATGTCCAAGAGCACGGTTTCCTTCTGGGGACAAGAGTTGTTCTGTTGTGTGGCTCAGGGACCACATGTTGTATCATAAGTTTTTATTCCAGAATAGGCCTCTGAGGACAGATGCCTTAAAAACTAATGGGGGGTTCCAATGAGGTCCTGGTTCAATGTCTGGTTCAATATTCTGACTCAGGACCATTGACTTGGGTGTCTGACTGGATGTAGGGAATCAGGGTGTTTCAGAGTGTGCATTTGCATGCAGAGTGTCCTCCAATATTGGGGTGGGCTCAGGGACCATGCAGGTTTCTCCTAATCTAGAGGTTTGGGGCAACTATGATGGGCGAAGTTTCCTTGGGAATGACAGGCACAGTCCTGTGGTGTGTCTCCAAAGACGAGATCCTGGAGGGTATGTGAGCTATGGTTTGGGAGAGAAGTCTGCAAAGAAAAACTTGGGTTAGAGTTAGTGTCAAGGCGATTGCAGTCCCAATGCGTAGACCTGGAGAGCAGCTCATCAGGAACTGTAAAGAGGGTGATACGAATGCGGTATTACAGGCTATTATATCTGGATTGTGTGTCCCGGATGGCCTCGGAATGCAGATGTGTTCTCATGGATACATGGGAAACTTTTCCTCTCTAAGGATTCTAGCGGCTCCCAATAGTTTGGTGGCCTTTTCGTGGAAGGGAATAGGGCTGTTTTCCACATTAGTGGTGCCTCAAAACAGGGATTCAAGAGACGGCTCTGGGCCTGGGTGCCTAGAATATCCCGCCAAGTGTTAGTATTTGGAACTAGGGGAGTACCAGGCCTGCAATGCGGTATCCTGGTGGTGCAACTGAGAGGGCATATTTGAATGCATGCTCAGGCTTAGGGCCACAATGCCTGTTTGTGTCCAGGGTGGCACCCATGAGTGACAGTGGTCTCATGGGCCACACTCTGAAGGTTGGACACCCATCTCAATAGCCAGGTTTCTTGACCTCAGGAATGAGGAGTTCTCCTGTGCTTCAGGTTCCCACATAGGCAGGGATTCGAGCTACGGTCTAGGAAAGATGCCTGAATACTCATGTTGGATAGAGATGATGGTTTTGGGGCTTTGACATGTCCCACCTAGAGGATATGGGGCCCACTGTCTGCGTGGCTGTCTGGAGGTCATGGCTCAAACTGTGTCAGACAGAGCCTGATATTAAGGTGCCGTCAAGGCCCAGGCAGGTGGATCCTCATGTGGGGTTTCAGGCAGACTCTACAGGCACATCTTCTTTCTTTGGGGTAGGCAGAATGCAGCATTGTGGCTCCAAAGTTCTCTATCAAGAGGGTTTGCGGACGAGGAAGGTGAAGATGGACTTGTAAACATAATCTATGGTTCAATTTGGTGCCAAGCGAAAGACAGTTCCAGTGTGCAGCGGCTGATGTGAGGTACCCAGGACCTGAGTAAGGGCAGATGTCAGATGCTTGCTCACACTGGAGTTTGTGTCTACAATGACCACCAAATGGAGGGGTGGTGTCACGAGGCCATGGAGGATTTCCCACCCTGAGGCTTGTGAGATGCTCTAAATAGCAAGGTTTCCTTCTACTGGACAGGGTGAGTCTGGTTTGCTTGCTCCAGTGTCCCCCATATGGAAAGTTTGCTTGCAGAGCTCTCCCGCATGGCTGCCTGAAAAGCACAACTCCATTGACCACTGCAGGCAAGGAACATGGCAGGTACGATCTGGTGGCTCTGGGGTGAAGTTCCAACCGGGCTGAGTTGACATGGAGTTTCATGCTGTTGGATCACAATGCTGGTTTGTATCCAGGGAGACGTTAGAATGTTGGGGTGGTCAGAGGCTATGCAGGATTCTCCTACACTGAGACATGGACACAGCTACCAAGAGCAAGGTATCCTTTTGGGGACAGAAGCGGTTCTGTTGTGTGGCTCAAGGAACACATGTTGGAATATAAGTCAGTATTGGAGAACAGGCCTCTGGGAACAGGTGCCTAAAAATCTAAACTGGGGTATCAATGAAGTCCTATAGTCATGGCAGGTTCAAACTTCTGACTCAGGCCCTTGGATTTGGATGTCTGCCTGGAGGCAGTAGCTCATTGTGTGTCAGAATGTGCATTTGGGTCCAGAGCCTTCTTAGAAATTGAGGTGGGCTCAGGGGATTTTACTTTGCTCCTAATCTTCAGGGTTTGGGCAACTGTGAAGGGCAGAGTTTCCTTTGGGAGTGTAAGGACAGTCATCTGGTATGGCATCATAGGCCCCATCCTGGGGGGGCATGTGGGCCAGCGCTTTGGGGAGAGATATCTGCAAAAGCAAACTAGGGTTAGAGTGAGGGCCGAGGTGATCACAGGTCCGATGTTCAGGCCCAGACGGCAGCTCAGAGTGTACTGAAATTAAGGTGTCATAGCGCAGGTTCTTCTGTTGGGTGTGTGTCCGGGATGGTCGCTAAAGGTAGGGGTGGCTTCATGAGTCCATGAGAAATTCTTCATCTCTGGGGATTCTGCTCAACTCCCAAGAGTTTGGTGTCTCTGAGGGAAGGGAAGACTGTTGTTTTCCGTCTCAGAGGACACACAAATAGAGATTCCAGAGACAGGTTCTGGGTCTGGGTGCCTGGAAAACATGAACAAGGGTGAGGATTTGGCCTTAGGGACCTGGAAGTCCCACTCTGTGGGCTCCTGATCCAGCTATTGCATGGTTTTGTTTGAAAGCAAGCTCACGCTACCTGTTTGTATCCAGGGAGCCTTCCATGTGTGACCGTGGTCTCATGGGCCATGCAGCTGGTTGCCACGCAGAGAGTTGGGAAGGAAAAGTACTCTTTTGTGTCAGGTTCCCCCATAGGCATGGATTTGCGCTACGGTCTGGGACAGAGGTCTGAATATCCAGGTTGAGTAGAGATGTTGGTTTCAGGCCACAGAAAGTCACACCTTCAGGAAATGGGGCCCATCTCTGGGTGGCTGACTGGAGGTCGTGGCACAGTCTGTGTCAGACAGAGCCTTGTGAACATAGAAACCTAAGGACGAAAGTCTGAGAACAAAAGATTGGCTTAGGTTTCTGGGTGAGGACATGGCAGGCACAATCTACAGACCTGAATTGAGATCTCGTGCATCTGAAGTCAGGGCGAGGATCAGACGATCGCTCACGATGGACTTTCTGTCCCTGATAACCACTTCATGAAGGGGGGTATCACGAGGCCAAGGGGGTTTTACCACGATGGGAGTTGTGAGAAGCTCCAAACTGCAAAGATTCTTCTGCAGGAAAATTGAGACCTGTTGGTTGGTGCCAGTCCAATGATTATGAGCAGGGTTCTAAGGATGGATGGTTGGGTAGCCCACCACGCATTCAATTGTCTCCTAGTAACAAGACAGGTTAGATCTGCTGGATCTGGGGGAGCAACCGAGGAGGCGAGTTGAAATAGACTCTCCTGTGGATGGGTCCTAATGTGTTTTGGTGTCTATGGAGACCTTGGAATGAAGTGGTGGCACTGGGTCCTGAACGGATCTCCTAAACAGAGTCTTTGACACAGCTCCAACGTGCAAGTTTCCCATGTGTAGATGAGACTTGTTCTGACGGGTGAGTGAAGAAACAGCCATATGCTGGTATTGAAATCCAGGCCTCTGAGGAGAGATATCTGGAAAACAAAGCAATGGATCCGATTAGTGCCTAGGGGTCTGTTCGTTCTTTTTTACCTCTGGGGACATCTGTCTACGGGTCTGAGTGCAGGTAGGTGCTCAGATGGGCTCAGATTCCTCCTGTTTGTCCTGGGAAGAAACCACTATTGGGATGGCCTCAGGGACTTTGGAGGTTTATCCTATTAGTAGGGCTGTGGCCATTGGAATGGGCACACACAATTCCCTTAGAGAGGGCAAGTACTGTCCTCAGGTTTGGCACCAGTGGCCTGAGCATGTAGGGTGTGTAGGCCAGAGCTGATTGGACAGTTGTCTGAAAACACAAACTCGGCTTATGTTTCGGGTCATAGGAATGGCAGAACTGATCTAAAGACCATGAGGAGAACCCTCGAGATATGAAAAAAGGGGGAGTGTGAGGCTCTTGCTCAAGTTTATGTCTCTGGATATCGTGTCACTCATGGTCGTGAAATTTCCGGGTGTCTTCATGGGAAATGAATGAGTCCTACTCTCTGGGGGTTTGGCCCCATCCAAAGAGTTTGGGGTCATTCTGTGGGACGGAAGAAGTCCGTTTTTTTGTAGTTATGGTTTGTTTTGTTTTGTTTTTAACCTCAGGTGTCGCACCAAATGAGGGTTTCCAGAGTAGAGTCCTGGGGAGGGGCATCTGGACAACCAGAAATCTGGTTAAAAATTAGGGAATAGGACAGGTCAAGCCCATTATGACATCTAATGGTCCAGCCACTGAGAGGACTTACTAGAGGACAGGACTCACGCTAAGTGTCACAATGCGTATTTATGCCCTCCTTGCACTCAAGAATGGACGGGGCCTCAGGGTGAATGCTGTTTTCTCCTACACTGAACGTTGGACAACATACCAAACACAAGGTTTCTTGCCATGGGTAAGGAGGGGTTCTGATTTATGCATCACATTCACCCCTGGGCAGTGATTGGACTTAAGGTCTAGATTCTGAAGCCTGAAAACTGAGGTCGGGAAGACGTGATGACCTATGTCCATGGCGGTTCTGATGTGCTCTGTGTGCGGTCAGCTGTCTGGGTGTTGGTCAGGAGGTCCGAGCTCAGGTTGTTTCAGACAGTGCATTAGTACCCACGTTAGACTATATAATTTGGGTGCAGTCGAATGCTGTGTAGGTTTTTCCTCATTTCAGCTGCCTGGGCAGCTCATTAGGCATTATATTTTTTCTAGAGGGAAAGCAGAGTGCTTCACTGTCAGTCCGGAATTGCCAAACCAGAGGGCTTCGGGGCCAGGAGAGTGAGGACGGAAGTCTGAGAACACAAGCTAGACTTCGGATTCAGGGTGAGGGCACGGCAGGTAACCCCTGCAGATCTGAACCAATATGTCATGCATCTGATGGCAGGGCGAGGATCAGACGTTGGCTCAGGTTGGAGTTTCTGTGCATGACGGCCCCTTCATGAAGGGAGCGGAATCTCGAGGCCATGGAGGTTTTCCACGTTGGGAGATGTGGGATGCCCCCTTCAAGGATTCCTTCTGCGGGACAATTGAGACCTGTTGGACAGCTCCAGGACATCCCATATGGAATGACTCCAGAGCACCGTTCGAGGATGGATGCCTGGGAAGTCCGCCTCGCATTCCAATTGTCTCCTAGCAACAAGACGGTTTAGATCTGATGGTTCTGTGGGAGCAACCGGGTGGCTGAGTTGAAATGGACTTTCCTGAGGATGGGTCCTAATATGTGTTTGTGTCCATGAGGGCCTTGGAATGGGGCGGTGGCACCGAGACCCTGAAGTATTCTCCTAAGCTTTTGACATAGCTCCCATGCACAAGTTTCCTTCTGGAGACGAGATTTGTTCTGATGGGTGCCTCAGGAAATCCCCCCTGCTGGTATTGGAATCCATGCTTTTAAGGAGACATGCCTGTAAACCAAAGCAATGGATCCGATAATGACCTCGGGTCCTGTCTGTTTCAATATTCTTCTCTGGGGACATCGATCTATGGTATGAGTGGAGGTAGATGTTCAGCTGGTATCAACCGCCCTTTTTTGTCCCGGGCGACCTACACTATTGGGATGGCTGCAGGGACTTTGGAGGGTTCTCCTAAATTGTACGATTTTTGACAATGGAATGAGCAGAATTCCCATGGATTGGGTGGGCGCAGTCCTAATGAGTGGCTCCAGAGGCCCAAGCCTGGAGGATGTGAGGCCCTGGACTTTGAGGACAGAAGTCTGAAAACACAAACTCAGCGTAGGTTTGGGGACGTAGGTATGACAGGCCCAATCTACAAACCATGCGAAGAACTCTTCAGGATATGAATAATGAGCGAGACTGAGGTGCTTGTTCAGGCTTTTGTCTCTGGATTTTGTGTCAGCGATGGCCGTGGAATTTGGAGAGGCCACATGGGCTATGGACGAATCTTCCTCTCTATGGATTTGGCCCGATCCCAATTGTTTTTCGTCAATCTGTGGGATGGGAGGACTCTTTCAGCTTTGTTACCTCAGGTATCCCACCAGAAGAGGAATTCCAAAGCAGAGCCCTGGGGAAAAGTGAAGGGACAACCCGAACTATGATTAAAAATTGGGGACTAGGGGCATAGCAAGCCCAATATGCTGTCTCTTCATCCAGCCACTGAGCGGCCTTACCAACGTGGGAAAACCTCCATGGCCTCGAGATTCTGCTCCCTTCATGATGGGGCAGTCATGCACAGAACTCCAACCTGAGCCAACGTCTGATCCTCGCCCTCACTTCAGATGCCTGAGATATTGGTTCAGATCTGCAGGGGTACTTGCCGTGCCCTCACCCTGAAACATAAGTCTAGCTTGTGTTCCCAGACTTCTGTCCTAACACTCCTGGCCACGAAGACCTCAAGTTTGGCAATTCCGGACACACAATGCAGCACACTGCCTGCCATGTAGAAAAAAAATATTGCCTAATGAGCAGCCCAGACACCTTAAATGAGGATAAACCTACTCAGCACTCCACTGTACCCAAATTATATACTCTAACCTGGGCACAAATGCACTGTCTGACACAACCTGAGCCCGGACTTCCTGACCAACACCCATAGAGCTGACCGCACACTGAGAACATCAGACTCGCCATGGCCTTAGGTCATCATCTCTCCCCTATCTCAGTTTTCAGGCTTTAGAACCTAGACCTTATCTCCAATCACTGCCCAAAGGTGACTGTGATGCAGAAATCAGAACTCTTCCTTACCCATGGCAAGAAACCTTGTGGTTGGCATATTGTCCAACATTCAGAGTAGGAGAAAACAGCATTCACCCTGAGGCCCCGCCCATTCTTGATGCGACGAGAGCATAAACACGCATTGTGACCTCAGCATGAATCCTGTCCTCTAGTAAGTCCTCTCAGTGGCTGGACCATTAGATGTCATAATGGGCTTGATATGTCCCTAGGCCCCAATTTTTAATCAGATTTCTGGTTGTCCAGTCGCCCCTCCCCAGGGCTCTACTCTCGAATCCATCATTTGGTGGGACACCTGAGGTTGAAAAACAAAACGAAACAAATCATCAACACAAAAAAAACTGACTTCTTCCATCCCCAGAATGACCCCAAACGCTTTGGATTGGGCCGAACCCCCAGAGAGTAAGACTCGACCATTTCCCATGAAGTCACCCGGAAATTTCACGACCATGGGTGACACGATATCCAGAGACAAAGACTTGAGCAAGAGCCTCACACTCGCCCTTTTTCCATATCCCCAAGAGTTCTCCATGGTCTGTAGATCAGTCCTGCCATACCTATAACCCGAAACATAAGCCGAGTTTGTGTTTTCAGAAAACTGTCCAAACTGCACTGGCCTACACACCCTACAGATTCAGAACCCTGGAGCCAAACCTGAGGACTGTGCTTGTACCCTCCAAGGGAATTGTGTGTGCCCATTCCAATGGCCACAACCCTACTAATTGGATAAGCCTCCAAGGTCCCTGAGGCCATCCCAAAAGTTGTGGCTTCCCAGGACAAACAGGGGCAATCTCAGCCCATCTGAGCACCTACCTGCACTACCCGAAGACTGATGTCCCCAGAGGTAAAAAGGAACGAACAGGCCCCTAGGCACTAATCGGATCCATTGCTTTGGTTTCCAGGCATCTCTTTTCAGAGGCCTGGATTTCAATACCAGCATATGGCTGTTTCTTGACTCACCCATCAGAACAAATCTCATCTTCAAATGGGAAACTTGCACATTGGAGCTGGGTCAAAGCCTCTTTTTAGGAGAACCCTTCAGGGCCCCAGTGCCACCGCTTCATTCCAAGGTCTTCATAGACACAAAAACGCATTAGGACCCATCCACAGGAGAGTCCATTTCAACTCTGAAATCTCTGTTGCACCCCAGATCCAGCAGATCTAACCTACCTTGTGGCTAGGAGACAATTGGAATGCGAGGTGAGCTTCCCAGTCATCCATCCTTAGAACCCTACTCAGAATCATTGGCCTAGTGCCAAACAACAAACCTCAATTGTCTAGTGAAGAATCTTTGCAGTTTGGAGCTTCTCAAAACTCCCATCGTGGGAAAACCCCCATTGCCTCATGATCCCCCCCCTTTCTAGAAGGGGCCATCATGGAAAGTAACTCCAACCTGAGCAATCCTCTTATCCTCGCCCTGTCTTCAGAAGCACGAGATATCGATTTATGTCTGTAGATTGTGCTTGACATGTCCTCACCCAGAAACCTAAGCAAAGCTTGTGTTCTCAGACTTCCATCCTCAGACTACTGGCCGACAAGCCCCCCAGTTTTGAATTCCAGAAATACAATGCAGCACTCTGCCTGCCCTCCAGAATAAAAACGTTGCCGTCTAGGGCAACCCAGTAACCCCAAATGAGGATCAACCGGCACGCCATTACGCTGCACCCCAAAATATAGGTTGACCTGGGCACTAATGCCGTTTCTGACACAGCCTGAGCATGGACCGCCTGGCCGCACCCACACAGCTGGCGGCACTGAGCACATCGGCCCACCATGGCCTTAGGTCGTCATCTCTTCTCAACCTCGGTTTTCAGGCTTCAGAACCTAGACCTTATCTCCAATCACTCCCCAGGTTTGAAAATGATGCAGAAATTAGAACTCCTTCCGCATGGCAAGAAACCTTGTGGTTGGCATGTTGTCCAACGTTCAGAGTAGTTGAAACCAGTGTGGCCCATGAGGCCCTGCTCAAGCTCACGGACCACATTGGTCACAAACACACATTTAACCCTCAGCCTGAGCCCAGTCCTCAGGTAAGGCGTCTCAGTGGATGGATGAGGAGTGAGCATATTGGGCTTGCCATGCCCCTAGGCCCAATTTTTAACCATAGTTCAGGTTGTCCCTTCACTCTTCCCCAAGGCTCTGCTTTGGAATTCCTCTTTTGGTAGGACACCTGAGGTAACAAACCTGAAAGGAGTCCTGCCATCCTACAGATTGACGAAAAACAATTGGGATCGGGCCAAATCCACAGAGATGAAGACTCGTCCATGGCCCATGAGGCCTCCCCGCCATTCCACTGCCATCGTTTGTACAAAATCCAGAGACAAAGGGGTGAGCAAGTGCCTCAGATTCGCTCTTTCTTCATATCCTGAAGAGTTCTTCTCATGGTTTGTACATCAGGCTTACCATACCTACGTCCCCAAACCTAAACTGAATTTCTGTTTTTAGACTTCTATTCTCAAAATCCTGTGCCACTCACCCTCTAGGTTGGGGCCCCAGAATCTCCAACATGAGCCAACGTCTGATCCTCGCCCTGACATCAGATGCATGAGATATTGGTTCAGACCTGCAGGGGGTACCTGCTGTGTCCTCGTCCTGAAGCCCAAGTCTATCTTGTGTTCTCAGACATCCGTCCTCACACTCCTGGCCGTGAAGCCCTCGAGTTTGGCAAGTCCGGACCGACAATGAAGCACTCTGCCTGCCCTCTAGAAAAATATACATTGCTCAATGAGCTGCCCAGGCAGCTTAAATGAGGATAAAACTACTCGGGTCTCGACTGTACCCAAATTATATAGTATAACCTGGGCACTAATTCACTGTCTGACACAACCTGAGCCCAGACCTCCTGAGCAACACCTAGACAGCTGAACGTACCCTGAGCACATCAGACCGGCCATGGCCTTAGGTCATCATCTCTTCCCTACCTCAGTTTTCAGGCTTCAGAAACTAGACCTTATCTCCAAACACTGCCCAAGGGTGATTGTGATGCAGAAATCAGAACTCTTCCTGTCCCATGGCAAGAAACCTTGGGGTTGGCATGTTGTCCAACATTCAGTGTAGGAGAAACCAGCATTCACCGTGAGTCCCCGCACATTCTAGAGTGCGACGAGGCATAAACAGGCATTGTGACCCTCAGCGTGAGTCTGTCCTCTGGTAAGGCCTCTCAGTGGCTGGACCATTAGAGGTCATAATGGGCTTCAAAAGTCCGAGGCCGCAATTTTTAACCAGGTTTCTGGTTATCCAGACGCCCCTCCCCAGGGCTCTACTCTGGAATCCCTCATTTGGTTGGACACCTGAGGGTAAAAAACAAAACACAACAAAACACAACAACAACCAAAAAAAAAAAAAAACGGACTTTTTCCATCCCCAGAATGACCCCAAACTCTTTGAATGGGGCCAAACCCCCAGAGAGTAAGACTCGTCCATTTCCCATGAAGTCACACGGAAATTTCACGACCATGGGTGACACGATGTCCAGAGACAAAAACTTGAGCAAGAGCATCACACTCGCCCTTTTTTCAATCCCGAAGAGTTCTCCTCATAGTCTGTAGATCAGTCCTGCCATATCTATGACCCGAAACTTAAGCCGAGTTTGTGTTTTCAGACAACTGTCCAAACAGCTCTGGCCTACACAACCTACAGGCTCAGACCCCTGGAGCCAAACCTGAGGACTGTACTTGTACTCTCCAAAAAATGGTATGTGCCCATTCCAAAGGCAACACCCTACTAATAGGATAAACCTCCAAAGTCCATGAGGCCATCCCAATAGTTGTGGCTTCCCAGGACAAACAGGGGCAATCTGAGCCCATCTGAGCACCTACCTGCACTCAGACCCGTAGACTGATGTCCCCAGAGGTAAAAAGGAACGAACAGGCCCCTAGGCACTAATCAGATCCATTGCTTTGGTTTCCAGGCATCTCTCCTCAGAGGCCTGGATTTCAATACCAGCATAAGGCTGTTTCTTGACTCACCAATCAGAACAAATCTCACCTCCACATGGAAACATGCACGTTGGAGCTGTGTCAAAGCCTCTGTTTAGGAGAACCCTTCAGGGCCCCAGTGCCACCGCATAATTCCAAGGTCTCCATAGACACAAAAACATATTAGGACACATCCACAGGAGAGTCCATTTCAACTCAGCCTCCTCGGTTGCTCCCCCACATCCAGCAGAACTAACATGTCTTGTTGCTTGGAGACAATTGGAATGCGAGGTGGGCTACCCAGCCATCCATCCTTAGAACCCTGCTCGGAATCGTTGGCCTGAAGCCAACCAACAGGTCTCAAAGGGCCTGCAGAATAATCTTTGCAGTTTGGAGCTTCTCACAACTCCCATCATGGGAAAAACCCCATGGCCTCGTGATCCACCCCTCTCTTCAAGAAGGGTCCATCAGGGACAGAAAGTCCAACCTCAGCGAACTTCTGATCCTTGCCCTGACTTCAGATGCACGAGATCTCGATTCAGGTCTGTAGATTGTGCCTGCCATATCCTCACCCATAAACATAGGCCTAGCTTGGGTCCTCAGACTTCCGTCCTCAGACTATTGGCCCACAAGCCCCCAAGTTTGGCAATCCAAAACTACAATGCCGCACTCTGCCTGCCCTCCAGCAGAAAAACATTGCCCTCCTGGCCTACCCAGAAACCCCAAATGAGGATCAACCTGCACGCCATTTGGCTGTACCCCAAATATATAGGCTGACCTGGGCACTATTGCCCTTTCTGACCCAGCCTGAGCCTGGACCTCCTGGCCCCACCAAGACAGCTGGCCGCACACTGAGCATATCGGACCCGCCATGGCCTTAGGTCGTCATCTCTTCTAAACCTCGGTTTCCAGGCTTCAGAACCTAGGCCTGATCTCTAATCACTGCCCTGGTTTGAAAATGATGCAGAAATCAGAACTCTTTCCCCATGGCAAGAAACCTTGTGGTTGGCATGTTGTCCAACATTCAGTGTAGTTGAAACCAGTGTGGCCCATGAGGCCCCGCCCATTCTTCCGGGCCACATTGGTCACAAACACACATTGTGACCCTCACCCTGAGCCCAGTCCTCAGGTAAGGCCTCTCAGTGGCTGGATGAAGAGACAGCATATTGGGCTTGCCATGCCCCTAGGCCCCAATTTTTAACCATAGTTCGGGTTGTCACTTCACTCTTCCCCAGGGCTCTGCTTTGGAATTCCTCTTTTGGTGGGACACCTGAGGTAACAAACCTGAAAGGAGTCCTCCCATCCCACAGATTGACTATAAACAATTGGGATCGCGGCAAATCCACAGAGAGGAAGATTCGTCCATGGCCCTTGTGGCCTCCCCAACAATCCACGGCCATTCCTGATAGAAAATCCAGCAACAAAAGCCTGAGCAAGCGCCTCAAACTTGCTCATTCTTCATAGCCTAAAGAGTTCTTCTCATGGTATGTAGATCGGGCGTGCCATGCCTACGTCCCCAAACCTAAGCTGATTTTGTGTTTCCAGACTTCTGTCCTCAAAGATCTGGGCCACACTTCCTCCAGGCTGAGGCCCCTGGAGCCACACATTAGGACTGTGCCCACCCAATCCATGGGAATTCTGAACATTCCATTGTCAAAAATCGTACAAATTAGGAGAACCCTCCAAAGTCCCTTGAGGCCATTGCAATAGTGTAGGTCGCCTCGGACAAAAAAGGGCGGTTGATACCAGCTGAGCATCTACCTCCACTCATACCATAGATCGATGTCCCCAGAGAAGAAGATTGAAACAGACAGGACCCGAGGCCATTATCGGATCCATTGCTTTGGCTTACAGGCATGTCTCCTTAAAAGCATGGATTCCAATACCAGCAGGGGGGATTTCCTGAGGCACCCATCAGAACAAATCTCGTCTCCACAAGGAAACTTGTGCATGGGAGCTATGTCAAAAGCTTAGGAGAATACTTCAGGGTCCCGGTGCCACCGCCCCATTCCAAGGCCCTCATGGACACAAACACACATTAGGACCCATCCTCAGGAAAGTCCATTTCAACTCAGCCACCCCGGTTGCTCCCGCAGATCCATCGGATCTAAACTGTCTTGTTGCTAGAAGACAATTGGAATGCGAGGCGTACTTCCCAGGCATCCATCCTCGAACGGTGCTCTGGAGTCATTCCATATGGGATGCCCTGGAGCTGTCCAACAGGTCTCAATTGTCCCGCAGAAGGAATCCTTGAAGGGGGCATCCCACATCTCCCAACGTGGAAAACCTCCATGGCCTCGAGATTCCACTCCCTTCATGAAGGGGCCGTCATGCACAGAAACTCAAAACTGAGCCAACTTCTGATCCTCGCCCTGACTTCAGATGCAAGAGATATTGGTTCAGATCTGCAGGGGTTACCTGCCTTCCCTCACCCTGAATCCGAAGTCTATCTTGTGTTCTCACACGTCCGTCCTCACTCTCCTGGCCCCGAAACCCTCAAGTTTGGTAATTCTGGACTGACAATGAAGCACTCTGCCTGCCCTCTAGAAAAAATATATTGCCTAATGAGCTGCCCAGGCAGCATAAATGAGGATAAACCTACACGTCACTCAAATGTACCCAAATTATATAGTCTAACCTGGGCACGAATGCACTGTCTGACACAAACTGAGACCGGACCCCCTGACCAACACCCAGACAGCTGACCGCACACTGAGCACATCCGACTCGCCATGGCCTTAGGTCATCATCTCTTCCCTACCTCAGTTTTCAGGCTTCAGAACCTAGACCTCATCTCCAATCACTGCCCAGAGGTGACTGTGATGCAGAAATCAGAACTCTTCCTTACCCATGGCAAGAAACCTTGTGGTTGGCATGTTGTCCAAAGTTCAGTGTAGGAGAAAACAGCATTCACCCTGAGGCTCCGCCCATTCTTGAGTGCGAAGAGAGCATAAACACGCATTGGGACCTCAGTGTGAGACCTGTCCTCTAGTAGTCCTATCAGTGGCTGGACTATTAGATGTCATAATGGGCTTGACATGTCCCTAGGCCCCAATTTTTAACCAGATTTCTGGTTGTCCAGTCGCCCCTCCCCAGGGCTCTCCTCTAGAATCCCTCATTTGTTGGGACATCTGAGGATGAAAAACAAAACAAAACAAATCAACAACAAAAAAACGGACGTCTTCCATCTCCAGAATGACCCCAACTCTTTGGAAGGGGCCGAAACCCCAGAGAGTAAGACTCGTCCATTTCCCATGAAGTCACCCGGAAATTTCACGACCATGTGTGACACGATATCCAGAGACAAAAACTTGAGCAAGAGCATCACACTTGCCCTTTTTTCATATCCCGACGAGTTCTCCTCATGGTCTGTAGATCAGTCCTTCCATACCTATGACCCGAAACATAAGCCGAGTTTGTGTTTTCAGTCAACTGTCCAAAGAGCTCTGGCCTACACACCCTACAGGCTCAGGCCCGTGGAGGCAAACCTGAGGACTGTACTTGCCCGCTCCAAGGGAATTCTATGTGCCCATTCCAATGGCCACAGCCCTACTAATAGAATAGACCTCCAAAGTCCCTGAGGCCATCCCAAAATTTGTGGTTTCCCAGGACAAACAGGAGCAATCTGAGCCCATCTGAAAACCTACGTGCACTCAGACCCGTAGACTGATGTCCCCAGAGGTAAAAAGGAACGAACGGGACCCTAGGCACTAATCGGATCCATTGATTTGGTTCCCAGGCATCTCTCCTCGGAGGCCTGGATTTCAATACCAGCATATGGCTGTTTCTTGACTCATCCATCAGAACAAATCTCATCTACACATGGGAAACATGCACGTTGGAGCTGTGTCAAAGCCTCTATTTAGGAGAACCCTTTAGGGCCCCAGTTCCACCGCTTCATTCCAAGGTCTCCATAGACACAATAACATATTAGGACACATCCACAGGAGAGTCCATTTCAACTCAGCCTCCTCGATTTCTCCCCCATATCCAGCAGATCTAACCTGTCTTGTTGCTTGGAGACAATTGGAATGCAAGTGGGCTACCCAGCCATCCATCCTTAGAACCCTGCTTGGAATCATTGGCCTGGAGCCCACCAACAGGTCTAAATTGTCCTGCAGAAGAATCTTTGCAGTTTGGAGCTTCTTACAACTCCCATCGTGGGAAACCCCCCCCCATCAAGAAGGGGCCATCAGGGACAGAAAGTCTAACCTGAGCGATCTTTTGATCCTTGCCCTGACTTCAGATGCATGAGATCTCGATTCAGGGCTGTAGATTGTGCCTCCCATATCCTCACCCTGAAACCTAGGCCTAGCTTGGCTTCTCAGACTCAGTTCTCAGACTACTGGCCCACAAGACCTCCAGTTAGGCAATCCAGAACTACAATGCCGCACTCTGCCTGCCCTCCAGAAGAAAAACATTGCCCTCTGGGGCTAGCCAGAAACCCCAAATGAGGATCAACCTGCACGCCATTCGGCTGTACCCCACATATAGGCTGACCTGGGCACTATTGCCCATTCTGACCCAGGCTGAGTATGGACCTCCTGACCCACCCAGACAGCTGTCCGCACACTGAGCACATTGGATCTGCCATGGCATAGGTCGTCATCTCTTCTCAACTTCGGTTTCCAGGCTTCAGAACCTAGACCTGTTCTCCAATCACTGCCCTGGTTTGAAAATGATGCAGAAATCAGAACTCTTTCCCCATGGCAAGAAACCTTGTGGTTAGCATGTTCTCCAAAGTTCAGTGTAGTTGAAACCAGTGTGGCCCATGAAGCCCTGCCCATGCTTGCGGGCCACATTGGTCAAAAACACACATTGTGACCCTCAGCCTGAGCACAGTCCTCAGGTAAGGCCTCTAAGGGGCTGGATGAAGAGACAGCATATTGGGCTTGCCATGCCCCTGGGCCCCAATTTTTAACCATAGTTCAGGTTGTCCCTTCACTCTTCCCCAGGTCTCTGCTTTGGAATTCCTCTTTTGGTGGGACACCTGAGGTAACAAACCTGAAAGGAGTCTTCTTATTTCACAGATTGACGAAAAACTATTGGGATCGCGCCAAATCCTCAGAGAGGAAAATTCGTCCACGGCCCCTGAGGCCTCCCCAACATTCCACGGCCATCGCTGATACAAAATACCAGAGACAAAAGCCTGAGCAAGCGCCTCAGACTCGCTCATTCTTCATATCCTGAAGAGTTCTTCTCCTGGTTTGTAGATCGGGCATGCCATGCCTACCTCCCCAAATCTAAGCTGAGTTTGTGTTTTCAGAGTTCTGTCGCCAAAGTACTGGGCCACACTCCCTCCATGCTGGGACCCCGGAGCCACACATTAGGACTGTGCCCACCCAATTCATGGGAATTCTGACCATTCCATTGTCAAAACTAGTACAAATTAGGAGAACCCTCCAAAGTCCCTGAGGCCATTTCAATAGTGTAGGTCGCATGGGACAAAAAAGGGCGGTTGATACCAGCTGAGCATCTACCTCCACTCATACCATAGATCGATGTCCCCAGAGAAGAAGATAGAACCAGACAGGACCCGAGGCCATTATCGGATCCATTGCTTTGGTTTACAGGCATGTCTCCTCAAAATCCTTGATTCCAATACCAGCAGAGGGGATTTCCTGAGGCGAGGCACCCATCAGAACAAATCTCGTCTCAACAGGGAAACTTGTGCATGGGAGCTATGTCAAAAGCTTAGGAGAATACTTCAGGGTCCCGGTGCCACCGCCCCATTCCAAGGCCTTCATGAACACAAACTCACATTAGGCCCCATCCTCAGGAAAGTCCATTTCAACACAGCCACCCCGGTTGCTCCCACAGATCCATCGGATCTAAACTGTCTTGTTGCTAGAAGACAATTGGAATGCGAGGAGGACTTCCATGCATCCATCCTCGAACGGTGCTCTGGAGTCATTCCATATGGGATATCTTGGAGCTGCCCAACAGGTCTCAATTGTCACGTAGATGGAATCCTTGAAGGGGGCATCCCACATCTCCCAACGTGGAAAACCTCCATGGCCTAGAGATTCTGCTCCCTTCATGAAGGGGACGTCATGCACAGAAACTCAAAACTGAGCCAACGTCTGATCCTCGCCCTGACTTCAGATGCAAGAGATATTGATTCAGATCTGCAGGGGGTACCTGCCGTGCCCTCACACTGAATCCGAAGTCTAGCTTGTGTTCTCAGACTTCCGTCCTCACTCTCCTGGCCACGAAGCCCTCAATTTGGCAATTCCGGACCGACAATGTAGCACTCTGCCTGCCCTCTAGATGAAATAGATTGCCTAATGACCTGCCCAGGCAGCTTAAATGAGGATCAACCTACACGGCACTCACATGTACCTAAATTATATAGTCTAACCCGGGCACTAATGCACTGTCTGACACAACCTGAGCCCGGACCTCCTGACCAACAACCAGAGAGTTGATTGCACACTGAGCACATCCAAAACGCTATGGCCTTAGGTCATCATCTCTTCCCTACCTCAGTTTTCAGGCTTCAGAACCGAGACCTTATCTCCAATCACTGCCCAGGGGTGACTGTGATGCATAAATCAGAACTCTTCCTGACCCATGGCAAGAAACCTTGGGGTTGGCATGTTGTCCAACGTTCAGTGTAGGAGACAACAGCATTCACCCTGAGGACCCGCCCATTCTTGAGTGCGACGAGAGCATAAACACACATTGTGACCTCAGCGTGAGTCCTGTCCTCTAGTAAGTCCTCTCAGTGACTGGACTATTAGATGTCATAATGGGCTTGACATGTCCCTAGGCCCCAATATTTAACCAGATTTCTGGTTGTCCACTCGTCCCTCCCCAGGGCTCTACTCTGGAATCCCTCATTTGGTGGGACATCTGAGGTTGAAAAACAAAACGAAACAAATCAACAACAACAAAAATACGGACTTCTTCCATCTCCAGAATGACCCCAAGTCTTTGGACAGGGCCGAACCCCAGAGAGTAAGACTCGTCCATTTCCCATGAAGTCACCCTGAAATTTCACGACCATGTGTGACACGATATCCAGAGACAAAAACTTGTGCAAGAGCCTCACACTTGCCCTTTTTTCATATCCCTAAGAGTACTCCTCATGGTCTGTAGATCAGTCCTGCCATACCTATGACCCGAAACATAAGCCGAGTTTGTGTTTTCAGACAACTGTCCAAACAGCACTGGCCTACACACCCTACAGTCTCAGACCCCTGGAGCCAAACCTGAGGACTGTACTTGCCCTCTCCAAGGGAATAGTATGTGCCCATGCCAATGGCCACAGCCCTACTAAAAGAATAAACCTCCAAAGTCCCTGAGGCCATCCCAAAAGTTGTGGCTTCCCAGGACAAACAGGGGCATTCTGAGCCCATCTGAGCACCTACCTGCAATCAGACCCGTAGACTGATGACCCCAGAGGTAAAAAGGAACGAACAGGCCCCTAGGCACTAATCAGATCAATTGCTTTGGATCCCAGGCATCTCTCCTCAGAGGCCTGGATTTCAATACCAGCCTATGGCTGTTTCTTGACTCACCCATTAGAACAAATCTCATCACCACATGGGAAACATGCACGTTGGAGCTGTGTCAAAGCCTCTGTTTAGGAGAACCCTTTAGGGCCCCAGTTCCACCGCTTCATTCCAAGGTCTCCATAGACACAAAATCATATTAGGACACATCCACAGGAGAGTCCATTTCAACTCAGCCTCCTCGGTTGCTCCCCCATATCCAGCAGATCTAACCTGTCTTGTTGCTTGGAGACAATTGGAATGCAAGGTGGGCTACCCAGCCATCCATCCTTAGAACCCTGCTCGGAATCATTGGCCTGGAGCCAACCAACAGGTCTCAATTGCCTTCAGAAGAATCTTTGCAGTTTGGAGCTTCTCACAACTCCCATCCTGGGAAACCCTACCCCTTCAAGAAGGGGCCATCAGGGACAGAAAGTCCAACCGGAGCGATCTTCTGATCCTTGCCCTGACTTCAGATGCACGAGATCTTGATTCAGGTCTGTAGATTGTGCCTGCCATATCCTCACCCAGAAACCTAGGCCTAGCTTGGCTTCTCAGACTTCCGTTCTCAGACTTCTGGCCTACCAGACCTCCAGTTTGGCAATCCAGAACTACAATGCCGCACTCTGCCTGCCCTCCAGAAGAAAAAGATTGCCCTCTGGGGCTACCCAGAAACCCCAAATGAGGATCAACCTGCACGCCATTCGGCTGTACCCCAAATATATAGGCTGAGTTGGGCACTATTGCCCATTTGACCCAGCCTGAGCCTGGACCTCCTGGCCCCACCAAGACAGCTGGCCGCACACTGAGCACATCGGACCTGCCATGGCCTTAGGTCGTCATCTCTTCTCAACCTCGGTTTCCAGGCTTCAGAACCTAGGCCTGTTCTCCAATCAATGCCCTGGTTTGAAAATGATGCAGAAATCAGAACTCTTTCCCCATGGCAAGAAACCTTGTGGTTGGCATGTTGTCCAACGTTCAGTGTAGTTGAAACCAGTGTGGCCCATGAGGCCCCGCCCATTCTTCCGGGCCACATTGGTCACAAACACACATTGTGACACTCACCCTGAGCCCAGTCCTCAGGTATGGCCTCTCAGTGGCTGGATGAAGACACAGCATTTTGGGCATGACCAGCCCCTAACCCCAATTTTTAACCATAGTTCGGGTTGTCACTTCACTCTTCCCCAGGGCTCTGCTTTGGAATTCCTCTTTTGGTGGAACACCTGAGGTAACAAACCTGAAAGGAGTCCTCCCATCCCACAGATTGACGATAAACAACTGGGATCGCGGCAAATCCACAGAGAGGAAGATTCGTCCATGGTCATGAGGCCTCCCCAACATTCCATGGCCATCGCCGATACAAAATCCAGAGACAAAAGCCTGAGAAATCGCCTCAGACTCGCTCATTCTTCATTTCCTGAAGAGTTCTTCTCCTGGTTTGTAGATAGGGCGTGCCATGCCTACGTCCCCAAACCTAAGCTGAGTTTGTGTTTTCATACTTCTGTCCTCAAAGTCCTGGGCCACACTCCCTCCAGGGTGGAACACCTAAAGCCACACATTAGGACTGTGCCCACCCAATCCATGGGAATTCTGAACATTCCATTGTCAAAAATCGTACAAATTTGGAGAACCCTCCAAAGTCCCTGAGGCCATCGCAATAGTGTAGGTCGCCCGGGACCAAAAAGGGCGGTTGATACCAGCTGAGCATCTACGTCCACTCATACCATAGATCGATGTGCCCAGAGAAGAAGATTGAAACAGACAGGACCCGAGACCATTATCGGATCCATTTCTTTGGTTTACAGGCATATCTCCTTAAAAGCCTGGATTCCAATACCAGCAGAGGGTGTTCCTGAGGCACCCATCAGAACAAATCTCGTCTCCACAAGGAAACTTGTGCATGGGAGCTATGTCAAAAGCTTAGGAGAATACTTCAGGGTCCCGGTGCCACCGCCCCATTCCATGGTCCTCATGGACACAAACACACATTAGGACCCATCCTCAGGAAAGTCCATTTCAACTCAGCCACCCCGGTTGCTCCCGCAGATCCATTGGATCTAAACTGTCTTGTTGCTAGGAGACAATTGAAATGTGAGGCGGACCTCCCAGGCATCCATCCTTGAATGGTGCTCTGGAGTCATTCCATATGGGATGTCCTGGAGGTGTCCAACAAGTCTCAATTGTCCCGCAGAAGGAATCCTTGAAGGGGGCGTCCCACATCTCCCAACGTGGAAAACCTCCATGGCCTCGAGATTCCGCTCCCTTCATGAAGGGGCCATCATGCACAGAAACTCCAATCTGAGCCAACGTCTGATCCTCGCCCTGACTTCAGATGCATGAGATAGTGGTTCAGATCTGCAGGGGGTACCTGCCGTACCCTCTCCCTGAATCCGAAGTCTAGCTTGTGTTCTCAGACTTCTGTCCTCACTATCCTGGCCCCGAAGCCCTCAAGTTTGGAAATTCCGGACCGACAATGAAGCACTCTGCCTGCACTCTAGAAAAAATATATTGCCTAATGAGCTTCCCAGGCAGCATGATGAGGATAAAACTACACGGCACTCGAATGTACCCAAATTATATAGTCTAACCTGGGCACTAATGCACTGTTTGACACAACATGAGCCCGGACCTCCTCATCAACTCCCAGAAAGCTGACCGCACATTGAGCACTTCAGACAGGCCATGACCTTAGGTCTTCATCTCTTCCCTACCTCAGTTTTCAGGCTTCAGAACCTAGACCTTATCTCCAATCACTTCCCAGTAGTGACTGTGATGCAGAAATCAGAACTCTTCCTGTCCCATGGCAAGAAACCTTGTGGTTGGCATGTTGTCCAACGTTCAGTGTAAGAGAAAACAGCATTCACCCAGAGGCCCCGTCCATTCTTGAGTGCGACGAGAGCATAAACACGCATTGTGACCTCAGCGTGAGTCCTGTCCTCTAGTAAGTTCTCTCAGTGGCTGGACCATTAGTTGTCATAATGGGCTTGAAATGTCCCTAGGCCCCAATTTTTAACCAGATTTCTGGTTGCCCAGTCGTCCCTCCCCAGGGCTCTACTCTGGAATCCCTCATTTGGTGGGACATCTGAGGTTGAAGAACAAAACGAAAAAAATCAACAACAACAACAAAAAAACGGACTTCTTCCATCCCCAGAATGACCCCAAACTCTTTGAAAGGGGCCGAACCCCCAGAGAATAAGACTTGTCCTTTTCCCATGAAGTCACGCGGAAATTTCAAGACCACGAGTGACACGATATCCAGAGACAAAAACTTGAGCAAGAGCCTCACACTCGCCCTTTTTTCATATCCCGATGTGTTCTCCTCATGGTCTGTAGATCAGTCCTGCCATACCTATGACCCGAAACATAAGCCGAGTTTGTGTTTTCAGACAACTGTCCAAACAGCTCTGGCCTACACACCCTACAGGCTAAGGCCCCTGGAGCCAAACCTGAGGACTGTACTTGCCCTCTCCAAGTGAATTGTATGTGCCCATTCCAATGGCCACAACCCTACTAAGAGTATAAACCTCCAAGGCACTGAGGCCATCACAATATTGTGGCTTCCCAGGACAAACAGGGGCAATCTGAGCCCGTCTGTGCACCTGCCGGCCCTCGGACCCGTAGACTGATGTCCCCAGAGGTAAAAAGGAACGAACAGGCCCCTAGGCACTAATCGGATCCATGGCTTTGGTTTCCAGGCATCTCTCCTCAGAGGCATGGATTTCAAAACCAGCATATGGCTTTTTCTTGACTCACCCATAAGAACTAATCTCATCTACACATGTGAAACATGCACGTTGGAGCTGTGTCAAACCCTCTGTTTAGGAGAACCCTTCAAGCCCCAGTGCCACCGCTTCATTCCAAGGTCTCCATAGACACATTAAACATATTAGGACACATCCACAGGAGAGTCCATTTCAACGAAACCTCCTCGGTTGCTCCCCCACATCCAGCAGATCTAACCTGTCTTCTTGCTTGGAGACAATTGGAATGCGTGGTGGGCTACCCAGCCATCCATCCTTAGAACCCAGCTCGGAATCGTTGGCCTGGAGACAACCAACAGGTCTCAATTTTCCTGCAGAAGATTCTTGGCAGTTTGGAGCTTCTCACAACTCCCATCGTGGGAAAACCCCCATGGCCTCGTGATCCACCCCCCCTTCAAGAAGGGGCCATCAGGGACAGAAAGACCAACCTGAGCGATCCTCTGATCCTTGCCCTGAATTCAGATGCACGAGATCTCGATTGAGGTCTGTAGATTGTGCCTGCCATTTCCTCACCCAGAAACCTAGGTCTAGCTTGGGTTCTCAGTCTTCCGTCCTCAGACTACTGGCCCACAATCCCTCCAGTTTGGCAATCCAGAACTACAATGCCGCACTCTGCCTGCTACCCAGAAAAAAAACATTGCCCACCTGGGCTACCCAGAAACCCCAAATGAGGATCACCTGCACGCCATTCGGCTGTACAACAAATATATAGGCTGACTTAGGCACTATTGCCTTTTCTGACCCAGCCTGAGCCTGGACCACCTGGCCCCACCCAGACAGCTGGCCGCACACTGAGCACATCGGACCCGCCATGGCCTTAGGTCGTCATCTCTTCTCAACCTCGGTTTCCAGGCTTCAGAACCTAGGCCTGATCTCCAATCACTGCCCTAGTTTGAAAATGATGCAGAAATTAGAACTCTTTCCCCATGGCAAGAAACCTTGTGGATGGCATGTTGCCCAACGTGCTGCGTAGTTGAAACCAGTGTGGCCCATGAGGCCCCGCCCATGCTTGCAGGTCACATTGGTCACAAACACACATTGTGACCCTCAACCTGAGCCCAGACCTCAGGTATGGCCTCTCAGTGGCTGGATGAAGAGACAGCGTATTGGGCTTGCCATGCCCCAAGGCCCCAATTTTTAAGCTTATTTCAGGTTGTCCCTTCACTCTTCCCCAGGGCCCTGCTTTGGAATTCCTCTTTTGGTGGGACACCTGAGGTAACAACCCTGACAGGAGTCCTCCCATCCCACAGATTGACGAAAAACAATTGGGATCGCGCCAAATCCACAGAGAGGTAGATTCGTCCATGTCCCATGAGGCCTCCCCAACATCCCATGGCCATCGCTGTTACAAAATCCAGACAAAAGCCTGAGCAAGCGCCTCAGACTCGCTCATTCTTCATATCCTGAAGAGTTCTTCTCATGGTTTGTAGATCGGGTGTGCCATCCCTTCGTCCCCAAACCTAAGCTGAGTTTGTGTTTTCAGACATCTGACCTCAAAGTCCTGGGCCACACTCCTTCCAGGCTGGGGCTCCTGGAGCCACACATTAGGATTGCGCCCACCCAATCCATGGGAATTCTGCCCATTCCATTGTCAAAAATCGTACAAATTAGGAGAACACTCCAATGTCCCTGAGTTCATCGCAATAGTGTAGGTCGTCCGGGACAAAAAAGGGCGGTTGATACCAGCTGAGCATCTACCTTCACTCATACCATAATGGATGTCCCCAGAGAAGAAGATTGAACCAGACAAGACCCGTGGCCATTATCGGATCCATTGATTTGGTTTACAGGCATGTCTCCTCAAAAGCCTGGATTCCAAGGCGGACGTTTCAGTCATCCATCCTCGAATGGTGCTCTGGAGTCATTCCATATGGGATGTCCTGGAGCTGTCTAACAGGCCCCTAGGCACTAATCGGATCCATTGCATTGAGTTCTGTTCAGTGCCTCAGGTAAGCCCCATATCCTGTTCTTCCAACCAAAGCCTCTGAGGAGTGACACCTGGAAACCAAAGCAAGTGTTGAGATTAGGGCCTAAGGGCCTGTCCTGCGCAACCTTCTATCTCTATTGACATCTGTGTGCATGCCTTCGTGGAGGAGGATGCTCAGCTTGTGTCCGAATGCCCCTGTGTGTCCAGGGAGGCTCCCAGTAGTGGGATGTCCTCGGGGGCCTTGAGGGTTCTCCTATTCTGGAGGTGTGAGGCCAAAGGAATGGACACAGTTTCCCAGGAGAGAGCAGGCACGGTCCTGTGGTATGGCTCCAGAGGACCCAGCCTAGAGGCTGTGTTTGCCAGGGCAGTGGGGACAGATGTCTGAAAAAGCAAACTTGACTCAGCTAGGGGCCAAGGTAATGGCAGGCATGATCTCCAGTCGGTGAGGGGAGATCCTCTGGATATCAAAGGAGGGAAAGTGGGAGGCAGTCGCTCAGGCTTTTGTCTCTGGGTGTTGCGTTCACAGTGGCCGTTCAGGGTAGGGGTTGCTTCAGGGGCCGAGGAAGAGCCTTCCTCTCGGGGGATTGTCCAAGCTCCCAAGTGTTTGGGTTCATTCTGTGGGAAGGGAAGAGTACTGTTTTCTGCCACAGGGGACCCCCCAGGAGAGGGACTCTAGAGCACAGCAGTGGGTTCCCTCAACTGGAATACACACCATCTAGTTAGGCCTGGGTGCCTATGGGCAAGGCAAGCCACATATGCGGGCACTTGGTCCAGTCACTGAGAGGCGTTACTTGAATAAGGTACTCACGCTGAGGGTCACCATGTGTGTTTGTGCCCAATGCGGCCCTCACGCATGGGCGTGGCCTCATGGGCCATGCCGTTTTCTCCTACACTGAGGGTTTGAATCACTGCCAGCAGCAAGGTTTCTTGCCATGGGGAAGGAGGGGTACTGACTTCTGCATCAGGTTCCCCCCTTTGCAGGGATTGGAGATAAGGTCTAGGTTCCGTTGACTGAAAACCCAGGTTGGGAATGGATGGTGGTCTAAGGCAGTGGCGGGTCCAATGTGCTGGGTGTGCAGCCAGCTGTGTCGGTGTCTGTTGGAAGGTCTGTGCTCAGGCTATTTGCGACAGAGCATCAGTGTTTAAGGTAGCCTATGCAATTGGGGTGTTGCCGAGGGCCAAGCAGTTTGATCCTCATTTGGGATTTCTGGGCAGCACCATAGACAATGTTTTTCTCCTGGGAGGCAGGCAGAGTGCTTCACTGTGGCCCCAAAATTCCCAGTAGGGAGGGTTTGTGGGCCAGGAGTGTGAGGACGGCAGGCTGAAAACACAAGCTAGGGTGACGATTGGAGCCAAGGGCAGAGCACGCCCACTCTGCAGAGGCTGAATCAAAATCTCCAGCATCTGAAGTCAGGCTGAGGATCAGACGTTGGCTGAGGCTGGAGTATGTGTCCATGATGGCACCTTCATGAAGCGGGGGCCTCATGAGGCCAACGAAGTGTTCCCACGCTGAGTTTGGAGGTTGCCCCAAACCACAAGGTTTCCTTCTGCGGGACATTCGAGTCCTGTTGCATGGCTCCAGGACATACCATACGGAAGGACAGGAGAGCAGGGTTCGAAGGATGTATCCCTGTACAGCATGCCTCGCATTCCCATTAGCCATTAGCAACAAGATATGTTTGTTCTGCTGCCTCTGGGGCACGCTACCGAGGGGGCTGAGTTGAAATGGCCTCTCCTGAGGATGCGTCATAATGTGCGTTTGGGTCCATGGAGACCTTGGAATGTGCTGGTTGTTCAGTGGCCCTGCGGAACTCTCCTACCTGAAGGGTTTGATACATCCCCAGCAAGAAAGCTCCCCATATGGAGAGGAGAGAGGTTTGGTTTGGTGCCTCAGAAAAGCCCCGTGTGCTGGTCTACGAAAACAGTCCTCTGAGGACGGACACATGGAAACCAAAGCTAAGGTTCAGATTAGGGCCTGGGGGCCTGTCCATTTCAACCTCTGTCTCTGGGGACACTGTCTGAGAGTCTAAGTGGAGATAGTTGCTCCGCTGGTGTCAGAGAGCCCCTCTTAGTCCAGGGTGGCCTACACTATTGATGGCCTCAGGGGCCTTGGAGCTTTTCCCTAACCTGTAGTGTTGTGGTCATGGATTGGGCACACTTTCCATGGAGAGGGCAGGCACAATCTTTCGCTGTGGCTCCAGAGGCTCTAGCCTGGAGGTAGTGTGGGTCCATACTTGGGCACAGAAGTCTGAAAACACAAACTCAGCTTATGAGTGGCGCCTAGGGTATGGCAGGCTGGATGTACAGCCCGAAAGGGAGCTCCTGGGCCTCTGAAACACGGGCGAGTGGGAGGCGTTCCTTCAGGCTTTTGTCTCTGGATGTTGTGTCCCGGATAGCCGTGGATTGGAGGGGTGGCCTCAGGGACCGTGGACGAGTATCCCTCTCTGGGATTTGTCCCAGCTCCCAAGAGTTTGGGGACATTTTGTGGGAAGGGTGGAGTTGTGTTGTCTGGTTCATGTGCCTCTCCAAGAAAGGGATTCCAGAGCAGAGCCCCAGGTACGGGCGGGTCGACTTGAAAACTCAAACACTGGTGAGGATTGGGTGCATAGGGGCTTGGCAAGCCCCATAGGCGGGCTCTTGGTTCAGGCCCTGACAGCCCTTTCTTTGACATGGGTCTCATGCTGAGGGTCACAGTGTGAATTTGTGCCCAAGCAGCACTCAAGTTTGGGCGTGGCATCAGGGGCCATGAATGTTTCTCCCACCCTGAAGTTGTGACTCCATGCCAAGAGTAAGCTTTACAACCATGGGGAAGGAGGAGTTCTGTTTTGTGCTTGCGATACTCAGCTGTGTGGAGAATTGATATAATGTCTAGGTTCCGATATCTGAAAACCAAGGTTAGGAAGAGGTGACGGCATAAGACCATGGCGTGTCCGACGTGCTGGGTGTGCGGCCAGCTGTCTCCTTGTCTGTCTGGACGTCTGACTTCAGGCTGTGTCAGACAGAGCATGAGTGCTCAGAGCAGCCTATCCAGTTCGGTTAGCGTCCAGGCCCGAGCAGGTTGATCCTCATCTGGGTTCTCTGGAGAGCCCCACAGGGAAACGTTTTTCTTCCGTTGGGCAGACACTGGGCTGGGTTGTGGTTCTGGAGTTCCTAGTCCGGAGGGCTTGTTTGCCAGGAGTGTGAGGAAGGAAGTCTAATACACAAGCTAGCGTGAGGTTTGGGACCAAGGGCACCGCAGGCCCACTCTGCAAAGGCTGGATCGAGATCTACTCACTGAGGTCATGTCAACTATGAGACGTGCCTTAGGCTAGAGTTTTTGTCCAGCATGGCCTCTTCCGGAAGGGTGTGGGGGCTTCATGAGGCCAGGCAGTTTTGCCTGCGATGGGATTTGTGAACTACTCCAAACCTCAAGGTTTCCTTCTGCACGACAGTCGAGTCCTATTGGATGGTTCCAGGAGGCCCCATACGGAAAGACTCGAGAGCAGGTGTCTAAGCATGGATGCCTGGGAACGCCACCTCATATTCCCACTCTTTAGTCAGGACAAGGCAGGCTCAATCTGCGGGCTCCTGGGTGAGCTACCCAGAGGGGAGAGTTGAAATGGACTCTCCTGAAGATCTTACTACTGTGGGTTGGTGGCCTGGGAGACCTTGGATTGTGGAGGTGTCTCAGGGACTCTGCAGGATTCTCCAACCTGGGGTGTTTGACTCGCTCCAACAAGGAAGCTTCCCATGTGGTGAGGAGAGGAGTTCTGTTCAGTGTTTCAGGATAGCCCCATATCCTGTTCTTCGAACCAAAGCCTCTGAGGAGTGACACCTGGAAACCAAGCAAGAGTTGAGATTAGGACCTAAGGGCCTGTCCGGCTCAACCTTCTATCTCTGTTGACATCTGTGTGCATGCCTTCGTGGAGGTAGCTGCTCAGCTTGTGTCCGAATGCCCCTGTGTGTCCAGGGAGGCTCCCAGTAGTGGGATGTCCTCGGGGGCCTTGAGGGTTCTCATATTCTGGAGGTGTGTGGCCAAAGGAATGGACACAGTTTCCCAGGAGAGAGCAGGCACGGTCCTGTGGAATGGCTCCAGAGGACCCAGCCTAGAGGCTGTGTTTGCCAGGGCTGTGGGGACAGATGTCTGAAAAATCAAACTGGGCTCAGCTAGGGGCCAAGGTAATGGCAGGCATGATCTCCAGTCCGTGAGGGGAGATCCTCTGGTTATCAAAGGAGGGCAAGTGGGAGGCAGCCGCTCAGGCTTTTATCTATGGGTGTTGCGTTCACAGTGGCCGTTCGGGGTAGGGTTTGCTTCAGGGGCCGAGGAAGAGCCTTCCTCTCGGGGGATTTTCCAAGCTCCCATGTGTTTGGGTTCATTCTGTGGGAAGGGAAGAGTACTGTTTTCTGCCACAGGGGACACGCCAGGAGAGGGACTCTAGAGCACAGCAGTGGGTTCCCTCAACTGGAATGCACACCATCTAGTTAGGCCTGGGTGCATATGGGCAAAGTAAGCCACATATGCGGGCTCTTGGTCCAGTCACTGAGAGGCGTTACTTGAATAAGGTACTCACGCTGAGGGTCACCATGTGTGTTTGTGCCGAAGGCGGCCTTCACACATGGGAGTGGCCTCATGGGCCACGCCAATTTCTCCTACACTGAAGGTTTGTCTCACTGCCAGCAGCAAGGTTTTTTGCCATGGGGAAGGAGGGGTACTGACTTCTGCATCAGGTTCCCCCCTTTGCAGGGATTGGAGATAAGGTCTAGGTTCCGTTGACTGAAAACCCAGGTTGGGAATGGATGGTGGTCTAAGGCAGTGGCGGGTCCAATGTGCTGGGTGTGCAGCCAGCTGTGTCGGTGTCTGTTGGAAGGTCTGTGCTCAGGCTATTTGCGACAGAGCATCAGTGTTTAAGGTAGCCTATGCAATTGGGGTGTTGCCGAGGGCCAAGCAGTTTGATCCTCATTTGGGATTTCTGGGCAGCACCATAGACAATGTTTTTCTCCTGGGAGGCAGGCAGAGTGCTTCACTGTGGCCCCAAAATTCCCAGTAGGGAGGGTTTGTGGGCCAGGAGTGTGAGGACGGCATGCTGAAAACACAAGCTAGGGTGACGATTGGAGCCAAGGGCAGAGCACGCCCACTCTGCAGAGGCTGAATCAAAATCTCCAGCATCTGAAGTCAGGCTGAGGATCAGACGTTGGCTGAGGCTGGAGTATGTGTCCATGATGGCACCTTCATGAAGCGGGGGCCTCATGAGGCCAACGAAGTGTTCCCACGCTGAGTTTGGAGGTTGCCCCAAACCACAAGGTTTCCTTCTGCGGGACATTCGAGTCCTGTTGCATGGCTCCAGGACATACCATACGGAAGGACAGGAGAGCAGGGTTCGAAGGATGTATCCCTGTACAGCACGCCTCGCATTCCCATTAGCCATTAGCAACAAGATATGTTTGTTCTGCTGCCTCTGGGGCACGCTACCGAGGGGGCTGAGTTGAAATGGCCTCTCCTGAGGATGCGTCATAATGTGCGTTTGGGTCCATGGAGACCTTGGAATGTGCTGGTTGTTCAGTGGCCCTGCGGAACTCTCCTACCTGAAGGGTTTGATACATCCCCAGCAAGAAAGCTCCCCATATGGAGACGAGAGAGGTTTGGTTTGGTGCCTCAGAAAAGCCCCGTGTGCTGGTCTACGAAAACAGTCCTCTGAGGACGGACACATGGAAACCAAAGCTAAGGTTCAGATTAGGGCCTGGGGGCCTGTCCATTTCAACCTTCTGTCTCTGGGGACACTGTCTGAGAGTCTAAGTGGAGATAGTTGCTCCGCTGGTGTCAGAGAGCCCCTCTTAGTCCAGGGTGGCCTACACTATTGATGGCCTCAGGGGCCTTGGAGCTTTTCCCTAACCTGTAGTGTTGTGGTCATGGATTGGGCACACTTTCCACGGAGAGGGCAGGCACAATCTTTCGCTGTGGCTCCAGAGGCTCTAGCCTGGAGGTAGTGTGGGTCCATACTTGGGCACAGAAGTCTGAAAACACAAACTCAGCTTATGAGTGGCGCCTAGGGTATGGCAGGCCGGATGTACAGCCCGAGAGGGAGCTCCTGGGCCTCTGAAACACGGGCGAGTGGGAGGCGTTCCTTCAGGCTTTTGTCTCTGGATGTTGTGTCCCGGATAGCCGTGGATTGGAGGGGTGGCCTCAGGGACCGTGGACGAGTATCCCTCTCTGGGGATTTGTCCCAGCTCCCAAGAGTTTGGGGACATTTTGTGGGAAGGGTGGAGTTGTGTTGTCTGGTTCATGTGCCTCTCCAAGAAAGGGATTCCAGAGCAGAGCCCCAGGTACGGGCGGGTCGACTTGAAAACTCAAACACTGGTGAGGATTGGGTGCATAGGGGCTTGGCAAGCCCCATAGGCGGGCTCTTGGTCCAGGCCCTGACAGGCCTTTCTTTGACATGGGTCTCATGCTGAGGGTCACAGTGTGAATTTGTGCCCAAGCAGCACTCAAGTTTGGGCGTGGCATCAGGGGCCATGAATGTTTCTCCCACCCTGAAGTTGTGACTCCATGCCAAGAGTAAGCTTTACAACCATGGGGAAGGAGGAGTTCTGTTTTGTGCTTGCGATACTCAGCTGTGTGGAGAATTGATATAATGTCTAGGTTCAGATATCTGAAAACCAAGGTTAGGAAGAGGTGACGGCATAAGACCATGGCGTGTCCGACGTGCTGGGTGTGCGGCCAGCTGTCTCCTTGTCTGTCTGGACGTCTGACTTCAGGCTGTGTCAGACAGAGCATGAGTGCTCAGAGCAGCCTATCCAGTTCGGTTAGCGTCCAGGCCCGAGCAGGTTGATCCTCATCTGGGTTCTCTGGAGAGCCCCACAGGGAAACGTTTTTCTTCCGTTGGGCAGACACTGGGCCGGGTTGTGGTTCTGGAGTTCCTAGTCCGGAGGGCTTGTTTGCCAGGAGTGTGAGGAAGGAAGTCTAATACACAAGCTAGCGTGAGGTTTGGGACCAAGGGCACCGCAGGCCCACTCTGCAAAGGCTGGATCGAGATCTACTCACTGAGGTCATGTCAACTATGAGACGAGCCTTAGGCTAGAGTTTTTGTCCAGCATGGCCTCTTCCGGAAGGGTGTGGGGGCTTCATGAGGCCAGGCAGTTTTGCCTGCGATGGGATTTGTGAACTACTCCAAACCTCAAGGTTTCCTTCTGCACGACAGTCGAGTCCTATTGGATGGTTCCAGGAGGCCCCATACGGAAAGACTCGAGAGCAGGTGTCTAAGCATGGATGCCTGGGAACGCCACCTCATATTCCCACTCTTTAGTCAGGACAAGGCAGGCTCAATCTGCGGGCTCCTGGGTGAGCTACCCAGAGGGGAGAGTTGAAATGGACTCTCCTGAAGATCTTACTACTGTGGGTTGGTGGCCTGGGAGACCTTGGAATGTGGAGGTGTCTCAGGGACTCTGCAGGATTCTCCAACCTGGGGTGTTTGACTCGCTCCAACAAGGAAGCTTCCCATGTGGTGAGGAGAGGAGTTCTGTTCAGTGTTTCAGGATAGCCCCATATCCTGTTCTTCGAACCAAAGCCTCTGAGGAGTGACACCTGGAAACCAAGCAAGAGTTGAGATTAGGACCTAAGGGCCTGTCCGGCTCAACCTTCTATCTCTGTTGACATCTGTGTGCATGCCTTCGTGGAGGTAGCTGCTCAGCTTGTGTCCGAATGCCCCTGTGTGTCCAGGGAGGCTCCCAGTAGTGGGATATCCTCGGGCGCCTTGAGGGTTCTCATATTCTGGAGGTGTGTGGCCAAAGGAATGGACACAGTTTCCCAGGAGAGAGCAGGCACGGTCCTGTGGAATGGCTCCAGAGGACCCAGCCTAGAGGCTGTGTTTGCCAGGGCTGTGGGGACAGATGTCTGAAAAATCAAACTGGGCTCAGCTAGGGGCCAAGGTAATGGCAGGCATGATCTCCAGTCCGTGAGGGGAGATCCTCTGGATATCAAAGGAGGGCAAGTGGGAGGCAGCCGCTCAGGCTTTTATCTATGGGTGTTGCGTTCACAGTGGCCGTTCGGGGTAGGGTTTGCTTCAGGGGCCGAGGAAGAGCCTTCCTCTCGGGGGATTTTCCAAGCTCCCATGTGTTTGGGTTCATTCTGTGGGAAGGGAAGAGTACTGTTTTCTGCCACAGGGGACCCGCCAGGAGAGGGACTCTAGAGCACAGCAGTGGGTTCCCTCAACTGGAATGCACACCATCTAGTTAGGCCTGGGTGCATATGGGCAAAGTAAGCCACATATGCGGGCTCTTGGTCCAGTCACTGAGAGGCGTTACTTGAATAAGGTACTCACGCTGAGGGTCACCATGTGTGTTTGTGCCGAAGGCGGCCTTCACACATGGGAGTGGCCTCATGGGCCACGCCAATTTCTCCTACACTGAAGGTTTGTCTCACTGCCAGCAGCAAGGTTTTTTGCCATGGGGAAGGAGGGGTACTGACTTCTGCATCAGGTTCCCCCCTTTGCAGGGATTGGAGATAAGGTCTAGGTTCCGTTGACTGAAAACCCAGGTTGGGAATGGATGGTGGTCTAAGGCAGTGGCGGGTCCAATGTGCTGGGTGTGCAGCCAGCTGTGTCGGTGTCTGTTGGAAGGTCTGTGCTCAGGCTATTTGCGACAGAGCATCAGTGTTTAAGGTAGCCTATGCAATTGGGGTGTTGCCGAGGGCCAAGCAGTTTGATCCTCATTTGGGATTTCTGGGCAGCACCATAGACAATGTTTTTCTCCTGGGAGGCAGGCAGAGTGCTTCACTGTGGCCCCAAAATTCCCAGTAGGGAGGGTTTGTGGGCCAGGAGTGTGAGGACGGCAGGCTGAAAACACAAGCTAGGGTGACGATTGGAGCCAAGGGCAGAGCACGCCCACTCTGCAGAGGCTGAATCAAAATCTCCAGCATCTGAAGTCAGGCTGAGGATCAGACGTTGGCTGAGGCTGGAGTATGTGTCCATGATGGCACCTTCATGAAGCGGGGGCCTCATGAGGCCAACGAAGTGTTCCCACGCTGAGTTTGGAGGTTGCCCCAAACCACAAGGTTTCCTTCTGCGGGACATTCGAGTCCTGTTGCATGGCTCCAGGACATACCATACGGAAGGACAGGAGAGCAGGGTTCGAAGGATGTATCCCTGTACAGCATGCCTCGCATTCCCATTAGCCATTAGCAACAAGATATGTTTGTTCTGCTGCCTCTGGGGCACGCTACCGAGGGGGCTGAGTTGAAATGGCCTCTCCTGAGGATGCGTCATAATGTGCGTTTGGGTCCATGGAGACCTTGGAATGTGCTGGTTGTTCAGTGGCCCTGCGGAACTCTCCTACCTGAAGGGTTTGATACATCCCCAGCAAGAAAGCTCCCCATATGGAGACGAGAGAGGTTTGGTTTGGTGCCTCAGAAAAGCCCCGTGTGCTGGTCTACGAAAACAGTCCTCTGAGGACGGACACATGGAAACCAAAGCTAAGGTTCAGATTAGGGCCTGGGGGCCTGTCCATTTCAACCTTCTGTCTCTGGGGACACTGTCTGAGAGTCTAAGTGGAGATAGTTGCTCCGCTGGTGTCAGAGAGCCCCTCTTAGTCCAGGGTGGCCTACACTATTGATGGCCTCAGGGGCCTTGGAGCTTTTCCCTAACCTGTAGTGTTGTGGTCATGGATTGGGCACACTTTCCACGGAGAGGGCAGGCACAATCTTTCGCTGTGGCTCCAGAGGCTCTAGCCTGGAGGTAGTGTGGGTCCATACTTGGGCACAGAAGTCTGAAAACACAAACTCAGCTTATGAGTGGCGCCTAGGGTATGGCAGGCCGGATGTACAGCCCGAGAGGGAGCTCCTGGGCCTCTGAAACACGGGCGAGTGGGAGGCGTTCCTTCAGGCTTTTGTCTCTGGATGTTGTGTCCCGGATAGCCGTGGATTGGAGGGGTGGCCTCAGGGACCGTGGACGAGTATCCCTCTCTGGGGATTTGTCCCAGCTCCCAAGAGTTTGGGGACATTTTGTGGGAAGGGTGGAGTTGTGTTGTCTGGTTCATGTGCCTCTCCAAGAAAGGGATTCCAGAGCAGAGCCCCAGGTACGGGCGGGTCGACTTGAAAACTCAAACACTGGTGAGGATTGGGTGCATAGGGGCTTGGCAAGCCCCATAGGCGGGCTCTTGGTCCAGGCCCTGACAGGCCTTTCTTTGACATGGGTCTCATGCTGAGGGTCACAGTGTGAATTTGTGCCCAAGCAGCACTCAAGTTTGGGCGTGGCATCAGGGGCCATGAATGTTTCTCCCACCCTGAAGTTGTGACTCCATGCCAAGAGTAAGCTTTACAACCATGGGGAAGGAGGAGTTCTGTTTTGTGCTTGCGATACTCAGCTGTGTGGAGAATTGATATAATGTCTAGGTTCAGATATCTGAAAACCAAGGTTAGGAAGAGGTGACGGCATAAGACCATGGCGTGTCCGACGTGCTGGGTGTGCGGCCAGCTGTCTCCTTGTCTGTCTGGACGTCTGACTTCAGGCTGTGTCAGACAGAGCATGAGTGCTCAGAGCAGCCTATCCAGTTTGGTTAGCGTCCAGGCCCGAGCAGGTTGATCCTCATCTGGGTTCTCTGGAGAGCCCCACAGGGAAACGTTTTTCTTCCATTGGGCAGACACTGGGCTGGGTTGTGGTTCTGGAGTTCCTAGTCCGGAGGGCTTGTTTGCCAGGAGTGTGAGGAAGGAAGTCTAATACACAAGCTAGCGTGAGGTTTGGGACCAAGGGCACCGCAGGCCCACTCTGCAAAGGCTGGATCGAGATCTACTCACTGAGGTCATGTCAACTATGAGACGTGCCTTAGGCTAGAGTTTTTGTCCAGCATGGCCTCTTCCGGAAGGGTGTGGGGGCTTCATGAGGCCAGGCAGTTTTGCCTGCGATGGGATTTGTGAACTACTCCAAACCTCAAGGTTTCCTTCTGCACGACAGTCGAGTCCTATTGGATGGTTCCAGGAGGCCCCATACGGAAAGACTCGAGAGCAGGTGTCTAAGCATGGATGCCTGGGAACGCCACCTCATATTCCCACTCTTTAGTCAGGACAAGACAGGCTCAATCTGCGGGCTCCTGGGTGAGCTACCCAGAGGGGAGAGTTGAAATGGACTCTCCTGAAGATCTTACTACTGTGGTTGGTGGCCTGGGAGACCTTGGAATGTGGAGGTGTCTCAGGGACTCTGCAGGATTCTCCAACCTGCGGTGTTTGACTCGCTCCAACAAGGAAGCTTCCCATGTGGTGAGGAGAGGAGTTCTGTTCAGTGTTTCAGGATAGCCCCATATCCTGTTCTTCGAACCAAAGCCTCTGAGGAGTGACACCTGGAAACCAAGCAAGAGTTGAGATTAGGACCTAAGGGCCTGTCCGGCTCAACCTTCTATCTCTGTTGACATCTGTGTGCATGCCTTCGTGGAGGTAGCTGCTCAGCTTGTGTCCGAATGCCCCTGTGTGTCCAGGGAGGCTCCCAGTAGTGGGATATCCTCGGGGGCCTTGAGGGTTCTCATATTCTGGAGGTGTGTGGCCAAAGGAATGGACACAGTTTCCCAGGAGAGAGCAGGCACGGTCCTGTGGAATGGCTCCAGAGGACCCAGCCTAGAGGCTGTGTTTGCCAGGGCTGTGGGGACAGATGTCTGAAAAATCAAACTGGGCTCAGCTAGGGGCCAAGGTAATGGCAGGCATGATCTCCAGTCCGTGAGGGGAGATCCTCTGGATATCAAAGGAGGGCAAGTGGGAGGCAGCCGCTCAGGCTTTTATCTATGGGTGTTGCGTTCACAGTGGCCGTTCGGGGTAGGGTTTGCTTCAGGGGCCGAGGAAGAGCCTTCCTCTCGGGGGATTTTCCAAGCTCCCATGTGTTTGGGTTCATTCTGTGGGAAGGGAAGAGTACTGTTTTCTGCCACAGGGGACACGCCAGGAGAGGGACTCTAGAGCACAGCAGTGGGTTCCCTCAACTGGAATGCACACCATCTAGTTAGGCCTGGGTGCATATGGGCAAGGTAAGCCACATATGCGGGCTCTTGGTCCAGTCACTGAGAGGCGTTACTTGAATAAGGTACTCACGCTGAGGGTCACCATGTGTGTTTGTGCCGAAGGCGGCCTTCACGCATGGGAGTGGCCTCATGGGCCACGCCAATTTCTCCTACACTGAAGGTTTGACTCACTGCCAGCAGCAAGGTTTTTTGCCATGGGGAAGGAGGGGTACTGACTTCTGCATCAGGTTCCCCCCTTTGCAGGGATTGGAGATAAGGTCTAGGTTCCGTTGACTGAAAACCCAGGTTGGGAATGGATGGTGGTCTAAGGCAGTGGCGGGTCCAATGTGCTGGGTGTGCAGCCAGCTGTGTCGGTGTCTGTTGGAAGGTCTGTGCTCAGGCTATTTGCGACAGAGCATCAGTGTTTAAGGTAGCCTATGCAATTGGGGTGTTGCCGAGGGCCAAGCAGTTTGATCCTAATTTGGGATTTCTGGGCAGCACCATAGACAATGTTTTTCTCCTGGGAGGCAGGCAGAGTGCTTCACTGTGGCCCCAAAATTCCCAGTAGGGAGGGTTTGTGGGCCAGGAGTGTGAGGACGGCAGGCTGAAAACACAAGCTAGGGTGACGATTGGAGCCAAGGGCAGAGCACGCCCACTCTGCAGAGGCTGAATCAAAATCTCCAGCATCTGAAGTCAGGCTGAGGATCAGACGTTGGCTGAGGCTGGAGTATGTGTCCATGATGGCACCTTCATGAAGCGGGGGCCTCATGAGGCCAACGAAGTGTTCCCACGCTGAGTTTGGAGGTTGCCCCAAACCACAAGGTTTCCTTCTGCGGGACATTCGAGTCCTGTTGCATGGCTCCAGGACATACCATACGGAAGGACAGGAGAGCAGGGTTCGAAGGATGTATCCCTGTACAGCATGCCTCGCATTCCCATTAGCCATTAGCAACAAGATATGTTTGTTCTGCTGCCTCTGGGGCACGCTACCGAGGGGGCTGAGTTGAAATGGCCTCTCCTGAGGATGCGTCATAATGTGCGTTTGGGTCCATGGAGACCTTGGAATGTGCTGGTTGTTCAGTGGCCCTGCGGAACTCTCCTACCTGAAGGGTTTGATACATCCCCAGCAAGAAAGCTCCCCATATGGAGACGAGAGAGGTTTGGTTTGGTGCCTCAGAAAAGCCCCGTGTGCTGGTCTACGAAAACAGTCCTCTGAGGACGGACACATGGAAACCAAAGCTAAGGTTCAGATTAGGGCCTGGGGGCCTGTCCATTTCAACCTTCTGTCTCTGGGGACACTGTCTGAGAGTCTAAGTGGAGATAGTTGCTCCGCTGGTGTCAGAGAGCCCCTCTTAGTCCAGGGTGGCCTACACTATTGATGGCCTCAGGGGCCTTGGAGCTTTTCCCTAACCTGTAGTGTTGTGGTCATGGATTGGGCACACTTTCCACGGAGAGGGCAGGCACAATCTTTCGCTGTGGCTCCAGAGGCTCTAGCCTGGAGGTAGTGTGGGTCCATACTTGGGCACAGAAGTCTGAAAACACAAACTCAGCTTATGAGTGGCGCCTAGGGTATGGCAGGCCGGATGTACAGCCCGAGAGGGAGCTCCTGGGCCTCTGAAACACGGGCGAGTGGGAGGCGTTCCTTCAGGCTTTTGTCTCTGGATGTTGTGTCCCGGATAGCCGTGGATTGGAGGGGTGGCCTCAGGGACCGTGGACGAGTATCCCTCTCTGGGGATTTGTCCCAGCTCCCAAGAGTTTGGGGACATTTTGTGGGAAGGGTGGAGTTGTGTTGTCTGGTTCATGTGCCTCTCCAAGAAAGGGATTCCAGAGCAGAGCCCCAGGTACGGGCGGGTCGACTTGAAAACTCAAACACTGGTGAGGATTGGGTGCATAGGGGCTTGGCAAGCCCCATAGGCGGGCTCTTGGTCCAGGCCCTGACAGGCCTTTCTTTGACATGGGTCTCATGCTGAGGGTCACAGTGTGAATTTGTGCCCAAGCAGCACTCAAGTTTGGGCGTGGCATCAGGGGCCATGAATGTTTCTCCCACCCTGAAGTTGTGACTCCATGCCAAGAGTAAGCTTTACAACCATGGGGAAGGAGGAGTTCTGTTTTGTGCTTGCGATACTCAGCTGTGTGGAGAATTGATATAATGTCTAGGTTCAGATATCTGAAAACCAAGGTTAGGAAGAGGTGACGGCATAAGACCATGGCGTGTCCGACGTGCTGGGTGTGCGGCCAGCTGTCCCCTGTCTGTCTGGACGTCTGACTTCAGGCTGTGTCAGACAGAGCATGAGTGCTCAGAGCAGCCTATCCAGTTCGGTTAGCGTCCAGGCCCGAGCAGGTTGATCCTCATCTGGGTTCTCTGGAGAGCCCCACAGGGAAACGTTTTTCTTCCGTTGGGCAGACACTGGGCTGGGTTGTGGTTCTGGAGTTCCTAGTCCGGAGGGCTTGTTTGCCAGGAGTGTGAGGAAGGAAGTCTAATACACAAGCTAGCGTGAGGTTTGGGACCAAGGGCACCGCAGGCCCACTCTGCAAAGGCTGGATCGAGATCTACTCACTGAGGTCATGTCAACTATGAGACGTGCCTTAGGCTAGAGTTTTTGTCCAGCATGGCCTCTTCCGGAAGGGTGTGGGGGCTTCATGAGGCCAGGCAGTTTTGCCTGCGATGGGATTTGTGAACTACTCCAAACCTCAAGGTTTCCTTCTGCACGACAGTCGAGTCCTATTGGATGGTTCCAGGAGGCCCCATACGGAAAGACTCGAGAGCAGGTGTCTAAGCATGGATGCCTGGGAACGCCACCTCATATTCCCACTCTTTAGTCAGGACAAGGCAGGCTCAATCTGCGGGCTCCTGGGTGAGCTACCCAGAGGGGAGAGTTGAAATGGACTCTCCTGAAGATCTTACTACTGTGGGTTGGTGGCCTGGGAGACCTTGGAATGTGGAGGTGTCTCAGGGACTCTGCAGGATTCTCCAACCTGGGGTGTTTGACTCGCTCCAACAAGGAAGCTTCCCATGTGGTGAGGAGAGGAGTTCTGTTCAGTGTTTCAGGATAGCCCCATATCCTGTTCTTCGAACCAAAGCCTCTGAGGAGTGACACCTGGAAACCAAGCAAGAGTTGAGATTAGGTCCTAAGGGCCTGTCCGGCTCAACCTTCTATCTCTGTTGACATCTGTGTGCATGCCTTCGTGGAGGTAGCTGCTCAGCTTGTGTCCGAATGCCCCTGTGTGTCCAGGGAGGCTCCCAGTAGTGGGATGTCCTCGGGGGCCTTGAGGGTTCTCATATTCTGGAGGTGTGTGGCCAAAGGAATGGACACAGTTTCCCAGGAGAGAGCAGGCACGGTCCTGTGGAATGGCTCCAGAGGACCCAGCCTAGAGGCTGTGTTTGCCAGGGCTGTGGGGACAGATGTCTGAAAAATCAAACTGGGCTCAGCTAGGGGCCAAGGTAATGGCAGGCATGATCTCCAGTCCGTGAGGGGAGATCCTCTGGATATCAAAGGAGGGCAAGTGGGAGGCAGCCGCTCAGGCTTTTATCTATGGGTGTTGCGTTCACAGTGGCCGTTCGGGGTAGGGGTTGCTTCAGGGGCCGAGGAAGAGCCTTCCTCTCGGGGGATTTTCCAAGCTCCCATGTGTTTGGGTTCATTCTGTGGGAAGGGAAGAGTACTGTTTTCTGCCACATGGGACCCGCCAGGAGAGGGACTCTAGAGCACAGCAGTGGGCTCCCTCAACTGGAATGCACACCATCTAGTTAGGCCTGGGTGCCTATATGCAAGGCAAGCCACATATGCGGGCTCTTGGTCCAGTCACTGAGAGGCGTTACTTGAATAAGGTACTCACGCTGAGGGTCACCATGTGTGTTTGTGCCGAAGGCGGCCCTCACGCATGGGAGTGGCCTCATGGGCCACGCCGTTTTCTCCTACACTGAAGGTTTGACTCACTGCCAGCAGCAAGGTTTTTTGCCATGGGGAAGGAGGGGTACTGACTTCTGCATCAGGTTCCCCCCTGTGCAGGGATTGGAGATAAGGTCTAGGTTCCGTTGACTTAAAACCCAGGTTGGGAATGGATGGTGGCGTAAGGCAGGGGCGGGCCAATGTGCTGGGTGTGCAGCCAGCTGTGTCGGTGTCTGTTGGAAGGTCTGTGCTCAGGCTATTTGCGACAGAGCATCAGTGCTTAAGGTAGCCTATGCAATTGGGGTGTTGCCGAGGGCCAAGCAGTTTGATCCTCTTTTGGGGTTCTGGGCAGCACCATAGACAATGTTTTTCTCCTGGGAGGCAGGCAGAGTGCTTCACTGTGGCCCCAGAATTCCCAGTAGGGAGGGTTTGTGGGCCACGAGTGAGAGGACGGAAGTCTGAAAACACAAGCTAGGGTGAGGATTGGAGCCAAGGGCAGAGCAGGCCCACTCTGCAGAGGCTGAAACAAAATCTCCAGCATCTGAAGTCAGGCTGAGGATCAGACGTTGGCTGAGGCTGGAGTAGGTGTCCATGATGGCACCATCATGAAGCGGGGGCCTCATGAGTCCAAGGAAGTTTTCCCACGCTGAGTTTGGAGGTTGCCCCAAACCACAAGGTTTCCTTCTGCGGGACATTCGAGTCCTATTGCATGGCTCCAGGACATACCATACGGAAGGACTGGAGAGCAGGGTTCGAAGGATGGATCCCTGTACCGCATGCCTCGCATTCCCATTGGCCATTAGCGACAAGATATGTTTGCTCTGCTGCCTCTGGGGCACGCTACCCAGGGGGCTGAGTTGAAATGGCCTCTCCTGAGGATGCGTCATAATGTACGTTTGGGTCCATGGAGACCTTGGAATGTGCTGGTTGTTCAGTGGCCCTGCGGAACTCTCCTACCTGAAGGGTTTGATACATCCCCAGTAAGTAAGCTCCCCATGTGGAGACGAGAGAGGTTTGGTTTAATGCCTCACAAAAGCCCCGTGTGCTGGTCTATGAAAACAGTCCTCTGAGGACGGACACATGGAAACCAAAGCTAAGGTTCAGATTAGGCCTGGGGGCCTGTCCATTTCAACCTTCTGTCTCTGGGGACACTGTCTGAGAGTCTAAGTGAAGATAGTTGCTCCGCTGGTGTCAGAGAGCCCCTCTTAGTCCAAGGTGGCCTACACTATTGATGGCCTCAGGGGCCTTGGAGCATTTCCCTAACATGTAGGGTTGTGGTCAATGTATTTGGCACACTTTCCTTGGAGAGGGCAGGCACAATCTTTCGCTGTGGCTCCAGAGGCCCTAGCCTGGAGGTTGTGTGGGTCCAGGCTGTGGGCACAGAAGTCTGAAAACACAAACTCAGCTTATGAGTGGTGCCTAGGGTATGGCAGGCCGGATGTACAGCCCGAGAGAGAGCTCCTGGGCCTCTGAAACAAGGGCGAGTGGGAGGCGTTCCTTCAGGCTTTTGTCTCTGGATGTTTTGTCCCGAATAGCTGTGGATTGGAGGGGTGGCCTCAGGGAGAGTGGACGAGTATCGCTCTCTGGGGATTTGTCCCAGCTCCCAAAAGTTTGGGGTCATTTTGTAGGAAGGGTGGAGTCGTGTTGTCTGGCTCATGTGTCTCTCCAAGAAAGGGATTCCAGAGCAGAGCCCCAGGTACGGGCGAGGCGACTGGAAAACTCAAACCCTGGTGAGGATTGGGTGCATAGGGGCTTGGCATGCCCCATATGCGGGATCTTGGTCCAGGCCCTGACAGACCTTTCTTTGACATGGGGCTCATGCTGAGGGTCACAGTGTGAATTTGTGCCCAAGCAGCACTCAAGTTTGGGCGTGGCATCAGGGGCCATGAAGGTTTCTCCCACCCTGAAGTTGTGACTCCATGCCAAGAGCAAGCTTTCCAGCCTTGGGGAAGGAGGAGTTCTGTTTTGTCCTTGCGATACCCAGCTGTGTGGAGAATTGATATAATGTCTAGGTTCCGATATCTGAAAACCAAGGTTAGGAAGAGGCGACGGCATAAGACCATGGCGTGTCCGACGTGCTGTGTGTGCGGCCAGCTGTCTTCTTGTCTGTCTGGACGTCTGGCTTCAGTCTGTGTTAGACAGAGTAGCCTATCCAGTTCGGGTACCGTCCAGGCCTGAGCAGGTTGATCCTCATCTGGGTTTTCTGGAGAGCCCCAGAGGGAAACGATTTTTTTCCGTTGGGCAGACACTGGGCTGGGTTGTGGTCCTGGAGTTCCTAGTCCGGAGGGCTTGTTTGCCAGGAGTGTGAGGAAGGAAGTCTGAAAACACAAGCTAGCGTGAGGTTTGGGACCGAGGGCACGGCAGGCCCACTCTGCAGAGGCTGAATCGAGATCTCCTGCACTGAGGTCATGACAACTGTGAGACGTGCCTCAGGCTAGAGTTTTTAACCAGCATGGCCTCTTCCGGAAGGGTGTGGGTGCTTCATGAGGCCAGGGAGGTTTGCCTACGATGGGATTTGTGAACTACTCCAAACCTCAAGGTTTCCTTCTGCACGACAGTCGAGTGCTATTGGATGGTTCCAGGAGGCCCCATACGGAAAGACTCGAGAGCAGGTGTCTAAGCATGGATGCCTGGGAACGCCACCTCATATTCCCACTCTTTAGTCAGGACAAGGCAGGCTCAATCTGTGGGCTCCTAGGTGAGCTACCCAGAGGGGAGAGTTGAAATGGACTCTCCTGAAGATGAGTCCTACTGTGGGTTGGTGGCCTGGGAGACCTTGGAATGTGGAGGGGGCTCAGGGACTCTGCAGGATTCTCCAACCTGGGGTGTTTGACATGGTTCCTACAAGGAAGCTTCCCATGTGGAGAGGAGAGGAGTTCTGTTCAGTGTTTCAGGATAGCCCCATATCCTGTTCTTCGAACCAAGGTGTCTCTGAGGAGTGACACCTGGAAACCAAGCAAGAGTTGAGATTAGGACCTAAGGGCCTGTCCGGCTCAACCTTCTATCTCTGTTGACATCTGTGTGCATGCCTTCGTGGAGGTAGCTGCTCAGCTTGTGTCCGAATGCCCCTGTGTGTCCAGGGAGGCTCCCAGTAGTGGGATGTCCTCGGGGGCCTTGAGGGTTCTCATATTCTGGAGGTGTGTGGCCAAAGGAATGGACACAGTTTCCCAGGAGAGAGCAGGCACGGTCCTGTGGAATGGCTCCAGAGGACCCAGCCTAGAGGCTGTGTTTGCCAGGGCTGTGGGGACAGATGTCTGAAAAATCAAACTGGGCTCAGCTAGGGGCCAAGGTAATGGCAGGCCTGATCTCCAGTCCGTGAGGGGAGATCCTCTGGATATCAAAGGAGGGCAAGTGGGAGGCAGCCGCTCAGGCTTTTATCTATGGGTGTTGCGTTCACAGTGGCCATTCGGGGTAGGGTTTGCTTCAGGGGCCGAGGAAGAGCCTTCCTCTCGGGGGATTTTCCAAGCTCCCATGTGTTTGGGTTCATTCTGTGGGAAGGGAAGAGTACTGTTTTCTGCCACAGGGGACCCGCCAGGAGAGGGACTCTAGAGCACAGCAGTGGGTTCCCTCAACTGGAATGCACACCATCTAGTTAGGCCTGGGTGCATATGGGCAAGGTAAGCCACATATGCGGGCTCTTGGTCCAGTCACTGAGAGGCGTTACTTGAATAAGGTACTCACGCTGAGGGTCACCATGTGTGTTTGTGCCGAAGGCAGCCTTCACGCATGGGAGTGGCCTCATGGGCCACGCCAATTTCTCCTACACTGAAGGTTTGACTCACTGCCAGCAGCAAGGTTTTTTGCCATGGGGAAGGAGGGGTACTGACTTCTGCATCAGGTTCCCCCCTGTGCAGGGATTGGAGATAAGGTCTAGGTTCCGTTGACTTAAAACCCAGGTTGGGAATGGATGGTGGCGTAAGGCAGGGGCGGGCCAATGTGCTGGGTGTGCAGCCAGCTGTGTCGGTGTCTGTTGGAAGGTCTGTGCTCAGGTTATTTGCGACAGAGCATCAGTGCTTAAGGTAGCCTATGCAATTGGGGTGTTGCCGAGGGCCAAGCAGTTTGATCCTCTTTTGGGGTTCTGGGCAGCACCATAGACAATGTTTTTCTCCTGGGGGCAGGCAGAGTGCTTCACTGTGGCCCCAGAATTCCCAGTAGGGAGGGTTTGTGGGCCACGAGTGAGAGGACGGAAGTCTGAAAACACAAGCTAGGGTGAGGATTGGAGCCAAGGGCAGAGCAGGCCCACTCTGCAGAGGCTGAAACAAAATCTCCAGCATCTGAAGTCAGGCTGAGGATCAGACGTTGGCTGAGGCTGGAGTAGGTGTCCATGATGGCACCATCATGAAGCGGGGGCCTCATGAGTCCAAGGAAGTTTTCCCACGCTGAGTTCGGAGGTTGCCCCAAACCACAAGGTTTCCTTCTGCGGGACATTCGAGTCCTATTGCATGGCTCCAGGACATACCATACGGAAGGACTGGAGAGCAGGGTTCGAAGGATGGATCCCTGTACCGCATGCCTCGCATTCCCATTGGCCATTAGCGACAAGATATGTTTGCTCTGCTGCCTCTGGGGCACGCTACCCAGGGGGCTGAGTTGAAATGGCCTCTCCTGAGGATGCGTCATAATGTACGTTTGGGTCCATGGAGACCTTGGAATGTGCTGGTTGTTCAGTGGCCCTGCGGAACTCTCCTACCTGAAGGGTTTGATACATCCCCAGTAAGTAAGCTCCCCATGTGGAGACGAGAGAGGTTTGGTTTAATGCCTCACAAAAGCCCCGTGTGCTGGTCTATGAAAACAGTCCTCTGAGGACGGACACATGGAAACCAAAGCTAAGGTTCAGATTAGGCCTGGGGGCCTGTCCATTTCAACCTTCTGTCTCTGGGGACACTGTCTGAGAGTCTAAGTGAAGATAGTTGCTCCGCTGGTGTCAGAGAGCCCCTCTTAGTCCAGGGTGGCCTACACTATTGATGGCCTCAGGGGCCTTGGAGCATTTCCCTAACATGTAGGGTTGTGGTCAATGTATTTGGCACACTTTCCTTGGAGAGGGCAGGCACAATCTTTCGCTGTGGCTCCAGAGGCCCTAGCCTGGAGGTTGTGTGGGTCCAGGCTGTGGGCACAGAAGTCTGAAAACACAAACTCAGCTTATGAGTGGCGCCTAGGGTATGGCAGGCCGGATGTACAGCCCGAGAGAGAGCTCCTGGGCCTCTGAAACAAGGGCGAGTGGGAGGCGTTCCTTCAGGCTTTTGTCTCTGGATGTTTTGTCCCGAATAGCTGTGGATTGGAGGGGTGGCCTCAGGGACAGTGGACGAGTATCGCTCTCTGGGGATTTGTCCCAGCTCCCAAAAGTTTGGGGTCATTTTGTAGGAAGGGTGGAGTCGTGTTGTCTGGCTCATGTGTCTCTCCAAGAAAGGGATTCCAGAGCAGAGCCCCAGGTACGGGCGAGGCGACTGGAAAACTCAAACCCTGGTGAGGATTGGGTGCATAGGGGCTTGGCATGCCCCATATGCGGGATCTTGGTCCAGGCCCTGACAGACCTTTCTTTGACATGGGGCTCATGCTGAGGGTCACAGTGTGAATTTGTGCCCAAGCAGCACTCAAGTTTGGGCGTGGCATCAGGGGCCATGAAGGTTTCTCCCACCCTGAAGTTGTGACTCCATGCCAAGAGCAAGCTTTCCAGCCTTGGGGAAGGAGGAGTTCTGTTTTGTCCTTGTGATACCCAGCTGTGTGGAGAATTGATATAATGTCTAGGTTCCGATATCTGAAAACCAAGGTTAGGAAGAGGTGACGGCATAAGACCATGGCGTGTCCGACGTGCTGTGTGTGCGGCCAGCTGTCTTCTTGTCTGTCTGGACGTCTGGCTTCAGTCTGTGTTAGACAGAGTAGCCTATCCAGTTCGGGTACCGTCCAGGCCTGAGCAGGTTGATCCTCATCTGGGTTTTCTGGAGAGCCCCAGAGGGAAACGATTTTTTTCCGTTGGGCAGACACTGGGCTGGGTTGTGGTCCTGGAGTTCCTAGTCCGGAGGGCTTGTTTGCCAGGAGTGTGAGGAAGGAAGTCTGAAAACACAAGCTAGCGTGAGGTTTGGGACCGAGGGCACGGCAGGCCCACTCTGCAGAGGCTGAATCGAGATCTCCTGCACTGAGGTCATGACAACTGTGAGACGTGCCTCAGGCTAGAGTTTTTAACCAGCATGGCCTCTTCCGGAAGGGTGTGGGTGCTTCATGAGGCCAGGGAGGTTTGCCTACGATGGGATTTGTGAACTACTCCAAACCTCAAGGTTTCCTTCTGCACGACAGTCGAGTGCTATTGGATGGTTCCAGGAGGCCCCATACGGAAAGACTCGAGAGCAGGTGTCTAAGCATGGATGCCTGGGAACGCCACCTCATATTCCCACTCTTTAGTCAGGACAAGGCAGGCTCAATCTGCGGGCTCCTGGGTGAGCTACCCAGAGGGGAGAGTTGAAATGGACTCTCCTGAAGATCTTACTACTGTGGGTTGGTGGCCTGGGAGACCTTGGAATGTGGAGGTGTCTCAGGGACTCTGCAGGATTCTCCAACCTGGGGTGTTTGACTCGCTCCAACAAGGAAGCTTCCCATGTGGTGAGGAGAGGAGTTCTGTTCAGTGTTTCAGGATAGCCCCATATCCTGTTCTTCGAACCAAAGCCTCTGAGGAGTGACACCTGGAAACCAAGCAAGAGTTGAGATTAGGTCCTAAGGGCCTGTCCGGCTCAACCTTCTATCTCTGTTGACATCTGTGTGCATGCCTTCGTGGAGGTAGCTGCTCAGCTTGTGTCCGAATGCCCCTGTGTGTCCAGGGAGGCTCCCAGTAGTGGGATGTCCTCGGGGGCCTTGAGGGTTCTCATATTCTGGAGGTGTGTGGCCAAAGGAATGGACACAGTTTCCCAGGAGAGAGCAGGCACGGTCCTGTGGAATGGCTCCAGAGGACCCAGCCTAGAGGCTGTGTTTGCCAGGGCTGTGGGGACAGATGTCTGAAAAATCAAACTGGGCTCAGCTAGGGGCCAAGGTAATGGCAGGCATGATCTCCAGTCCGTGAGGGGAGATCCTCTGGATATCAAAGGAGGGCAAGTGGGAGGCAGCCGCTCAGGCTTTTATCTATGGGTGTTGCGTTCACAGTGGCCGTTCGGGGTAGGGGTTGCTTCAGGGGCCGAGGAAGAGCCTTCCTCTCGGGGGATTTTCCAAGCTCCCATGTGTTTGGGTTCATTCTGTGGGAAGGGAAGAGTACTGTTTTCTGCCACATGGGACCCGCCAGGAGAGGGACTCTAGAGCACAGCAGTGGGCTCCCTCAACTGGAATGCACACCATCTAGTTAGGCCTGGGTGCCTATATGCAAGGCAAGCCACATATGCGGGCTCTTGGTCCAGTCACTGAGAGGCGTTACTTGAATAAGGTACTCACGCTGAGGGTCACCATGTGTGTTTGTGCCGAAGGCGGCCCTCACGCATGGGAGTGGCCTCATGGGCCACGCCGTTTTCTCCTACACTGAAGGTTTGACTCACTGCCAGCAGCAAGGTTTTTTGCCATGGGGAAGGAGGGGTACTGACTTCTGCATCAGGTTCCCCCCTGTGCAGGGATTGGAGATAAGGTCTAGGTTCCGTTGACTTAAAACCCAGGTTGGGAATGGATGGTGGCGTAAGGCAGGGGCGGGCCAATGTGCTGGGTGTGCAGCCAGCTGTGTCGGTGTCTGTTGGAAGGTCTGTGCTCAGGCTATTTGCGACAGAGCATCAGTGCTTAAGGTAGCCTATGCAATTGGGGTGTTGCCGAGGGCCAAGCAGTTTGATCCTCTTTTGGGGTTCTGGGCAGCACCATAGACAATGTTTTTCTCCTGGGAGGCAGGCAGAGTGCTTCACTGTGGCCCCAGAATTCCCAGTAGGGAGGGTTTGTGGGCCACGAGTGAGAGGACGGAAGTCTGAAAACACAAGCTAGGGTGAGGATTGGAGCCAAGGGCAGAGCAGGCCCACTCTGCAGAGGCTGAAACAAAATCTCCAGCATCTGAAGTCAGGCTGAGGATCAGACGTTGGCTGAGGCTGGAGTAGGTGTCCATGATGGCACCATCATGAAGCGGGGGCCTCATGAGTCCAAGGAAGTTTTCCCACGCTGAGTTTGGAGGTTGCCCCAAACCACAAGGTTTCCTTCTGCGGGACATTCGAGTCCTATTGCATGGCTCCAGGACATACCATACGGAAGGACTGGAGAGCAGGGTTCGAAGGATGGATCCCTGTACCGCATGCCTCGCATTCCCATTGGCCATTAGCGACAAGATATGTTTGCTCTGCTGCCTCTGGGGCACGCTACCCAGGGGGCTGAGTTGAAATGGCCTCTCCTGAGGATGCGTCATAATGTACGTTTGGGTCCATGGAGACCTTGGAATGTGCTGGTTGTTCAGTGGCCCTGCGGAACTCTCCTACCTGAAGGGTTTGATACATCCCCAGTAAGTAAGCTCCCCATGTGGAGACGAGAGAGGTTTGGTTTAATGCCTCACAAAAGCCCCGTGTGCTGGTCTATGAAAACAGTCCTCTGAGGACGGACACATGGAAACCAAAGCTAAGGTTCAGATTAGGCCTGGGGGCCTGTCCATTTCAACCTTCTGTCTCTGGGGACACTGTCTGAGAGTCTAAGTGAAGATAGTTGCTCCGCTGGTGTCAGAGAGCCCCTCTTAGTCCAAGGTGGCCTACACTATTGATGGCCTCAGGGGCCTTGGAGCATTTCCCTAACATGTAGGGTTGTGGTCAATGTATTTGGCACACTTTCCTTGGAGAGGGCAGGCACAATCTTTCGCTGTGGCTCCAGAGGCCCTAGCCTGGAGGTTGTGTGGGTCCAGGCTGTGGGCACAGAAGTCTGAAAACACAAACTCAGCTTATGAGTGGCGCCTAGGGTATGGCAGGCCGGATGTACAGCCCGAGAGAGAGCTCCTGGGCCTCTGAAACAAGGGCGAGTGGGAGGCGTTCCTTCAGGCTTTTGTCTCTGGATGTTTTGTCCCGAATAGCTGTGGATTGGAGGGGTGGCCTCAGGGACAGTGGACGAGTATCGCTCTCTGGGGATTTGTCCCAGCTCCCAAAAGTTTGGGGTCATTTTGTAGGAAGGGTGGAGTCGTGTTGTCTGGCTCATGTGTCTCTCCAAGAAAGGGATTCCAGAGCAGAGCCCCAGGTACGGGCGAGGCGACTGGAAAACTCAAACCCTGGTGAGGATTGGGTGCATAGGGGCTTGGCATGCCCCATATGCGGGATCTTGGTCCAGGCCCTGACAGACCTTTCTTTGACATGGGGCTCATGCTGAGGGTCACAGTGTGAATTTGTGCCCAAGCAGCACTCAAGTTTGGGCGTGGCATCAGGGGCCATGAAGGTTTCTCCCACCCTGAAGTTGTGACTCCATGCCAAGAGCAAGCTTTCCAGCCTTGGGGAAGGAGGAGTTCTGTTTTGTCCTTGCGATACCCAGCTGTGTGGAGAATTGATATAATGTCTAGGTTCCGATATCTGAAAACCAAGGTTAGGAAGAGGCGACGGCATAAGACCATGGCGTGTCCGACGTGCTGTGTGTGCGGCCAGCTGTCTTCTTGTCTGTCTGGACGTCTGGCTTCAGTCTGTGTTAGACAGAGTAGCCTATCCAGTTCGGGTACCGTCCAGGCCTGAGCAGGTTGATCCTCATCTGGGTTTTCTGGAGAGCCCCAGAGGGAAACGATTTTTTTCCGTTGGGCAGACACTGGGCTGGGTTGTGGTCCTGGAGTTCCTAGTCCGGAGGGCTTGTTTGCCAGGAGTGTGAGGAAGGAAGTCTGAAAACACAAGCTAGCGTGAGGTTTGGGACCGAGGGCACGGCAGGCCCACTCTGCAGAGGCTGAATCGAGATCTCCTGCACTGAGGTCATGACAACTGTGAGACGTGCCTCAGGCTAGAGTTTTTAACCAGCATGGCCTCTTCCGGAAGGGTTTGGGTGCTTCATGAGGCCAGGGAGGTTTGCCTACGATGGGATTTGTGAACTACTCCAAACCTCAAGGTTTCCTTCTGCACGACAGTCGAGTCCTATTGGATGGTTCCAGGAGGCCCCATACGGAAAGACTCGAGAGCAGGTGTCTAAGCATGGATGCCTGGGAACGCCACCTCATATTCCCACTCTTTAGTCAGGACAAGGCAGGCTCAATCTGTGGGCTCCTAGGTGAGCTACCCAGAGGGGAGAGTTGAAATGGACTCTCCTGAAGATGAGTCCTACTGTGGGTTGGTGGCCTGGGAGACCTTGGAATGTGGAGGGGGCTCAGGGACTCTGCAGGATTCTCCAACCTGGGGTGTTTGACATGGTTCCTACAAGGAAGCTTCCCATGTGGAGAGGAGAGGAGTTCTGTTCAGTGTTTCAGGATAGCCCCATATCCTGTTCTTCGAACCAAGGTGTCTCTGAGGAGTGACACCTGGAAACCAAGCAAGAGTTGAGATTAGGACCTAAGGGCCTGTCCGGCTCAACCTTCTATCTCTGTTGACATCTGTGTGCATGCCTTCGTGGAGGTAGCTGCTCAGCTTGTGTCCGAATGCCCCTGTGTGTCCAGGGAGGCTCCCAGTAGTGGGATGTCCTCGGGGGCCTTGAGGGTTCTCATATTCTGGAGGTGTGTGGCCAAAGGAATGGACACAGTTTCCCAGGAGAGAGCAGGCACGGTCCTGTGGAATGGCTCCAGAGGACCCAGCCTAGAGGCTGTGTTTGCCAGGGCTGTGGGGACAGATGTCTGAAAAATCAAACTGGGCTCAGCTAGGGGCCAAGGTAATGGCAGGCCTGATCTCCAGTCCGTGAGGGGAGATCCTCTGGATATCAAAGGAGGGCAAGTGGGAGGCAGCCGCTCAGGCTTTTATCTATGGGTGTTGCGTTCACAGTGGCCATTCGGGGTAGGGTTTGCTTCAGGGGCCGAGGAAGAGCCTTCCTCTCGGGGGATTTTCCAAGCTCCCATGTGTTTGGGTTCATTCTGTGGGAAGGGAAGAGTACTGTTTTCTGCCACAGGGGACCCGCCAGGAGAGGGACTCTAGAGCACAGCAGTGGGTTCCCTCAACTGGAATGCACACCATCTAGTTAGGCCTGGGTGCATATGGGCAAGGTAAGCCACATATGCGGGCTCTTGGTCCAGTCACTGAGAGGCGTTACTTGAATAAGGTACTCACGCTGAGGGTCACCATGTGTGTTTGTGCCGAAGGCAGCCTTCACGCATGGGAGTGGCCTCATGGGCCACGCCAATTTCTCCTACACTGAAGGTTTGACTCACTGCCAGCAGCAAGGTTTTTTGCCATGGGGAAGGAGGGGTACTGACTTCTGCATCAGGTTCCCCACTGTGCAGGGATTGGAGATAAGGTCTAGGTTCCGTTGACTTAAAACCCAGGTTGGGAATGGATGGTGGCGTAAGGCAGGGGCGGGCCAATGTGCTGGGTGTGCAGCCAGCTGTGTCGGTGTCTGTTGGAAGGTCTGTGCTCAGGTTATTTGCGACAGAGCATCAGTGCTTAAGGTAGCCTATGCAATTGGGGTGTTGCCGAGGGCCAAGCAGTTTGATCCTCTTTTGGGGTTCTGGGCAGCACCATAGACAATGTTTTTCTCCTGGGGGCAGGCAGAGTGCTTCACTGTGGCCCCAGAATTCCCAGTAGGGAGGGTTTGTGGGCCACGAGTGAGAGGACGGAAGTCTGAAAACACAAGCTAGGGTGAGGATTGGAGCCAAGGGCAGAGCAGGCCCACTCTGCAGAGGCTGAAACAAAATCTCCAGCATCTGAAGTCAGGCTGAGGATCAGACGTTGGCTGAGGCTGGAGTAGGTGTCCATGATGGCACCATCATGAAGCGGGGGCCTCATGAGTCCAAGGAAGTTTTCCCACGCTGAGTTCGGAGGTTGCCCCAAACCACAAGGTTTCCTTCTGCGGGACATTCGAGTCCTATTGCATGGCTCCAGGACATACCATACGGAAGGACTGGAGAGCAGGGTTCGAAGGATGGATCCCTGTACCGCATGCCTCGCATTCCCATTGGCCATTAGCGACAAGATATGTTTGCTCTGCTGCCTCTGGGGCACGCTACCCAGGGGGCTGAGTTGAAATGGCCTCTCCTGAGGATGCGTCATAATGTACGTTTGGGTCCATGGAGACCTTGGAATGTGCTGGTTGTTCAGTGGCCCTGCGGAACTCTCCTACCTGAAGGGTTTGATACATCCCCAGTAAGTAAGCTCCCCATGTGGAGACGAGAGAGGTTTGGTTTAATGCCTCACAAAAGCCCCGTGTGCTGGTCTATGAAAACAGTCCTCTGAGGACGGACACATGGAAACCAAAGCTAAGGTTCAGATTAGGCCTGGGGGCCTGTCCATTTCAACCTTCTGTCTCTGGGGACACTGTCTGAGAGTCTAAGTGAAGATAGTTGCTCCGCTGGTGTCAGAGAGCCCCTCTTAGTCCAGGGTGGCCTACACTATTGATGGCCTCAGGGGCCTTGGAGCATTTCCCTAACATGTAGGGTTGTGGTCAATGTATTTGGCACACTTTCCTTGGAGAGGGCAGGCACAATCTTTCGCTGTGGCTCCAGAGGCCCTAGCCTGGAGGTTGTGTGGGTCCAGGCTGTGGGCACAGAAGTCTGAAAACACAAACTCAGCTTATGAGTGGCGCCTAGGGTATGGCAGGCCGGATGTACAGCCCGAGAGAGAGCTCCTGGGCCTCTGAAACAAGGGCGAGTGGGAGGCGTTCCTTCAGGCTTTTGTCTCTGGATGTTTTGTCCCGAATAGCTGTGGATTGGAGGGGTGGCCTCAGGGACAGTGGACGAGTATCGCTCTCTGGGGATTTGTCCCAGCTCCCAAAAGTTTGGGGTCATTTTGTAGGAAGGGTGGAGTCGTGTTGTCTGGCTCATGTGTCTCTCCAAGAAAGGGATTCCAGAGCAGAGCCCCAGGTACGGGCGAGGCGACTGGAAAACTCAAACCCTGGTGAGGATTGGGTGCATAGGGGCTTGGCATGCCCCATATGCGGGATCTTGGTCCAGGCCCTGACAGGCCTTTCTTTGACATGGGGCTCATGCTGAGGGTCACAGTGTGAATTTGTGCCCAAGCAGCACTCAAGTTTGGGCGTGGCATCAGGGGCCATGAAGGTTTCTCCCACCCTGAAGTTGTGACTCCATGCCAAGAGCAAGCTTTCCAGCCTTGGGGAAGGAGGAGTTCTGTTTTGTCCTTGCGATACCCAGCTGTGTGGAGAATTGATATAATGTCTAGGTTCCGATATCTGAAAACCAAGGTTAGGAAGAGGTGACGGCATAAGACCATGGCGTGTCCGACGTGCTGTGTGTGCGGCCAGCTGTCTTCTTGTCTGTCTGGACGTCTGGCTTCAGTCTGTGTTAGACAGAGTAGCCTATCCAGTTCGGGTACCGTCCAGGCCTGAGCAGGTTGATCCTCATCTGGGTTTTCTGGAGAGCCCCAGAGGGAAACGATTTTTTTCCGTTGGGCAGACACTGGGCTGGGTTGTGGTCCTGGAGTTCCTAGTCCGGAGGGCTTGTTTGCCAGGAGTGTGAGGAAGGAAGTCTGAAAACACAAGCTAGCGTGAGGTTTGGGACCGAGGGCACGGCAGGCCCACTCTGCAGAGGCTGAATCGAGATCTCCTGCACTGAGGTCATGACAACTGTGAGACGTGCCTCAGGCTAGAGTTTTTAACCAGCATGGCCTCTTCCGGAAGGGTGTGGGTGCTTCATGAGGCCAGGGAGGTTTGCCTACGATGGGATTTGTGAACTACTCCAAACCTCAAGGTTTCCTTCTGCACGACAGTCGAGTGCTATTGGATGGTTCCAGGAGGCCCCATACGGAAAGACTCGAGAGCAGGTGTCTAAGCATGGATGCCTGGGAACGCCACCTCATATTCCCACTCTTTAGTCAGGACAAGGCAGGCTCAATCTGTGGGCTCCTAGGTGAGCTACCCAGAGGGGAGAGTTGAAATGGACTCTCCTGAAGATGAGTCCTACTGTGGGTTGGTGGCCTGGGAGACCTTGGAATGTGGAGGGGGCTCAGGGACTCTGCAGGATTCTCCAACCTGGGGTGTTTGACATGGTTCCTACAAGGAAGCTTCCCATGTGGAGAGGAGAGGAGTTCTGTTCAGTGTTTCAGGATAGCCCCATATCCTGTTCTTCGAACCAAGGTGTCTCTGAGGAGTGACACCTGGAAACCAAGCAAGAGTTGAGATTAGGACCTAAGGGCCTGTCCGGCTCAACCTTCTATCTCTGTTGACATCTGTGTGCATGCCTTCGTGGAGGTAGCTGCTCAGCTTGTGTCCGAATGCCCCTGTGTGTCCAGGGAGGCTCCCAGTAGTGGGATGTCCTCGGGGGCCTTGAGGGTTCTCATATTCTGGAGGTGTGTGGCCAAAGGAATGGACACAGTTTCCCAGGAGAGAGCAGGCACGGTCCTGTGGAATGGCTCCAGAGGACCCAGCCTAGAGGCTGTGTTTGCCAGGGCTGTGGGGACAGATGTCTGAAAAATCAAACTGGGCTCAGCTAGGGGCCAAGGTAATGGCAGGCCTGATCTCCAGTCCGTGAGGGGAGATCCTCTGGATATCAAAGGAGGGCAAGTGGGAGGCAGCCGCTCAGGCTTTTATCTATGGGTGTTGCGTTCACAGTGGCCATTCGGGGTAGGGTTTGCTTCAGGGGCCGAGGAAGAGCCTTCCTCTCGGGGGATTTTCCAAGCTCCCATGTGTTTGGGTTCATTCTGTGGGAAGGGAAGAGTACTGTTTTCTGCCACAGGGGACCCGCCAGGAGAGGGACTCTAGAGCACAGCAGTGGGTTCCCTCAACTGGAATGCACACCATCTAGTTAGGCCTGGGTGCATATGGGCAAGGTAAGCCACATATGCGGGCTCTTGGTCCAGTCACTGAGAGGCGTTACTTGAATAAGGTACTCACGCTGAGGGTCACCATGTGTGTTTGTGCCGAAGGCGGCCTTCACGCATGGGAGTGGCCTCATGGGCCACGCCAATTTCTCCTACACTGAAGGTTTGACTCACTGCCAGCAGCAAGGTTTTTTGCCATGGGGAAGGAGGGGTACTGACTTCTGCATCAGGTTCCCCCCTGTGCAGGGATTGGAGATAAGGTCTAGGTTCCGTTGACTTAAAACCCAGGTTGGGAATGGATGGTGGCGTAAGGCAGGGGCGGGCCAATGTGCTGGGTGTGCAGCCAGCTGTGTCGGTGTCTGTTGGAAGGTCTGTGCTCAGGCTATTTGCGACAGAGCATCAGTGCTTAAGGTAGCCTATGCAATTGGGGTGTTGCCGAGGGCCAAGCAGTTTGATCCTCTTTTGGGGTTCTGGGCAGCACCATAGACAATGTTTTTCTCCTGGGAGGCAGGCAGAGTGCTTCACTGTGGCCCCAGAATTCCCAGTAGGGAGGGTTTGTGGGCCACGAGTGAGAGGACGGAAGTCTGAAAACACAAGCTAGGGTGAGGATTGGAGCCAAGGGCAGAGCAGGCCCACTCTGCAGAGGCTGAAACAAAATCTCCAGCATCTGAAGTCAGGCTGAGGATCAGACGTTGGCTGAGGCTGGAGTAGGTGTCCATGATGGCACCATCATGAAGCGGGGGCCTCATGAGTCCAAGGAAGTTTTCCCACGCTGAGTTTGGAGGTTGCCCCAAACCACAAGGTTTCCTTCTGCGGGACATTCGAGTCCTATTGCATGGCTCCAGGACATACCATACGGAAGGACTGGAGAGCAGGGTTCGAAGGATGGATCCCTGTACCGCATGCCTCGCATTCCCATTGGCCATTAGCGACAAGATATGTTTGCTCTGCTGCCTCTGGGGCACGCTACCCAGGGGGCTGAGTTGAAATGGCCTCTCCTGAGGATGCGTCATAATGTACGTTTGGGTCCATGGAGACCTTGGAATGTGCTGGTTGTTCAGTGGCCCTGCGGAACTCTCCTACCTGAAGGGTTTGATACATCCCCAGTAAGTAAGCTCCCCATGTGGAGACGAGAGAGGTTTGGTTTAATGCCTCACAAAAGCCCCGTGTGCTGGTCTATGAAAACAGTCCTCTGAGGACGGACACATGGAAACCAAAGCTAAGGTTCAGATTAGGCCTGGGGGCCTGTCCATTTCAACCTTCTGTCTCTGGGGACACTGTCTGAGAGTCTAAGTGAAGATAGTTGCTCCGCTGGTGTCAGAGAGCCCCTCTTAGTCCAGGGTGGCCTACACTATTGATGGCCTCAGGGGCCTTGGAGCATTTCCCTAACATGTAGGGTTGTGGTCAATGTATTTGGCACACTTTCCTTGGAGAGGGCAGGCACAATCTTTCGCTGTGGCTCCAGAGGCCCTAGCCTGGAGGTTGTGTGGGTCCAGGCTGTGGGCACAGAAGTCTGAAAACACAAACTCAGCTTATGAGTGGCGCCTAGGGTATGGCAGGCCGGATGTACAGCCCGAGAGAGAGCTCCTGGGCCTCTGAAACAAGGGCGAGTGGGAGGCGTTCCTTCAGGCTTTTGTCTCTGGATGTTTTGTCCCGAATAGCTGTGGATTGGAGGGGTGGCCTCAGGGACAGTGGACGAGTATCGCTCTCTGGGGATTTGTCCCAGCTCCCAAAAGTTTGGGGTCATTTTGTAGGAAGGGTGGAGTCGTGTTGTCTGGCTCATGTGTCTCTCCAAGAAAGGGATTCCAGAGCAGAGCCCCAGGTACGGGCGAGGCGACTGGAAAACTCAAACCCTGGTGAGGATTGGGTGCATAGGGGCTTGGCATGCCCCATATGCGGGATCTTGGTCCAGGCCCTGACAGGCCTTTCTTTGACATGGGGCTCATGCTGAGGGTCACAGTGTGAATTTGTGCCCAAGCAGCACTCAAGTTTGGGCGTGGCATCAGGGGCCATGAAGGTTTCTCCCACCCTGAAGTTGTGACTCCATGCCAAGAGCAAGCTTTCCAGCCTTGGGGAAGGAGGAGTTCTGTTTTGTCCTTGCGATACCCAGCTGTGTGGAGAATTGATATAATGTCTAGGTTCCGATATCTGAAAACCAAGGTTAGGAAGAGGTGACGGCATAAGACCATGGCGTGTCCGACGTGCTGTGTGTGCGGCCAGCTGTCTTCTTGTCTGTCTGGACGTCTGGCTTCAGTCTGTGTTAGACAGAGTAGCCTATCCAGTTCGGGTACCGTCCAGGCCTGAGCAGGTTGATCCTCATCTGGGTTTTCTGGAGAGCCCCAGAGGGAAACGATTTTTTTCCGTTGGGCAGACACTGGGCTGGGTTGTGGTCCTGGAGTTCCTAGTCCGGAGGGCTTGTTTGCCAGGAGTGTGAGGAAGGAAGTCTGAAAACACAAGCTAGCGTGAGGTTTGGGACCGAGGGCACGGCAGGCCCACTCTGCAGAGGCTGAATCGAGATCTCCTGCACTGAGGTCATGACAACTGTGAGACGTGCCTCAGGCTAGAGTTTTTAACCAGCATGGCCTCTTCCGGAAGGGTGTGGGTGCTTCATGAGGCCAGGGAGGTTTGCCTACGATGGGATTTGTGAACTACTCCAAACCTCAAGGTTTCCTTCTGCACGACAGTCGAGTGCTATTGGATGGTTCCAGGAGGCCCCATACGGAAAGACTCGAGAGCAGGTGTCTAAGCATGGATGCCTGGGAACGCCACCTCATATCCCCACTCTTTAGTCAGGACAAGGCAGCCTCAATCTGTGGGCTCCTAGGTGAGCTACCCAGCGGGGAGAGTTGAAATGGACTCTCCTGAAGATGAGTCCTACTGTGGGTTGGTGGCCTGGGAGACCTTGGAATGTGGAGGGGGCTCAGGGACTCTGCAGGATTCTCCAACCTGGGGTGTTTGACATGGTTCCTACAAGGAAGCTTCCCATGTGGAGAGGAGAGGAGTTCTGTTCAGTGTTTCAGGATAGCCCCATATCCTGTTCTTCGAACCAAGGTGTCTCTGAGGAGTGACACCTGGAAACCAAGCAAGAGTTGAGATTAGGACCTAAGGGCCTGTCCGGCTCAACCTTCTATCTCTGTTGACATCTGTGTGCATGCCTTCGTGGAGGTAGCTGCTCAGCTTGTGTCCGAATGCCCCTGTGTGTCCAGGGAGGCTCCCAGTAGTGGGATGTCCTCGGGGGCCTTGAGGGTTCTCATATTCTGGAGGTGTGTGGCCAAAGGAATGGACACAGTTTCCCAGGAGAGAGCAGGCACGGTCCTGTGGAATGGCTCCAGAGGACCCAGCCTAGAGGCAGTGTTTGCCAGGGCTGTGGGGACAGATGTCTGAAAAATCAAACTGGGCTCAGCTAGGGGCCAAGGTAATGGCAGGCATGATCTCCAGTCCGTGAGGGGAGATCCTCTGGATATCAAAGGAGGGCAAGTGGGAGGCAGCCGCTCAGGCTTTTATCTATGGGTGTTGCGTTCACAGTGGCCGTTCGGGGTAGGGGTTGCTTCAGGGGCCGAGGAAGAGCCTTCCTCTCGGGGGATTTTCCAAGCTCCCATGTGTTTGGGTTCATTCTGTGGGAAGGGAAGAGTACTGTTTTCTGCCACAGGGGACCCGCCAGGAGAGGGACTCTAGAGCACAGCAGTGGGTTCCCTCAACTGGAATGCACACCATCTAGTTAGGCCTGGGTGCATATGGGCAAGGTAAGCCACATATGCGGGCTCTTGGTCCAGTCACTGAGAGGCGTTACTTGAATAAGGTACTCACGCTGAGGGTCACCATGTGTGTTTGTGCCGAAGGCGGCCTTCACGCATGGGAGTGGCCTCATGGGCCACGCCAATTTCTCCTACACTGAAGGTTTGACTCACTGCCAGCAGCAAGGTTTTTTGCCATGGGGAAGGAGGGGTACTGACTTCTGCATCAGGTTCCCCCCTGTGCAGGGATTGGAGATAAGGTCTAGGTTCCGTTGACTTAAAACCCAGGTTGGGAATGGATGGTGGCGTAAGGCAGGGGCGGGCCAATGTGCTGGGTGTGCAGCCAGCTGTGTCGGTGTCTGTTGGAAGGTCTGTGCTCAGGCTATTTGCGACAGAGCATCAGTGCTTAAGGTAGCCTATGCAATTGGGGTGTTGCCGAGGGCCAAGCAGTTTGATCCTCTTTTGGGGTTCTGGGCAGCACCATAGACAATGTTTTTCTCCTGGGAGGCAGGCAGAGTGCTTCACTGTGGCCCCAGAATTCCCAGTAGGGAGGGTTTGTGGGCCACGAGTGAGAGGACGGAAGTCTGAAAACACAAGCTAGGGTGAGGATTGGAGCCAAGGGCAGAGCAGGCCCACTCTGCAGAGGCTGAAACAAAATCTCCAGCATCTGAAGTCAGGCTGAGGATCAGACGTTGGCTGAGGCTGGAGTAGGTGTCCATGATGGCACCATCATGAAGCGGGGGCCTCATGAGTCCAAGGAAGTTTTCCCACGCTGAGTTTGGAGGTTGCCCCAAACCACAAGGTTTCCTTCTGCGGGACATTCGAGTCCTATTGCATGGCTCCAGGACATACCATACGGAAGGACTGGAGAGCAGGGTTCGAAGGATGGATCCCTGTACCGCATGCCTCGCATTCCCATTGGCCATTAGCGACAAGATATGTTTGCTCTGCTGCCTCTGGGGCACGCTACCCAGGGGGCTGAGTTGAAATGGCCTCTCCTGAGGATGCGTCATAATGTACGTTTGGGTCCATGGAGACCTTGGAATGTGCTGGTTGTTCAGTGGCCCTGCGGAACTCTCCTACCTGAAGGGTTTGATACATCCCCAGTAAGTAAGCTCCCCATGTGGAGACGAGAGAGGTTTGGTTTAATGCCTCACAAAAGCCCCGTGTGCTGGTCTATGAAAACAGTCCTCTGAGGACGGACACATGGAAACCAAAGCTAAGGTTCAGATTAGGCCTGGGGGCCTGTCCATTTCAACCTTCTGTCTCTGGGGACACTGTCTGAGAGTCTAAGTGAAGATAGTTGCTCCGCTGGTGTCAGAGAGCCCCTCTTAGTCCAGGGTGGCCTACACTATTGATGGCCTCAGGGGCCTTGGAGCATTTCCCTAACATGTAGGGTTGTGGTCAATGTATTTGGCACACTTTCCTTGGAGAGGGCAGGCACAATCTTTCGCTGTGGCTCCAGAGGCCCTAGCCTGGAGGTTGTGTGGGTCCAGGCTGTGGGCACAGAAGTCTGAAAACACAAACTCAGCTTATGAGTGGCGCCTAGGGTATGGCAGGCCGGATGTACAGCCCGAGAGAGAGCTCCTGGGCCTCTGAAACAAGGGCGAGTGGGAGGCGTTCCTTCAGGCTTTTGTCTCTGGATGTTTTGTCCCGAATAGCTGTGGATTGGAGGGGTGGCCTCAGGGACAGTGGACGAGTATCGCTCTCTGGGGATTTGTCCCAGCTCCCAAAAGTTTGGGGTCATTTTGTAGGAAGGGTGGAGTCGTGTTGTCTGGCTCATGTGTCTCTCCAAGAAAGGGATTCCAGAGCAGAGCCCCAGGTACGGGCGAGGCGACTGGAAAACTCAAACCCTGGTGAGGATTGGGTGCATAGGGGCTTGGCATGCCCCATATGCGGGATCTTGGTCCAGGCCCTGACAGGCCTTTCTTTGACATGGGGCTCATGCTGAGGGTCACAGTGTGAATTTGTGCCCAAGCAGCACTCAAGTTTGGGCGTGGCATCAGGGGCCATGAAGGTTTCTCCCACCCTGAAGTTGTGACTCCATGCCAAGAGCAAGCTTTCCAGCCTTGGGGAAGGAGGAGTTCTGTTTTGTCCTTGCGATACCCAGCTGTGTGGAGAATTGATATAATGTCTAGGTTCCGATATCTGAAAACCAAGGTTAGGAAGAGGTGACGGCATAAGACCATGGCGTGTCCGACGTGCTGTGTGTGCGGCCAGCTGTCTTCTTGTCTGTCTGGACGTCTGGCTTCAGTCTGTGTTAGACAGAGTAGCCTATCCAGTTCGGGTACCGTCCAGGCCTGAGCAGGTTGATCCTCATCTGGGTTTTCTGGAGAGCCCCAGAGGGAAACGATTTTTTTCCGTTGGGCAGACACTGGGCTGGGTTGTGGTCCTGGAGTTCCTAGTCCGGAGGGCTTGTTTGCCAGGAGTGTGAGGAAGGAAGTCTGAAAACACAAGCTAGCGTGAGGTTTGGGACCGAGGGCACGGCAGGCCCACTCTGCAGAGGCTGAATCGAGATCTCCTGCACTGAGGTCATGACAACTGTGAGACGTGCCTCAGGCTAGAGTTTTTAACCAGCATGGCCTCTTCCGGAAGGGTGTGGGTGCTTCATGAGGCCAGGGAGGTTTGCCTACGATGGGATTTGTGAACTACTCCAAACCTCAAGGTTTCCTTCTGCACGACAGTCGAGTGCTATTGGATGGTTCCAGGAGGCCCCATACGGAAAGACTCGAGAGCAGGTGTCTAAGCATGGATGCCTGGGAACGCCACCTCATATCCCCACTCTTTAGTCAGGACAAGGCAGCCTCAATCTGTGGGCTCCTAGGTGAGCTACCCAGCGGGGAGAGTTGAAATGGACTCTCCTGAAGATGAGTCCTACTGTGGGTTGGTGGCCTGGGAGACCTTGGAATGTGGAGGGGGCTCAGGGACTCTGCAGGATTCTCCAACCTGGGGTGTTTGACATGGTTCCTACAAGGAAGCTTCCCATGTGGAGAGGAGAGGAGTTCTGTTCAGTGTTTCAGGATAGCCCCATATCCTGTTCTTCGAACCAAGGTGTCTCTGAGGAGTGACACCTGGAAACCAAGCAAGAGTTGAGATTAGGACCTAAGGGCCTGTCCGGCTCAACCTTCTATCTCTGTTGACATCTGTGTGCATGCCTTCGTGGAGGTAGCTGCTCAGCTTGTGTCCGAATGCCCCTGTGTGTCCAGGGAGGCTCCCAGTAGTGGGATGTCCTCGGGGGCCTTGAGGGTTCTCATATTCTGGAGGTGTGTGGCCAAAGGAATGGACACAGTTTCCCAGGAGAGAGCAGGCACGGTCCTGTGGAATGGCTCCAGAGGACCCAGCCTAGAGGCAGTGTTTGCCAGGGCTGTGGGGACAGATGTCTGAAAAATCAAACTGGGCTCAGCTAGGGGCCAAGGTAATGGCAGGCATGATCTCCAGTCCGTGAGGGGAGATCCTCTGGATATCAAAGGAGGGCAAGTGGGAGGCAGCCGCTCAGGCTTTTATCTATGGGTGTTGCGTTCACAGTGGCCGTTCGGGGTAGGGGTTGCTTCAGGGGCCGAGGAAGAGCCTTCCTCTCGGGGGATTTTCCAAGCTCCCATGTGTTTGGGTTCATTCTGTGGGAAGGGAAGAGTACTGTTTTCTGCCACAGGGGACCCGCCAGGAGAGGGACTCTAGAGCACAGCAGTGGGTTCCCTCAACTGGAATGCACACCATCTAGTTAGGCCTGGGTGCATATGGGCAAGGTAAGCCACATATGCGGGCTCTTGGTCCAGTCACTGAGAGGCGTTACTTGAATAAGGTACTCACGCTGAGGGTCACCATGTGTGTTTGTGCCGAAGGCGGCCTTCACGCATGGGAGTGGCCTCATGGGCCACGCCAATTTCTCCTACACTGAAGGTTTGACTCACTGCCAGCAGCAAGGTTTTTTGCCATGGGGAAGGAGGGGTACTGACTTCTGCATCAGGTTCCCCCCTGTGCAGGGATTGGAGATAAGGTCTAGGTTCCGTTGACTTAAAACCCAGGTTGGGAATGGATGGTGGCGTAAGGCAGTGGCGGGCCAATGTGCTGGGTGTGCAGCCAGCTGTGTCGGTGTCTGTTGGAAGGTCTGTGCTCAGGCTATTTGCGACAGAGCATCAGTGCTTAAGGTAGCCTATGCAATTGGGGTGTTGCCGAGGGCCAAGCAGTTTGATCCTCTTTTGGGGTTCTGGGCAGCACCATAGACAATGTTTTTCTCCTGGGAGGCAGGCAGAGTGCTTCACTGTGGCCCCAGAATTCCCAGTAGGGAGGGTTTGTGGGCCACGAGTGAGAGGACGGAAGTCTGAAAACACAAGCTAGGGTGAGGATTGGAGCCAAGGGCAGAGCAGGCCCACTCTGCAGAGGCTGAAACAAAATCTCCAGCATCTGAAGTCAGGCTGAGGATCAGACGTTGGCTGAGGCTGGAGTAGGTGTCCATGATGGCACCATCATGAAGCGGGGGCCTCATGAGTCCAAGGAAGTTTTCCCACGCTGAGTTCGGAGGTTGCCCCAAACCACAAGGTTTCCTTCTGCGGGACATTCGAGTCCTATTGCATGGCTCCAGGACATACCATACGGAAGGACTGGAGAGCAGGGTTCGAAGGATGGATCCCTGTACCGCATGCCTCGCATTCCCATTGGCCATTAGCGACAAGATATGTTTTCTCTGCTGCCTCTGGGGCACGCTACCCAGGGGGCTGAGTTGAAATGGCCTCTCCTGAGGATGCGTCATAATGTACGTTTGGGTCCATGGAGACCTTGGAATGTGCTGGTTGTTCAGTGGCCCTGCGGAACTCTCCTACCTAAAGGGTTTGATACATCCCCAGTAAGTAAGCTCCCCATGTGGAGACGAGAGAGGTTTGGTTTAATGCCTCACAAAAGCCCCGTGTGCTGGTCTATGAAAACAGTCCTCTGAGGACGGACACATGGAAACCAAAGCTAAGGTTCAGATTAGGCCTGGGGGCCTGTCCATTTCAACCTTCTGTCTCTGGGGACACTGTCTGAGAGTCTAAGTGAAGATAGTTGCTCCGCTGGTGTCAGAGAGCCCCTCTTAGTCCAGGGTGGCCTACACTATTGATGGCCTCAGGGGCCTTGGAGCATTTCCCTAACATGTAGGGTTGTGGTCAATGTATTTGGCACACTTTCCTTGGAGAGGGCAGGCACAATCTTTCGCTGTGGCTCCAGAGGCCCTAGCCTGGAGGTTGTGTGGGTCCAGGCTGTGGGCAGAGAAGTCTGAAAACACAAACTCAGCTTATGAGTGGCGCCTAGGGTATGGCAGGCCGGATGTACAGCCCGAGAGGGAGCTCCTGGGCCTCTGAAACAAGGGCGAGTGGGAGGCGTTCCTTCAGGCTTTTGTCTCTGGATGCTCTGTCCCGGATAGCCGTGGATTGGAGGGGTGGCCTCAGGGACGGTGGACGAGTATCACTCTCTGGGGATTTGTCCCAGCTCCCAAGAGTTTGGGGTCATTTTGTGGGAAGGGTGGAGTCGTGTTGTCTGGCTCATGTGTCTCTCCAAGAAAGGGATTCCAGAGCAGAGCCCCAGGTACGGGTGGGGCGACTGGAAAACTCAAACCCTGCTGAGGATTGGGTACATAGGGGCTTGGCAAGGTCCATATGCGGGCACTTGGTCCAGGCCTCAACAGTCCTTTCTTTGACATGGGTCTCATGCTGAGCGTCACAGTGTGAATTTGTGCCCCAGCAGCACTCAAGTTTGGGCGTGGCATCAGGGGCCATGAAGGTTTCTCCCACCCTGAAGTTGTGACTCCATGCCAAGAGTAAGCATTACAACCATGGGAAGGAGGAGTTCTGTTTTGTGCTTGCGATACTCAGCTGTGTGGAGAATTGATATAATGTCTAGTTTCAGATATCTGAAAACCAAGGTTAGGAAGAGGTGACGGCATAAAACCATGGCGTGTCCGATGTGCTGGGTGTGTGGCCAGCTGTCTCCTTGTCTGTCTGGACGTCTGACTTCAGGCTGTGTCTGACAGAGCATGAGTGCTCAGAGCAGCCTATCCAGTTCAGGTAGCGTCCAGGCCCGAGCAGGTTGATCCTCATCTGGGTTTTCTGGAGAGCCCCACAGGGATACGTTTTTCTTCCGTTGGGCAGACACTGGGCTGGGTTGTGGTTCTGGAGTTCCTAGTCCGGAGGGCTTGTTTGCCAGGAGTGTGAGGAAGGAAGTATAAAACACAAGCTAGCGTGAGGTTTGGGATAAGGGCACCGCAGGCCCTCTCTGCAGATGCTGGATCGAGATCTACTCACTGAGGTCTTGTCAACTATGACACGTGCCTTAGGCAAGAGTTTTTGTCCAGCATGGCCTCTTCCGGAAGGGTGTCGGGGCTTCATGAGGCCAGGCAGTTTTGCCTGCGATGGGATTTGTGAACTACTCCAAACCTCAAGGTTGCCTTCTGCACGACAGTCGAGTCCTATTGGATGGTTCCAGGAGGCCCCATACGGAACGACTCGAGAGCAGGTGTCTAAGCATGGATGCCTGGGAACGCCACCTCATATTCCCACTCTTTAGTCAGGACAAGGCAGGCTCAATCTGCGGGCTCCTGGTTGAGCTACCCAGAGGGGAGAGTTGAAATGGACTCTCCTGAAAATGAGTCCTACTGTGGCTTGGAGGCCTGGGAGACCTTGGTATGTGGAGGTGGCTCAGAGACTCTGCAGGATTCTCCAACCTGGGGTGTTTGACTCGCTCCAACAAGGAAGCTTCCCATGTGGAGAGGAGAGGAGTTCTGTTCAGTGCCTCAAGATAGCACCATATCCTGTTCTTCGAACCAAAGCCTCTGAGGAGTGACACCTGGAAACAAAGCAAGAGTTGAGATTAGGACCTAAGGGCCTGTCCGGCTCCACCTTCTCTCTCTGTTGACATCTGTGTGCATGCCTTCGTGGAGGTAGCATCTCAGCTTGTGTCTGAATGCCCCTGTGTGTCCAGGGAGGCTCCCAGTAGTGGGATGTCCACGGGGGCCTTGAGGGTTCTCATATTCTGGAGGAGTGTGGCCAAAGGAATGGACACAGTTTCCCAGGAGAGAGCAGGCACGGTCCTGTGGAATGACTCCAGAGGACCCAGCCTAGAGGCTGTGTTTGCCAGGGCTGTGGGGACAGATGTCTGAATAAGCAAACTGGGCTCAGCTAGGGGCCAAGGTAATGGCAGGCCTGATCTCCAGTCCGTGAGGGGAGATCCTCTGGATATCAAAAAAGGGCAAGTGGGAGGCAGTCGCTCAGGCTTTTGTCTCTGGGTTTTGCGTTCACAGTGGCCGTTCGGGGTAGGGGTTGCTTCAGGGGCCGAGGAAGAGCCTTCCTCTCGGGGGATTGTCCAAGCTCCCAAGTGTTTGGGTTCATTCTGTGGGAAGGGAAGAGTACTGTTTTCTGCCACAGGGGACCCGCCAGGAGAGGGACTCTAGAGCACAGCAGTGGGTTCCCTCAACTGGAATACACACCATCTAGTTAGGCCTGGGTGCCTATGGGCAAGGCAAGCCACATATGCGGGCTCTTGGTCCAGTCACTGAGAGGCGTTACTTGAATAAGGTACTCACGAAGAGGGTCACAATGTGTGTTTGTGCCCAAGGCGGCCCTCAAGCCTGGGCGTGGCCTCATGGGCCATGCCGTTTTCTCCTACACTGAAGGTTTGACTCACTGCCAGCAGCAAGGTTTCTTGCCATGGGGAAGGAGGGGTACTGACTTGTGCATCTGGTTCCCCCCTGTGCAGGGATTGGAGATAAGGTCTAGGTTCCGTTGACTTAAAACCCAGGTTGGGAATGGATGGTGGCGTAAGGCAGGGCCGGGCCAATGTGCTGGGTGTGCAGCCAGCTGTGTCGGTGTCTGTTGGAAGGTCTGTGCTCAGGCTATTTGCGACAGAGCATCAGTGCTTAAGGTAGCCTATGCAATTGGGGTGTTGCCGAGGGCCAAGCAGTTTGATCCTCATTTGGGGTTCTGGGCAGCACCATAGACAATGTTTTTCTCCTGGGAGGCAGGCAGAGTGCTTCATTGTGGCCCCAGAATTCCAAGTAGGGAGGGTTTGTGGGCCAGGAGTGAGAGGACGGAAGTCTGACAACACAAGCTAGGGTGAGGATTGGAGCCAAGGGCAGAGCAGGCCCACTCTGCAGAGGCTGAATCAAAATCTCCAGCATCTGAAGTCAGGCTGAGGATCAGACGTTGGCTGAGGCTGGAGTTGGTGTCCATGATGGCACCATCATGAAGCGGGGGCCTCATGAGTCCAAGGAAGTTTTCCCACGCTGAGTTTGGAGGTTGCCCCAAACCACAAGGTTTCCTTCTGCGGGACATTTGAGTCCTATTGCATGGCTCCAGGACATACCATACGGAAGGACTGGAGAGCAGGGTTCGAAGGATGGATCCCTGTACCGCATGCCTCGCATTCCCATTGGCCATTAGCGACAAGATATGTTTGCTCTGCTGCCTCTGGGGCACGCTACCCAGGGGGCTGAGTTGAAATGGCCTCTCCTGAGGATGCGTCATAATGTACGTTTGGGTCCATGGAGACCTTGGAATGTGCTGGTTGTTCAGTGGCCCTGCGGAACTCTCCTACCTGAAGGGTTTGATACATCCCCAGTAAGTAAGCTCCCCATGTGGAGACGAGAGAGGTTTGGTTTAATGCCTCACAAAAGCCCCGTGTGCTGGTCTATGAATACAGTCCTCTGAGGACGGACACATGGAAACCAAAGCTAAGGTTCAGATTAGGCCTGGGGGCCTGTCCATTTCAACCTTCTGTCTCTGGGGACACTGTCTGAGAGTCTAAGTGAAGACAGTTGCTCCGCTGGTGTCAGAGAGCCCCTCTTAGTCCAGGGTGGCCTACACTATTGATGGCCTCAGGGGCCTTGGAGCATTTCCCTAACATGTAGGGTTGTGGTCAATGTATTTGGCACACTTTCCTTGGAGAGGGCAGGCACAATCTTTCGCATGGCTCCAGGGGCCCTAGCCTGGAGGTTGTGTGGGTCCAGGCTGTAGGCACAGAAGTCTGAAAACACAAACTCAGCTTATGAGTGGCGCCTAGGGTATGGCAGGCCGGATGTACAGCCCGAGAGAGAGCTCCTGGGCCTCTGAAACAAGGGCGAGTGGGAGGCGTTCCTTCAGACTTTTGTCTATGGATGTTTTGTCCCGAATAGCTGTGGATTGGAGGGGTGGCCTCAGGGACAGTGGACGAGTATCCCTCTCTGGGGATCCCTCTCTGGGGATTTGTTCCAGCTCCCAAGAGTTTGGGGTCATTTTGTGGGAAGGGTGGAGTCCTGTTGTCTGGCTCATGTGTCTCTCCAAGAAAGGGATTCCAGAGCAGAGCCCCAGGTACGGGCGAGGCGACTGGAAAACTCAATCCCTGGTGAGGATTGGGTGCATAGGGGCTTGGCAAGCCCCATATGCTGGCTCTTGGTCCAGGCCCTGACAGACCTTTCTTTGACATGGGGCTCATGCTGAGGTCCACAGTGTGAATTTGTGCCCAAGCAGCACTCAAGTTTTGGCGTGGCATCAGGGGCCATGAAGGTTTCTCCCACCCTGAAGTTGTGACTCCATGCCAAGAGCAAGCTTTCCAGCCATGGGGAAGGAGGAGTTCTGTTTTGTGCTTGCGATACCCAGCTGTGTGGAGAATTGATATAATGTCTAGGTTCCGATATCTGAAAACCAAGGTTAGGAAGAGGTGACGGCATAAGAACATGGTGTTTCCGACGTGCTGGGTGTGCGGCCAGCTGTCTCCTGGTCTGTATGGTCGTCTGGCTTCAGGCTGTGTCAGACAGAAAAGCCTATCCAGTTCGGGTACCGTTCAGGCCCGAGCAGGTTGATCCTCATCTGGGTTTTCTGGAGAGCCCCACAGGGAATCGTTTTTCTTCCGTTGGGCAGACACTGGGCTGGGTTGTGGTCCTGGAGTTCCTAGTCCGGAGGGCTTGTTTGCCAGGAGTGTGAGGAAGGAAATCTGAAAACATAAGCTAGCGTGAGGTTTGGGACCGAGGGCACGTCAGGCCCACTCTGCAGAGGCTGAATCGAGATCTCCTGCACTGAGGTCATGACAACTGTGAGACGTGCCTCAGGCTAGAGTTTTTAACCAACATGGCCTCTTCCGGAAGGGTGTGGGTGCTTCATGAGGCCAGGGAGGTTTGCCTACGATGGGATTTGTGAACTACTGCAAACCTCAAGGTTTCCTTCTGCACGACAGTCGAGTGCTATTGGATGGTTCCAGGAGGCCCCATACGGAAAGACTCGAGAGCAGGTGTCTAAGCATGGATGCCTGGGAACGCCACCTCATATCCCCACTCTTTAGTCAGGACAAGGCAGGCTCAATCTGCGGGTTCCTGGGTGAGCTACCCAGAGGGGTGAGTTGAAATGGACTCTCCTGAAGATGAGTCCTACTGTGGGTTGGTGGCCTGGGAGAACTTGGAATGTGGAGGTGGCTCAGGGACTCTGCAGGATTCTCCAACCTGGGGTGTTTGACATGGTTCCTACAAGGAAGCTTCCCATGTGGAGACGAGAGGAGTTCTGTTCAGTGCCTCAGGAAAACCCATAACCTGTTCTTCGAACCAAAGCCTCTGAGGAGTGACACCTGGAAACCAAAGCAAGTGTTGAGATTAGGGCCTAAGGGCCTGTCCGGCTCAACCTTCTATCTCTGTTGATATCTGTGTGCATGCCTTCGTGGAGGTAGCATCTCAGCTTGTGTCCGAATACACCAGTGTGTCCAGGGAGCCTCCGAGTAGTGGGATGTCCTCGGGGGCCTTGAGGTTTCTCATATTCTGGAGGTGTGTGGCCAAAGGAATGGACAATATTTCCCAAGAGAGAGCAGGCAAGGTCCTGTGGAATGGCTCCAGAGGACCCAGCCTAGAGGCTATGTTTGCCAGGGCTGTGGGGACAGATGTCTCTAAAAAGCAAACTTGGCTCAGCTAGGGGCCAAGTTAATGGTAGGCCTGATCTCCAGTCCGTGAGAGGAGATCCTCTGGATATCAAAGGAGGATAAGTGGGAGGCAGTCGCTCAGGCTTTTGTCTCTGGGTGTTGCGTTCACAGTGGCCGTTCAGGGTAGCGGTTGCTTCAGGGGTCGAGTAAGAGCCTTCCTCTGGGGGATTGTCCAAGCTCCCAAGTGTTTGGGTTCATTCTGTGGGAAGGGAAGAGTACTGTTTTCTGCCACAGGGGACCCGCCAGGAGAGGGACTCTAGAGAACAGCAGTGGGTTCCCTCAACTAGAATACACACCATCTAGTTAGCCTGGGTGCCTATGGGAAAGGCAAGCAACATATGCGGGCACTTGGTCCAGTCACTGAGAGGCGTTACTTGAATAAGGTACTCACGCTGAGGGTCACCATGAGTGTTTGTGCCCAAGGCGGCCCTCACGCATGGGCGTGGCCTCATGGGCCATGCCGTTTTCTCCTACACTGAAGGTTTGACTCACTGCCAGCAGCAAGGTTTCTTGCCATGGGGAAGGAGGGGTACTGACTTGTGCATCAGGTTCCCCCCTGTGCAGGGATTGGAGATAAGGTCTAGGTTCCGTTGACTAAAAACCCAGGTTGGGAATGGATGGTGCCCTAAGGCAGTGGCGGGTCAAAGTGCTGGGTGTGCAGCCAGCTGTGTCGGTGTCTGTTGGAAGGTCTGTGCTCCGACTATTTGCGACAGAGCATCAGTGTTTAAGGTACCCTATGCAATTGCGGTGTTGCCGAGGGCCAAGCAGTTTGATCCTCATTTGGGGTATCTGGGCAGCACCATAGACAATGTTTTTCTACTGGGAGGAAGGCAGAGTGCTTCATTGTGGCCTCAGAATTTCCAGTAGGGAGGTTTTGTGGGCCAGGAGTGAGAGGACGGAAGTCTGAAAACACAAGCTAGGGTGAGGATTGGAGCCAAGGGCAGAGCAGGCCCACTCTGCAGAGGCTGAATCAAAATCTCCAGCATCTGAAGTCAGGCTGAGAATCAGACGTTGGCTGAGGCTGGAGTATGTGTCCATGTTGGCACCTTCATTAAGCGTGGGCCTCATGAGGCCAAGGAATTTTTCCCACACTGAGTTTGGAGGTTGCCCCAAACCACAAGGTTTCCTTTTGCGGGACATTCGAGTCCTGTTGCATGGCTCCAGGACATACCATACGGAAGGACTGGAGAGCAGGGTTCAGAGGATGGATCCTTGTACAGCATGCCTCGCATTCCCATTGCCATTAGCGACAAGATATGTTTGCTCTGCTGCCTCTGGGGCACGCTTCCCAGGGGGTGAGTTGAAATGGCCTCTCCTGAGGATGAGTCATAATGTGCGTTTGGGTCCATGGAGACCTTGGAATGTGCTGGTTGTTCAGTGGCCCTGCGGAACTCTCCTACCTGAAGGGTTTGATACATCCCCAGCAAGAAAGCTCCCCAGGTGGAGACGAGAGAGGTTTGGTTTGAAGCCTCAGAAAAGCCCCGTGTGCTGGTCTACGAAAACAGTCCTCTGAGGACGGACACATGGAAACCAAAGCTAAGGTTCTCATTAGGGCCTGGGGGCCTGTCCATTTCAACCTTCTGTCTCTGGGGACACTGTCTGAGAGTCTAAGTGGAGATCGTTGCTCCGCTGGTGTCAGAGAGCCCCTCTTAGTCCAGGGTGGCCTACACTATTGATGGCCTCAGGGGCCTTGGAGCTTTTCCCAAACCTGTATGGTTGTGGTCAATGGATTGGGCACAATTTCCTTGGAGAGGGCAGGCACAATCTTTCGCTATGGCTCCAGAGGCAATAGCCTGGAGGTTGTGTGGGTCCAGGCTGTGGGCACAGAAGTCTGAAAACACAAACTCAGCTTATGAGTGGCGCCTAGGGTGTGGCAGGCCGGATGTACATCCCGAGAGGGAGCTCCTGGGCCTCTGAAACAAGGGCGAGTGGGAGGCGTTCCTTCAGGCTTTTGTCTCTGGATGTTGTGTCCCGGATAGCCTTGGATTGGAGGGGTGGCCTCAGGGCCTGTGGACGAGTATCCCTCTCTGGGGATTTGTCCCAGGTCCCAAGAGTTTGGGGTCATTTTGTGGGAAGGGTGGAGTCGTGTTGTCTGGCTCATGTGTCTCTCCAAGAAAGGGAGAGACTCAAACCCTGGTGAGGATTGGGTGCATAGGGGCTTGGCAAGCCCCATATGCGGGCTCTTGTTCCAGGCCCCGACAGGCCTTTCTTTGACATGGGGCTCATGCTGAGGGTCACAGTGTGAATTTGTGCCCAAGCAGAACTCAAGTTTGGGCGTGGCATCAGGGGCCATGAAGGTTTCTCCCACCCTGAAGGTGTGACTCCATGCCAAGAGCAAGCTTTACAGCAATGGGGAAGGAGGAGTTCTGTTTTGTGTTTGCGATACCCAGCTGTGTGGAGGATTGATATAATGTCTAGGTTCAGATATCTTAAAACCAAGGCTGGAAGAGGTGACGGCATAAGACCATGGCGTGTCCGATGTGCTGGGTGTGCGGCCAGCTGTCTCCTTGTCTGTCTGGACGTCTGGGTTCAGGCTGTGTCAGACAGAGCATGAGTGCCCAGAGCAGTCTTTCCAGTTTAGGTACCGTCGAGGCCCGAGCAGGTTAATCCTCATCTGGGTGTTCTGGAGAGCCCCACAGGGAAACGTTTTTCTTCCGTTGGGCAGACACTGGGCTGGGTTGTGGTTCTGGAGTTCCTAGTCCGGAGGGCTTGTTTGCCAGGAGTGTGAGGAAGGAAGTCTGAAAACACAAGCTAGCGTGACGTTTGGGCCCGAGGGCACGGCAGGCCCACTCTGCAGAGGCTGAATCGAGATCTCCTGCACTGAGGTCATGTCAACTATGAGACGTGCCTCAGGCTAGAGTTTTTGTCCAGCATGGCCATTTCCGGTAGGGTGTGGGTGCTTCATGGTCCAGGAGGTTGCCTACGATGGGATTTGTGAACTACTCCAAACCTCAAGGTTTCCTTCTGCACGACAGTCGAGTCCTATTGGATGGTTCCAGGAGGCCCCATACGGAAAGACTTGAGAGCAGGTGTGTAAGCATGGATGCCTGGGAACGCCACCTCATATTCCCACTCTTTAGTCAGGACAAGGCAGGCTCAATCTGCGGGCTCCTGGGTGAGCTACCCAGAGGGGAAATTTGAAATGGACTCTCTTGAAGATGAGTCCTACTGTGGATTGGTGGCCTGGGAGACCTTGGAATATGGAGGTGGCTCAGGGACTCTGCAGGTTTCTCCAACCTGGGGTGTTTGACACGGCTCCTATAATGAAGCTTCCCATGTGGAAACGGGAGGAGTTCTGTTCAGTGCTTCAGGAAATCCCCATATCCTGTTCTTCAAACCAAAGCCTCTGAGGAGTGAAACTTGGAAACCAAAGCAAGACTTGAGATTAGGGCCGAAGGGCCTGTCCTACTCAACCTTCTATCACTGTTGACATCTGTGTGCATGATTTCGTGGAGGTAGCTGCTCAGCTTGTGTCCGAATACCCTTGTGTGTCCAGGGAGACTCCCAGTAGTGGGATGTCCTCGGGGGCCTTGAGGTTTCTCATATTCTGGAGGTGTGTGGCCAAAGGAATGGACACAGTTTCCCAGGAGAGAGCAGTCAACGTCCTGTGGTATGGCTCCAGAGGACGCAGCCTAGAGGCTGTGTTTGCCAGGGCTGTAGGGACAGATGTCAGAAAAACCAAACTTGGCTCAATTAGGGGCCAAGGTAATGGCAGGACTGATCTCCAGTCCGTGAGGGGAGATCCTCTGGATATCAAAGGAGGGCCAAGTGGGAGGCAGTCGCTCAGGCTTTTGTCTCTGGGTGTTGCATTCACAGTGGCCGTTCAGGGTTGGGGTTGCTTCACGGGCCGAGAAAGAGCCTTCCTCTCGGGGGATTGTCAAAGCTCCCAAGTCTTTGGGTTCATTCTGTGGGAAGGGAAGAGTCCTGTTTTCTGCCAGAGGGGACCCCCCAGGAGAGGGACTCTAGAGCACAGCAGTGGGTTCCCTCAACTGGAATACACACCATCTAGTTAGTCCTGGGTGCCTATGGGCAAGGCAGCCACATATGCGGGCTCTTGGTCCAGTCACTGAGAGGCGTTACTTGAATAAGGTACTCACGCTGAGGGACACCATGTGTGTTTGTACCCAAGGCGGCCCTCACGCATGGGCATGGCCTCATGGGCCATGCCGTTTTCTCCTACACTGAAGGTTTGACTCACTGCCAGCAGCAAGGTTTCTTGCCATGGGGAAGGAGGGGTACTGACTTGTGCATCAGGTTCCCCCCTGTGCAGGGATTGGAGATAAAGTCTAGGTTCCGTTGACTGAAAACCCAGGTTGGGAATGGATGGTGGCCTAAGGCAGTGGCGGGTCCAATGTGCTGGGTGTGCAGCCAGCTGTGTCGGTGTCTGTTGGAAGGTCTGGGCTCAGGCTATTTGCGACAGAGCATCAGTGTTGAAGGTAGTCTATGCAATTGGGTTTTGCCGAGGGCCAAGCAGTTTGATCCTCATTTGGAGTTTTTGGGCAGCACCATAGACAATGTTTTTCTCCTGGGAGGCAGACAGAGTGCTTCATTGTGGCCCCAGAATTCCCAGTAGGGAGGGTTTGTGGGCCAGGAGTGAGAGGACGGAAGTCTGAAAACACAAGCTAGGGTGAGGATTGGAGCCAAGGGAAGAGCAGGCCCACTCTGCAGAGGCTGAATCAAAATCTCCAGCATCTGAAGTCAGGATGAGGATCAGACGTTGGCTGAGGCTGGAGTATGTGTCCATGATGGCACCTTCATGAAGCGGGGGCCTCATGAGGCCAAGGAAGTTTTCCCACGCTGAGTTTGGAGGTTGCCCCAAACCACAAGGTTTCCTTCTGCGGGACATTCGAGTCCTGTGGCATGGCTCCAGGACATACCATACGGAAGGACTGGAGAGCAGGGTTCGAAGGATGGATCCCTGTACCGCATGCCTCGCATTCCCATTGGCCATTAGCGACAAGATATGTTTGATCTGCTGCCTCTGAAGCACGCTACCCAGGGGGCTGAGTTGAAATGGCCTCTCTTGAACATGCGTCATAATGTACGTTTGGGTCCATGGAGACCTTGGAATGTGCTGGTTGTTCAGTGGCCCTGCGGAACTCTCCTACCTGAAGGGTTTGATACATCCCCAGCAAGCAAGTTCCCCATGTGGAGACGAGAGAGGTTTGTTTTGGTGCCTACGAAAAGCCCCTGTTGCTGGTCTACCAAAACAGTCCTCTGAGGATGGACACATGGTAACCAAAACTAAGGTTCAGATTAGGGCCTGGGGGCCTGTCTATTTCAACCTTCTGTCTCTGGGGACACTGTCTGAGAGTCTAAGTGGAGTTAGTTGCTCCGCTTGTGTCAGAGAGCCCCTCTTAGTCCAGGGTGGCCTACACTATTGATGGCCTCAGGGGCCTTGGAGCTTTACCCTAACCTGTAGGGTTGTGGTCAATGGATTGGGCACACTTTCCTTGGAGAGGGCAGGCACAATCATTTGCTGTGGCTCCAGAGGCCCTAGCCTGGAGGTTGTGTGGGTCCAGGCTGTGGGCAGAGAAGTCTGAGAACACAAACTCAGCTTATGAGTGGCGCCTAGGGTATGGCAGGCCGGATGTACAGCCCGAGAGGGAGCTCCTGGGTCTCTGAAACAAGGGCGAGAGGGAGGCCTTCCTTCAGGCTTTTGTCTCTGGATGTTGTGTCCCGGATAGCCGTGAAATGGACTGGTGGCCTCAGGGACTGTGGACGAGTATCCCTCTCTGGGGTTTTGTCCCAGCTCCCAAGAGTTTGGGGTCATTTTGTGGGAAGGGTGGAGTCGTGTTGTCTGGCTCATGTGTCTCTCCAAGAAAGGGATTCCAGAGCAGAGCCCCATGTACGGGCGGGGCGACTGGAAAACTCAAACCCTTGTGAGGATTGGGTGCATAGGGGCTTGGCAAGCCCCATATGCGGGCTCTTGTTCCAGGCCCTGACAGGCCTTTCTTTGACATGGGGCTCATGCTGAGGGTCACAGTGTGAATTTGTGCCCAAGCAGCACTCAAGTTTGGGCGTGGCATCAGGGGCCATGAAGGTTTCTCCCACCCTGAAGGTGTGACTCCATGCCAAGAGCAAGCTTTACAGCCACAGGGAAGGAGGAGTTCTGTTTTGTGCTTGCCATACCCAGCTGTGTGGAGATTTGATATAATGTCTAGGTTCAGATAAATGAAAACCAAGGTTAGGAAGAGGTGACGGCATAAGACCATGGCGTGTCCGAAGTTCAGGGTGTGCGGCCAACGGTCTCCTTGTCTGTCTGGACGTCTTCCTTCAGGCTGTGTAAGACAGAGCATGAGTGCCCAGAGCAGCCTATCCAGTTCGGGTACCGTCGAGGCCCGAGCAGCTTGATCCTCATCGGGGTTTACTGGAGAGAGCCCCAAGGAAAACGTTTTTCTTCCGTTGTGCAGACCCTGGGCTGGGTTGTGGTTCTGGAGTTCCTAGTCCGGAGGGCTTGTTTGCCAGGAGTGTGAGGAAGGAAGTCTGAAAACACAAGCTAGCGTGAGGTTTGTACCGAGGGCACAGCAGGCCCACTCTGCAGATGCTGAATCGAGATCTCCTGCACTGAGGTCATGTCAACTATGAGACGTGCCTCAGGCTAGAGTTTTTGTCCAGCATGGCCTCTTCCCGAAGGGTGTGGAGGCTTTATGAGGCCAGGGAGGTTTGCCTAAGATGGGATTTGTGAACTACTCCAAACCTCAAGGTTTCCTTCTACACGACAGTCGAGTGCTATTGGATGGTTCCAGGAGGCCCCATACGGAAAGGCTCGAGAGCAGGTGTCTAAGCGTGGATGCCTGGGAACGCCACCTCATATTCCCACTCTTTAGTCAGGACAAGGCAGGCTCAATCTGCGGGCTCCTGGGTGAGCTACCCAGAGGGGAGAGTTGAAGTGGACTCTCCTGAAGATGAGTCCTACTGTGGCTTGGAGGCCTGGGAGAACTTGGAATGTGGAGGTGGCTCAGGGACTCTGCAGGATTCTCCAACCTGAGGTGTTTGACATGGCTCCAACAAGGTAGCTTCCCATGTGGAGACGAGAGGAGTTCTGTTCAGTGCCTCAGGAAAGCCCCATATCCTTTTCTTCGAACCAAAGACTCAGAAGAGTGACCCCTGCAAACCAACGCAAGAGTTGAGATTAGGGCCTAAGGGCCTGTCCGGCTCAACCTTCTATCTCTGTTGACATCTGTGTACATGCCTTCGTGGAGGTAGCTGCTCAGCTTGTGTCCGAGGGCCCCTGTGTGTCCAGGGAGACTCCCGGTAGTGGGATGTCCTCGGGGGCCTTGAGGTTTCTCATATTCTGGAGGTGTGTGGCCAAAGGAATAGACAGAGTTTCCCAGGAAAGGTCAGGCACGGTCCTGTTGTATGGCTCCAGAGGACCCAGCCTAGAGGCTGTGTTTGCCAGGGCTGTGGGGACAGATGTCTGAAAAAGCAAACTTGGCTCAGGTAGGGGCCAAGGTAATGGCAGGACTGATCTCCAGTCCGTGAGGGCTGATCGTCTGGATATCAAAGAGGGCAAGTGGGAAGCAGTCGCTCAGGCTTTTGTCTCTGGGTGTTGCGTTAGAACAATCACAAGGTCTCTTGCCATGGGGAAGGTGTTCTGATTTTTGCATCATTTCCAACCCTGGGCAGTGGTTGGAGATAAGGTCTAGGCTCTGAATCCTGAAAACCGCACTTGGGAAGAGATGATGACCTAAGGCCTTGGTGGGTCTGATGTGCTCAGTGTGCGGTCAGCTGCCTGGGTGTTGGTCAGGAGGTTCGGGCTCAGGTTGTGTCAGACAGTGCATTAGTGTTCAGGATTGACTATATATTTTGGGTACAGTCGAGTGCCGTGTAGGTTGATCCTCATTTGAGGTGCCTGGGCAGCTCATTAGTCAAGATATTTTTTCTAGAGGGCAGGCAGAGTGCTGCATTGTGGGTGCGGAATTGCCAAACTTGAGGGCTTGGGCCCGTAGTGTGAGTACAGAAGTCTGAAAACACAAGCTAGACTTGGGCTTCTGACCGAGGGCAAGGCAGGTACCGCATCTACATCTGAACCAATATCTAATGCATCTGAAGTCACAGCAAGGATCAGACGTTGGCTCAGGTTGTAGTTTCTGTGCATGACTGCTCCTTCATGAACGGAGAGGAATCTCAAGGCCATGGAGTTTTTCCCACGTTGAGAGTTGTGGGATGCCCCCTTCAAAGATTCCTTCTGCGAGACAATTGAGATCTGTTGGGCAAGTCGTAAACATCACATATGGAATGACTCCAGAGCACTGTTCGAGGATGGATGCCAGGGAAGCCCGCCTCGCATTCCAATTGTCTCCTAGCAACAAGACATTTGAGATCAGATGCCTCTGCGGGAGCTACCGGGGTGGCTGAGTTGAAATGGAATTTCCTGAGGATGGGTCCTAATGTGTTTTTGTGTCCATGAGGGCCTTGGAATGGGGCGGTGGCACCGGGAATCTGAAGTATTCTCCTAAGATTTTGACATTGGTCCATGCACAAGTTTCCTCATGGAGATGAGATTTTTTCTGATGGGTGCCGCAGGAAACACCCTATGCTGTTATTGGAATCCAGGATTTTGAGAAGACATGCCTGTAAACCAAAGCAATGGATCCGATTATGGCCTAGGGTCCTGTCTGGTTCCATCTCCTTCTCTGGGGACATCCATCTATGGTCTGAGTGGAGGTAGATGCTCAGCTGGTGTCAGACCGCCCTTGTTTGTCCACTGAGACGTACATATTGGGATGGCCTCGGGGACTTTGGAGGGTTCTCCTAATTTGTACAATTTTGGACAATGGAATGGGCAGAATTCCCATGCATGGGGTAGGCACAGTCCTAATGTGTGGATCCAGGGGCCCCAGCCTGGAGGGTGTGTGGCCCAGGACTTTGAGGACAGAAGTCGGAAAACACAAACTCAGCTTAGGTTTGGGTACGTAGGTATGGCAGGCCCAATCTACAAACCATGAGAAGAACTCTTCAGGATATGAACAAAGAGCGAGTCTGAGGCGCTTTTTCAGGCTTTGGTCTCTGGATTTTGTGTCAACGATGGCCGTGGAATGTGGGGAGGCTTCATGGGCCATGGACGAATCTTCCTCTCTGTGGATTTGGCCCGGTCCCAATTTTTTTTTTTTTTTGTCAATGTGTGGGATGGGAGTTCTCCTTTCAGGTTTGTTACCTAAGGTGTCCCAACCAAAGAGGAATTCCAAAGCAAAGCCCTGGGGAAGAGTGAAGGGACAACCCAAACTATGGTTAAAATTTGGGGCCTAGGGGCATGGCAGGCCCCATATGCTGCCTCTTCATCCAGCCACTTAGAGGCCTTACTTGAGGACTGGGCTCATGCTGAGGGTCACAATGTGTGTTTGTGACCAATGTGTCCCGCGACCATAGGCAGGGACTCATGGGCCACACTGGTTTCAACTACACTGAACTTTGGACAACATGCCAATCACAAGGTCTTTGCCATGGGGAAGGAGTTCTGATTTCTGCATCATTTTCAACCCTGGGCAGTGGTTGGACATAAGGTCTAGGTTCTGTATCCTAAAAACCGCAGTTGGGATGAGATGATGACCTAAGGCCATGTTGGGTCTGATGTGCTCAGTGTGCGGTCAGCTGCTTGGTTGTTGGTCAGGAGGTTCGGGCTCAGGTTGTGTCAGACAGTGCATTAGTGCCCAAGTTAGACTATATAATTTGGGTACAGTCGAGTGCCGTGTAGGTTGATCCTCATTTGCGGTGCCTGGGCAGCTCATTAGGCAAGATATTTTTTCTAGAGGGCAGGCAGAGTACTTCATTGTGGGTCAGAATTGCCAAACTTGAGGGCTTCTGTGCCAGTAGTGTGAGGACAGAAGTCTGAGAACACAAGCTAGACTTGGGCTTCTGGCCGAGGGCAAGGCAGGTACCCCCTGCACATCTGAACCAATATCTCATGCATCTGAAGTCACGGCGAGGATCAGACGTTGGTTCAGGATGTAGTTTCTGTGCATGACTGCCCGTTCATGAACGGAGAGGAATTTCAAGGCCAAGGAGGTTTTCCCATGTGGGAGTTGTGGGTTGCCCCCTTCAAGGATTCCTTCTGCTGGAAAATTGAGACCTGTTGTGCAGCTTAAAAACTATCCATATGGAATGACTCCAGAGCACCATTCGAGGATGGATGCCAGGGAAGCCCGCCTCGCATTCCATTTGTCTCCTAGCAACAAGACAGTTGAGATCGGATGGCTCTGTGGGAGCAACCAGTGTGGCTGAGTTGAAATGGATTTTCCTGAGCATGAGGCCTAATGTGTGTTTGTGTCCATGAGGACCTTGGAATGGAGCGGTGGCACCGGGATTTAGAAGTATTCTCCTAAGATTTTGACATAGGTCCCATGCAGAAGTTTCCACGTGGAGACGAGATTTTTTCTGTTGGTTGCCTCAGGAAACCCACATGCTGATATTGGTATCCAGGATTTTGAGGAGACATGCCTGTAAACCAAAGGAATGATTCCGATTGTGGCCTAGGGTCCTGTCTGGTTATATCTCCTTCTCTGGGGACATCCAATAATGGTCTGAGTGGAGGTAGATGCTCAGCTGGTGTCAGACCGCCCTTGTTTGTCCACAGACACCTACATATTGGGATGTTCGGGGACTATGGAGGGTTCTCCTAATTTGTACAATTTTGGACAATGGAATGGGCAGAATTCCCATGCATGGGGTAGGCACAGTGCTAATGTGTGGTTCCAGGTTCCCCAGCCTGGAGAGTGTGTGGCCCAGTACTTTTAGGACAAAAGTCTGAAAACACAAACTCAGCTTGGGTTAGGGGACGTAGGTATGGCAGGCCCAATCTAAAAACCATGAGAAGAACTCTTCAGGATATGAAGAAAGAGCGAGTCTGAGGTGCTTGCTCAGGCTTTGGTCTCTGGATTTTGAGTCAACGATGGCCGTGGAATGTGGGGAGGCCTCATGGGCCATGGAAGAATCTTCCTCTCTGTGGATTTGGCTCGGTCCCAATTGTTTTTTGTCAATCTTTGGGATGGGAGTACTCCTTTCAGGTTTGTGACCTCAGGTGTCCCAACCAAAGAGGAATTCCAAAGCAGAGCCCTGGGGAAGAGTGAAGGGACAACCCAAACTATGGTTAAAATTTGGGGCCTAGGCGCATGGCTAGCCCCATAGGCTTTCTCTTCATCCAGCCACTGAGAGGCCTTACTTGAGGACTGGGCTCAGGCTGAGGGTCACAATGTCTGTTTGTGACCAATGTGGCCCGCGAGCATGGGCGGGGCCTCATGGGCCACACTGGTTTCAACTACACTGAACTTTGGACAACATGCCAAGGACAAGGTCCTTGCTATGGGGAAGGAGTTCTGATTTCTGCATCATTTTCAACCCTGGGCAGTGGTTGGAGATAAGGTCTAGGTTCTGAATCCTGAAAACTGGAGTTGGGAAGAGATGATGACCTAAGGCCATGTTGTGTCTGATGTGCTTAGTGTGCGGTCAGCTGCCTGGGTGTTGGTCAGGAGGTTCGGGCTCAGGTTGTGTCAGACAGTGCATTAGTGCCCAGGTTAGACTATATAATTTGGGTACAGTCGAGTGCCGTGTAGGTTGATCCTCATTTGCGGTGCCTGGGCAGCACATTAGGCAAGATATTTTTTCAGAGGGCAGGCAGAGTGCTGCATTGTGGGTCCGGAAGTGCCAAACTTGAGGGCTTCTGGGCCAGTAATGTGAGGACAGAAGTCTGAGAACACAAGCTAGACTTGGGCTTCAGGCCGAGGGCAAGGCAGGAACCCCCTGCACATCTGAACCAATATCTCATGCATCTGAAGTCACGGCGAGGATCAGACGTTGGCTCAGGTTGTAGTTTCTGTGCATGACTGCCCCTTCATGAACGGAGGGGAATCTCAAGGCCATGGAGGTTTTCCCACTGTGGGAGTTGTGGGTTGCCCCCTTCAAGGATTCCTTCTGCAGGACAATTGAGACCTTTTGGCAGCTCCAGGACATCCCATATGGAAGACTCCAGAGCACAGTTGGAGGATGGATGCCAGGGAAGCCCGCCTCGCATTCGATTTGTCTCCTAGCAACAAGACAGTTGAGTTCGGATGGCTCTGTGGGAGCAATCAGGGTGGCTGAGTAGAAATGGACATTCCTGAGCATAGGGCCTAATGTGTGTTTGTGTCCATGAGGAACTTGAAATGGGGCGGTGGCACCGGGATTTAGAAGTATTCTCCTAAGATTTTGACATAGGTCCGATGCACTAGTTTCCTCGTGGAGACGAGATTTATTCTGTTGGTTGCCTCAGGAAACCCACTATGCTGGTATTGGTATCCAGGATTTTGAGGAGACATGCCTGTAAACCAAAGAAATGGATCCGATTGTGGCCTAGGGTCCTGTCTGATTCCATCTCCTTCTCTGGGGACATATATCTATGGTCTGAGTGGAGGTAGATGCTCAGCTGGTGTCAGACCGCCCTTGTTTGTCCACAGAGACTTACATATTAGAAAGTCCTCGGGGACTTTGGAGGGTTCCCCTAATTTGTACAATTTTGGACAATGGAATGGGCAGAATTCCCATGCATGGGGAAGGCACAGTCCTAAAGTGTGGCTCCAGGGGCCCAAGCCTGGAGGGTGTGTGGGCAGGACGTTGAGGACATATGTCGGAAAACACAAACTCAGCTTAGGTTTGTGGACGTAGGTATGGCAGACCCAATCTACAAACCATGAGAAGAACTCTTCAGGATATGAATAAAGAGCGACTCTGAGGCGCTTGCTCAGTATTTGGTCTCTGGATTTTGTGTCAACGATGGCCGTGGAATGTGGGGAGGCCTCATGGGCCATGGACGAATCTTCCTCTCTGTGGATTTGGCCCGGTCCCAATTGTTTTTCATCAATCTGTGGGATGGGATATCTCCTTTCAGATTTGTTACCTCAGGTGTCCCAACCAAAGAGGAATTCCAAAGCAGAGGCCTGGGGAAGAGTGAAGGGAAAACCCAAACTATGGGTAAAATTTGGGGCCTAGAGGCATGGCAGGCCCCATAGGCTGTCTCTTCATCCAGCCACTGAGAGGCCTTACTTGAGGACTGGGCTCAGGCTGAGGGTCACAATGTCTGTTTGTGACCAATGTGGCCCGCGAGCATGGGCGGGGCCTCATGGGCCACACTGGTTTCAACTACACTGAACTTTGGACAACATGCCAAGGACAAGGTCCTTGCTATGGGGAAGGAGTTCTGATTTCTGCATCATTTTCAACCCTGGGCAGTGGTTGGAGATAAGGTCTAGGTTCTGAATCCTGAAAACTGGAGTTGGGAAGAGATGATGACCTAAGGCCATGTTGTGTCTGATGTGCTTAGTGTGCGGTCAGCTGCCTGGGTGTTGGTCAGGAGGTTCGGGCTCAGGTTGTGTCAGACAGTGCATTAGTGCCCAGGTTAGACTATATAATTTGGGTACAGTCGAGTGCCGTGTAGGTTGATCCTCATTTGCGGTGCCTGGGCAGCTCATTAGGCAAGATATTTTTTCAGAGGGCAGGCAGAGTGCTGCATTGTGGGTCCGGAAGTGCCAAACTTGAGGGCTTCTGGGCCAGTAATGTGAGGACAGAAGTCTGAGAACACAAGCTAGACTTGGGCTTCAGGCCGAGGGCAAGGCAGGAACCCCCTGCACATCTGAACCAATATCTCATGCATCTGAAGTCACGGCGAGGATCAGACGTTGGCTCAGGTTGTAGTTTCTGTGCATGACTGCCCCTTCATGAACGGAGGGGAATCTCAAGGCCATGGAGGTTTTCCCACTGTGGGAGTTGTGGGTTGCCCCCTTCAAGGATTCCTTCTGCAGGACAATTGAGACCTTTTGGCAGCTCCAGGACATCCCATATGGAAGACTCCAGAGCACAGTTGGAGGATGGATGCCAGGGAAGCCCGCCTCGCATTCGATTTGTCTCCTAGCAACAAGACAGTTGAGTTCGGATGGCTCTGTGGGAGCAATCAGGGTGGCTGAGTTGAAATGGACATTCCTGAGCATAGGGCCTAATGTGTGTTTGTGTCCATGAGGAACTTGAAATGGGGCGGTGGCACCGGGATTTAGAAGTATTCTCCTAAGATTTTGACATAGGTCCGATGCACTAGTTTCCTCGTGGAGACGAGATTTATTCTGTTGGTTGCCTCAGGAAACCCACTATGCTGGTATTGGTATCCAGGATTTTGAGGAGACATGCCTGTAAACCAAAGAAATGGATCCGATTGTGGCCTAGGGTCCTGTCTGATTCCATCTCCTTCTCTGGGGACATATATCTATGGTCTGAGTGGAGGTAGATGCTCAGCTGGTGTCAGACCGCCCTTGTTTGTCCACAGAGACTTACATATTAGAAAGTCCTCGGGGACTTTGGAGGGTTCCCCTAATTTGTACAATTTTGGACAATGGAATGGGCAGAATTCCCATGCATGGGGAAGGCACAGTCCTAAAGTGTGGCTCCAGGGGCCCAAGCCTGGAGGGTGTGTGGGCAGGACGTTGAGGACATATGTCGGAAAACACAAACTCAGATTAGGTTTGTGGACGTAGGTATGGCAGACCCAATCTACAAACCATGAGAAGAACTCTTCAGGATATGAATAAAGAGCGACTCTGAGGCGCTTGCTCAGTATTTGGTCTCTGGATTTTGTGTCAACAATGGCCGTGGAATGTGGGGAGGCCTCATGGGCCATGGACGAATCTTCCTCTCTGTGGATTTGGCCCGGTCCCAATTGTTTTTCATCAATCTGTGGGATGGGATATCTCCTTTCAGATTTGTTACCTCAGGTGTCCCAACCAAAGAGGAATTCCAAAGCAGAGGCCTGGGGAAGAGTGAAGGGAAAACCCAAACTATGGGTAAAATTTGGGGCCTAGAGGCATGGCAGGCCCCATAGGCTGTCTCTTCATCCAGCCACTGAGAGGCCAACTTGAGTACTGGGCTCAGGCTGAGGGTCACAATGTGTGTTTGTGACCAATGTGGCCCGCGATCATGGGGGGGCCTCATGGGCCACACTGGTTTCAACTACACTGAACTTTGGACAACATGCCAATTACAAGGTCTCTTGCCATGGGGAAGGAGTTCTGATTTCTGCATCATTTTCAACTCTGGGCAGTGGTTGGAGATAAGGTCTAGGTTCGGAAGCCTGAAAACCGCAGTTGGGAAGAGATGATGAACTAAGGCCATGGTGGGTCTGATGTGCTCAGTGTGCGGTCAGCTGCCTGGTTGTTGGTCAGGAGGTTCGGGCTCAGGTTGTGTCAGACAGTGCATTAGTGCCCAGGTTCGACTATATATTTTGGGTACAGTCGAGTGCCGTGTAGGTTGATCCTCATTTGAGGTGCCTGGGCAGCTCATTAGTCAAGATATTTTCTCTAGAGTGCAGGCAGAGTGCTGCATTTTGGTTCCTGAATTGCCAACGTGAGGGCTTCTGGGCCAGTAGTGTGAGGACAGAAGACTGAGACCACAAGCTAGACTTGGGCTTCAGGCCGAGGCCAAGGCAGGTACCCCCTGCACATCTGAACCAATATCTCATGCATCTGAAGTCACGGCGAGGATCAGACGTTGGCTCAGGTTGTAGTTTCTGTGCATGACTGCCCCTTCATGAACGGAGGGGAATCTCAAGGCCATGGACGTTTTCCCACATTGGGAGTTGTGGGATGCCCCCTTCAAGTATTCCGTATGTGGGACAATTGAGAAAAGTTGGGCAGCTCCAAAACATCCCATATGGAATGACTCCAGAACACCGTTCGAGGATGGATGCCAGGGAAGCCCGCCTCGCATTCCAATTGTCTCCTAGCAACAAGACAGTTAAGAACGGATGGCTCTGCTGGAGCAACCGGGGTGGCTGAGTTGAAATGAACTTTCCTGATCATGGGGCCTAATGTGTGTTTGTGTCCATGAGGCCTTGAAATGGGGCGATGGCACCGGGATTCTGAAGTATTCTCCTAAGATTTCGACATAGGTCCCATGCACAAGTTTCCTCGTGGAGACGAGATTTTTTCTGATGGTGCCTCAGGAAACCCCAATGCTTGTATTGGAATCCAGGCTTTTGAGGAGACATGACTGTAAACCAAAGCAATGGATCCGATTATGGCCTAGGGTCCTGTATGGTTCCATCTCCTTCTCTAGGTCATCCATCTATGGTAAGAGTGGAGGTAGATGCTCAGCTGGTGTCAGACCGCCCTTGTTTGTCCACAGAGACCTACATACTGGGATGGCCTCGGGGACTTTTGAGGGTTCTCCTAATTTGTATAATTTTGGACAATGGAGTGAGCAGAATTCCCATGCATGGTGTAGGCACAATACTAATGTGTGCTCCAGGGGCCCCAGCCTGGAGGGTGTGTGGCCCAGGACTTTGAGGACAGAAGTCTGAAAACACAAACTCAGCTTAGGTTTGGGACGTAGGTATGGCAGGCCCAATCTACAAACCATGAGAAGAACTCCTCAGGATATGAAGAAAGAGCGAGTCTGAGTTGCTTGCTCAGGCTTTAGTCTCTGGATTTTGTGTCAACCATGGCAGTGGAATGTGGGGAGGCCTCATGGGCCATGGATGAATCTTCCTCACTGTAAATTTGGCTCGGTCCCAATTGTTTTTCGTCAATCTGTGGGATGGGAGGTCTCCTTTCAGGTTTGTTACCTCAGGTGTCCCAACCAAAGAGGAAATCCAAATCAGAGCCCTGGGGAAGAGTAAAGGGACAACCCAATCTATGTTTAAAATTTGGGGCCTAGGGGCATGGCAGGCCCCATAGGCTGTCTCTTCATCCAGCCACTGAGAGGCCTTACTTGAGGACTGGGCTCAGGCTGAGGGTCACAATGTGTGTTTGTGACCAATGTGGCCCGCGAGCATGGGCAGAGCCTCATGGGCCACACTGGTTTCAACTACACTGAACTTTGGACAACATGCCAATCACAAGGTCTCTTGCCATGGGGAAAGAGTTCTGATTTCTGCATCATTTTCAACCCTGGGCAGTGGTTGGAGATAAGGGCTAGGTTCTGAATCCTGAAAACCGCAGTTGGGAAGAGATGATGACCTAAGGCCATGGCGTGTCGGATGTGCTCACTGTGCGGTCAGCTGCCTGGTTGTTGGTCAGGAGGTTCGGGCTCAGGTTGTGTCAGACAGTGCTTTAGTGCCCAGGTTAGACTATATAATTTGGGTACAGTCGAGTGCCGTGTAGGTTGATCCTTATTTGAGGTGCCTGGGCAGCTCATTAGGCAAGATATTTTTTCTAGAGTGCAGGCAGAGTGCTGCATTGTGGGTCCGGAAGTGCCAAACTTGAGGGCTTCTGGGCCAGTAGTGTAAGGACAGAAGTATGAGAACACAAGCTAGACTTGGGCTTCAAGTCGAGGGCAAGAAAGGTACCCCCTGCACATCTGAACCAATATCTCATGCATCTGAAGTCACGGCGAGGATCAGAGGTTGGCTCAGGTTGTAGTTTCTGTGCATGACTGCCCCTTCATGAACGGAGGGGAATCTCAAGGCCATGGAGGTTTTCCCACTGTGGGAGTTGTGGGTTGCCCCCTTCAAGGATTCCTTCTGCGGGACAATTGAGTCCTGTTGGGCAGCTTCAAAACATCCCATATGGATTACTCCAGAGCAACATTGGAGGATGGATACCAGGGAAGCCCGCCAGCATTTGAATTGTCTCCTAGCAACAAGACAGTTGAGATCAGAAGGCTCTGCGGGAGCAACCGGGGTGTCTGAGTTAAAATGGACATTCCTGAGCATAGGGCCTAATGTATGTTTGTGTCCATGAGGACCTTGGAATGGGGCGGTGGCACCGGGACTCTGAAGTATTCTCCTAAGATTTTGACATAGGGCCCATGCACAAGTTTCCTCGTGGAGACGAGATTTTTTCGGATGGGTGCCTCAGGAAACCCCCTATGATGGTATTGGAATCAAGGATTTTGAGGAGACATGCCTGTAAACCAAAGCAATGGATCCGATTATGGCCTAGGGTCCTGTCTAGTTCCATCTCCTTCGCTGGGGACATCCATCTATGGTCTGAGTGGAGGTAGATGCTCAGCTGGTGTCAGACCGCCCTTGTTTGTCCACAGAGACCTACATATTGGGATGGCCTTGGGGACTTTGGAGGGTTCTCCTAATTTGTAAAATTTTGGACAATGGAATGGGCAGAATTCCCATGCATGGGGTAGGCACAGTCCTAATGTGTGGCTCCAGGGGCCCAAGTTTGGAGGGTGTGTTTCCCAGGACTTTGAGGACAGAAGTCTGAAAACACAAACTCAGCTTAGGTTTGGGGACGTAGGTATGGCAGGCCCTATCTACACACCATGAGAAGAACTCTTCAGGATATGAAGAAAGAGCGAGTCTGAGGCGCTTGTTCAGGCTTTGGTCTCTGGATTTAGTGTCAACGATGGCCGTGGAATGTGGGGAGGCCTCATGGGCCATGGACGAATCTGCCTCTCTGTGGATTTGGTCCGGACGCAATTTTTTTTTTTTTGTCAATCTGTGGGAAGGGTTTTCTCTTTTCAGGTGTGTTACCTCAGGTGTCCCAACCAAAGAGGAATTCCAAAGCAGAGCCCTGGGGAAGAGTGAAGCGACAACCCAAAATTTGGTTAAAATTTGGGACCTAGGGGCATGTCAGGCCCCATAGGCTGTCTCTTCATCCAGCCACTGAGAGGCCTTACTTGAGGACTGGGCTCAGGCTGAGGGTCACAATGTGTGTTTGTGACCAATGTGGCCCGCGAGCATGGGCGGGGCCTCATGGACCACACTGGTGTCAACTACACTAAACTTTGGACAACATGCCTATCACAAGGTCCTTGCCATGGGGAAGGAGTTCTGATTTCTGCATCATTTTCCACCCAGGGCAGTGGTTGGAGATAAGGTCTAGGTTCTGAATATTGAAAACCGCAGTATGAAGAGATGATGACCTAAGGTAATGGTGGGTCTGATGTGCTCAGTGTGCGGTCAGCTGCCTGGTTGTTGGTCAGGAGGTTCGGGCTCAGGTTGTGTCAGACAGTGCATTAGTGCCCAGGTTAGACTATATATTTTGGGTACAGTCGAGTGCCGTGTAGGTTGATCCTCATTGAGGTGGCTGGGCAGCTCATTAGGCAAGATATTTTCTCTAGAGTGCAGGCAGAGTGCTGCATTTTGGGTCCGGAATTGCCAACGTGAGGGCTTCTGGGCCAGTAGTGTGAGGACAGAAGACTGAGACTACAAGCTAGACTTGGGCTTCAGGCCGAGGCCAAGGCAGGTACCCCCTGCACATCTGAACCAATATCTCATGCATCTGAAGTCACGGCGAGGATCAGACGTTGGCTCAGGTTGTAGTTTCTGTGCATGACTGCCCCTTCATGAACGGAGGGGAATCTCAAGGCCATGGACGTTTTCCCACATTGAAAGTTGTGGGATGCCCCCTTTAAGGATTCTTTCTGCGGGACAATTGAGTCCTGTTGGGCAGATCCAAAACATCCCATATGGAATGACTCCAGAGCACCGTTGCAGGATGGATTCCAGGGAAGCCCGCCTCGCATTCCAATTGTCTCCTAGCAACAAGACAGTTGAGATAGGATGGCTCTGCGGGAGCAACCGGGGTGTCTGAGTTGAAATGGACTTTCCTGAGTATAGGGCCTAATATGTGTTTGTGTCCATGAGGACCTTGGAATGGGGCGGTGGCACCGGGACTCTGAAGTATTCTCCTAAGATTTTGACATAGGTCCCATGCACAAGTGTCCTCGTGGAGACGAGATTATTTCTGATGGGTGCCTCAGGAAACCCCCTATGCTGGTATTGCTATCCAGGATTTTGAGGAGACATGCCTGTAAACCAAAGCAATGGATCCGATTATGGTTTAGGGTCCTTTCTGGTTCCATCTCCTTCGCTGGGGACATCCATCTATGGTCTGAGTGGAGGTAGATGCTCAGCTGGTGTCAGACCGCCCTTGTTTGTCCACAGAGACCTACATATTGGGATGGCCTTGGGGACTTTGGAGGGTTCTCCTAATTTGTAAAATTTTGGACAATGGAATGGGCAGAATTCCCATGCATGGGGTAGGCACAGTCCTAATGTGTGGCTCCAGGGGCCCAAGTTTGGAGGGTGTGTTTCCCAGGACTTTGAGGACAGAAGTCTGAAAACACAAACTCAGCTTAGGTTTGGGGACGTAGGTATGGCAGGCCCTATCTACACACCATGAGAAGAACTCTTCAGGATATGAAGAAAGAGCGAGTCTGAGGCGCTTGTTCAGGCTTTGGTCTCTGGATTTAGTGTCAACGATGGCCGTGGAATGTGGGGAGGCCTCATGGGCCATGGACGAATCTGCCTCTCTGTGGATTTGGTCCGGACGCAATTTTTTTTTTTTTGTCAATCTGTGGGAAGGGTTTTCTCTTTTCAGGTGTGTTACCTCAGGTGTCCCAACCAAAGAGGAATTCCAAAGCAGAGCCCTGGGGAAGAGTGAAGCGACAACCCAAAATTTGGTTAAAATTTGGGACCTAGGGGCATGTCAGGCCCCATAGGCTGTCTCTTCATCCAGCCACTGAGAGGCCTTACTTGAGGACTGGGCTCAGGCTGAGGGTCACAATGTGTGTTTGTGACCAATGTGGCCCGCGAGCATGGGCGGGGCCTCATGGACCACACTGGTGTCAACTACACTAAACTTTGGACAACATGCCTATCACAAGGTCCTTGCCATGGGGAAGGAGTTCTGATTTCTGCATCATTTTCCACCCAGGGCAGTGGTTGGAGATAAGGTCTAGGTTCTGAATATTGAAAACCGCAGTATGAAGAGATGATGACCTAAGGTAATGGTGGGTCTGATGTGCTCAGTGTGCGGTCAGCTGCCTGGTTGTTGGTCAGGAGGTTCGGGCTCAGGTTGTGTCAGACAGTGCATTAGTGCCCAGGTTAGACTATATATTTTGGGTACAGTCGAGTGCCGTGTAGGTTGATCCTCATTGAGGTGGCTGGGCAGCTCATTAGGCAAGATATTTTCTCTAGAGTGCAGGCAGAGTGCTGCATTTTGGGTCCGGAATTGCCAACGTGAGGGCTTCTGGGCCAGTAGTGTGAGGACAGAAGACTGAGACTACAAGCTAGACTTGGGCTTCAGGCCGAGGCCAAGGCAGGTACCCCCTGCACATCTGAACCAATATCTCATGCATCTGAAGTCACGGCGAGGATCAGACGTTGGCTCAGGTTGTAGTTTCTGTGCATGACTGCCCCTTCATGAACGGAGGGGAATCTCAAGGCCATGGACGTTTTCCCACATTGAAAGTTGTGGGATGCCCCCTTTAAGGATTCTTTCTGCGGGACCATTGAGTCCTGTTGGGCAGATCCAAAACATCCCATATGGAATGACTCCAGAGCACCGTTGCAGGATGGATTCCAGGGAAGCCCGCCTCGCATTCCAATTGTCTCCTAGCAACAAGACAGTTAAGAACGGATGGCTCTGCTGGAGCAACCGGGGTGGCTGAGTTGAAATGAACTTTCCTGATCATGGGGCCTAATGTGTGTTTGTGTCCATGAGGCCTTGAAATGGGGCGATGGCACCGGGATTCTGAAGTATTCTCCTAAGATTTCGACATAGGTCCCATGCACAAGTTTCCTCGTGGAGACGAGATTTTTTCTGATGGTGCCTCAGGAAACCCCAATGCTTGTATTGGAATCCAGGCTTTTGAGGAGACATGACTGTAAACCAAAGCAATGGATCCGATTATGGCCTAGGGTCCTGTATGGTTCCATCTCCTTCTCTAGGTCATCCATCTATGGTAAGAGTGGAGGTAGATGCTCAGCTGGTGTCAGACCGCCCTTGTTTGTCCACAGAGACCTACATACTGGGATGGCCTCGGGGACTTTTGAGGGTTCTCCTAATTTGTATAATTTTGGACAATGGAGTGAGCAGAATTCCCATGCATGGTGTAGGCACAATACTAATGTGTGCTCCAGGGGCCCCAGCCTGGAGGGTGTGTGGCCCAGGACTTTGAGGACAGAAGTCTGAAAACACAAACTCAGCTTAGGTTTGGGACGTAGGTATGGCAGGCCCAATCTACAAACCATGAGAAGAACTCCTCAGGATATGAAGAAAGAGCGAGTCTGAGTTGCTTGCTCAGGCTTTAGTCTCTGGATTTTGTGTCAACCATGGCAGTGGAATGTGGGGAGGCCTCATGGGCCATGGATGAATCTTCCTCACTGTAAATTTGGCTCGGTCCCAATTGTTTTTCGTCAATCTGTGGGATGGGAGGTCTCCTTTCAGGTTTGTTACCTCAGGTGTCCCAACCAAAGAGGAAATCCAAATCAGAGCCCTGGGGAAGAGTAAAGGGACAACCCAATCTATGTTTAAAATTTGGGGCCTAGGGGCATGGCAGGCCCCATAGGCTGTCTCTTCATCCAGCCACTGAGAGGCCTTACTTGAGGACTGGGCTCAGGCTGAGGGTCACAATGTGTGTTTGTGACCAATGTGGCCCGCGAGCATGGGCAGAGCCTCATGGGCCACACTGGTTTCAACTACACTGAACTTTGGACAACATGCCAATCACAAGGTCTCTTGCCATGGGGAAAGAGTTCTGATTTCTGCATCATTTTCAACCCTGGGCAGTGGTTGGAGATAAGGGCTAGGTTCTGAATCCTGAAAACCGCAGTTGGGAAGAGATGATGACCTAAGGCCATGGCGTGTCGGATGTGCTCACTGTGCGGTCAGCTGCCTGGTTGTTGGTCAGGAGGTTCGGGCTCAGGTTGTGTCAGACAGTGCTTTAGTGCCCAGGTTAGACTATATAATTTGGGTACAGTCGAGTGCCGTGTAGGTTGATCCTTATTTGAGGTGCCTGGGCAGCTCATTAGGCAAGATATTTTTTCTAGAGTGCAGGCAGAGTGCTGCATTGTGGGTCCGGAAGTGCCAAACTTGAGGGCTTCTGGGCCAGTAGTGTAAGGACAGAAGTATGAGAACACAAGCTAGACTTGGGCTTCAAGTCGAGGGCAAGAAAGGTACCCCCTGCACATCTGAACCAATATCTCATGCATCTGAAGTCACGGCGAGGATCAGAGGTTGGCTCAGGTTGTAGTTTCTGTGCATGACTGCCCCTTCATGAACGGAGGGGAATCTCAAGGCCATGGAGGTTTTCCCACTGTGGGAGTTGTGGGTTGCCCCCTTCAAGGATTCCTTCTGCGGGACAATTGAGTCCTGTTGGGCAGCTTCAAAACATCCCATATGGATTACTCCAGAGCAACATTGGAGGATGGATACCAGGGAAGCCCGCCAGCATTTGAATTGTCTCCTAGCAACAAGACAGTTGAGATCAGAAGGCTCTGCGGGAGCAACCGGGGTGTCTGAGTTAAAATGGACATTCCTGAGCATAGGGCCTAATGTATGTTTGTGTCCATGAGGACCTTGGAATGGGGCGGTGGCACCGGGACTCTGAAGTATTCTCCTAAGATTTTGACATAGGGCCCATGCACAAGTTTCCTCGTGGAGACGAGATTTTTTCGGATGGGTGCCTCAGGAAACCCCCTATGATGGTATTGGAATCAAGGATTTTGAGGAGACATGCCTGTAAACCAAAGCAATGGATCCGATTATGGCCTAGGGTCCTGTCTAGTTCCATCTCCTTCTCTGGGGACATCCATCTATGGTCTGAGTGGAGGTAGATGCTCAGCTGGTGTCAGACCGCCCTTGTTTGTCCACAGAGACCTACATATTGGGATGGCCTTGGGGACTTTGGAGGGTTCTCCTAATTTGTAAAATTTTGGACAATGGAATGGGCAGAATTCCCATGCATGGGGTAGGCACAGTCCTAATGTGTGGCTCCAGGGGCCCAAGTTTGGAGGGTGTGTTTCCCAGGACTTTGAGGACAGAAGTCTGAAAACACAAACTCAGCTTAGGTTTGGGGACGTAGGTATGGCAGGCCCTATCTACACACCATGAGAAGAACTCTTCAGGATATGAAGAAAGAGCGAGTCTGAGGCGCTTGTTCAGGCTTTGGTCTCTGGATTTAGTGTCAACGATGGCCGTGGAATGTGGGGAGGCCTCATGGGCCATGGACGAATCTGCCTCTCTGTGGATTTGGTCCGGACGCAATTTTTTTTTTTTTGTCAATCTGTGGGAAGGGTTTTCTCTTTTCAGGTGTGTTACCTCAGGTGTCCCAACCAAAGAGGAATTCCAAAGCAGAGCCCTGGGGAAGAGTGAAGCGACAACCCAAAATTTGGTTAAAATTTGGGACCTAGGGGCATGTCAGGCCCCATAGGCTGTCTCTTCATCCAGCCACTGAGAGGCCTTACTTGAGGACTGGGCTCAGGCTGAGGGTCACAATGTGTGTTTGTGACCAATGTGGCCCGCGAGCATGGGCGGGGCCTCATGGACCACACTGGTGTCAACTACACTAAACTTTGGACAACATGCCTATCACAAGGTCCTTGCCATGGGGAAGGAGTTCTGATTTCTGCATCATTTTCCACCCAGGGCAGTGGTTGGAGATAAGGTCTAGGTTCTGAATATTGAAAACCGCAGTATGAAGAGATGATGACCTAAGGTAATGGTGGGTCTGATGTGCTCAGTGTGCGGTCAGCTGCCTGGTTGTTGGTCAGGAGGTTCGGGCTCAGGTTGTGTCAGACAGTGCATTAGTGCCCAGGTTAGACTATATATTTTGGGTACAGTCGAGTGCCGTGTAGGTTGATCCTCATTGAGGTGGCTGGGTAGCTCATTAGGCAAGATATTTTCTCTAGAGTGCAGGCAGAGTGCTGCATTTTGGGTCCGGAATTGCCAACGTGAGGGCTTCTGGGCCAGTAGTGTGAGGACAGAAGACTGAGACTACAAGCTAGACTTGGGCTTCAGGCCGAGGCCAAGGCAGGTACCCCCTGCACATCTGAACCAATATCTCATGCATCTGAAGTCACGGCGAGGATCAGACGTTGGCTCAGGTTGTAGTTTCTGTGCATGACTGCCCCTTCATGAACGGAGGGGAATCTCAAGGCCATGGACGTTTTCCCACATTGAAAGTTGTGGGATGCCCCCTTTAAGGATTCTTTCTGCGGGACAATTGAGTCCTGTTGGGCAGATCCAAAACATCCCATATGGAATGACTCCAGAGCACCGTTGCAGGATGGATTCCAGGGAAGCCCGCCTCGCATTCCAATTGTCTCCTAGCAACAAGACAGTTGAGATAGGATGGCTCTGCGGGAGCAACCGGGGTGTCTGAGTTGAAATGGACTTTCCTGAGTATAGGGCCTAATATGTGTTTGTGTCCATGAGGACCTTGGAATGGGGCGGTGGCACCGGGACTCTGAAGTATTCTCCTAAGATTTTGACATAGGTCCCATGCACAAGTGTCCTCGTGGAGACGAGATTATTTCTGATGGGTGCCTCAGGAAACCCCCTATGCTGGTATTGCTATCCAGGATTTTGAGGAGACATGCCTGTAAACCAAAGCAATGGATCCGATTATGGTTTAGGGTCCTTTCTGGTTCCATCTCCTTCGCTGGGGACATCCATCTATGGTCTGAGTGGAGGTAGATGCTCAGCTGGTGTCAGACCGCCCTTGTTTGTCCACAGAGACCTACATATTGGGATGGCCTTGGGGACTTTGGAGGGTTCTCCTAATTTGTAAAATTTTGGACAATGGAATGGGCAGAATTCCCATGCATGGGGTAGGCACAGTCCTAATGTGTGGCTCCAGGGGCCCAAGTTTGGAGGGTGTGTTTCCCAGGACTTTGAGGACAGAAGTCTGAAAACACAAACTCAGCTTAGGTTTGGGGACGTAGGTATGGCAGGCCCTATCTACACACCATGAGAAGAACTCTTCAGGATATGAAGAAAGAGCGAGTCTGAGGCGCTTGTTCAGGCTTTGGTCTCTGGATTTAGTGTCAACGATGGCCGTGGAATGTGGGGAGGCCTCATGGGCCATGGACGAATCTGCCTCTCTGTGGATTTGGTCCGGACGCAATTTTTTTTTTTTTGTCAATCTGTGGGAAGGGTTTTCTCTTTTCAGGTGTGTTACCTCAGGTGTCCCAACCAAAGAGGAATTCCAAAGCAGAGCCCTGGGGAAGAGTGAAGCGACAACCCAAAATTTGGTTAAAATTTGGGACCTAGGGGCATGTCAGGCCCCATAGGCTGTCTCTTCATCCAGCCACTGAGAGGCCTTACTTGAGGACTGGGCTCAGGCTGAGGGTCACAATGTGTGTTTGTGACCAATGTGGCCCGCGAGCATGGGCGGGGCCTCATGGACCACACTGGTGTCAACTACACTAAACTTTGGACAACATGCCTATCACAAGGTCCTTGCCATGGGGAAGGAGTTCTGATTTCTGCATCATTTTCCACCCAGGGCAGTGGTTGGAGATAAGGTCTAGGTTCTGAATATTGAAAACCGCAGTATGAAGAGATGATGACCTAAGGTAATGGTGGGTCTGATGTGCTCAGTGTGCGGTCAGCTGCCTGGTTGTTGGTCAGGAGGTTCGGGCTCAGGTTGTGTCAGACAGTGCATTAGTGCCCAGGTTAGACTATATATTTTGGGTACAGTCGAGTGCCGTGTAGGTTGATCCTCATTGAGGTGGCTGGGCAGCTCATTAGGCAAGATATTTTCTCTAGAGTGCAGGCAGAGTGCTGCATTTTGGGTCCGGAATTGCCAACGTGAGGGCTTCTGGGCCAGTAGTGTGAGGACAGAAGACTGAGACTACAAGCTAGACTTGGGCTTCAGGCCGAGGCCAAGGCAGGTACCCCCTGCACATCTGAACCAATATCTCATGCATCTGAAGTCACGGCGAGGATCAGACGTTGGCTCAGGTTGTAGTTTCTGTGCATGACTGCCCCTTCATGAACGGAGGGGAATCTCAAGGCCATGGACGTTTTCCCACATTGAAAGTTGTGGGATGCCCCCTTTAAGGATTCTTTCTGCGGGACCATTGAGTCCTGTTGGGCAGATCCAAAACATCCCATATGGAATGACTCCAGAGCACCGTTGCAGGATGGATTCCAGGGAAGCCCGCCTCGCATTCCAATTGTCTCCTAGCAACAAGACAGTTGAGATAGGATGGCTCTGCGGGAGCAACCGGGGTGTCTGAGTTGAAATGGACTTTCCTGAGTATAGGGCCTAATATGTGTTTGTGTCCATGAGGACCTTGGAATGGGGCGGTGGCACCGGGACTCTGAAGTATTCTCCTAAGATTTTGACATAGGTCCCATGCACAAGTGTCCTCGTGGAGACGAGATTATTTCTGATGGGTGCCTCAGGAAACCCCCTATGCTGGTATTGCTATCCAGGATTTTGAGGAGACATGCCTGTAAACCAAAGCAATGGATCCGATTATGGTTTAGGGTCCTTTCTGGTTCCATCTCCTTCGCTGGGGACATCCATCTATGGTCTGAGTGGAGGTAGATGCTCAGCTTGAGTCAGACCGCCCTTGTTTTTCCACTGAGACCTACTTATTGGGATGGCCTCGGGGACTTTGAAGGGTTCTCCTTATTTGTACAGTTTTGGACAAGGGAATGAGCAGAATTCCCATGCATGGGGTAGGCAGAGTCCTAATGTGTGGCTCCAGGGGCCCCAGCCTGGAGGGTGTGTGGCCCAAGAATTTGAGGACAGAAGTCGGAAAACACAAACTCAACTTAGGTTTGGGGACGTAGGTATGGCAGACCCAATCTACAAACCATGAGAAGAACTCTTCAGGATGTGAAGAAAGAGCGAGTCTGAGGAGCTTCCTCAGGCTTTGGTCTCTGGATTTTGTGTCAACGATGGCCGTGGAATGTGGGGAGGCCTCATGGGCCATGGACGAATCTATCTCTCTGTGCATTTGGCTCGGTCCCTATTGTTTTTTGTCAATCTGTGGGATGGGAGGACTCCTTTCAGGTTTGTGACCTCAGGTGTCCCAACCAAAGAGGAATTCCAAAGCAGAGCCCTGGGGAAGAGTGAAGGGACAACCCAAACTATGGTTAAAATTTGGGGCTTAGGGGCATGTCAGGCCCCATAGGCTGTCTCTTCATCCAGCCACTGAGAGGCCTTACTTGAGGACTGGGCTCAGGGTGAGGGTCACAATGTGTGTTTGTGACCAATGTGGCCCGCGAACATGGGCGGGGCCTCATGGTCCACACTGGTTTCAACTACACTGAACTTTGGACAACATGCCAATCACAAGGTCTTTTGCCATGGGGAAGGCCTTCTGATTTCTGCATCATTTTCAACCCTGGGCAGTGGTTGGAGATAAGGTCTAGGTTCGGAAGCCTTAAAACCGCAGTTGGGAAGAGATGATGACCTAAGGCCATGGTGGGTCTGATTTGCTCAGTGTGTGGTCAGCTGCCTGGTTGTTGGTCAGGAGGTTCGGGCTCAGGATGTGTCAGACAGTGCATTAGTGCCCAGGTTAGACTATATAATTTGGGTACAGTCGAGTGCCGTGTAGGTTGATCCTCATTTGACGTGCCTGGGGAGCTCATTAGGCAAGATATTTTTTCAGAGGGCAGGCAGAGTGCTGCATTGTGGTTCCGGAATTGCCAAACTTGAGGGCTTCTGGGCCAGTAGTGTGAGGACAGAAGTCTGAGACCACAAGCTAGACTTGGGCTTCTGGCCGAGGGCAAGGCAGGTACCCCCTGCACATCTGATCCAATATCTCATGCATCTGAAGTCACGGCGAGGATCAGACGTTGGCTCAGGTTGTAGTTTCTGTGCGTGACTGCCCCTTCATGAACGGAGAGGAATCTCAAGGCCATGGAGGTTTTCCCACATTGGGAGTTGTGGGATGCCCCCTTTAAGGATTCCTTCTGCGGCACAATTGAGTCCTGTTGGGCAGATCCAAAACATCCCATATGGAATGACTCCAGAGCACCGTTGCAGGATGGATTCCAGGGAAGCCCGCCTCGCATTCCAATTGTCTCCTAGCAACAAGACAGTTGAGATAGGATGGCTCTGCGGGAGCAACCGGGGTGTCTGAGTTGAAATGGACTTTCCTGAGTATAGGGCCTAATATGTGTTTGTGTCCATGAGGACCTTGGAATGGGGCGGTGGCACCGGGACTCTGAAGTATTCTCCTAAGATTTTGACATAGCTCCCATGCAAAAGTGTCCTCGTGGAGACGATATTTTATCTGATGGGTGCTCAGGAAACCCCCTATGCTGGTATTGGAATCCAGGCGTTGAGGTGACATGCCTGTAAACCAATGCAATGGATCTGATTATGGCCTAGGGTCCTGACTGGTTCCATCTCCTTCTCTGGGGACATCCCCCTATAGTATGAGTGGAGGTGGATGCTCAGCTGGTGTCAGACCGCCCTTGTTTATCCACTGAGACGTACATATTGTGATGGCCTCGGGGACTCTGGAGGGTTCTCCTAATTTGTACAATTTTGGACAATGGAATGGGCAGATTTCCCATGCATGGTGTAGGCACAGTCCTAATGTGTGGCTCCAGGGGCCCAGCCTGGAGGGTGTGTGGCCCAGGACTTTGAGGACAGAAGTCTGAAATCACAAACTCAGCTTAAGTTTGGGGACGTAGGTATGGCAGGCCCAATCTACAAACCATGCGAAGAACTCTTCAGGATATGAAGAAAGAGCGAGTCTGAGGCGCTTGCTCAGGCTTTGGTCTCTGGATTTTGTGTCAACGATGGCCGTGGAATGTGGGGAGGCCTCATGGGTCATGGACGAAAATTACTCTCTGTGGATTTGGATCGGTCCCAATTGTTTTTCGTCAATCTGTGGAATGGGTGTCTCCTTTCAGGTTTGTTACCTCAGGTGTCCCATCCAAAGAAGAATTCCAAAGCAGAGCCCTGGGGAAGACTGAAGGGACAACCCAAACTATGGTTAAAATTTGGGGCCTAGGGGCATGGCAGGCCCCATAGGCTGTCTCTTCATCCAGCCACTGACAGGCCTTACTTGAGGACTGGGCTCGGCTGAGCGTCACAATGTGTGTTTGTGACCAATGTGGCTTGCGATATGGGAGGGGCCTCATGGGCCACACTGGTATCAACTACACTGAACTTTGGACAACATGCAAATCACAAGGTCTCTTGCCATGGGGAAGGACTTCTGATTTCTGCATCATTTTCAACCCTTGGCAGTGGTTGGAGATAAGGTCTAGGTTCGGAAGCCTGAAAACCGCAGTTGGGAAGAGATGATGACCTAAGGCCATGGTGGGTCTGATGTGCTCAGTGTGCGGTCAGCTGCATGGTTGTTGGTCAGGAGGTTCGGGCTCAGGTTGTGTCAGACAGTGCATTAGTGCCCAGGTTAGACTATATAATTTGGGTACATTCGAGTGCCGTGTAGGTTGATCCTCATTTGAGGTGCCTGGGCAGCTCATTAGGCAAGATATTTTTTTCTGAGGACAGCAGAGTGCTGCATTGTGTTTCCAGAATTGACAAACGTGAGCGCTTCTGGGCCAGTAGTGTGAGGACAGAAGTCTGAGAACACAAGCTAGACTTGAGCTTCAGGCCGAGGGCAAGTCAGGTACCCCCTGCACATTTGAACCAATATCTCATGCATCTGAAGTCACGGCGAGGATCAGACGTTGGCTCAGGTTGTATTTTCTGTGCATGAATGCCCTTCATGAACGGAGAGGAATCTCAAGGCCATGGAGGTTTTCCCACGTAGGAAGTTGTGGGATGCACCCTTAAAGATTTCTTCTGCAGGACAATTGAGACCTGTCGGCAGCTCCAAAACATCCCATATGGAATGACTCCAGAGCACCGTTGCAGGATGGATTCCAGGGAAGCCCGCCTCGCATTCCAATTGTCTCCTAGCAACAAGACAGTTGAGATTGCATGGCTCTGCGGGAGTAACCCTGGTGGCTGAGTTGAAATGGACTCCTGAGCATGAGGCCTAATGTGTGTTTGTGTCCATGAGGACCTTGAAATGTCTGGTGGCACCGGCACTCTGAAGTATTCTCCTAATATATTGACATAGGTCCCATACACAAGTTTCCTCGTGGAGACGAGATTTTTTCTGATGGGTGCCTCAGGAAATCCCCTATGCTGGTATTGGTTCAATGCGTTTTAGGAGACATGCCTGTAAACCAAAGCAATGGATCCGATTATGGCCTAGGGTCCTGTCTGGTACCATCTCCTTCTCTGGGGACATCCATCTATGGTATGAGTGGAGGTAGATGCTCTGCTGGTGTCAGACCACCCTTGTTTGTCCACTGACACCTACATATTGGGATGGCCTCGGGGACTTTGGAGGGTTCTCCTAATTTGTACAATTTTGGACAATGGAATGGGCAGTTTTCCCATGCATGGCGTAGGCATAGTACTAATGTGTGGCTCCAGGGGCCCCAGCCTGAAGGGTGTGTGGCCCAGGACTTTGAGGACAGAAGTCTGAAAACACAAACTCAGCTTAGGTTTGGGGACGTAGGTATGGCAGGCCCAATCTACAAACCATGAGAAGAACTCTTCAGGATATGAAGAAAGAGCGAGTCTGAGGCGCTTTCTCAGGCTTTCGTCTCTGGATTTTGTGTCAACGATGGCCGTGGAATGTGGCAAGGCCTCATGGGCCATGGACGAATCTTCCTCTCTTTTGATTTGGCCCGGTCCCAATTGTTTTTCGTCAATCTGTGGGATGGGAGGTCTCCTTTCAGGTTTGTTACCTCAGGTGTCCCATCCAAAGAGGAATTCCAAAGCAGAGCCCTGGGGAAGAGTGAAGGGACCACCCAAACTAAGGTAAAAATTTGGGGCCAGAAGCATGGCAGGCCCCATAGGCTGTCTCTTCATCCAGCCACTGAGAGGCCTTACTTGAGGACTGGGCTCAGGCTGAGCGTCACAATGTGTGTTTGTGACCAATGTGGCCCGCGAGCATGGGCGGGGCCTCATGGGCCACACTGGTTTCATCTACACAGAACTCTGGACAACATGCAAATCACAAGGTCTCTTTCCATGGGGAAGGAGTTCTGATTTCTGCATCATTTTCAACCCTGGGCAGTGGTTGGAGATAAGGTCTAGGTTCTGAATCCTGAAAACCGCAGTTGGGAAGAGATGATGACCTAAGGCCATGGTGGGTCTGATGTGCTCAGTGTGCGGTCAGCTGCATGGTTGTTGGTCAGGAGGTTCGGGCTCAGGTTGTGTCAGACAGTGCATTAGTGCCCAGGTTAGACTATATAATTTGGGTACATTCGAGTGCCGTGTAGGTTGATCCTCATTTGAGGTGCCTGGACAGCTCATTAGGCAAGATATTATTACTAGAGTGCAGGCAGAGTGCTGCACTGTGGGTCCGGAATTGCCAAACTTGAGGGCTTCTGGGCCAGTAGTGTGAGGACAGAAGTCTGAGAACAGAAGCTAGACTTGGGCTTCAGGCCGAGGGCAAGGCAGGTACCCCCTGCACATTTGAACCAATATCTCATGCATCTGAAGTCACGGCGAGGATCAGACGTTGGCTCAGGTTGTAGTTTCTGTGCATGACTGCCCCTTCATGAACGGAGAGGAATCTCAAGGCCAAGGAGGTTTTCCCACGTTGGGAGTTGTGGGATGCCCCCTTCAAGGATTCCTTCTGCGGGACAATTGAGACCTGTTGGGCAGCTCCAACACATCCCATATGGAATGACTCCAGAGCACCGTTTGAGGATGGATGCCAGGGATCCGGCCTCGCATTCCAATTGTCTCCTAGAAACAAGACAGTTGAGATCGCATGGCTCTGCGGGAGAAACCGGGGTGGCTGAGTTGAAATGGACTTTCCTGAGCATGGGGCCTAATGTGTGTTTGTGTCCATGAGGACCTTGGAATGGAGCGGTGGCACCGGGACTCTGAAGTATTCTCCTAAGATTTTGACATAAGTCCCATGCACAAGTTTCCTCGTGGAGACGAGATTTTTTCTGATGGGTGCCTCAGGAAACCCCCTATGCTTGTATTGGAATCCAGGATTTTGAGGATTCATGCCTGTAAACCAAAGCAATGGATCCGATTATGGCCTAGTATCCTGTCTGGTACCATATCCTTCTCTGGGGACATCCATCTATGGTATGAGTGGAGGTAGATGTTCAGCTGGTGTCTGACCGCCCTTGTTTGTCCACTGAGACGTACATATTGGGATGGCCTCAAGGGCATTGGAGGGTTCTCCTAATTATTACAATTTTGGACAATGGAATGGGCAGATTTCCCATGCATGGGGTAGGCACAGTCCTAATGTGTGACTCCAGGGGCCCCAGCCTGGAGGGTGTGTGGCCCAGGACTTAGAAGACAGAAGTCGAATACACAAACTCAGCTTAGATTTGGGGACGTAGGTTTGGCAGGCCCAATCTACAAACCATGAGAAGAACTCTTCAGGATATGAAGAAAGAGCGAGTCTGAGGCGCTTCCTCTGGCTTTGGTCTCTGGATTTTGTGTCAACGATTGCCGTGGAATGTGGGGAGGCCTCATGGGCCATGGACGAATCTTCCTCTCTGTGGATTTAGCCCGGTCCCAATTGTTTTTCGTCAATCTGTGGGATGGGAGGTCTCCTTTCAGATTTGTTACCTCAGGTGTCCCAACCAAAGAGGAATTCCAAAGCAGAGCCCTGGGGAAGAGTGAAGGGACAACCCAAACTTGTTAAAATTTGGGGCCTAGAGGCATGGCAGGCCCCATAGGCTGTCTCTTCATCCAGCCACTGAAAGGCCTTACTTGAGTACTGGGCTCAGGCTGAGGGTCACAATGTGTGTTTGTGACCAATGTGGCCCGCGAGCATGGGGGGGCCTCATGGGCCACACTGGTTTCAACTACACTGAACTTTGGACAACATGCCAATCACAAGGTCTCTTGCCATGGGGAAGGAGTTCTGATTTCTGCATCATTTTCAACTCTGGGCAGTGGTTGGAGATAAGGTCTAGGTTCGGAAGCCTGAAAACCGCAGTTGGGAAGAGATGATGACCTAAGGCCATGGTGGGTCTGATGTGCTCAGTGTGCGGTCAGCTGCCTGGTTGTTGGTCAGGAGGTTCGGGCTCAGGTTGTGTCAGACAGTGCATTAGTGCCCAGGTTCGACTATATATTTTGGGTACAGTCGAGTGCCGTGTAGGTTGATCCTCATTTGAGGTGCCTGGGCAGCTCATTAGTCAAGATATTTTCTCTAGAGTGCAGGCAGAGTGCTGCATTTTGGGTCCTGAATTGCCAACGTGAGGGCTTCAGGGCCAGTAGTGTGAGGACAGAAGACTGAGACCACAAGCTAGACTTGGGCTTCAGGCCGAGGCCAAGGCAGGTACCCCCTGCACATCTGAACCAATATCTCATGCATCTGAAGTCATGGCGAGGATCAGACGTTGGCTCAGGTTGTAGTTTCTGTGCATGACTGCCCCTTCATGAACGGAGGGGAATCTCAAGGCCATGGACGTTTTCCCACATTGGGAGTTGTGGGATGCCCCCTTCAAGGATTCCGTATGTGGGACAATTGAGAAAAGTTGGGCAGCTCCAAAACATCCCATATGGAATGACTCCAGAACACCGTTCGAGGATGGATGCCAGGGAAGACCGCCTCGCATTCCAATTGTCTCCTAGCAACAAGACAGTTAAGAACGGATGGCTCTGCTGGAGCAACCGGGGTGGCTGAGTTGAAATGGACTTTCCTGATCATGGGGCCTAATGTGTGTTTGTGTCCATGAGGCCTTGAAATGGGGCGATGGCACCGGGACTCTGAAGTATTCTCCTAAGATTTCGACATAGGTCCCATGCACAAGTTTCCTCGTGGAGACGAGGTTTTTTCTGATGGTGCCTCAGGAAACCCCAATGCTGGTATTGGAATCCAGGCTTTTGAGGAGACATGACTGTAAACCAAAGCAATGGATCCGATTATGGCCTAGGGACCTGTATGTTTCCATCTCCTTCTCTAGGTCATCCATCTATGGTAAGAGTGGAGGTAGATGCTCAGCTGGTGTCAGACCGCCCTTGTTTGTCCACAGAGACCTACATACTGGGATGGCCTCGGGGACTTTGGAGGGTTCTCCTAATTTGTATAATTTTGGACAATGGAGTGAGCAGAATTCCCATGCATGGTGTAGGCACAATACTAATGTGTGCTCCAGCGGCCCCAGCCTGGAGGGTGTGTGGCCCAGGACTTTGAGGACAGAAGTCTGAAAACACAAACTCAGCTTAGGTTTGGGACGTAGGTATGGCAGGCCCAATCTACAAACCATGAGAAGAACTCCTCAGGACATGAAGAAAGAGCGAGTCTGAGTCGCTTGCTCAGGCTTTAGTCTCTGGATTTTGTGTCAACCATGGCAGTGGAATGTGGGGAGGCCTCATGGGCCATGGATGAATCTTCCTCACTGTAAATTTGGCTCGGTCCCAATTGTTTTTCGTCAATCTGTGGGATGGGAGGTCTCCTTTCAGGTTTGTTACCTCAGGTGTCCCAACCAAAGAGGAAATCCAAATCAGAGCCCTGGGGAAGAGTAAAGGGACAACCCAATCTATGTTTAAAATTTGGGGCCTAGGGGCATGGCAGGCCCCATAGGCTGTCTCTTCATCCAGCCACTGAGAGGCCTTACTTGAGGACTGGGCTCAGGCTGAGGGTCACAATGTGTGTTTGTGACCAATGTGGCCTGCGAGCATGGGCGGAGCCTCATGGGCCACACTGGTTTCAACTACACTGAACTTTGGACAACATGCCAATCACAAGGTCTCTTGCCATGGGGAAAGAGTTCTGATTTCTGCATCATTTTCAACCCTGGGCAGTGGTTGGAGATAAGGGCTAGGTTCTGAATCCTGAAAACCGCAGTTGGGAAGAGATGATGACCTAAGGCCATGGCGTGTCGGATGTGCTCACTGTGCGGTCAGCTGCCTGGTTGTTGGTCAGGAGGTTCGGGCTCAGGTTGTGTCAGACAGTGCTTTAGTGCCCAGGTTAGACTATATAATTTGGGTACAGTCGAGTGCCGTGTAGGTTGATCCTTATTTGAGGTGCCTGGGCAGCTCATTAGGCAAGATATTTTTTCTAGAGTGCAGGCAGAGTGCTGCATTGTGGGTCCGGAAGTGCCAAACTTGAGGGCTTCTGGGCCAGTAGTGTAAGGACAGAAGTATGAGAACACAAGCTAGACTTGGGCTTCAAGTCGAGGGCAAGAAAGGTACCCCCTGCACATCTGAACCAATATCTCATGCATCTGAAGTCACGGCGAGGATCAGAGGTTGGCTCAGGTTGTAGTTTCTGTGCATGACTGCCCCTTCATGAACGGAGGGGAATGTCAAGGCCATGGAGGTTTTCCCACTGTGGGAGTTGTGGGTTGCCCCCTTCAAGGATTCCATCTGCGGGACAATTGAGTCCTGTTGGGCAGCTTCAAAACATCCCATATGGATGACTCCAGAGCAACATTGGAGGATGGATACCAGGGAAGCCCGCCAGCATTTGAATTGTCTCCTAGCAACAAGACAGTTGAGATCAGAAGGCTCTGCGGGAGCAACCGGGGTGTCTGAGTTAAAATGGACATTCCTGAGCATAGGGCCTAATGTGTGTTTGTGTCCATGAGGACCTTGGAATGGGGCGGTGGCACCGGGACTCTGAAGTATTCTCCTAAGATTTTGACATAGGGCCCATGCACAAGTTTCCTCGTGGAGACGAGATTTTTTCGGATGGGTGCCTCAGGAAACCCCCTATGATGGTACTGGAATCAAGGATTTTGAGGAGACATGCCTGTAAACCAAAGCAATGGATCCGATTATGGCCTAGGGTCCTGTCTAGTTCCATCTCCTTCTCTGGGGACATCCATCTATGGTCTGAGTGGAGGTAGATGCTCAGCTGGTGTCAGACCGCCCTTGTTTGTCCACAGAGACCTACATATTGGGATGGCCTCGGGGACTTTGGAGGGTTCTCCTAATTTGTAAAATTTTGGACAATGGAATGGGCAGAATTCCCATGCATGGGGTAGGCACAGTCCTAATATGTGGCTCCAGGGGCCCAAGTTTGGAGGGTGTGTTTCCCAGGACTTTGAGGACAGAAGTCTGAAAACACAGACTCAGCTTAGGTTTGGGGACGTAGGTATGGCAGGCCCTATCTACACACCATGAGAAGAACTCTTCAGGATATGAAGAAAGAGCGAGTCTGAGGCGCTTGTTCAGGCTTTGGTCTCTGGATTTAGTGTCAACGATGGCCGTGGAATGTGGGGACGCCTCATGGGCCATGGACGAATCTGCCTCTCTGTGGATTTGGTCCGGACGCAATTTTTTTTTTTTTTTGTCAATCTGTGGGAAGGGTTTTCTCTTTTCAGGTGTGTTACCTCAGGTGTCCCAACCAAAGAGGAATTCCAAAGCAGAGCCCTGGGGAAGAGTGAAGCGACAACCCAAAATATGGTTAAAATTTGGGACCTAGGGGCATGTCAGGCCCCATAGGCTGTCTCTTCATCCAGCCACTGAGAGGCCTTACTTGAGGACTGGGCTCAGGCTGAGGGTCACAATGTGTGTTTGTGACCAATGTGGCCCGCGAGCATGGGCGGGGCCTCATGGACCACACTGGTGTCAACTACACTAAACTTTGGACAACATGCCTATCACAAGGTCCTTGCCATGGGGAAGGAGTTCTGATTTCTGCATCATTTTCCACCCAGGGCAGTGGTTGGAGATAAGGTCTAGGTTCTGAATATTGAAAACCGCAGTATGAAGAGATGATGACCTAAGGTAATGGTGGGTCTGATGTGCTCAGTGTGCGGTCAGCTGCCTGGTTGTTGGTCAGGAGGTTCGGGCTCAGGTTGTGTCAGACAGTCATTAGTGCCCAGGTTCGACTATATAATTTGGGTACAGTCGAGTGCCGTGTAGGTTGATCCTCATTTGAGGTGCCTGGGCAGCTCATTAGGCAAGATATTTTCTCTAGAGTGCAGGCAGAGTGCTGCATTTTGGGTCCGGAATTGCCAACGTGAGGGCTTCTGGGCCAGTAGTGTGAGGACAGAAGACTGAGACAACAAGCTAGACTTGGGCTTCAGGCCGAGGCCAAGGCAGGTACCCCCTGCACATCTGAACCAATATCTCATGCATCTGAAGTCACGGCGAGGATCAGACGTTGGCTCAGGTTGTAGTTTCTGTGCATGACTGCCCCTTCATGAACGGAGGGGAATCTCAAGGCCATGGACGTTTTCCCACATTGGGAGTTGTGGGATGCCCCCTTCAAGGATTCCGTATGTGGGACAATTGAGAAAAGTTGGGCAGCTCCAAAACATCCCATATGGAATGACTCCAGAACACCGTTCGAGGATGGATGCCAGGGAAGCCCGCCTCGCATTCCAATTGTCTCCTAGCAACAAGACAGTTAAGAACGGATGGCTCTGCTGGAGCAACCGGGGTGGCTGAGTTGAAATGGACTTTCCTGATCATGGGGCCTAATGTGTGTTTGTGTCCATGAGGCCTTGAAATGGGGCGATGGCACCGGGACTCTGAAGTATTCTCCTAAGATTTCGACATAGGTCCCATGCACAAGTTTCCTCGTGGAGACGAGATTTTTTCTGATGGTGCCTAAGGAAACCCCAATGCTTGTATTGGAATCCAGGCTTTTGAGGAGACATGACTGTAAACCAAAGCAATGGATCCTATTATGGCCTAGGGTCCTGTATGGTTCCATCTCCTTCTCTAGGTCTTCCATCTATGGTAAGAGTGGAGGTAGATGCTCAGCTGGGTCAGACCGCCCTTGTTTGTCCACAGAAACCTACATACTGGGATGGCCTCGGGGACTTTTGAGGGTTCTCCTAATTTGTACAATTTTTGACAATGGAGTGAGCAGAATTCCCATGCATGGTGTAGGCACAATACTAATGTGTGCTCCAGGGGCCCCAGCCTGGAGGGTGTGTGGCCCAGGACTTTGAGGACAGAAGTCTGAAAACACAAACTCAGCTTAGGTTTGGGACGTAGGTATGGCAGGCCCAATCTACAAACCATGAGAAGAACTCTTCAGGATATGAAGAAAGAGCGAGTCTGAGTCGCTTGCTCAGGCTTTAGTCTCTGGATTTTGTGTCAACGATGGCTAGGGAATGTGGGGAGGCCTCATGGGCCATGGATGAATCTTCCTCACTGTGGATTTGGCTCGGTCCCAATTGTTTTTCGTCAATCTGTGGGATGGGAGGTCTCCTTTCAGGTTTGTTACCTCAGGTGTCCCAACCAAAGAGGAAATCCAAATCAGAGCCCTGGGGAAGAGTAAAGGGACAACCCAATCTATGTTTAAAATTTGGGGCCTAGGGGCATGGCAGGCCCCATAGGCTGTCTCTTCATCCAGCCACTGAGAGGCCTTACTTGAGGACTGGGCTCAGGCTGAGGGTCACAATGTGTGTTTGTGACCAATGTGGCCCGCGAGCATGGGCGGAGCCTCATGGGCCACACTGGTTTCAACTACACTGAACTTTGGACAACATGCCAATCACAAGGTCTCTTGCCATGGGGAAAGAGTTCTGATTTCTGCATCATTTTCAACCCTGGGCAGTGGTTGGAGATAAGGGCTAGGTTCTGAATCCTGAAACCGCAGTTGGAAGAGATGATGACCTAAGGCCATGGCGTGTCGGATGTGCTCACTGTGCGGTCAGCTGCCTGGTTGTTGGTCAGGAGGTTCGGGCTCAGGTTGTGTCAGACAGTGCTTTAGTGCCCAGGTTAGACTATATAATTTGGGTACAGTCGAGTGCCGTGTAGGTTGATCCTTATTTGAGGTGCCTGGGCAGCTCATTAGGCAAGATATTTTTTCTAGAGTGCAGGCAGAGTGCTGCATTGTGGGTCCGGAAGTGCCAAACTTGAGGGCTTCTGGGCCAGTAGTGTAAGGACAGAAGTATGAGAACACAAGCTAGACTTGGGCTTCAAGTCGAGGGCAAGAAAGGTACCCCCTGCACATCTGAACCAATATCTCATGCATCTGAAGTCACGGCGAGGATCAGAGGTTGGCTCAGGTTGTAGTTTCTGTGCATGACTGCCCCTTCATGAACGGAGGGGAATCACAAGGCCATGGAGGTTTTCCCACTGTGGGAGTTGTGGGTTGCCCCCTTCAAGGATTCCTTCTGCGGGACAATTGAGTCCTGTTGGGCAGCTTCAAAACATCCCATATGGATGACTCCAGAGCACCATTGGAGGATGGATACCAGGGAAGCCCGCCTCGCATTCCAATTGTCCCTAGCAACAAGACAGTTGAGATCAGAAGGCTCTGCGGGAGCAACCAGGGTGTCTGAGTTGAAATGGACATTCCTGAGCATAGGGCCTAATGTGTGTTTGTGTCCATGAGGACCTTGGAATGGGGCGGTGGCACCGGGACTCTGAAGTATTCTCCTAAGATTTTGACATAGGGCCCATGCACAAGTTTCCTCGTGGAGACGAGATTTTTTCGGATGGGTGCCTCAGGAAACCCCCTATGATGGTATTGGAATCAAGGATTTTGAGGAGACATGCCTGTAAACCAAAGCAATGGATCCGATTATGGCCTAGGGTCCTGTCTAGTTCCATCTCTACTCTGGGGACATCCATCTATGGTCTGAGTGGGAGGTAGATGCTCAGCTGGTGTCAGACCGCCCTTGTTTGTCCACAGAGACCTACATATTGGGATGGCCTCGGGGACTTTGGAGGGTTCTCCTAATTTGTACAATTTTGGACAATGGAATGGGCAGAATTCCCATGCATGGGGTAGGCACAGTCCTAATGTGTGGCTCCAGGGGCCCAAGTTTGGAGGGTGTGTGGCCCAGGACTTTGAGGACAGAAGTCTGAAAACACAGACTCAGCTTAGGTTTGGGGACGTAGGTATGGCAGGCCCTATCTACACACCATGAGAAGAACTCTTCAGGATATGAAGAAAGAGCGAGTCTGAGGTGCTTCCTCAGGCTTTGGTCTCTGGATTTTGTGTCAACGATGGCCGTGGAATGTGGGGAGGCCTCATGGGCCATGGACGAATCTGCCTCTCTGTGGATTTGGCCCGGACGCAATTTTTTTTTTTTTGTCAATTTGTGGGATGGGTTTTCTCCTTTCAGGTGTGTTACCTCAGGTGTCCCAACCAAAGAGGAAATCCAATGCAGAGCCCTGGGGAAGAGTGAATCGACAACCCAAAATATGGTTAAAATTTGGGGCCTAGGGGCATGTCAGGCCCCATAGGCTGTCTCTTCATCCAGCCACTGAGAGGCCTTACTTGAGGACTGGGCTCAGGGTGAGGGTCACAATGTGTGTTTGTGACCAATGTGGCCCGCGAGCATGGGCGGGGCCTCATGGACCACACTGGTGTCAACTACACTAAACTTTGGACAACATGCCTATCACAAGGTCCTTGCCATGGGGAAGGAGTTCTGATTTCTGCATCATTTTCCACCCTGGGCAGTGGTTGGAGATAAGGTCTAGGTTCTGAAGCCTGAAAACCGCAGTTGGGAAAGATGATGACCTAAGGCCATGGTGGGTCTGATGTGCTCAGTGTGCGGTCAGCTGCCTGGTTGTTGGTCAGGAGGTTCGGGCTCAGGTTGTGTCAGACAGTGCATTAATGCCCAGGTTCGACTATATAATTTGGGTACAGTCGAGTGCCGTGTAGGTTTATCCTCATTTGAGTTGCCTGGGCAGCACATTAGGCAAGATATTTTTTCAGAGGGCAGGCAGAGTGCTGCATTGTGGTTCCGGAATTGCCAAACTTGAGGGCTTCTGGGCCAGTAGTGTGAGGACAGAAGTCTGAGACCACAAGCTAGACTTGGGCTTCTGGCCGAGGGCAAGGCAGGTACCCCCTGCACATCTGAACCAATATCTCATGCATCTGAAGTCACGGCGAGGATCAGACGTTGGCTCAGGTTGTAGTTTCTGTGCGTGACTGCCCCTTCATGAACGGAGAGGAATCTCAAGGCCATGGAGGTTTTCCCACATTGGGAGTTGTGGGATGCCCCCTTTAAGGATTCTTTCTGCGGGACAATTGAGTCCTGTTGGGCAGATCCAAAACATCCCATATGGAATGACTCCAGAGCACCGTTGCAGGATGGATTCCAGGGAAGCCCGCCTCGCATTCCAATTGTCTCCTAGCAACAAGACAGTTGAGATAGGATGGCTCTGCGGGAGCAACCGGGGTGTCTGAGTTGAAATGGACTTTCCTGAGTATAGGGCCTAATATGTGTTTGTGTCCATGAGGACCTTGGAATGGGGCGGTGGCACCGGGACTCTGAAGTATTCTCCTAAGATTTTGACATAGGTCCCATGCACAAGTGTCCTCGTGGAGACGAGATTATTTCTGATGGGTGCCTCAGGAAACCCCCTATGCTGGTATTGCTATCCAGGATTTTGAGGAGACATGCCTGTAAACCAAAGCAATGGATCCGATTATGGTTTAGGGTCCTTTCTGGTTCCATCTCCTTCGCTGGGGACATCCATCTATGGTCTGAGTGGAGGTAGATGCTCAGCTTGAGTCAGACCGCCCTTGTTTTTCCACTGAGACCTACATATTGGGATGGCCTCGGGGACTTTGAAGGATTCTCCTTATTTGTACAGTTTTGGACAAGGGAATGAGCAGAATTCCCATGCATGGGGTAGGCAGAGTCCTAATGTGTGGCTCCAGGGGACCCAGCCTGGAGGGTGTGTGGCCCAAGAATTTGAGGACAGAAGTCGGAAAACACAAACTCAACTTAGGTTTGGGGACGTAGGTATGGCAGGCCCAATCTACAAACCATGAGAAGAACTCTTCAGGATATGAAGAAAGAGCGAGTCTGAGGTGCTTCCTCAGGCTTTGGTCTCTGGATTTTGTGTCAACGATGGCCGTGGAATGTGGGGAGGCCTCATGGGCCATGGACGAATCTATCTCTCTGTGCATTTGGCTCGGTCCCTATTGTTTTTTGTCAATCTGTGGGATGGAGGGACTCCTTTCAGGTTTGTGACCTCAGGTGTCCCAACCAAAGAGGAATTCCAAAGCAGAGCCCTGGGGAAGAGTGAAGGGACAACCCAAACTATGGTTAAAATTTGGGGCCTAGGGGCATGTCAGGCCCCATAGGCTGTCTCTTCATCCAGCCACTGAGAGGCCTTACTTGAGGACTGGGCTCAGGGTGAGGGTCACAATGTGTGTTTGTGACCAATGTGGCCCGCGAACATGGGCGGGGCCTCATGGTCCACACTGGTTTCAACTACACTGAACTTTGGACAACATGCCAATCACAAGGTCTTTTGCCATGGGGAAGGCCTTCTGATTTCTGCATCATTTTCAACCCTGGGCAGTGGTTGGAGATAAGGTCTAGGTTCGGAAGCCTTAAAACCGCAGTTGGGAAGAGATGATGACCTAAGGCCATGGTGGGTCTGATTTGCTCAGTGTGTGGTCAGCTGCCTGGTTGTTGGTCAGGAGGTTCGGGCTCAGGATGTGTCAGACAGTGCATTAGTGCCCAGGTTAGACTATATAATTTGGGTACAGTCGAGTGCCGTGTAGGTTGATCCTCATTTGACGTGCCTGGGGAGCTCATTAGGCAAGATATTTTTTCAGAGGGCAGGCAGAGTGCTGCATTGTGGTTCCGGAATTGCCAAACTTGAGGGCTTCTGGGCCAGTAGTGTGAGGACAGAAGTTTGAGACCACAAGCTAGACTTGGGCTTCTGGCCGAGGGCAAGGCAGGTACCCCCTGCACATCTGATCCAATATCTCATGCATCTGAAGTCACGGCGAGGATCAGACGTTGGCTCAGGTTGTAGTTTCTGTGCGTGACTGCCCCTTCATGAACGGAGAGGAATCTCAAGGCCATGGAGGTTTTCCCACATTGGGAGTTGTGGGATGCCCCCTTTAAGGATTCTTTCTGCGGCACAATTGAGTCCTGTTGGGCAGATCCAAAACATCCCATATGGAATGACTCCAGAGCACCGTTGCAGGATGGATTCCAGGGAAGCCCGCCTCGCATTCCAATTGTCTCCTAGCAACAAGACAGTTGAGATAGGATGGCTCTGCGGGAGCAACCGGGGTGTCTGAGTTGAAATGGACTTTCCTGAGTATAGGGCCTAATATGTGTTTGTGTCCATGAGGACCTTGGAATGGGGCGGTGGCACCGGGACTCTGAAGTATTCTCCTAAGATTTTGACATAGCTCCCATGCAAAAGTGTCCTCGTGGAGACGATATTTTATCTGATGGGTGCTCAGGAAACCCCCTATGCTGGTATTGGAATCCAGGCGTTGAGGTGACATGCCTGTAAACCAATGCAATGGATCTGATTATGGCCTAGGGTCCTGACTGGTTCCATCTCCTTCTCTGGTGACATCCCCCTATAGTATGAGTGGAGGTGGATGCTCAGCTGGTGTCAGACCGCCCTTGTTTATCCACTGAGACGTACATATTGAGATGGCCTCGGGGACTCTGGAGGGTTCTCCTAATTTGTACAATTTTGGACAATGGAATGGGCAGATTTCCCATGCATGGTGTAGGCACAGTCCTAATGTGTGGCTCCAGGGGCCCCAGCCTGGAGGGTGTGTGGCCCAGGACTTTGAGGACAGAAGTCTGAAATCACAAACTCAGCTTAAGTTTGGGGACGTAGGTATGGCAGGCCCAATCTACAAACCATGCGAAGAACTCTTCAGGATATGAAGAAAGAGCGAGTCTGAGGCGCTTGCTCAGGCTTTGGTCTCTGGATTTTGTGTCAACGATGGCCGTGGAATGTGGGGAGGCCTCATGGGTCATGGACGAAAATTACTCTCTGTGGATTTGGATCGGTCCCAATTGTTTTTCGTCAATCTGTGGAATGGGTGTCTCCTTTCAGGTTTGTTACCTCAGGTGTCCCATCCAAAGAAGAATTCCAAAGCAGAGCCCTGGGGAATACTGAAGGGACAACCCAAACTATGGTTAAAATTTGGGGCCTAGGGGCATGGCAGGCCCCATAGGCTGTCTCTTCATCCAGCCACTGACAGGCCTTACTTGAGGACTGGGCTCGGCTGAGCGTCACAATGTGTGTTTGTGACCAATGTGGCTTGCGATATGGGAGGGGCCTCATGGGCCACACTGGTATCAACTACACTGAACTTTGGACAACATGCAAATCACAAGGTCTCTTGCCATGGGGAAGGACTTCTGATTTCTGCATCATTTTCAACCCTTGGCAGTGGTTGGAGATAAGGTCTAGGTTCGGAAGCCTGAAAACCGCAGTTGGGAAGAGATGATGACCTATGGCCATGGTGGGTCTGATGTGCTCAGTGTGCGGTCAGCTGCATGGTTGTTGGTCAGGAGGTTCGGGCTCAGGTTGTGTCAGACAGTGCATTAGTGCCCAGGTTAGACTATATAATTTGGGTACATTCGAGTGCCGTGTAGGTTGATCCTCATTTGAGGTGCCTGGGCAGCTCATTAGGCAAGATATTTTTTTCTGAGGACAGCAGAGTGCTGCATTGTGTTTCCAGAATTGCCAAACGTGAGCGCTTCTGGGCCATTAGTGTGAGGACAGAAGTCTGAGAACACAAGCTAGACTTGAGCTTCAGGCCGAGGGCAAGTCAGGTACCCCCTGCACATTTGAACCAATATCTCATGCATCTGAAGTCACGGCGAGGATCAGACGTTGGCTCAGGTTGTAGTTTCTGTGCATGAATGCCCCTTCATGAACGGAGAGGAATCTCAAGGCCATGGAGGTTTTCCCACGTAGGAAGTTGTGGGATGCACCCTTAAAGATTTCTTCTGCAGGACAATTGAGACCTGTCGGCAGCTCCAAAACATCCCATATGGAATGACTCCAGAGCACCGTTGCAGGATGGATTCGAGGGAAGCCCGCCTCCATTCCAATTGTCTCCTAGCAACAAGACAGTTGAGATTGCATGACTCTGCGGGAGTAACCCTGGTGGCTGAGTTGAAATGGACTCCTGAGCATGAGGCCTAATGTGTGTTTGTGTCCATGAGGACCTTGAAATGTCTGGTGGCACCGGCACTCTGAAGTATTCTCCTAATATATTGACATAGGTCCCATACACAAGTTTCCTCGTGGAGACGAGATTTTTTCTGATGGGTGCCTCAGGAAATCCCCTATGCTGGTATTGGTTCCATGCGTTTTAGGAGACATGCCTGTAAACCAAAGCAATGGATCCGATTATGGCCTAGGGTCCTGTCTGGTACCATCTCCTTCTCTGGGGACATCCATCTATGGTATGAGTGGAGGTAGATGCTCTGCTGGTGTCAGACCACCCTTGTTTGTCCACTGACACCTACATATTGGGATGGCCTCGGGGACTTTGGAGGGTTCTCCTAATTTGTACAATTTTGGACAATGGAATGGGCAGTTTTCCCATGCATGGCGTAGGCATAGTCCTAATGTGTGGCTCCAGGGGCCCCAGCCTGGAGGGTGTGTGGCCCAGGACTTTGAGGACAGAAGTCTGAAAACACAAACTCAGCTTAGGTTTGGGGACGTAGGTATGGCAGGCCCAATCTACAAACCATGAGAAGAACTCTTCAGGATATGAAGAAATAGCGAGTCTGAGGCGCTTTCTCAGGCTTTCGTCTCTGGATTTTGTGTCAACGATGGCCGTGGAATGTGGCAAGGCCTCATGGGCCATGGACGAATCTTCCTCTCTTTTGATTTGGCCCGGTCCCAATTGTTTTTCGTCAATCTGTGGGATGGGAGGTCTCCTTTCAGGTTTGTTACCTCAGGTGTCCCATCCAAAGAGGAATTCCAAAGCAGAGCCCTGGGGAAGAGTGAAGAGACCACCCAAACTAAGGTAAAAATTTGGGGCCAGGGGCATGGCAGGCCCCATAGGCTGTCTCTTCATCCAGCCACTGAGAGGCCTTACTTGAGGACTGGGCTCAGGCTGAGCGTCACAATGTGTGTTTGTGACCAATGTGGCCCGCGAGCATGGGCGGGGCCTCATGGGCCACACTGGTTTCATCTACACAGAACTTTGGACAACATGCAAATCACAAGGTTTCTTTCCATGGGGAAGGAGTTCTGATTTCTGCATCATTTTCAACCCTGGGCAGTGGTTGGAGATAAGGTCTAGGTTCTGAATCCTGAAAACCGCAGTTGGGAAGAGATGATGACCTAAGGCCATGGTGGGTCTGATGTGCTCAGTGTGCGGTCAGCTGCATGGTTGTTGGTCAGGAGGTTCGGGCTCAGGTTGTGTCAGACAGTGCATTAGTGCCCAGGTTAGACTATATAATTTGGGTACATTCGAGTGCCGTGTAGGTTGATCCTCATTTGACGTGCCTGGGCAGCTCATTAGGCAAGATATTATTACTAGAGTGCAGGCAGAGTGCTGCATTGTGGGTCCGGAATTGCCAAACTTGAGGGCTTCTGGGCCAGTAGTGTGAGGACAGAAGTCTGAGAACAGAAGCTAGACTTGGGCTTCAGGCCGAGGGCAAGGCAGGTACCCCCTGCACATTTGAACCAATATCTCATGCATCTGAAGTCACGGCGAGGATCAGACGTTGGCTCAGGTTGAAGTTTCTGTGCATGACTGCCCCTTCATGAACGGAGAGGAATCTCAAGGCCAAGGAGGTTTTCCCACGTTGGGAGTTGTGGGATGCCCCCTTCAAGGATTCCTTCTGCGGGACAATTGAGACCTGTTGGGCAGCTCCAACACATCCCATATGGAATGACTCCAGAGCACCGTTTGAGGATGGATGCCAGGGAAGCCGGCCTCGCATTCCAATTGTCTCCTAGAAACAAGACAGTTGAGATCGCATGGCTCTGCGGGAGAAACCGGGGTGGCTGAGTTGAAATGGACTTTCCTGAGCATGGGGCCTAATGTGTGTTTGTGTCCATGAGGACCTTGGAATGGAGCGGTGGCACCGGGACTCTGAAGTATTCTCCTAAGATTTTGACATAAGTCCCATGCACAAGTTTCCTCGTGGAGACGAGATTTTTTCTGATGGGTGCCTCAGGAAACCCCCTATGCTTGTATTGGAATCCAGGATTTTGAGGATTCATGCCTGTAAACCAAAGCAATGGATCCGATTATGGCCTAGTATCCTGTCTGGTACCATATCCTTCTCTGGGGACATCCATCTATGGTATGAGTGGAGGTAGATGTTCAGCTGGTGTCTGACCGCCCTTGTTTGTCCACTGAGACGTACATATTGGGATGGCCTCAAGGGCATTGGAGGGTTCTCCTAATTATTACAATTTTGGACAATGGAATGGGCAGATTTCCCATGCATGGGGTAGGCACAGTCCTAATGTGTGACTCCAGGGGCCCCAGCCTGGAGGGTGTGTGGCCCAGGACTTAGAAGACAGAAGTCGAATACACAAACTCAGCTTAGATTTGGGGACGTAGGTTTGGCAGGCCCAATCTACAAACCATGAGAAGAACTCTTCAGGATATGAAGAAAGAGCGAGTCTGAGGCGCTTCCTCTGGCTTTGGTCTCTGGATTTTGTGTCAACGATTGCCGTGGAATGTGGGGAGGCCTCATGGGCCATGGACGAATCTTCCTCTCTGTGGATTTAGCCCGGTCCCAATTGTTTTTCGTCAATCTGTGGGATGGGAGGTCTCCTTTCAGATTTGTTACCTCAGGTGTCCCAACCAAAGAGGAATTCCAAAGCAGAGCCCTGGGGAAGAGTGAAGGGACAACCCAAACTTGTTAAAATTTGGGGCCTAGAGGCATGGCAGGCCCCATAGGCTGTCTCTTCATCCAGCCACTGAAAGGCCTTACTTGAGTACTGGGCTCAGGCTGAGGGTCACAATGTGTGTTTGTGACCAATGTGGCCCGCGAGCATGGGGGGGCCTCATGGGCCACACTGGTTTCAACTACACTGAACTTTGGACAACATGCCAATCACAAGGTCTCTTGCCATGGGGAAGGAGTTCTGATTTCTGCATCATTTTCAACTCTGGGCAGTGGTTGGAGATAAGGTCTAGGTTCGGAAGCCTGAAAACCGCAGTTGGGAAGAGATGATGACCTAAGGCCATGGTGGGTCTGATGTGCTCAGTGTGCGGTCAGCTGCCTGGTTGTTGGTCAGGAGGTTCGGGCTCAGGTTGTGTCAGACAGTGCATTAGTGCCCAGGTTCGACTATATATTTTGGGTACAGTCGAGTGCCGTGTAGGTTGATCCGCATTTGAGGTGCCTGGGCAGCTCATTAGTCAAGATATTTTCTCTAGAGTGCAGGCAGAGTGCTGCATTTTGGGTCCTGAATTGCCAACGTGAGGGCTTCTGGGCCAGTAGTGTGAGGACAGAAGACTGAGACCACAAGCTAGACTTGGGCTTCAGGCCGAGGCCAAGGCAGGTACCCCCTGCACATCTGAACCAATATCTCATGCATCTGAAGTCAGGGCGAGGATCAGACGTTGGCTCAGGTTGTAGTTTCTGTGCATGACTGCCCCTTCATGAACGGAGGGGAATCTCAAGGCCATGGACGTTTTCCCACATTGGGAGTTGTGGGATGCCCCCTTCAAGGATTCCGTATGTGGGACAATTGAGAAAAGTTGGGCAGCTCCAAAACATCCCATATGGAATGACTCCAGAACACCGTTCGAGGATGGATGCCAGGGAAGCCCGCCTCGCATTCCAATTGTCTCCTAGCAACAAGACAGTTAAGAACGGATGGCTCTGCTGGAGCAACCGGGGTGGCTGAGTTGAAATGGACTTTCCTGATCATGGGGCCTAATGTGTGTTTGTGTCCATGAGGCCTTGAAATGGGGCGATGGCACCGGGACTCTGAAGTATTCTCCTAAGATTTCGACATAGGTCCCATGCACAAGTTTCCTCGTGGAGACGAGATTTTTTCTGATGGTGCCTCAGGAAACCCCAATGCTTGTATTGGAATCCAGGCTTTTGAGGAGACATGACTGTAAACCAAAGCAATGGATCCTATTATGGCCTAGGGTCCTGTATGGTTCCATCTCCTTCTCTAGGTCATCCATCTATGGTAAGAGTGGAGGTAGATGCTCAGCTGGTGTCAGACCGCCCTTGTTTGTCCACAGAGACCTACATACTGGGATGGCCTCGGGGACTTTTGAGGGTTCTCCTAATTTGTATAATTTTGGACAATGGAGTGAGCAGAATTCCCATGCATGGTGTAGGCACAATACTAATGTGTGCTCCAGGGGCCCCAGCCTGGAGGGTGTGTGGCCCAGGACTTTGAGGACAGAAGTCTGAAAACACAAACTCAGCTTAGGTTTGGGACGTAGGTATGGCAGGCCCAATCTACAAACCATGAGAAGAACTCCTCAGGATATGAAGAAAGAGCGAGTCTGAGTCGCTTGCTCAGGCTTTAGTCTCTGGATTTTGTGTCAACGATGGCTAGGGAATGTGGGGAGGCCTCATGGGCCATGGATGAATCTTCCTCACTATGGATTTGGCTCGGTCCCAATTGTTTTTCGTCAATCTGTGGGATGGGAGGTCTCCTTTCAGGTTTGTTACCTCAGGTGTCCCAACCAAAGAGGAAATCCAAATCAGAGCCCTGGGGAAGAGTAAAGGGACAACCCAATCTATGTTTAAAATTTGGGGCCTAGGGGCATGGCAGGCCCCATAGGCTGTCTCTTCATCCAGCCACTGAGAGGCCTTACTTGAGGACTGGGCTCAGGCTGAGGGTCACAATGTGTGTTTGTGACCAATGTGGCCCGCGAGCATGGGCGGAGCCTCATGGGCCACACTGGTTTCAACTACACTGAACTTTGGACAACATACCAATCACAAGGTCTCTTGCCATGGGGAAAGAGTTCTGATTTCTGCAACATTTTCAACCCTGGGCAGTGGTTGGAGATAAGGGCTAGGTTCTGAATCCTGAAAACCGCAGTTGGGAAGAGATGATGACCTAAGGCCATGGCGTGTCGGATGTGCTCACTGTGCGGTCAGCTGCCTGGTTGTTGGTCAGGAGGTTCGGGCTCAGGTTGTGTCAGACAGTGCTTTAGTGCCCAGGTTAGACTATATAATTTGGGTACAGTCGAGTGCCGTGTAGGTTGATCCTTATTTGAGGTGCCTGGGCAGCTCATTAGGCAAGATATTTTTTCTAGAGTGCAGGCAGAGTGCTGCATTGTGGGTCCGGAAGTGCCAAACTTGAGGGCTTCTGGGCCAGTAGTGTAAGGACAGAAGTATGAGAACACAAGCTAGACTTGGGCTTCAAGTCGAGGGCAAGAAAGGTACCCCCTGCACATCTGAACCAATATCTCATGCATCTGAAGTCACGGCGAGGATCAGAGGTTGGCTCAGGTTGTAGTTTCTGTGCATGACTGCCCCTTCATGAACGGAGGGGAATCTCAAGGCCATGGAGGTTTTCCCACTGTGGGAGTTGTGGGTTGCCCCCTTCAAGGATTCCTTCTGCGGGACAATTGAGTCCTGTTGGGCAGCTTCAAAACATCCCATATGGATGACTCCAGAGCAACATTGGAGGATGGATACCAGGGAAGCCCGCCAGCATTTGAATTGTCTCCTAGCAACAAGACAGTTGAGATCAGAAGGCTCTGCGGGAGCAACCATGGTGTCTGAGTTAAAATGGACATTCCTGAGCATAGGGCCTAATGTGTGTTTGTGTCCATGAGGACCTTGGAATGGGGCGGTGGCACCGGGACTCTGAAGTATTCTCCTAAGATATTGACATAGGGCCCATGCACAAGTTTCCTCGTGGAGACGAGATTTTTTCGGATGGGTGCCTCAGGAAACCCCCTATGATGGTATTGGAATCAAGGATTTTGAGAAGACATGCCTGTAAACCAAAGCAATGGATCCGATTATGGCCTAGGGTCCTGTCTAGTTCCATCTCCTTCTCTGGGGACATCCATCTATGGTCTGAGTGGAGGTAGATGCTCAGCTGGTGTCAGACCGCCCTTGTTTGTCCACAGAGACCTACATATTGGGATGGCCTCGGGGACTTTGGAGGGTTCTTCCTAATTTGTAAAATTTTGGACAATGGAATGGGCAGAATTCCCATGCATGGGGTAGGCACAGTCCTAATGTGTGGCTCCAGGGGCCCAAGTTTGGAGGGTGTGTTTCCCAGGACTTTGAGGACAGAAGTCTGAAAACACAGACTCAGCTTAGGTTTGGGGACGTAGGTATGGCAGGCCCTATCTACACACCATGAGAAGAACTCTTCAGGATATGAAGAAAGAGCGAGTCTGAGGCGCTTGTTCAGGCTTTGGTCTCTGGATTTAGTGTCAACGATGGCCGTGGAATGTGGGGAGGCCTCATGGGCCATGGACGAATCTGCCTCTCTGTGGATTTGGTCCGGACGCAATTTTTTTTTTTTTGTCAATCTGTGGGAAGGGTTTTCTCTTTTCAGGTGTGTTACCTCAGGTGTCCCAACCAAAGAGGAATTCCAAAGCAGAGCCCAGGGGAAGAGTGAAGCGACAACCCAAAATATGGTTAAAATTTGGGACCTAGGGGCATGTCAGGCCCCATAGGCTGTCTCTTCATCCAGCCACTGAGAGGCCTTACTTGAGGACTGGGCTCAGGCTGAGGGTCACAATGTGTGTTTGTGACCAATGTGGCCCGCGAGCATGGGCGGGGCCTCATGGACCACACTGGTGTCAACTACACTAAACTTTGGACAACATGCCTATCACAAGGTCCTTGCCATGGGGAAGGAGTTCTGATTTCTGCATCATTTTCCACCCAGGGCAGTGGTTGGAGATAAGGTCTAGGTTCTGAATATTGAAAACCGCAGTATGAAGAGATGATGACCTAAGGTAATGGTGGGTCTGATGTGCTCAGTGTGCGGTCAGCTGCCTGGTTGTTGGTCAGGAGGTTCGGGCTCAGGTTGTGTCAGACAGTGCATTAGTGCCCAGGTTAGACTATATATTTTGGGTACAGTCGAGTGCCGTGTAGGTTGATCCTCATTTGAGGTGCCTGGGCAGCTCATTAGGCAAGATATTTTCTCTAGAGTGCAGGCAGAGTGCTGCATTTTGGGTCCGGAATTGCCAACGTGAGGGCTTCTGGGCCAGTAGTGTGAGGACAGAAGACTGAGACCACAAGCTAGACTTGGGCTTCAGGCCGAGGCCAAGGCAGGTACCCCCTGCACATCTGAACCAATATCTCATGCATCTGAAGTCACGGCGAGGATCAGACGTTGGCTCAGGTTGTAGTTTCTGTGCATGACTGCCCCTTCATGAACGGAGGGGAATCTCAAGGCCATGGACGTTTTCCCACATTGGGAGTTGTGGGATGCCCCCTTCAAGGATTCCGTATGTGGGACAATTGAGAAAAGTTGGGAAGCTCCAAAACATACCATATGGAATGACTCCAGAACACCGTTCGAGGATGGATGCCAGGGAAGCCCGCCTCGCATTCCAATTGTCTCCTAGCAACAAGACAGTTAAGAACGGATGGCTCTGCTGGAGCAACCGGGGTGGCTGAGTTGAAATGGACTTTCCTGATCATGGGGCCTAATGTGTGTTTGTGTCCATGAGGCCTTGAAATGGGGCGATGGCACCGGGACTCTGAAGTATTCTCCTAAGATTTTGACATAGGTCCCATGCACAAGTTTCCTCGTGGAGAAGAGATTTTTTCTGATGGTGCCTCAGGAAACCCCAATGCTTGTATTGGAATCCAGGCTTTTGAGGAGACATGACTGTAAACCAAAACAATGGATCCTATTATGGCCTAGGGTCCTGTATGTTTCCATCTCCTTCTCTAGGTCATCCATCTATGGTAAGAGTGGAGGTAGATGCTCAGCTGGTGTCAGACCGCCCTTGTTTGTCCACAGAGACCTACATACTGGGATGGTCTCGGGGACTTTTGAGGGTTCTCCTAATTTGTATAATTTTGGACAATGGAGTGAGCAGAATTCCCATGCATGGTGTAGGCACAATACTAATGTGTGCTCCAGGGGCCCCAGCCTGGAGGGTGTGTGGCCCAGGACTTTGAGGACAGAAGTCTGAAAACACAAACTCAGCTTAGGTTTGGGACGTAGGTATGGCAGGCCCAATCTACAAACCATGAGAAGAACTCCTCAGGATATGAAGAAAGAGCGAGTCTGAGTCGCTTGCTCAGGCTTTAGTCTCTGGATTTTGTGTCAACCATGGCAGTGGAATGTGGGGAGGCCTCATGGGCCATGGATGAATCTTCCTCACTGTAAATTTGGCTCGGTCCCAATTGTTTTTCGTCAATCTGTGGGATGGGAGGTCTCCTTTCAGTTTTGTTACCTCAGGTGTCCCAACCAAAGAGGAAATCCAAATCAGAGCCCTGGGGAAGAGTAAAGGGACAACCCAATCTATGTTTAAAATTTGGGGCCTAGGGGCATGGCAGGCCCCATAGGCTGTCTCTTCATCCAGCCACTGAGAGGCCTTACTTGAGGACTGGGCTCAGGCTGAGGGTCACAATGTGTGTTTGTGACCAATGTGGCCCGCGAGCATGGGCGGAGCCTCATGGGCCACACTGGTTTCAACTACACTGAACTTTGGACAACATACCAATCACAAGGTCTCTTGCCATGGGGAAAGAGTTCTGATTTCTGCATCATTTTCAACCCTGGGCAGTGGTTGGAGATAAGGGCTAGGTTCTGAATCCTGAAAACCGCAGTTGGGAAGAGATGATGACCTAAGGCCATGGCGTGTTGTATGTGCTCACTGTGCGGTCAGCTGCCTGGTTGTTGGTCAGGAGGTTCGGGCTCAGGTTGTGTCAGACAGTGCTTTAGTGCCCAGGTTAGACTATATAATTTGGGTACAGTCGAGTGCCGTGTAGGTTGATCCTTATTTGAGGTGCCTGGGCAGCTCATTAGGCAAGATATTTTTTCTAGAGTGCAGGCAGAGTGCTGCATTGTGGGTCCGGAAGTGCCAAACTTGAGGGCTTCTGGGCCAGTAGTGTAAGGACAGAAGTATGAGAACACAAGCTAGACTTGGGCTTCAAGTCGAGGGCAAGAAAGGTACCCCCTGCACATCTGAACCAATATCTCATGCATCTGAAGTCACGGCGAGGATCAGAGGTTGGCTCAGGTTGTAGTTTCTGTGCATGACTGCCCCTTCATGAACGGAGGGGAATCTCAAGGCCATGGAGGTTTTCCCACTGTGGGAGTTGTGGGTTGCCCCCTTCAAGGATTCCATCTGCGGGACAATTGAGTCCTGTTGGGCAGCTTCAAAACATCCCATATGGATGACTCCAGAGCAACATTGGAGGATGGATACCAGGGAAGCCCGCCAGCATTTGAATTGTCTCCTAGCAACAAGACAGTTGAGATCAGAAGGCTCTGCAGGAGCAACCGGGGTGTCTGAGTTAAAATGGACATTCCTGAGCATAGGGCCTAATGTGTGTTTGTGTCCATGAGGACCTTGGAATGGGGCGGTGGCACCGGGACTCTGAAGTATTCTCCTAAGATTTTGACATAGGGCCCATGCACAAGTTTCCTCGTGGAGACGAGATTTTTTCGGATGGGTGCCTCAGGAAACCCCCTATGATGGTATTGGAATGAAGGATTTTGAGGAGACATGCCTGTAAACCAAAGCAATGGATCCGATTATGGCCTAGGGTCCTGTCTAGTTCCATCTCCTTCTCTGGGGACATCCATCTATGGTCTGAGTGGAGGTAGATGCTCAGCTGGTGTCAGACCGCCCTTGTTTGTCCACAGAGACCTACATATTGGGATGGCCTCGGGGACTTTGGAGGGTTCTCCTAATTTGTAAAATTTTGGACAATGGAATGGGCAGAATTCCCATGCATGGGGTAGGCACAGTCCTAATGTGTGGCTCCAGGGGCCCAAGTTTGGAGGGTGTGTTTCCCAGGACTTTGAGGACAGAAGTCTGAAAACACAGACTCAGCTTAGGTTTGGGGACGTAGGTATGGCAGGCCCTATCTACACACCATGAGAATAACTCTTCAGGATATGAAGAAAGAGCGAGTCTGAGGCGCTTGTTCAGGCTTTGGTCTCTGGATTTAGTGTCAACGATGGCCGTGGAATGTGGGGAGGCCTCATGGGCCATGGACGAATCTGCCTCTCTGTGGATTTGGTCCGGACGCAATTTTTTTTATTTTTGTCAATCTGTGGGAAGGGTTTACTCTTTTCAGGTGTGTTACCTCAGGTGTCCCAACCAAAGAGGAATTCCAAAGCAGAGCCCTGGGGAAGAGTAAAGCGACAACCCAAAATATGGTTAAAATTTGGGACCTAGGGGCATGTCAGGCCCCATAGGCTGTCTCTTCATCCAGCCACTGAGAGGCCTTACTTGAGGACTGGGCTCAGGCTGAGGGTCACAATGTGTGTTTGTGACCAATGTGGCCCGCGAGCATGGGCGGGGCCTCATGGACCACACTGGTGTCAACTACACTAAACTTTGGACAACATGCCTATCACAAGGTCCTTGCCATGGGGAAGGAGTTCTGATTTCTGCATCATTTTCCACCCAGGGCAGTGGTTGGAGATAAGGTCTAGGTTCTGAATATTGAAAACCGCAGTATGAAGAGATGATGACCTAAGGTAATGGTGGGTCTGATGTGCTCAGTGTGCGGTCAGCTGCCTGGTTGTTGGTCAGGAGGTTCGGGCTCAGGTTGTGTCAGACAGTGCATTAGTGCCCAGGTTAGACTATATATTTTGGGTACAGTCGAGTGCCGTGTAGGTTGATCCTCATTTGAGGTGCCTGGGCAGCTCATTAGGCAAGATATTTTCTCTAGAGTGCAGGCAGAGTGCTGCATTTTGGGTCCGGAATTGCCAACGTGAGGGCTTCTGGGCCAGTAGTGTGAGGACAGAAGACTGAGACCACAAGCTAGACTTGGGCTTCAGGCCGAGGCCAAGGCAGGTACCCCCTGCACATCTGAACCAATATCTCATGCATCTGAAGTCACGGCAAGGATCAGACGTTGGCTCAGGTTGTAGTTTCTGTGCATGACTGCCCCTTCATGAACGGAGGGGAATCTCAAGGCCATGGACGTTTTCCCACATTGGGAGTTGTGGGATGCCCCCTTCAAGGATTCCGTATGTGGGACATTTGAGAAAAGTTGGGCAGCTCCAAAACATCCCATATGGAATGACTCCAGAACACCGTTCGAGGATGGATGCCAGGGAAGACCGCCTCGCATTCCAATTGTCTCCTAGCAACAAGACAGTTAAGAACGGATGGCTCTGCTGGAGCAACCGGGGTGGCTGAGTTGAAATGGACTTTCCTGATCATGGGGCCTAATGTGTGTTTGTGTCCATGAGGCCTTGAAATGGGGCGATGGCACCGGGACTCTGAAGTATTCTCCTAAGATTTTGACATAGGTCCCATGCACAAGTTTCCTCGTGGAGACGAGATTTTTTCTGATGGTGCCTAAGGAAACCCCAATGCTTGTATTGGAATCCAGGCTTTTGAGGAGACATGACTGTAAACCAAAGCAATGGATCCTATTATGGCCTAGGGTCCTGTATGGTTCCATCTCCTTCTCTAGGTCATCCATCTATGGTAAGAGTGGAGGTAGATGCTCAGCTGGTGTCAGACTGCCCTTGTTTGTCCACAGAGACCTACATACTGGGATGGCCTCGGGGACTTTTGAGGGTTCTCCTAATTTGTACAATTTTGGACAATGGAGTGAGCAGAATTCCCATGCATGGTGTAGGCACAATACTAATGTGTGCTCCAGGGGCCCCAGCCTGGAGGGTGTGTGGCCCAGGACTTTGAGGACAGAAGTCTGAAAACACAAACTCAGCTTAGGTTTGGGACGTAGGTATGGCAGGCCCAATCTACAAACCATGAGAAGAACTCTTCAGGATATGAAGAAAGAGCGAGTCTGAGTCGCTTGCTCAGGCTTTAGTCTCTGGATTTTGTGTCAACGATGGCTAGGGAATGTGGGGAGGCCTCATGGGCCATGGATGAATCTTCCTCACTATGGATTTGGCTCGGTCCCAATTGTTTTTCGTCAATCTGTGGGATGGGAGGTCTCCTTTCAGGTTTGTTACCTCAGGTGTCCCAACCAAAGAGGAAATCCAAATCAGAGCCCTGGGGAAGAGTAAAGGGACAACCCAATCTATGTTTAAAATTTGGGGCCTAGGGGCATGGCAGGCCCCATAGGCTGTCTCTTCATCCAGCCACTGAGAGGCCTTACTTGAGGACTGGGCTCAGGCTGAGGGTCACAATGTGTGTTTGTGACCAATGTGGCCCGCGAGCATGGGCGGAGCCTCATGGGCCACACTGGTTTCAACTACACTGAACTTTGGACAACATGCCAATCACAAGGTCTCTTGCCATGGGGAAAGAGTTCTGATTTCTGCATCATTTTCAACCCTGGGCAGTGGTTGGAGATAAGGGCTAGGTTCTGAATCCTGAAACCGCAGTTGGAAGAGATGATGACCTAAGGCCATGGCGTGTCGGATGTGCTCACTGTGCGGTCAGCTGCCTGGTTGTTGGTCAGGAGGTGCGGGCTCAGGTTGTGTCAGACAGTGCTTTAGTGCCCAGGTTAGACTATATAATTTGGGTACAGTCGAGTGCCGTGTAGGTTGATCCTTATTTGAGGTGCCTGGGCAGCTCATTAGGCAAGATATTTTTTCTAGAGTGCAGGCAGAGTGCTGCATTGTGGGTCCGGAAGTGCCAAACTTGAGGGCTTCTGGGCCAGTAGTGTAAGGACAGAAGTATGAGAACACAAGCTAGACTTGGGCTTCAAGTCGAGGGCAAGAAAGGTACCCCCTGCACATCTGAACCAATATCTCATGCATCTGAAGTCACGGCGAGGATCAGAGGTTGGCTCAGGTTGTAGTTTCTGTGCATGACTGCCCCTTCATGAACGGAGGGGAATCACAAGGCCATGGAGGTTTTCCCACTGTGGGAGTTGTGGGTTGCCCCCTTCAAGGATTCCTTCTGCGGGACAATTGAGTCCTGTTGGGCAGCTTCAAAACATCCCATATGGATGACTCCAGAGCACCATTGGAGGATGGATACCAGGGAAGCCCGCCTCGCATTCCAATTGTCCCTAGCAACAAGACAGTTGAGATCAGAAGGCTCTGCGGGAGCAACCAGGGTGTCTGAGTTGAAATGGACATTCCTGAGCATAGGGCCTAATGTATGTTTGTGTCCATGAGGACCTTGGAATGGGGCGGTGGCACCGGGACTCTGAAGTATTCTCCTAAGATTTTGACATAGGGCCCATGCACAAGTTTCCTCGTGGAGACGAGATTTTTTCGGATGGGTGCCTCAGGAAACCCCCTATGATGGTATTGGAATCAAGGATTTTGAGGAGACATGCCTGTAAACCAAAGCAATGGATCCGATTATGGCCTAGGGTCCTGTCTAGTTCCATCTCCTTCTCTGGGGACATCCATCTATGGTCTGAGTGGGAGGTAGATGCTCAGCTGGTGTCAGACCGCCCTTGTTTGTCCACAGAGACCTACATACTGGGATGGCCTCGGGGACTTTGGAGGGTTCTCCTAATTTGTACAATTTTGGACAATGGAATGGGCAGTTTTCCCATGCATGGCGTAGGCATAGTCCTAATGTGTGGCTCCAGGGGCCCCAGCCTGGAGGGTGTGTGGCCCAGGACTTTGAGGACAGAAGTCTGAAAACACAAACTCAGCTTAGGTTTGGGGACGTAGGTATGGCAGGCCCAATCTACAAACCATGAGAAGAACTCTTCAGGATATGAAGAAATAGCGAGTCTGAGGCGCTTTCTCAGGCTTTCGTCTCTGGATTTTGTGTCAACGATGGCCGTGGAATGTGGCAAGGCCTCATGGGCCATGGACGAATCTTCCTCTCTTTTGATTTGGCCCGGTCCCAATTGTTTTTCGTCAATCTGTGGGATGGGAGGTCTCCTTTCAGGTTTGTTACCTCAGGTGTCCCATCCAAAGAGGAATTCCAAAGCAGAGCCCTGGGGAAGAGTGAAGGGACCACCCAAACTAAGGTAAAAATTTGGGGCCAGGGGCATGGCAGGCCCCATAGGCTGTCTCTTCATCCAGCCACTGAGAGGCCTTACTTGAGGACTGGGCTCAGGCTGAGCGTCACAATGTGTGTTTGTGACCAATGTGGCCCGCGAGCATGGGCGGGGCCTCATGGGCCACACTGGTTTCATCTACACAGAACTTTGGACAACATGCAAATCACAAGGTCTCTTTCCATGGGGAAGGAGTTCTGATTTCTGCATCATTTTCAACCCTGGGCAGTGGTTGGAGATAAGGTCTAGGTTCTGAATCCTGAAAACCGCAGTTGGGAAGAGATGATGACCTAAGGCCATGGTGGGTCTGATGTGCTCAGTGTGCGGTCAGCTGCATGGTTGTTGGTCAGGAGGTTCGGGCTCAGGTTGTGTCAGACAGTGCATTAGTGCCCAGGTTAGACTATATAATTTGGGTACATTCGAGTGCCGTGTAGGTTGATCCTCATTTGACGTGCCTGGGCAGCTCATTAGGCAAGATATTATTACTAGAGTGCAGGCAGAGTGCTGCATTGTGGGTCCGGAATTGCCAAACTTGAGGGCTTCTGGGCCAGTAGTGTGAGGACAGAAGTCTGAGAACAGAAGCTAGACTTGGGCTTCAGGCCGAGGGCAAGGCAGGTACCCCCTGCACATTTGAACCAATATCTCATGCATCTGAAGTCACGGCGAGGATCAGACGTTGGCTCAGGTTGTAGTTTCTGTGCATGACTGCCCCTTCATGAACGGAGAGGAATCTCAAGGCCAAGGAGGTTTTCCCACGTTGGGAGTTGTGGGATGCCCCCTTCAAGGATTCCTTCTGCGGGACAATTGAGACCTGTTGGGCAGCTCCAACACATCCCATATGGAATGACTCCAGAGCACCGTTCGAGGATGGATGCCAGGGAAGCCGGCCTCGCATTCAAATTGTCTCCTAGAAACAAGACAGTTGAGATCGCATGGCTCTGCGGGAGAAACCGGGGTGGCTGAGTTGAAATGGACTTTCCTGAGCATGGGGCCTAATGTGTGTTTGTGTCCATGAGGACCTTGGAATGGAGCGGTGGCACCGGGACTCTGAAGTATTCTCCTAAGATTTTGACATAAGTCCCATGCACAAGTTTCCTCGTGGAGACGAGATTTTTTCTGATGGGTGCCTCAGGAAACCCCCTATGCTTGTATTGGAATCCAGGATTTTGAGGATTCATGCCTGTAAACCAAAGCAATGGATCCGATTATGGCCTAGTATCCGGTCTGGTACCATATCCTTCTCTGGGGACATCCATCTATGGTATGAGTGGAGGTAGATGTTCAGCTGGTGTCTGACCGCCCTTGTTTGTCCACTGAGACGTACATATTGGGATGGCCTCAAGGGCATTGGAGGGTTCTCCTAATTATTACAATTTTGGACAATGGAATGGGCAGATTTCCCATGCATGGGGTAGGCACAGTCCTAATGTGTGACTCCAGGGGCCCCAGCCTGGAGGGTGTGTGGCCCAGGACTTAGAAGACAGAAGTCGAATACACAAACTCAGCTTAGATTTGGGGACGTAGGTTTGGCAGGCCCAATCTACAAACCATGAGAAGAACTCTTCAGGATATGAAGAAAGAGCGAGTCTGAGGCGCTTCCTCTGGCTTTGGTCTCTGGATTTTGTGTCAACGATTGCCGTGGAATGTGGGGAGGCCGCATGGGCCATGGACGAATCTTCCTCTCTGTGGATTTAGCCCGGTCCCAATTGTTTTTCGTCAATCTGTGGGATGGGAGGTCTCCTTTCAGATTTGTTACCTCAGGTGTCCCAACCAAAGAGGAATTCCAAAGCAGAGCCCTGGGGAAGAGTGAAGGGACAACCCAAACTTGTTAAAATTTGGGGCCTAGAGGCATGGCAGGCCCCATAGGCTGTCTCTTCATCCAGCCACTGAAAGGCCTTACTTGAGTACTGGGCTCAGGCTGAGGGTCACAATGTGTGTTTGTGACCAATGTGGCCCGCGAGCATGGGGGGGCCTCATGGGCCACACTGGTTTCAACTACACTGAACTTTGGACAACATGCCAATCACAAGGTCTCTTGCCATGGGGAAGGAGTTCTGATTTCTGCATCATTTTCAACTCTGGGCAGTGGTTGGAGATAAGGTCTAGGTTCGGAAGCCTGAAAACCGCAGTTGGGAAGAGATGATGACCTAAGGCCATGGTGGGTCTGATGTGCTCAGTGTGCGGTCAGCTGCCTGGTTGTTGGTCAGGAGGTTCGGGCTCAGGTTGTGTCAGACAGTGCATTAGTGCCCAGGTTCGACTATATATTTTGGGTACAGTCGAGTGCCGTGTAGGTTGATCCTCATTTGAGGTGCCTGGGCAGCTCATTAGTCAAGATATTTTCTCTAGAGTGCAGGCAGAGTGCTGCATTTTGGGTCCTGAATTGCCAACGTGAGGGCTTCTGGGCCAGTAGTGTGAGGACAGAAGACTGAGACCACAAGCTAGACTTGGGCTTCAGGCCGAGGCCAAGGCAGGTACCCCCTGCACATCTGAACCAATATCTCATGCATCTGAAGTCACAGCGAGGATCAGACGTTGGCTCAGGTTGTAGTTTCTGTGCATGACTGCCCCTTCATGAACGGAGGGGAATCTCAAGGCCATGGACGTTTTCCCACATTGGGAGTTGTGGGATGCCCCCTTCAAGGATTCCGTATGTGGGACAATTGAGAAAAGTTGGGCAGCTCCAAAACATCCCATATGGAATGACTCCAGAACACCGTTCGAGGATGGATGCCAGGGAAGCCCGCCTCGCATTCCAATTGTCTCCTAGCAACAAGACAGTTAAGAACGGATGGCTCTGCTGGAGCAACCGGGGTGGCTGAGTTGAAATGGACTTTCCTGATCATGGGGCCTAATGTGTGTTTGTGTCCATGAGGCCTTGAAATGGGGCGATGGCACCGGGACTCTGAAGTATTCTCCTAAGATTTCGACATAGGTCCCATGCACAAGTTTCCTCGTGGAGACGAGATTTTTTCTGATGGTGCCTCAGGAAACCCCAATGCTTGTATTGGAATCCAGGCTTTTGAGGAGACATGACTGTAAACCAAAGCAATGGATCCTATTATGGCCTAGGGTCCTGTATGGTTCCATCTCCTTCTCTAGGTCATCCATCTATGGTAAGAGTGGAGGTAGATGCTCAGCTGGTGTCAGACCGCCCTTGTTTGTCCACAGAGACCTACATACTGGGATGGCCTCGGGGACTTTTGAGGGTTCTCCTAATTTGTATAATTTTGGACAATGGAGTGAGCAGAATTCCCATGCATGGTGTAGGCACAATACTAATGTGTGCTCCAGGGGCCCCAGCCTGGAGGGTGTGTGGCCCAGGACTTTGAGGACAGAAGTCTGAAAACACAAACTCAGCTTAGGTTTGGGACGTAGGTATGGCAGGCCCAATCTACAAACCATGAGAAGAACTCTTCAGGATATGAAGAAAGAGCGAGTCTGAGTCGCTTGCTCAGGCTTTAGTCTCTGGATTTTGTGTCAACCATGGCAGTGGAATGTGGGGAGGCCTCATGGGCCATGGATGAATCTTCCTCACTGTAAATTTGGCTCGGTCCCAATTGTTTTTCGTCAATCTGTGGGATGGGAGGTCTCCTTTCAGGTTTGTTACCTCAGGTGTCCCAACCAAAGAGGAAATCCAAATCAGAGCCCTGGGGAAGAGTAAAGGGACAACCCAATCTATGTTTAAAATTTGGGGCCTAGGGGCATGGCAGGCCCCATAGGCTGTCTCTTCATCCAGCCACTGAGAGGCCTTACTTGAGGACTGGGCTCAGGCTGAGGGTCACAATGTGTGTTTGTGACCAATGTGGCCCGCGAGCATGGGCGGAGCCTCATGGGCCACACTGGTTTCAACTACACTGAACTTTGGACAACATGCCAATCACAAGGTCTCTTGCCATGGGGAAAGAGTTCTGATTTCTGCATCATTTTCAACCCTGGGCAGTGGTTGGAGATAAGGGCTAGGTTCTGAATCCTGAAAACCGCAGTTGGGAAGAGATGATGACCTAAGGCCATGGCGTGTTGTATGTGCTCACTGTGCGGTCAGCTGCCTGGTTGTTGGTCAGGAGGTTCGGGCTCAGGTTGTGTCAGACAGTGCTTTAGTGCCCAGGTTAGACTATATAATTTGGGTACAGTCGAGTGCCGTGTAGGTTGATCCTTATTTGAGGTGCCTGGGCAGCTCATTAGGCAAGATATTTTTTCTAGAGTGCAGGCAGAGTGCTGCATTGTGGGTCCGGAAGTGCCAAACTTGAGGGCTTCTGGGCCAGTAGTGTAAGGACAGAAGTATGAGAACACAAGCTAGACTTGGGCTTCAAGTCGAGGGCAAGAAAGGTACCCCCTGCACATCTGAACCAATATCTCATGCATCTGAAGTCACGGCGAGGATCAGAGGTTGGCTCAGGTTGTAGTTTCTGTGCATGACTGCCCCTTCATGAACGGAGGGGAATCTCAAGGCCATGGAGGTTTTCCCACTGTGGGAGTTGTGGGTTGCCCCCTTCAAGGATTCCTTCTGCGGGACAATTGAGTCCTGTTGGGCAGCTTCAAAACATCCCATATGGATAACTCCAGAGCAACATTGGAGGATGGATACCAGGGAAGCCCGCCAGCATTTGAATTGTCTCCTAGCAACAAGACAGTTGAGATCAGAAGGCTCTGCGGGAGCAACCGGGGTGTCTGAGTTAAAATGGACATTCCTGAGCATAGGGCCTAATGTGTGTTTGTGTCCATGAGGACCTTGGAATGGGGCGGTGGCACCGGGACTCTGAAGTATTCTCCTAAGATTTTGACATAGGGCCCATGCACAAGTTTCCTCGTGGAGACGAGATTTTTTCGGATGGGTGCCTCAGGAAACCCCCTATGATGGTATTGGAATCAAGGATTTTGAGGAGACATGCCTGTAAACCAAAGCAATGGATCCGATTATGGCCTAGGGTCCTGTCTAGTTCCATCTCCTTCTCTGGGGACATCCATCTATGGTCTGAGTGGAGGTAGATGCTCAGCTGGTGTCAGACCGCCCTTGTTTGTCCACAGAGACCTACATATTGGGATGGCCTCGGGGACTTTGGAGGGTTCTCCTAATTTGTAAAATTTTGGACAATGGAATGGGCAGAATTCCCATGCATGGGGTAGGCACAGTCCTAATGTGTGGCTCCAGGGGCCCAAGTTTGGAGGGTGTGTTTCCCAGGACTTTGAGGACAGAAGTCTGAAAACACAGACTCAGCTTAGGTTTGGGGACGTAGGTATGGCAGGCCCTATCTACACACCATGAGAAGAACTCTTCAGGATATGAAGAAAGAGCGAGTCTGAGGCGCTTGTTCAGGCTTTGGTCTCTGGATTTAGTGTCAACGATGGCCGTGGAATGTGGGGAGGCCTCATGGGCCATGGACGAATCTGCCTCTCTGTGGATTTGGTCCGGACGCAATTTTTTTTTTTTTGTCAATCTGTGGGAAGGGTTTTCTCTTTTCAGGTGTGTTACCTCAGGTGTCCCAACCAAAGAGGAATTCCAAAGCAGAGCCCTGGGGAAGAGTGAAGCGACAACCCAAAATATGGTTAAAATTTGGGACCTAGGGGCATGTCAGGCCCCATAGGCTGTCTCTTCATCCAGCCACTGAGAGGCCTTACTTGAGGACTGGGCTCAGGCTGAGGGTCACAATGTGTGTTTGTGACCAATGTGGCCCGCGAGCATGGGCGGGGCCTCATGGACCACACTGGTGTCAACTACACTAAACTTTGGACAACATGCCTATCACAAGGTCCTTGCCATGGGGATGGAGTTCTGATTTCTGCATCATTTTCCACCCAGGGCAGTGGTTGCAGATAATGTCTAGGTTCTGAATATTGAAAACCGCAGTATGAAGAGATGATGACCTAAGGTAATGGTGGGTCTGATGTGCTCAGTGTGCGGTCAGCTGCCTGGTTGTTGGTCAGGAGGTTCGGGCTCAGGTTGTGTCAGACAGTGCATTAGTGCCCAGGTTAGACTATATATTTTGGGTACAGTCGAGTGCCGTGTAGGTTGATCCTCATTTGAGGTGCCTGGGCAGCTCATTAGGCAAGATATTTTCTCTAGAGTGCAGGCAGAGTGCTGCATTTTGGGTCCGGAATTGCCAACGTGAGGGCTTCTGGGTCAGTAGTGTGAGGACAGAAGACTGAGACCACAAGCTAGACTTGGGCTTCAGGCCGAGGCCAAGGCAGGTACCCCCTGCACATCTGAACCAATATCTCATGCATCTGAAGTCACGGCGAGGATCAGACGTTGGCTCAGGTTGTAGTTTCTGTGCATGACTGCCCCTTAATGAACGGAGGGGAATCTCAAGGCCATGGACGTTTTCCCACATTGGGAGTTGTGGGATGCCCCCTTCAAGGATTCCGTATGTGGGACAATTGAGAAAAGTTGGGCAGCTCCAAAACATCCCATATGGAATGACTCCAGAACACCGTTCGAGGATGGATGCCAGGGAAGCCCGCCTCGCATTCCAATTGTCTCCTAGCAACAAGACAGTTAAGAACGGATGGCTCTGCTGGAGCAACCGGGGTGGCTGAGTTGAAATGGACTTTCCTGATCATGGGGCCTAATGTGTGTTTGTGTCCATGAGGCCTTGAAATGGGGCGATGGCACCGGGACTCTGAAATATTCTTCTAAGATTTCGACATAGGTCCCATGCACAAGTTTCCTCGTGGAGACGAGATTTTTTCTGATGGTGCCTAAGGAAACCCCAATGCTGGTATTGGAATCCAGGCTTTTGAGGAGACATGACTGTAAACCAAAGCAATGGATCCTATTATGGCCTAGGGTCCTGTATGGTTCCATCTCCTTCTCTAGGTCATCCATCTATGGTAAGAGTGGAGGTAGATGCTCAGCTGGTGTCAGACCGCCCTTGTTTGTCCACAGAGACCTACATACTGGGATGGCCTCGGGGACTTTTGAGGGTTCTCCTAATTTGTATAATTTTGGACAATGGAGTGAGCAGAATTCCCATGCATGGTGTAGGCACAATACTAATGTGTGCTCCAGGGGCCCCAGCCTGGAGGGTGTGTGGCCCAGGACTTTGAGGACAGAAGTCTGAAAACACAAACTCAGCTTAGGTTTGGGACGTAGGTATGGCAGGCCCAAACTACAAACCATGAGAAGAACTCTTCAGGATATGAAGAAAGAGCGAGTCTGAGTCGCTTGCTCAGGCTTTAGTCTCTGGATTTTGTGTCAACGATGGCTAGGGAATGTGGGGAGGCCTCATGGGCCATGGATGAATCTTCCTCACTGTGGATTTGGCTCGGTCCCAATTGTTTTTCGTCAATCTGTGGGATGGGAGGTCTCCTTTCAGGTTTGTTACCTCAGGTGTCCCAACCAAAGAGGAAATCCAAATCAGAGCCCTGGGGAAGAGTAAAGGGACAACCCAATCTATGTTTAAAATTTGGGGCCTAGGGGCATGGCAGGCCCCATAGGCTGTCTCTTCATCCAGCCACTGAGAGGCCTTACTTGAGGACTGGGCTCAGGCTGAGGGTCACAATGTGTGTTTGTGACCAATGTGGCCCGCGAGCATGGGCGGAGCCTCATGGGCCACACTGGTTTCAACTACACTGAACTTTGGACAACATGCCAATCACAAGGTCTCTTGCCATGGGGAAAGAGTTCTGTTTTCTGCATCATTTTCAACCCTGGGCAGTGGTTGGAGATAAGGGCTAGGTTCTGAATCCTGAAACCGCAGTTGGAAGAGATGATGACCTAAGGCCATGGCGTGTCGGATGTGCTCACTGTGCGGTCAGCTGCCTGGTTGTTGGTCAGGAGGTTCGGGCTCAGGTTGTGTCAGACAGTGCTTTAGTGACCAGGTTAGACTATATAATTTGGGTACAGTCGAGTGCCGTGTAGGTTGATCCTTATTTGAGGTGCCTGGGCAGCTCATTAGGCAAGATATTTTTTCTAGAGTGCAGGCAGAGTGCTGCATTGTGGGTCCGGAAGTGCCAAACTTGAGGGCTTCTGGGCCAGTAGTGTAAGGACAGAAGTATGAGAACACAAGCTAGACTTGGGCTTCAAGTCGAGGGCAAGAAAGGTACCCCCTGCACATCTGAACCAATATCTCATGCATCTGAAGTCACGGCGAGGATCAGAGGTTGGCTCAGGTTGTAGTTTCTGTGCATGACTGCCCCTTCATGAACGGAGGGGAATCTCAAGGCCATGGAGGTTTTCCCACTGTGGGAGTTGTGGGTTGCCCCCTTCAAGGATTCCTTCTGCGGGACAATTGAGTCCTGTTGGGCAGCTTCAAAACATCCCATATGGATGACTCCAGAGCACCATTGGAGGATGGATACCAGGGAAGCCCGCCTCGCATTCCAATTGTCCCTAGCAACAAGACAGTTGAGATCAGAAGGCTCTGCGGGAGCAACCAGGGTGTCTGAGTTGAAATGGACATTCCTGAGCATAGGGCCTAATGTGTGTTTGTGTCCATGAGGACCTTGGAATGGGGCGGTGGCACCGGGACTCTGAAGTATTCTCCTAAGATTTTGACATAGGGCCCATGCACAAGTTTCCTCGTGGAGACGAGATTTTTTCGGATGGGTGCCTCAGGAAACCCCCTATGATGGTATTGGAATCAAGGATTTTGAGGAGACATGCCTGTAAACCAAAGCAATGGATCCGATTATGGCCTAGGGTCCTGTCTAGTTCCATCTCCTTCTCTGGGGACATCCATCTATGGTCTGAGTGGGAGGTAGATGCTCAGCTGGTGTCAGACCGCCCTTGTTTGTCCACAGAGACCTACATATTGGGATGGCCTCGGGGACTTTGGAGGGTTCTCCTAATTTGTACAATTTTGGACAATGGAATGGGCAGAATTCCCATGCATGGGGTAGGCACAGTCCTAATGTGTGGCTCCAGGGGCCCAAGTTTGGAGGGTGTGTGGCCCAGGACTTTGAGGACAGAAGTCTGAAAACACAGACTCAGCTTAGGTTTGGGGACGTAGGTATGGCAGGCCCTATCTACACACCATGAGAAGAACTCTTCAGGATATGAAGAAAGAGCGAGTCTGAGGTGGTTCCTCAGGCTTTGGTCTCTGGATTTTGTGTCAACGATGGCCGTGGAATGTGGGGAGGCCTCATGGGCCATGGACGAATCTGCCTCTCTGTGGATTTGGCCCGGACGCAATTTTTTTTTTTTGTCAATTTGTGGGATGGGTTTTCTCCTTTCAGGTGTGTTACCTCAGGTGTCCCAACCAAAGAGGAAATCCAATGCAGAGCCCTGGGGAAGAGTGAAGGGACAACCCAAACTATGGTTAAAATTTGGGGCCTAGGGGCATGTCAGGCCCCATAGGCTGTCTCTTCATCCAGCCACTGAGAGGCCTTACTTGAGGACTGGGCTCAGGGTGAGGGTCACAATGTGTGTTTGTGACCAATGTGGCCCGCGAGCATGGGCGGGGCCTCATGGACCACACTGGTGTCAACTACACTAAACTTTGGACAACATGCCTATCACAAGGTCCTTGCCATGGGGAAGGAGTTCTGATTTCTGCATCATTTTCCACCCTGGGCAGTGGTTGGAGATAAGGTCTAGGTTCTGAAGCCTGAAAACCGCAGTTGGGAAAGATGATGACCTAAGGCCATGGTGGGTCTGATGTGCTTAGTGTGCGGTCAGCTGCCTGGTTGTTGGTCAGGAGGTTCGGGCTCAGGTTGTGTCAGACAGTGCATTAATGCCCAGGTTCGACTATATAATTTGGGTACAGTCGAGTGCCGTGTAGGTTTATCCTCATTTGAGGTGCCTGGGCAGCACATTAGGCAAGATATTTTTTCAGAGGGCAGGCAGAGTGCTGCATTGTGGTTCCGGAATTGCCAAACTTGAGGGCTTCTGGGCCAGTAGTGTGAGGACAGAAGTCTGAGACCACAAGCTAGAATTGGGCTTCTGGCCGAGGGCAAGGCAGGTACCCCCTGCACATCTGAACCAATATCTCATGCATCTGAAGTCACGGCGAGGATCAGACGTTGGCTCAGGTTGTAGTTTCTGTGCGTGACCGCCCCTTCATGAACGGAGAGGAATCTCAAGGCCATGGAGGTTTTCCCACATTGGGAGTTGTGGGATGCCCCCTTTAAGGATTCTTTCTGCGGGACAATTGAGTCCTGTTGGGCAGATCCAAAACATCCCATATGGAATGACTCCAGAGCACCGTTGCAGGATGGATTCCAGGGAAGCCCGCCTCGCATTCCAATTGTCTCCTAGCAACAAGACAGTTGAGATAGGATGGCTCTGCGGGAGCAACCGGGGTGTCTGAGTTGAAATGGACTTTCCTGAGTATAGGGCCTAATATGTGTTTGTGTCCATGAGGACCTTGGAATGGGGCGGTGGCACCGGGACTCTGAAGTATTCTCCTAAGATTTTGACATAGGTCCCATGCACAAGTGTCCTCGTGGAGACGAGATTATTTCTGATGGGTGCCTCAGGAAACCCCCTATGCTGGTATTGCTATCCAGGATTTTGAGGAGACATGCCTGTAAACCAAAGCAATGGATCCGATTATGGTTTAGGGTCCTTTCTGGTTCCATCTCCTTCGCTGGGGACATCCATCTATGGTCTGAGTGGAGGTAGATGCTCAGCTTGAGTCAGACCGCCCTTGTTTTTCCACTGAGACCTACATATTGGGATGGCCTCGGGGACTTTGAAGGGTTCTCCTTATTTGTACAGTTTTGGACAAGGGAATGAGCAGAATTCCCATGCATGGGGTAGGCAGAGTCCTAATGTGTGGCTCCAGGGGACCCAGCCTGGAGGGTGTGTGGCCCAAGAATTTGAGGACAGAAGTCGGAAAACACAAACTCAACTTAGGTTTGGGGACGTAGGTATGGCAGGCCCAATCTACAAACCATGAGAAGAACTCTTCAGGATATGAAGAAAGAGCGAGTCTGAGGTGCTTCCTCAGGCTTTGGTCTCTGGATTTTGTGTCAACGATGGCCGTGGAATGTGGGGAGGCCTCATGGGCCATGGACGAATCTATCTCTCTGTGCATTTGGCTCGGTCCCTATTGTTTTTTGTCAATCTGTGGGATGGGAGGACTCCTTTCAGGTTTGTGACCTCAGGTGTCCCAACCAAAGAGGAATTCCAAAGCAGAGCCCTGGGGAAGAGTGAAGGGACAACCCAAACTATGGTTAAAATTTGGGGCCTAGGGGCATGTCAGGCCCCATAGGCTGTCTCTTCATCCAGCCACTGAGAGGCCTTACTTGAGGACTGGGCTCAGGGTGAGGGTCACAATGTGTGTTTGTGACCAATGTGGCCCGCGAGCATGGGCGGGGCCTCATGGACCACACTGGTGTCAACTACACTAAACTTTGGACAACATGCCTATCACAAGGTCCTTGCCATGGGGAAGGAGTTCTGATTTCTGCATCATTTTCCACCCTGGGCAGTGGTTGGAGATAAGGTCTAGGTTCTGAAGCCTGAAAACCGCAGTTGGGAAAGATGATGACCTAAGGCCATGGTGGGTCTGATGTGCTCAGTGTGCGGTCAGCTGCCTGGTTGTTGGTCAGGAGGTTCGGGCTCAGGTTGTGTCAGACAGTGCATTAATGCCCAGGTTCGACTATATAATTTGGGTACAGTCGAGTGCCGTGTAGGTTTATCCTCATTTGAGGTGCCTGGGCAGCACATTAGGCAAGATATTTTTTCAGAGGGCAGGCAGAGTGCTGCATTTGGTTCCGGAATTGCCAAACTGGAGGGCTTCTGGGCCAGTAGTGTGAGGACAGAAGTCTGAGACCACAAGCTAGAATTGGGCTTCTGGCCGAGGGCAAGGCAGGTACCCCCTGCACATCTGAACCAATATCTCATGCATCTGAAGTCACGGCGAGGATCAGACGTTGGCTCAGGTTGTAGTTTCTGTGCGTGACTGCCCCTTCATGAACGGAGAGGAATCTCAAGGCCATGGAGGTTTTCCCACATTGGGAGTTGTGGGATGCCCCCTTTAAGGATTCTTTCTGCGGGACAATTGAGTCCTGTTGGGCAGATCCAAAACATCCCATATGGAATGACTCCAGAGCACCGTTGCAGGATGGATTCCAGGGAAGCCCGCCTCGCATTCCAATTGTCTCCTAGCAACAAGACAGTTGAGATAGGATGGCTCTGCGGGAGCAACCGGGGTGTCTGAGTTGAAATGGACTTTCCTGAGTATAGGGCCTAATATGTGTTTGTGTCCATGAGGACCTTGGAATGGGGCGGTGGCACCGGGACTCTGAAGTATTCTCCTAAGATTTTGACATAGGTCCCATGCACAAGTGTCCTCGTGGAGACGAGATTATTTCTGATGGGTGCCTCAGGAAACCCCCTATGCTGGTATTGCTATCCAGGATTTTGAGGAGACATGCCTGTAAACCAAAGCAATGGATCCGATTATGGTTTAGGGTCCTTTCTGGTTCCATCTCCTTCGCTGGGGACATCCATCTATGGTCTGAGTGGAGGTAGATGCTCAGCTTGAGTCAGACCGCCCTTGTTTTTCCACTGAGACCTACATATTGGGATGGCCTCGGGGACTTTGAAGGGTTCTCCTTATTTGTACAGTTTTGGACAAGGGAATGAGCAGAATTCCCATGCATGGGGTAGGCAGAGTCCTAATGTGTGGCTCCAGGGGACCCAGCCTGGAGGGTGTGTGGCCCAAGAATTTGAGGACAGAAGTCGGAAAACACAAACTCAACTTAGGTTTGGGGACGTAGGTATGGCAGGCCCAATCTACAAACCATGAGAAGAACTCTTCAGGATATGAAGAAAGAGCGAGTCTGAGGTGCTTCCTCAGGCTTTGGTCTCTGGATTTTGTGTCAACGATGGCCGTGGAATGTGGGGAGGCCTCATGGGCCATGGACGAATCTATCTCTCTGTGCATTTGGCTCGGTCCCTATTGTTTTTTGTCAATCTGTGGGATGGAGGGACTCCTTTCAGGTTTGTGACCTCAGGTGTCCCAACCAAAGAGGAATTCCAAAGCAGAGCCCTGGGGAAGAGTGAAGGGACAACCCAAACTATGGTTAAAATTTGGGGCCTAGGGGCATGTCAGGCCCCATAGGCTGTCTCTTCATCCAGCCACTGAGAGGCCTTACTTGAGGACTGGGCTCAGGGTGAGGGTCACAATGTGTGTTTGTGACCAATGTGGCCCGCGAACATGGGCGGGGCCTCATGGTCCACACTGGTTTCAACTACACTGAACTTTGGACAACATGCCAATCACAAGGTCTTTTGCCATGGGGAAGGCCTTCTGATTTCTGCATCATTTTCAACCCTGGGCAGTGGTTGGAGATAAGGTCTAGGTTCGGAAGCCTTAAAACCGCAGTTGGGAAGAGATGATGACCTAAGGCCATGGTGGGTCTGATTTGCTCAGTGTGTGGTCAGCTGCCTGGTTGTTGGTCAGGAGGTTCGGGCTCAGGATGTGTCAGACAGTGCATTAGTGCCCAGGTTAGACTATATAATTTGGGTACAGTCGAGTGCCGTGTAGGTTGATCCTCATTTGACGTGCCTGGGGAGCTCATTAGGCAAGATATTTTTTCAGAGGGCAGGCAGAGTGCTGCATTGTGGTTCCGGAATTGCCAAACTTGAGGGCTTCTGGGCCAGTAGTGTGAGGACAGAAGTTTGAGACCACAAGCTAGACTTGGGCTTCTGGCCGAGGGCAAGGCAGGTACCCCCTGCACATCTGATCCAATATCTCATGCATCTGAAGTCACGGCGAGGATCAGACGTTGGCTCAGGTTGTAGTTTCTGTGCGTGACTGCCCCTTCATGAACGGAGAGGAATCTCAAGGCCATGGAGGTTTTCCCACATTGGGAGTTGTGGGATGCCCCCTTTAAGGATTCTTTCTGCGGGACAATTGAGTCCTGTTGGGCAGATCCAAAACATCCCATATGGAATGACTCCAGAGCACCGTTGCAGGATGGATTCCAGGGAAGCCCGCCTCGCATTCCAATTGTCTCCTAGCAACAAGACAGTTGAGATAGGATGGCTCTGCGGGAGCAACCGGGGTGTCTGAGTTGAAATGGACTTTCCTGAGTATAGGGCCTAATATGTGTTTGTGTCCATGAGGACCTTGGAATGGGGCGGTGGCACCGGGACTCTGAAGTATTCTCCTAAGATTTTGACATAGGTCCCATGCACAAGTGTCCTCGTGGAGACGAGATTATTTCTGATGGGTGCCTCAGGAAACCCCCTATGCTGGTATTGCTATCCAGGATTTTGAGGAGACATGCCTGTAAACCAAAGCAATGGATCCGATTATGGTTTAGGGTCCTTTCTGGTTCCATCTCCTTCGCTGGGGACATCCATCTATGGTCTGAGTGGAGGTAGATGCTCAGCTTGAGTCAGACCGCCCTTGTTTTTCCACTGAGACCTACATATTGGGATGGCCTCGGGGACTTTGAAGGGTTCTCCTTATTTGTACAGTTTTGGACAAGGGAATGAGCAGAATTCCCATGCATGGGGTAGGCAGAGTCCTAATGTGTGGCTCCAGGGGACCCAGCCTGGAGGGTGTGTGGCCCAAGAATTTGAGGACAGAAGTCGGAAAACACAAACTCAACTTAGGTTTGGGGACGTAGGTATGGCAGGCCCAATCTACAAACCATGAGAAGAACTCTTCAGGATATGAAGAAAGAGCGAGTCTGAGGTGCTTCCTCAGGCTTTGGTCTCTGGATTTTGTGTCAACGATGGCCGTGGAATGTGGGGAGGCCTCATGGGCCATGGACGAATCTATCTCTCTGTGCATTTGGCTCGGTCCCTATTGTTTTTTGTCAATCTGTGGGATGGAGGGACTCCTTTCAGGTTTGTGACCTCAGGTGTCCCAACCAAAGAGGAATTCCAAAGCAGAGCCCTGGGGAAGAGTGAAGGGACAACCCAAACTATGGTTAAAATTTGGGGCCTAGGGGCATGTCAGGCCCCATAGGCTGTCTCTTCATCCAGCCACTGAGAGGCCTTACTTGAGGACTGGGCTCAGGGTGAGGGTCACAATGTGTGTTTGTGACCAATGTGGCCCGCGAACATGGGCGGGGCCTCATGGTCCACACTGGTTTCAACTACACTGAACTTTGGACAACATGCCAATCACAAGGTCTTTTGCCATGGGGAAGGCCTTCTGATTTCTGCATCATTTTCAACCCTGGGCAGTGGTTGGAGATAAGGTCTAGGTTCGGAAGCCTTAAAACCGCAGTTGGGAAGAGATGATGACCTAAGGCCATGGTGGGTCTGATTTGCTCAGTGTGTGGTCAGCTGCCTGGTTGTTGGTCAGGAGGTTCGGGCTCAGGATGTGTCAGACAGTGCATTAGTGCCCAGGTTAGACTATATAATTTGGGTACAGTCGAGTGCCGTGTAGGTTGATCCTCATTTGACGTGCCTGGGGAGCTCATTAGGCAAGATATTTTTTCAGAGGGCAGGCAGAGTGCTGCATTGTGGTTCCGGAATTGCCAAACTTGAGGGCTTCTGGGCCAGTAGTGTGAGGACAGAAGTTTGAGACCACAAGCTAGACTTGGGCTTCTGGCCGAGGGCAAGGCAGGTACCCCCTGCACATCTGATCCAATATCTCATGCATCTGAAGTCACGGCGAGGATCAGACGTTGGCTCAGGTTGTAGTTTCTGTGCGTGACTGCCCCTTCATGAACGGAGAGGAATCTCAAGGCCATGGAGGTTTTCCCACGTAGGAAGTTGTGGGATGCACCCTTAAAGATTTCTTCTGCAGGACAATTGAGACCTGTCGGCAGCTCCAAAACATCCCATATGGAATGACTCCAGAGCACCGTTGCAGGATGGATTCCAGGGAAGCCCGCCTCGCATTCCAATTGTCTCCTAGCAACAAGACAGTTGAGATTGCATGGCTCTGCGGGAGTAACCCTGGTGGCTGAGTTGAAATGGACTCCTGAGCATGAGGCCTAATGTGTGTTTGTGTCCATGAGGACCTTGAAATGTCTGGTGGCACCGGCACTCTGAAGTATTCTCCTAATATATTGACATAGGTCCCATACACAAGTTTCCTCGTGGAGACGAGATTTTTTCTGATGGGTGCCTCAGGAAATCCCCTATGCTGGTATTGGTTCAATGCGTTTTAGGAGACATGCCTGTAAACCAAAGCAATGGATCCGATTATGGCCTAGGGTCCTGTCTGGTACCATCTCCTTCTCTGGGGACATCCATCTATGGTATGAGTGGAGGTAGATGCTCTGCTGGTGTCAGACCACCCTTGTTTGTCCACTGACACCTACATATTGGGATGGCCTCGGGGACTTTGGAGGGTTCTCCTAATTTGTACAATTTTGGACAATGGAATGGGCAGTTTTCCCATGCATGGCGTAGGCATAGTACTAATGTGTGGCTCCAGGGGCCCCAGCCTGAAGGGTGTGTGGCCCAGGACTTTGAGGACAGAAGTCTGAAAACACAAACTCAGCTTAGGTTTGGGGACGTAGGTATGGCAGGCCCAATCTACAAACCATGAGAAGAACTCTTCAGGATATGAAGAAAGAGCGAGTCTGAGGCGCTTTCTCAGGCTTTCGTCTCTGGATTTTGTGTCAACGATGGCCGTGGAATGTGGCAAGGCCTCATGGGCCATGGACGAATCTTCCTCTCTTTTGATTTGGCCCGGTCCCAATTGTTTTTCGTCAATCTGTGGGATGGGAGGTCTCCTTTCAGGTTTGTTACCTCAGGTGTCCCATCCAAAGAGGAATTCCAAAGCAGAGCCCTGGGGAAGAGTGAAGGGACCACCCAAACTAAGGTAAAAATTTGGGGCCAGAAGCATGGCAGGCCCCATAGGCTGTCTCTTCATCCAGCCACTGAGAGGCCTTACTTGAGGACTGGGCTCAGGCTGAGCGTCACAATGTGTGTTTGTGACCAATGTGGCCCGCGAGCATGGGCGGGGCCTCATGGGCCACACTGGTTTCATCTACACAGAACTTTGGACAACATGCAAATCACAAGGTCTCTTTCCATGGGGAAGGAGTTCTGATTTCTGCATCATTTTCAACCCTGGGCAGTGGTTGGAGATAAGGTCTAGGTTCTGAATCCTGAAAACCGCAGTTGGGAAGAGATGATGACCTAAGGCCATGGTGGGTCTGATGTGCTCAGTGTGCGGTCAGCTGCATGGTTGTTGGTCAGGAGGTTCGGGCTCAGGTTGTGTCAGACAGTGCATTAGTGCCCAGGTTAGACTATATAATTTGGGTACATTCGAGTGCCGTGTAGGTTGATCCTCATTTGAGGTGCCTGGACAGCTCATTAGGCAAGATATTATTACTAGAGTGCAGGCAGAGTGCTGCACTGTGGGTCCGGAATTGCCAAACTTGAGGGCTTCTGGGCCAGTAGTGTGAGGACAGAAGTCTGAGAACAGAAGCTAGACTTGGGCTTCAGGCCGAGGGCAAGGCAGGTACCCCCTGCACATTTGAACCAATATCTCATGCATCTGAAGTCACGGCGAGGATCAGACGTTGGCTCAGGTTGTAGTTTCTGTGCATGACTGCCCCTTCATGAACGGAGAGGAATCTCAAGGCCAAGGAGGTTTTCCCACGTTGGGAGTTGTGGGATGCCCCCTTCAAGGATTCCTTCTGCGGGACAATTGAGACCTGTTGGGCAGCTCCAACACATCCCATATGGAATGACTCCAGAGCACCGTTTGAGGATGGATGCCAGGGATCCGGCCTCGCATTCCAATTGTCTCCTAGAAACAAGACAGTTGAGATCGCATGGCTCTGCGGGAGAAACCGGGGTGGCTGAGTTGAAATGGACTTTCCTGAGCATGGGGCCTAATGTGTGTTTGTGTCCATGAGGACCTTGGAATGGAGCGGTGGCACCGGGACTCTGAAGTATTCTCCTAAGATTTTGACATAAGTCCCATGCACAAGTTTCCTCGTGGAGACGAGATTTTTTCTGATGGGTGCCTCAGGAAACCCCCTATGCTTGTATTGGAATCCAGGATTTTGAGGATTCATGCCTGTAAACCAAAGCAATGGATCCGATTATGGCCTAGTATCCTGTCTGGTACCATATCCTTCTCTGGGGACATCCATCTATGGTATGAGTGGAGGTAGATGTTCAGCTGGTGTCTGACCGCCCTTGTTTGTCCACTGAGACGTACATATTGGGATGGCCTCAAGGGCATTGGAGGGTTCTCCTAATTATTACAATTTTGGACAATGGAATGGGCAGATTTCCCATGCATGGGGTAGGCACAGTCCTAATGTGTGACTCCAGGGGCCCCAGCCTGGAGGGTGTGTGGCCCAGGACTTAGAAGACAGAAGTCGAATACACAAACTCAGCTTAGATTTGGGGACGTAGGTTTGGCAGGCCCAATCTACAAACCATGAGAAGAACTCTTCAGGATATGAAGAAAGAGCGAGTCTGAGGCGCTTCCTCTGGCTTTGGTCTCTGGATTTTGTGTCAACGATTGCCGTGGAATGTGGGGAGGCCTCATGGGCCATGGACGAATCTTCCTCTCTGTGGATTTAGCCCGGTCCCAATTGTTTTTCGTCAATCTGTGGGATGGGAGGTCTCCTTTCAGATTTGTTACCTCAGGTGTCCCAACCAAAGAGGAATTCCAAAGCAGAGCCCTGGGGAAGAGTGAAGGGACAACCCAAACTTGTTAAAATTTGGGGCCTAGAGGCATGGCAGGCCCCATAGGCTGTCTCTTCATCCAGCCACTGAAAGGCCTTACTTGAGTACTGGGCTCAGGCTGAGGGTCACAATGTGTGTTTGTGACCAATGTGGCCCGCGAGCATGGGGGGGCCTCATGGGCCACACTGGTTTCAACTACACTGAACTTTGGACAACATGCCAATCACAAGGTCTCTTGCCATGGGGAAGGAGTTCTGATTTCTGCATCATTTTCAACTCTGGGCAGTGGTTGGAGATAAGGTCTAGGTTCGGAAGCCTGAAAACCGCAGTTGGGAAGAGATGATGACCTAAGGCCATGGTGGGTCTGATGTGCTCAGTGTGCGGTCAGCTGCCTGGTTGTTGGTCAGGAGGTTCGGGCTCAGGTTGTGTCAGACAGTGCATTAGTGCCCAGGTTCGACTATATATTTTGGGTACAGTCGAGTGCCGTGTAGGTTGATCCTCATTTGAGGTGCCTGGGCAGCTCATTAGTCAAGATATTTTCTCTAGAGTGCAGGCAGAGTGCTGCATTTTGGGTCCTGAATTGCCAACGTGAGGGCTTCAGGGCCAGTAGTGTGAGGACAGAAGACTGAGACCACAAGCTAGACTTGGGCTTCAGGCCGAGGCCAAGGCAGGTACCCCCTGCACATCTGAACCAATATCTCATGCATCTGAAGTCATGGCGAGGATCAGACGTTGGCTCAGGTTGTAGTTTCTGTGCATGACTGCCCCTTCATGAACGGAGGGGAATCTCAAGGCCATGGACGTTTTCCCACATTGGGAGTTGTGGGATGCCCCCTTCAAGGATTCCGTATGTGGGACAATTGAGAAAAGTTGGGCAGCTCCAAAACATCCCATATGGAATGACTCCAGAACACCGTTCGAGGATGGATGCCAGGGAAGACCGCCTCGCATTCCAATTGTCTCCTAGCAACAAGACAGTTAAGAACGGATGGCTCTGCTGGAGCAACCGGGGTGGCTGAGTTGAAATGGACTTTCCTGATCATGGGGCCTAATGTGTGTTTGTGTCCATGAGGCCTTGAAATGGGGCGATGGCACCGGGACTCTGAAGTATTCTCCTAAGATTTCGACATAGGTCCCATGCACAAGTTTCCTCGTGGAGACGAGGTTTTTTCTGATGGTGCCTCAGGAAACCCCAATGCTGGTATTGGAATCCAGGCTTTTGAGGAGACATGACTGTAAACCAAAGCAATGGATCCGATTATGGCCTAGGGACCTGTATGTTTCCATCTCCTTCTCTAGGTCATCCATCTATGGTAAGAGTGGAGGTAGATGCTCAGCTGGTGTCAGACCGCCCTTGTTTGTCCACAGAGACCTACATACTGGGATGGCCTCGGGGACTTTGGAGGGTTCTCCTAATTTGTATAATTTTGGACAATGGAGTGAGCAGAATTCCCATGCATGGTGTAGGCACAATACTAATGTGTGCTCCAGCGGCCCCAGCCTGGAGGGTGTGTGGCCCAGGACTTTGAGGACAGAAGTCTGAAAACACAAACTCAGCTTAGGTTTGGGACGTAGGTATGGCAGGCCCAATCTACAAACCATGAGAAGAACTCCTCAGGACATGAAGAAAGAGCGAGTCTGAGTCGCTTGCTCAGGCTTTAGTCTCTGGATTTTGTGTCAACCATGGCAGTGGAATGTGGGGAGGCCTCATGGGCCATGGATGAATCTTCCTCACTGTAAATTTGGCTCGGTCCCAATTGTTTTTCGTCAATCTGTGGGATGGGAGGTCTCCTTTCAGGTTTGTTACCTCAGGTGTCCCAACCAAAGAGGAAATCCAAATCAGAGCCCTGGGGAAGAGTAAAGGGACAACCCAATCTATGTTTAAAATTTGGGGCCTAGGGGCATGGCAGGCCCCATAGGCTGTCTCTTCATCCAGCCACTGAGAGGCCTTACTTGAGGACTGGGCTCAGGCTGAGGGTCACAATGTGTGTTTGTGACCAATGTGGCCTGCGAGCATGGGCGGAGCCTCATGGGCCACACTGGTTTCAACTACACTGAACTTTGGACAACATGCCAATCACAAGGTCTCTTGCCATGGGGAAAGAGTTCTGATTTCTGCATCATTTTCAACCCTGGGCAGTGGTTGGAGATAAGGGCTAGGTTCTGAATCCTGAAAACCGCAGTTGGGAAGAGATGATGACCTAAGGCCATGGCGTGTCGGATGTGCTCACTGTGCGGTCAGCTGCCTGGTTGTTGGTCAGGAGGTTCGGGCTCAGGTTGTGTCAGACAGTGCTTTAGTGCCCAGGTTAGACTATATAATTTGGGTACAGTCGAGTGCCGTGTAGGTTGATCCTTATTTGAGGTGCCTGGGCAGCTCATTAGGCAAGATATTTTTTCTAGAGTGCAGGCAGAGTGCTGCATTGTGGGTCCGGAAGTGCCAAACTTGAGGGCTTCTGGGCCAGTAGTGTAAGGACAGAAGTATGAGAACACAAGCTAGACTTGGGCTTCAAGTCGAGGGCAAGAAAGGTACCCCCTGCACATCTGAACCAATATCTCATGCATCTGAAGTCACGGCGAGGATCAGAGGTTGGCTCAGGTTGTAGTTTCTGTGCATGACTGCCCCTTCATGAACGGAGGGGAATGTCAAGGCCATGGAGGTTTTCCCACTGTGGGAGTTGTGGGTTGCCCCCTTCAAGGATTCCATCTGCGGGACAATTGAGTCCTGTTGGGCAGCTTCAAAACATCCCATATGGATGACTCCAGAGCAACATTGGAGGATGGATACCAGGGAAGCCCGCCAGCATTTGAATTGTCTCCTAGCAACAAGACAGTTGAGATCAGAAGGCTCTGCGGGAGCAACCGGGGTGTCTGAGTTAAAATGGACATTCCTGAGCATAGGGCCTAATGTGTGTTTGTGTCCATGAGGACCTTGGAATGGGGCGGTGGCACCGGGACTCTGAAGTATTCTCCTAAGATTTTGACATAGGGCCAATGCACAAGTTTCCTCGTGGAGACGAGATTTTTTCAGATGGGTGCCTCAGGAAACCCCCTATGATGGTACTGGAATCAAGGATTTTGAGGAGACATGCCTGTAAACCAAAGCAATGGATCCGATTATGGCCTAGGGTCCTGTCTAGTTCCATCTCCTTCTCTGGGGACATCCATCTATGGTCTGAGTGGAGGTAGATGCTCAGCTGGTGTCAGACCGCCCTTGTTTGTCCACAGAGACCTACATATTGGGATGGCCTCGGGGACTTTGGAGGGTTCTCCTAATTTGTAAAATTTTGGACAATGGAATGGGCAGAATTCCCATGCATGGGGTAGGCACAGTCCTAATATGTGGCTCCAGGGGCCCAAGTTTGGAGGGTGTGTTTCCCAGGACTTTGAGGACAGAAGTCTGAAAACACAGACTCAGCTTAGGTTTGGGGACGTAGGTATGGCAGGCCCTATCTACACACCATGAGAAGAACTCTTCAGGATATGAAGAAAGAGCGAGTCTGAGGCGCTTGTTCAGGCTTTGGTCTCTGGATTTAGTGTCAACGATGGCCGTGGAATGTGGGGACGCCTCATGGGCCATGGACGAATCTGCCTCTCTGTGGATTTGGTCCGGACGCAATTTTTTTTTTTTTTTGTCAATCTGTGGGAAGGGTTTTCTCTTTTCAGGTGTGTTACCTCAGGTGTCCCAACCAAAGAGGAATTCCAAAGCAGAGCCCTGGGGAAGAGTGAAGCGACAACCCAAAATATGGTTAAAATTTGGGACCTAGGGGCATGTCAGGCCCCATAGGCTGTCTCTTCATCCAGCCACTGAGAGGCCTTACTTGAGGACTGGGCTCAGGCTGAGGGTCACAATGTGTGTTTGTGACCAATGTGGCCCGCGAGCATGGGCGGGGCCTCATGGACCACACTGGTGTCAACTACACTAAACTTTGGACAACATGCCTATCACAAGGTCCTTGCCATGGGGAAGGAGTTCTGATTTCTGCATCATTTTCCACCCAGGGCAGTGGTTGGAGATAAGGTCTAGGTTCTGAATATTGAAAACCGCAGTATGAAGAGATGATGACCTAAGGTAATGGTGGGTCTGATGTGCTCAGTGTGCGGTCAGCTGCCTGGTTGTTGGTCAGGAGGTTCGGGCTCAGGTTGTGTCAGACAGTCATTAGTGCCCAGGTTAGACTATATATTTTGGGTACAGTCGAGTGCCGTGTAGGTTGATCCTCATTTGAGGTGCCTGGGCAGCTCATTAGGCAAGATATTTTCTCTAGAGTGCAGGCAGAGTGCTGCATTTTGGGTCCGGAATTGCCAACGTGAGGGCTTCTGGGCCAGTAGTGTGAGGACAGAAGACTGAGACAACAAGCTAGACTTGGGCTTCAGGCCGAGGCCAAGGCAGGTACCCCCTGCACATCTGAACCAATATCTCATGCATCTGAAGTCACGGCGAGGATCAGACGTTGGCTCAGGTTGTAGTTTCTGTGCATGACTGCCCCTTCATGAACGGAGGGGAATCTCAAGGCCATGGACGTTTTCCCACATTGGGAGTTGTGGGATGCCCCCTTCAAGGATTCCGTATGTGGGACAATTGAGAAAAGTTGGGCAGCTCCAAAACATCCCATATGGAATGACTCCAGAACACCGTTCGAGGATGGATGCCAGGGAAGCCCGCCTCGCATTCCAATTGTCTCCTAGCAACAAGACAGTTAAGAACGGATGGCTCTGCTGGAGCAACCGGGGTGGCTGAGTTGAAATGGACTTTCCTGATCATGGGGCCTAATGTGTGTTTGTGTCCATGAGGCCTTGAAATGGGGCGATGGCACCGGGACTCTGAAGTATTCTCCTAAGATTTCGACATAGGTCCCATGCACAAGTTTCCTCGTGGAGACGAGATTTTTTCTGATGGTGCCTAAGGAAACCCCAATGCTTGTATTGGAATCCAGGCTTTTGAGGAGACATGACTGTAAACCAAAGCAATGGATCCTATTATGGCCTAGGGTCCTGTATGGTTCCATCTCCTTCTCTAGGTCTTCCATCTATGGTAAGAGTGGAGGTAGATGCTCAGCTGGGTCAGACCGCCCTTGTTTGTCCACAGAAACCTACATACTGGGATGGCCTCGGGGACTTTTGAGGGTTCTCCTAATTTGTACAATTTTTGACAATGGAGTGAGCAGAATTCCCATGCATGGTGTAGGCACAATACTAATGTGTGCTCCAGGGGCCCCAGCCTGGAGGGTGTGTGGCCCAGGACTTTGAGGACAGAAGTCTGAAAACACAAACTCAGCTTCGGTTTGGGACGTAGGTATGGCAGGCCCAATCTACAAACCATGAGAAGAACTCTTCAGGATATGAAGAAAGAGCGAGTCTGAGTCGCTTGCTCAGGCTTTAGTCTCTGGATTTTGTGTCAACGATGGCTAGGGAATGTGGGGAGGCCTCATGGGCCATGGATGAATCTTCCTCACTGTGGATTTGGCTCGGTCCCAATTGTTTTTCGTCAATCTGTGGGATGGGAGGTCTCCTTTCAGGTTTGTTACCTCAGGTGTCCCAACCAAAGAGGAAATCCAAATCAGAGCCCTGGGGAAGAGTAAAGGGACAACCCAATCTATGTTTAAAATTTGGGGCCTAGGGGCATGGCAGGCCCCATAGGCTGTCTCTTCATCCAGCCACTGAGAGGCCTTACTTGAGGACTGGGCTCAGGCTGAGGGTCACAATGTGTGTTTGTGACCAATGTGGCCCGCGAGCATGGGCGGAGCCTCATGGGCCACACTGGTTTCAACTACACTGAACTTTGGACAACATGCCAATCACAAGGTCTCTTGCCATGGGGAAAGAGTTCTGATTTCTGCATCATTTTCAACCCTGGGCAGTGGTTGGAGATAAGGGCTAGGTTCTGAATCCTGAAACCGCAGTTGGAAGAGATGATGACCTAAGGCCATGGCGTGTCGGATGTGCTCACTGTGCGGTCAGCTGCCTGGTTGTTGGTCAGGAGGTTCGGGCTCAGGTTGTGTCAGACAGTGCTTTAGTGCCCAGGTTAGACTATATAATTTGGGTACAGTCGAGTGCCGTGTAGGTTGATCCTTATTTGAGGTGCCTGGGCAGCTCATTAGGCAAGATATTTTTTCTAGAGTGCAGGCAGAGTGCTGCATTGTGGGTCCGGAAGTGCCAAACTTGAGGGCTTCTGGGCCAGTAGTGTAAGGACAGAAGTATGAGAACACAAGCTAGACTTGGGCTTCAAGTCGAGGGCAAGAAAGGTACCCCCTGCACATCTGAACCAATATCTCATGCATCTGAAGTCACGGCGAGGATCAGAGGTTGGCTCAGGTTGTAGTTTCTGTGCATGACTGCCCCTTCATGAACGGAGGGGAATCACAAGGCCATGGAGGTTTTCCCACTGTGGGAGTTGTGGGTTGCCCCCTTCAAGGATTCCTTCTGCGGGACAATTGAGTCCTGTTGGGCAGCTTCAAAACATCCCATATGGATGACTCCAGAGCACCATTGGAGGATGGATACCAGGGAAGCCCGCCTCGCATTCCAATTGTCCCTAGCAACAAGACAGTTGAGATCAGAAGGCTCTGCGGGAGCAACCAGGGTGTCTGAGTTGAAATGGACATTCCTGAGCATAGGGCCTAATGTGTGTTTGTGTCCATGAGGACCTTGGAATGGGGCGGTGGCACCGGGACTCTGAAGTATTCTCCTAAGATTTTGACATAGGGCCCATGCACAAGTTTCCTCGTGGAGACGAGATTTTTTCGGATGGGTGCCTCAGGAAACCCCCTATGATGGTATTGGAATCAAGGATTTTGAGGAGACATGCCTGTAAACCAAAGCAATGGATCCGATTATGGCCTAGGGTCCTGTCTAGTTCCATCTCTACTCTGGGGACATCCATCTATGGTCTGAGTGGGAGGTAGATGCTCAGCTGGTGTCAGACCGCCCTTGTTTGTCCACAGAGACCTACATATTGGGATGGCCTCGGGGACTTTGGAGGGTTCTCCTAATTTGTACAATTTTGGACAATGGAATGGGCAGAATTCCCATGCATGGGGTAGGCACAGTCCTAATGTGTGGCTCCAGGGGCCCAAGTTTGGAGGGTGTGTGGCCCAGGACTTTGAGGACAGAAGTCTGAAAACACAGACTCAGCTTAGGTTTGGGGACGTAGGTATGGCAGGCCCTATCTACACACCATGAGAAGAACTCTTCAGGATATGAAGAAAGAGCGAGTCTGAGGTGCTTCCTCAGGCTTTGGTCTCTGGATTTTGTGTCAACGATGGCCGTGGAATGTGGGGAGGCCTCATGGGCCATGGACGAATCTGCCTCTCTGTGGATTTGGCCCGGACGCAATTTTTTTTTTTTTGTCAATTTGTGGGATGGGTTTTCTCCTTTCAGGTGTGTTACCTCAGGTGTCCCAACCAAAGAGGAAATCCAATGCAGAGCCCTGGGGAAGAGTGAATCGACAACCCAAAATATGGTTAAAATTTGGGGCCTAGGGGCATGTCAGGCCCCATAGGCTGTCTCTTCATCCAGCCACTGAGAGGCCTTACTTGAGGACTGGGCTCAGGGTGAGGGTCACAATGTGTGTTTGTGACCAATGTGGCCCGCGAGCATGGGCGGGGCCTCATGGACCACACTGGTGTCAACTACACTAAACTTTGGACAACATGCCTATCACAAGGTCCTTGCCATGGGGAAGGAGTTCTGATTTCTGCATCATTTTCCACCCTGGGCAGTGGTTGGAGATAAGGTCTAGGTTCTGAAGCCTGAAAACCGCAGTTGGGAAAGATGATGACCTAAGGCCATGGTGGGTCTGATGTGCTCAGTGTGCGGTCAGCTGCCTGGTTGTTGGTCAGGAGGTTCGGGCTCAGGTTGTGTCAGACAGTGCATTAATGCCCAGGTTCGACTATATAATTTGGGTACAGTCGAGTGCCGTGTAGGTTTATCCTCATTTGAGTTGCCTGGGCAGCACATTAGGCAAGATATTTTTTCAGAGGGCAGGCAGAGTGCTGCATTGTGGTTCCGGAATTGCCAAACTTGAGGGCTTCTGGGCCAGTAGTGTGAGGACAGAAGTCTGAGACCACAAGCTAGACTTGGGCTTCTGGCCGAGGGCAAGGCAGGTACCCCCTGCACATCTGAACCAATATCTCATGCATCTGAAGTCACGGCGAGGATCAGACGTTGGCTCAGGTTGTAGTTTCTGTGCGTGACTGCCCCTTCATGAACGGAGAGGAATCTCAAGGCCATGGAGGTTTTCCCACATTGGGAGTTGTGGGATGCCCCCTTTAAGGATTCTTTCTGCGGGACAATTGAGTCCTGTTGGGCAGATCCAAAACATCCCATATGGAATGACTCCAGAGCACCGTTGCAGGATGGATTCCAGGGAAGCCCGCCTCGCATTCCAATTGTCTCCTAGCAACAAGACAGTTGAGATAGGATGGCTCTGCGGGAGCAACCGGGGTGTCTGAGTTGAAATGGACTTTCCTGAGTATAGGGCCTAATATGTGTTTGTGTCCATGAGGACCTTGGAATGGGGCGGTGGCACCGGGACTCTGAAGTATTCTCCTAAGATTTTGACATAGGTCCCATGCACAAGTGTCCTCGTGGAGACGAGATTATTTCTGATGGGTGCCTCAGGAAACCCCCTATGCTGGTATTGCTATCCAGGATTTTGAGGAGACATGCCTGTAAACCAAAGCAATGGATCCGATTATGGTTTAGGGTCCTTTCTGGTTCCATCTCCTTCGCTGGGGACATCCATCTATGGTCTGAGTGGAGGTAGATGCTCAGCTTGAGTCAGACCGCCCTTGTTTTTCCACTGAGACCTACATATTGGGATGGCCTCGGGGACTTTGAAGGATTCTCCTTATTTGTACAGTTTTGGACAAGGGAATGAGCAGAATTCCCATGCATGGGGTAGGCAGAGTCCTAATGTGTGGCTCCAGGGGACCCAGCCTGGAGGGTGTGTGGCCCAAGAATTTGAGGACAGAAGTCGGAAAACACAAACTCAACTTAGGTTTGGGGACGTAGGTATGGCAGGCCCAATCTACAAACCATGAGAAGAACTCTTCAGGATATGAAGAAAGAGCGAGTCTGAGGTGCTTCCTCAGGCTTTGGTCTCTGGATTTTGTGTCAACGATGGCCGTGGAATGTGGGGAGGCCTCATGGGCCATGGACGAATCTATCTCTCTGTGCATTTGGCTCGGTCCCTATTGTTTTTTGTCAATCTGTGGGATGGAGGGACTCCTTTCAGGTTTGTGACCTCAGGTGTCCCAACCAAAGAGGAATTCCAAAGCAGAGCCCTGGGGAAGAGTGAAGGGACAACCCAAACTATGGTTAAAATTTGGGGCCTAGGGGCATGTCAGGCCCCATAGGCTGTCTCTTCATCCAGCCACTGAGAGGCCTTACTTGAGGACTGGGCTCAGGGTGAGGGTCACAATGTGTGTTTGTGACCAATGTGGCCCGCGAACATGGGCGGGGCCTCATGGTCCACACTGGTTTCAACTACACTGAACTTTGGACAACATGCCAATCACAAGGTCTTTTGCCATGGGGAAGGCCTTCTGATTTCTGCATCATTTTCAACCCTGGGCAGTGGTTGGAGATAAGGTCTAGGTTCGGAAGCCTTAAAACCGCAGTTGGGAAGAGATGATGACCTAAGGCCATGGTGGGTCTGATTTGCTCAGTGTGTGGTCAGCTGCCTGGTTGTTGGTCAGGAGGTTCGGGCTCAGGATGTGTCAGACAGTGCATTAGTGCCCAGGTTAGACTATATAATTTGGGTACAGTCGAGTGCCGTGTAGGTTGATCCTCATTTGACGTGCCTGGGGAGCTCATTAGGCAAGATATTTTTTCAGAGGGCAGGCAGAGTGCTGCATTGTGGTTCCGGAATTGCCAAACTTGAGGGCTTCTGGGCCAGTAGTGTGAGGACAGAAGTTTGAGACCACAAGCTAGACTTGGGCTTCTGGCCGAGGGCAAGGCAGGTACCCCCTGCACATCTGATCCAATATCTCATGCATCTGAAGTCACGGCGAGGATCAGACGTTGGCTCAGGTTGTAGTTTCTGTGCGTGACTGCCCCTTCATGAACGGAGAGGAATCTCAAGGCCATGGAGGTTTTCCCACATTGGGAGTTGTGGGATGCCCCCTTTAAGGATTCTTTCTGCGGCACAATTGAGTCCTGTTGGGCAGATCCAAAACATCCCATATGGAATGACTCCAGAGCACCGTTGCAGGATGGATTCCAGGGAAGCCCGCCTCGCATTCCAATTGTCTCCTAGCAACAAGACAGTTGAGATAGGATGGCTCTGCGGGAGCAACCGGGGTGTCTGAGTTGAAATGGACTTTCCTGAGTATAGGGCCTAATATGTGTTTGTGTCCATGAGGACCTTGGAATGGGGCGGTGGCACCGGGACTCTGAAGTATTCTCCTAAGATTTTGACATAGCTCCCATGCAAAAGTGTCCTCGTGGAGACGATATTTTATCTGATGGGTGCTCAGGAAACCCCCTATGCTGGTATTGGAATCCAGGCGTTGAGGTGACATGCCTGTAAACCAATGCAATGGATCTGATTATGGCCTAGGGTCCTGACTGGTTCCATCTCCTTCTCTGGTGACATCCCCCTATAGTATGAGTGGAGGTGGATGCTCAGCTGGTGTCAGACCGCCCTTGTTTATCCACTGAGACGTACATATTGAGATGGCCTCGGGGACTCTGGAGGGTTCTCCTAATTTGTACAATTTTGGACAATGGAATGGGCAGATTTCCCATGCATGGTGTAGGCACAGTCCTAATGTGTGGCTCCAGGGGCCCCAGCCTGGAGGGTGTGTGGCCCAGGACTTTGAGGACAGAAGTCTGAAATCACAAACTCAGCTTAAGTTTGGGGACGTAGGTATGGCAGGCCCAATCTACAAACCATGCGAAGAACTCTTCAGGATATGAAGAAAGAGCGAGTCTGAGGCGCTTGCTCAGGCTTTGGTCTCTGGATTTTGTGTCAACGATGGCCGTGGAATGTGGGGAGGCCTCATGGGTCATGGACGAAAATTACTCTCTGTGGATTTGGATCGGTCCCAATTGTTTTTCGTCAATCTGTGGAATGGGTGTCTCCTTTCAGGTTTGTTACCTCAGGTGTCCCATCCAAAGAAGAATTCCAAAGCAGAGCCCTGGGGAATACTGAAGGGACAACCCAAACTATGGTTAAAATTTGGGGCCTAGGGGCATGGCAGGCCCCATAGGCTGTCTCTTCATCCAGCCACTGACAGGCCTTACTTGAGGACTGGGCTCGGCTGAGCGTCACAATGTGTGTTTGTGACCAATGTGGCTTGCGATATGGGAGGGGCCTCATGGGCCACACTGGTATCAACTACACTGAACTTTGGACAACATGCAAATCACAAGGTCTCTTGCCATGGGGAAGGACTTCTGATTTCTGCATCATTTTCAACCCTTGGCAGTGGTTGGAGATAAGGTCTAGGTTCGGAAGCCTGAAAACCGCAGTTGGGAAGAGATGATGACCTAAGGCCATGGTGGGTCTGATGTGCTCAGTGTGCGGTCAGCTGCATGGTTGTTGGTCAGGAGGTTCGGGCTCAGGTTGTGTCAGACAGTGCATTAGTGCCCAGGTTAGACTATATAATTTGGGTACATTCGAGTGCCGTGTAGGTTGATCCTCATTTGAGGTGCCTGGGCAGCTCATTAGGCAAGATATTTTTTTCTGAGGACAGCAGAGTGCTGCATTGTGTTTCCAGAATTGACAAACGTGAGCGCTTCTGGGCCAGTAGTGTGAGGACAGAAGTCTGAGAACACAAGCTAGACTTGAGCTTCAGGCCGAGGGCAAGTCAGGTACCCCCTGCACATTTGAACCAATATCTCATGCATCTGAAGTCACGGCGAGGATCAGACGTTGGCTCAGGTTGTAGTTTCTGTGCATGAATGCCCCTTCATGAACGGAGAGGAATCTCAAGGCCATGGAGGTTTTCCCACGTAGGAAGTTGTGGGATGCACCCTTAAAGATTTCTTCTGCAGGACAATTGAGACCTGTCGGCAGCTCCAAAACATCCCATATGGAATGACTCCAGAGCACCGTTGCAGGATGGATTCGAGGGAAGCCCGCCTCCATTCCAATTGTCTCCTAGCAACAAGACAGTTGAGATTGCATGACTCTGCGGGAGTAACCCTGGTGGCTGAGTTGAAATGGACTCCTGAGCATGAGGCCTAATGTGTGTTTGTGTCCATGAGGACCTTGAAATGTCTGGTGGCACCGGCACTCTGAAGTATTCTCCTAATATATTGACATAGGTCCCATACACAAGTTTCCTCGTGGAGACGAGATTTTTTCTGATGGGTGCCTCAGGAAATCCCCTATGCTGGTATTGGTTCCATGCGTTTTAGGAGACATGCCTGTAAACCAAAGCAATGGATCCGATTATGGCCTAGGGTCCTGTCTGGTACCATCTCCTTCTCTGGGGACATCCATCTATGGTATGAGTGGAGGTAGATGCTCTGCTGGTGTCAGACCACCCTTGTTTGTCCACTGACACCTACATATTGGGATGGCCTCGGGGACTTTGGAGGGTTCTCCTAATTTGTACAATTTTGGACAATGGAATGGGCAGTTTTCCCATGCATGGCGTAGGCATAGTCCTAATGTGTGGCTCCAGGGGCCCCAGCCTGGAGGGTGTGTGGCCCAGGACTTTGAGGACAGAAGTCTGAAAACACAAACTCAGCTTAGGTTTGGGGACGTAGGTATGGCAGGCCCAATCTACAAACCATGAGAAGAACTCTTCAGGATATGAAGAAAGAGCGAGTCTGAGGCGCTTTCTCAGGCTTTCGTCTCTGGATTTTGTGTCAACGATGGCCGTGGAATGTGGCAAGGCCTCATGGGCCATGGACGAATCTTCCTCTCTTTTGATTTGGCCCGGTCCCAATTGTTTTTCGTCAATCTGTGGGATGGGAGGTCTCCTTTCAGGTTTGTTACCTCAGGTGTCCCATCCAAAGAGGAATTCCAAAGCAGAGCCCTGGGGAAGAGTGAAGAGACCACCCAAACTAAGGTAAAAATTTGGGGCCAGGGGCATGGCAGGCCCCATAGGCTGTCTCTTCATCCAGCCACTGAGAGGCCTTACTTGAGGACTGGGCTCAGGCTGAGCGTCACAATGTGTGTTTGTGACCAATGTGGCCCGCGAGCATGGGCGGGGCCTCATGGGCCACACTGGTTTCATCTACACAGAACTTTGGACAACATGCAAATCACAAGGTTTCTTTCCATGGGGAAGGAGTTCTGATTTCTGCATCATTTTCAACCCTGGGCAGTGGTTGGAGATAAGGTCTAGGTTCTGAATCCTGAAAACCGCAGTTGGGAAGAGATGATGACCTAAGGCCATGGTGGGTCTGATGTGCTCAGTGTGCGGTCAGCTGCATGGTTGTTGGTCAGGAGGTTCGGGCTCAGGTTGTGTCAGACAGTGCATTAGTGCCCAGGTTAGACTATATAATTTGGGTACATTCGAGTGCCGTGTAGGTTGATCCTCATTTGACGTGCCTGGGCAGCTCATTAGGCAAGATATTATTACTAGAGTGCAGGCAGAGTGCTGCATTGTGGGTCCGGAATTGCCAAACTTGAGGGCTTCTGGGCCAGTAGTGTGAGGACAGAAGTCTGAGAACAGAAGCTAGACTTGGGCTTCAGGCCGAGGGCAAGGCAGGTACCCCCTGCACATTTGAACCAATATCTCATGCATCTGAAGTCACGGCGAGGATCAGACGTTGGCTCAGGTTGAAGTTTCTGTGCATGACTGCCCCTTCATGAACGGAGAGGAATCTCAAGGCCAAGGAGGTTTTCCCACGTTGGGAGTTGTGGGATGCCCCCTTCAAGGATTCCTTCTGCGGGACAATTGAGACCTGTTGGGCAGCTCCAACACATCCCATATGGAATGACTCCAGAGCACCGTTTGAGGATGGATGCCAGGGAAGCCGGCCTCGCATTCCAATTGTCTCCTAGAAACAAGACAGTTGAGATCGCATGGCTCTGCGGGAGAAACCGGGGTGGCTGAGTTGAAATGGACTTTCCTGAGCATGGGGCCTAATGTGTGTTTGTGTCCATGAGGACCTTGGAATGGAGCGGTGGCACCGGGACTCTGAAGTATTCTCCTAAGATTTTGACATAAGTCCCATGCACAAGTTTCCTCGTGGAGACGAGATTTTTTCTGATGGGTGCCTCAGGAAACCCCCTATGCTTGTATTGGAATCCAGGATTTTGAGGATTCATGCCTGTAAACCAAAGCAATGGATCCGATTATGGCCTAGTATCCTGTCTGGTACCATATCCTTCTCTGGGGACATCCATCTATGGTATGAGTGGAGGTAGATGTTCAGCTGGTGTCTGACCGCCCTTGTTTGTCCACTGAGACGTACATATTGGGATGGCCTCAAGGGCATTGGAGGGTTCTCCTAATTATTACAATTTTGGACAATGGAATGGGCAGATTTCCCATGCATGGGGTAGGCACAGTCCTAATGTGTGACTCCAGGGGCCCCAGCCTGGAGGGTGTGTGGCCCAGGACTTAGAAGACAGAAGTCGAATACACAAACTCAGCTTAGATTTGGGGACGTAGGTTTGGCAGGCCCAATCTACAAACCATGAGAAGAACTCTTCAGGATATGAAGAAAGAGCGAGTCTGAGGCGCTTCCTCTGGCTTTGGTCTCTGGATTTTGTGTCAACGATTGCCGTGGAATGTGGGGAGGCCTCATGGGCCATGGACGAATCTTCCTCTCTGTGGATTTAGCCCGGTCCCAATTGTTTTTCGTCAATCTGTGGGATGGGAGGTCTCCTTTCAGATTTGTTACCTCAGGTGTCCCAACCAAAGAGGAATTCCAAAGCAGAGCCCTGGGGAAGAGTGAAGGGACAACCCAAACTTGTTAAAATTTGGGGCCTAGAGGCATGGCAGGCCCCATAGGCTGTCTCTTCATCCAGCCACTGAAAGGCCTTACTTGAGTACTGGGCTCAGGCTGAGGGTCACAATGTGTGTTTGTGACCAATGTGGCCCGCGAGCATGGGGGGGCCTCATGGGCCACACTGGTTTCAACTACACTGAACTTTGGACAACATGCCAATCACAAGGTCTCTTGCCATGGGGAAGGAGTTCTGATTTCTGCATCATTTTCAACTCTGGGCAGTGGTTGGAGATAAGGTCTAGGTTCGGAAGCCTGAAAACCGCAGTTGGGAAGAGATGATGACCTAAGGCCATGGTGGGTCTGATGTGCTCAGTGTGCGGTCAGCTGCCTGGTTGTTGGTCAGGAGGTTCGGGCTCAGGTTGTGTCAGACAGTGCATTAGTGCCCAGGTTCGACTATATATTTTGGGTACAGTCGAGTGCCGTGTAGGTTGATCCGCATTTGAGGTGCCTGGGCAGCTCATTAGTCAAGATATTTTCTCTAGAGTGCTGCAGAGTGCTGCATTTTGGGTCCTGAATTGCCAACGTGAGGGCTTCTGGGCCAGTAGTGTGAGGACAGAAGACTGAGACCACAAGCTAGACTTGGGCTTCAGGCCGAGGCCAAGGCAGGTACCCCCTGCACATCTGAACCAATATCTCATGCATCTGAAGTCAGGGCGAGGATCAGACGTTGGCTCAGGTTGTAGTTTCTGTGCATGACTGCCCCTTCATGAACGGAGGGGAATCTCAAGGCCATGGACGTTTTCCCACATTGGGAGTTGTGGGATGCCCCCTTCAAGGATTCCGTATGTGGGACAATTGAGAAAAGTTGGGCAGCTCCAAAACATCCCATATGGAATGACTCCAGAACACCGTTCGAAGATGGATGCCAGGGAAGCCCGCCTCGCATTCCAATTGTCTCCTAGCAACAAGACAGTTAAGAACGGATGGCTCTGCTGGAGCAACCGGGGTGGCTGAGTTGAAATGGACTTTCCTGATCATGGGGCCTAATGTGTGTTTGTGTCCATGAGGCCTTGAAATGGGGCGATGGCACCGGGACTCTGAAGTATTCTCCTAAGATTTCGACATAGGTCCCATGCACAAGTTTCCTCGTGGAGACGAGATTTTTTCTGATGGTGCCTCAGGAAACCCCAATGCTTGTATTGGAATCCAGGCTTTTGAGGAGACATGACTGTAAACCAAAGCAATGGATCCTATTATGGCCTAGGGTCCTGTATGGTTCCATCTCCTTCTCTAGGTCATCCATCTATGGTAAGAGTGGAGGTAGATGCTCAGCTGGTGTCAGACCGCCCTTGTTTGTCCACAGAGACCTACATACTGGGATGGCCTCGGGGACTTTTGAGGGTTCTCCTAATTTGTATAATTTTGGACAATGGAGTGAGCAGAATTCCCATGCATGGTGTAGGCACAATACTAATGTGTGCTCCAGGGGCCCCAGCCTGGAGGGTGTGTGGCCCAGGACTTTGAGGACAGAAGTCTGAAAACACAAACTCAGCTTCGGTTTGGGACGTAGGTATGGCAGGCCCAATCTACAAACCATGAGAAGAACTCCTCAGGATATGAAGAAAGAGCGAGTCTGAGTCGCTTGCTCAGGCTTTAGTCTCTGGATTTTGTGTCAACGATGGCTAGGGAATGTGGGGAGGCCTCATGGGCCATGGATGAATCTTCCTCACTATGGATTTGGCTCGGTCCCAATTGTTTTTCGTCAATCTGTGGGATGGGAGGTCTCCTTTCAGGTTTGTTACCTCAGGTGTCCCAACCAAAGAGGAAATCCAAATCAGAGCCCTGGGGAAGAGTAAAGGGACAACCCAATCTATGTTTAAAATTTGGGGCCTAGGGGCATGGCAGGCCCCATAGGCTGTCTCTTCATCCAGCCACTGAGAGGCCTTACTTGAGGACTGGGCTCAGGCTGAGGGTCACAATGTGTGTTTGTGACCAATGTGGCCCGCGAGCATGGGCGGAGCCTCATGGGCCACACTGGTTTCAACTACACTGAACTTTGGACAACATACCAATCACAAGGTCTCTTGCCATGGGGAAAGAGTTCTGATTTCTGCAACATTTTCAACCCTGGGCAGTGGTTGGAGATAAGGGCTAGGTTCTGAATCCTGAAAACCGCAGTTGGGAAGAGATGATGACCTAAGGCCATGGCGTGTCGGATGTGCTCACTGTGCGGTCAGCTGCCTGGTTGTTGGTCAGGAGGTTCGGGCTCAGGTTGTGTCAGACAGTGCTTTAGTGCCCAGGTTAGACTATATAATTTGGGTACAGTCGAGTGCCGTGTAGGTTGATCCTTATTTGAGGTGCCTGGGCAGCTCATTAGGCAAGATATTTTTTCTAGAGTGCAGGCAGAGTGCTGCATTGTGGGTCCGGAAGTGCCAAACTTGAGGGCTTCTGGGCCAGTAGTGTAAGGACAGAAGTATGAGAACACAAGCTAGACTTGGGCTTCAAGTCGAGGGCAAGAAAGGTACCCCCTGCACATCTGAACCAATATCTCATGCATCTGAAGTCACGGCGAGGATCAGAGGTTGGCTCAGGTTGTAGTTTCTGTGCATGACTGCCCCTTCATGAACGGAGGGGAATCTCAAGGCCATGGAGGTTTTCCCACTGTGGGAGTTGTGGGTTGCCCCCTTCAAGGATTCCTTCTGCGGGACAATTGAGTCCTGTTGGGCAGCTTCAAAACATCCCATATGGATGACTCCAGAGCAACATTGGAGGATGGATACCAGGGAAGCCCGCCAGCATTTGAATTGTCTCCTAGCAACAAGACAGTTGAGATCAGAAGGCTCTGCGGGAGCAACCAGGGTGTCTGAGTTAAAATGGACATTCCTGAGCATAGGGCCTAATGTGTGTTTGTGTCCATGAGGACCTTGGAATGGGGCGGTGGCACCGGGACTCTGAAGTATTCTCCTAAGATATTGACATAGGGCCCATGCACAAGTTTCCTCGTGGAGACGAGATTTTTTCGGATGGGTGCCTCAGGAAACCCCCTATGATGGTATTGGAATCAAGGATTTTGAGAAGACATGCCTGTAAACCAAAGCAATGGATCCGATTATGGCCTAGGGTCCTGTCTAGTTCCATCTCCTTCTCTGGGGACATCCATCTATGGTCTGAGTGGAGGTAGATGCTCAGCTGGTGTCAGACCGCCCTTGTTTGTCCACAGAGACCTACATATTGGGATGGCCTCGGGGACTTTGGAGGGTTCTTCCTAATTTGTAAAATTTTGGACAATGGAATGGGCAGAATTCCCATGCATGGGGTAGGCACAGTCCTAATGTGTGGCTCCAGGGGCCCAAGTTTGGAGGGTGTGTTTCCCAGGACTTTGAGGACAGAAGTCTGAAAACACAGACTCAGCTTAGGTTTGGGGACGTAGGTATGGCAGGCCCTATCTACACACCATGAGAAGAACTCTTCAGGATATGAAGAAAGAGCGAGTCTGAGGCGCTTGTTCAGGCTTTGGTCTCTGGATTTAGTGTCAACGATGGCCGTGGAATGTGGGGAGGCCTCATGGGCCATGGACGAATCTGCCTCTCTGTGGATTTGGTCCGGACGCAATTTTTTTTTTTTTGTCAATCTGTGGGAAGGGTTTTCTCTTTTCAGGTGTGTTACCTCAGGTGTCCCAACCAAAGAGGAATTCCAAAGCAGAGCCCAGGGGAAGAGTGAAGCGACAACCCAAAATATGGTTAAAATTTGGGACCTAGGGGCATGTCAGGCCCCATAGGCTGTCTCTTCATCCAGCCACTGAGAGGCCTTACTTGAGGACTGGGCTCAGGCTGAGGGTCACAATGTGTGTTTGTGACCAATGTGGCCCGCGAGCATGGGCGGGGCCTCATGGACCACACTGGTGTCAACTACACTAAACTTTGGACAACATGCCTATCACAAGGTCCTTGCCATGGGGAAGGAGTTCTGATTTCTGCATCATTTTCCACCCAGGGCAGTGGTTGGAGATAAGGTCTAGGTTCTGAATATTGAAAACCGCAGTATGAAGAGATGATGACCTAAGGTAATGGTGGGTCTGATGTGCTCAGTGTGCGGTCAGCTGCCTGGTTGTTGGTCAGGAGGTTCGGGCTCAGGTTGTGTCAGACAGTGCATTAGTGCCCAGGTTAGACTATATATTTTGGGTACAGTCGAGTGCCGTGTAGGTTGATCCTCATTTGAGGTGCCTGGGCAGCTCATTAGGCAAGATATTTTCTCTAGAGTGCAGGCAGAGTGCTGCATTTTGGGTCCGGAATTGCCAACGTGAGGGCTTCTGGGCCAGTAGTGTGAGGACAGAAGACTGAGACCACAAGCTAGACTTGGGCTTCAGGCCGAGGCCAAGGCAGGTACCCCCTGCACATCTGAACCAATATCTCATGCATCTGAAGTCACGGCAAGGATCAGACGTTGGCTCAGGTTGTAGTTTCTGTGCATGACTGCCCCTTCATGAACGGAGGGGAATCTCAAGGCCATGGACGTTTTCCCACATTGGGAGTTGTGGGATGCCCCCTTCAAGGATTCCGTATGTGGGACAATTGAGAAAAGTTGGGCAGCTCCAAAACATCCCATATGGAATGACTCCAGAACACCGTTCGAGGATGGATGCCAGGGAAGACCGCCTCGCATTCCAATTGTCTCCTAGCAACAAGACAGTTAAGAACGGATGGCTCTGCTGGAGCAACCGGGGTGGCTGAGTTGAAATGGACTTTCCTGATCATGGGGCCTAATGTGTGTTTGTGTCCATGAGGCCTTGAAATGGGGCGATGGCACCGGGACTCTGAAGTATTCTCCTAAGATTTTGACATAGGTCCCATGCACAAGTTTCCTCGTGGAGACGAGATTTTTTCTGATGGTGCCTAAGGAAACCCCAATGCTTGTATTGGAATCCAGGCTTTTGAGGAGACATGACTGTAAACCAAAGCAATGGATCCTATTATGGCCTAGGGTCCTGTATGGTTCCATCTCCTTCTCTAGGTCATCCATCTATGGTAAGAGTGGAGGTAGATGCTCAGCTGGTGTCAGACTGCCCTTGTTTGTCCACAGAGACCTACATACTGGGATGGCCTCGGGGACTTTTGAGGGTTCTCCTAATTTGTACAATTTTGGACAATGGAGTGAGCAGAATTCCCATGCATGGTGTAGGCACAATACTAATGTGTGCTCCAGGGGCCCCAGCCTGGAGGGTGTGTGGCCCAGGACTTTGAGGACAGAAGTCTGAAAACACAAACTCAGCTTAGGTTTGGGACGTAGGTATGGCAGGCCCAATCTACAAACCATGAGAAGAACTCTTCAGGATATGAAGAAAGAGCGAGTCTGAGTCGCTTGCTCAGGCTTTAGTCTCTGGATTTTGTGTCAACGATGGCTAGGGAATGTGGGGAGGCCTCATGGGCCATGGATGAATCTTCCTCACTATGGATTTGGCTCGGTCCCAATTGTTTTTCGTCAATCTGTGGGATGGGAGGTCTCCTTTCAGGTTTGTTACCTCAGGTGTCCCAACCAAAGAGGAAATCCAAATCAGAGCCCTGGGGAAGAGTAAAGGGACAACCCAATCTATGTTTAAAATTTGGGGCCTAGGGGCATGGCAGGCCCCATAGGCTGTCTCTTCATCCAGCCACTGAGAGGCCTTACTTGAGGACTGGGCTCAGGCTGAGGGTCACAATGTGTGTTTGTGACCAATGTGGCCCGCGAGCATGGGCGGAGCCTCATGGGCCACACTGGTTTCAACTACACTGAACTTTGGACAACATGCCAATCACAAGGTCTCTTGCCATGGGGAAAGAGTTCTGATTTCTGCATCATTTTCAACCCTGGGCAGTGGTTGGAGATAAGGGCTAGGTTCTGAATCCTGAAACCGCAGTTGGAAGAGATGATGACCTAAGGCCATGGCGTGTCGGATGTGCTCACTGTGCGGTCAGCTGCCTGGTTGTTGGTCAGGAGGTTCGGGCTCAGGTTGTGTCAGACAGTGCTTTAGTGCCCAGGTTAGACTATATAATTTGGGTACAGTCGAGTGCCGTGTAGGTTGATCCTTATTTGAGGTGCCTGGGCAGCTCATTAGGCAAGATATTTTTTCTAGAGTGCAGGCAGAGTGCTGCATTGTGGGTCCGGAAGTGCCAAACTTGAGGGCTTCTGGGCCAGTAGTGTAAGGACAGAAGTATGAGAACACAAGCTAGACTTGGGCTTCAAGTCGAGGGCAAGAAAGGTACCCCCTGCACATCTGAACCAATATCTCATGCATCTGAAGTCACGGCGAGGATCAGAGGTTGGCTCAGGTTGTAGTTTCTGTGCATGACTGCCCCTTCATGAACGGAGGGGAATCACAAGGCCATGGAGGTTTTCCCACTGTGGGAGTTGTGGGTTGCCCCCTTCAAGGATTCCTTCTGCGGGACAATTGAGTCCTGTTGGGCAGCTTCAAAACATCCCATATGGATGACTCCAGAGCACCATTGGAGGATGGATACCAGGGAAGCCCGCCTCGCATTCCAATTGTCCCTAGCAACAAGACAGTTGAGATCAGAAGGCTCTGCGGGAGCAACCAGGGTGTCTGAGTTGAAATGGACATTCCTGAGCATAGGGCCTAATGTGTGTTTGTGTCCATGAGGACCTTGGAATGGGGCGGTGGCACCGGGACTCTGAAGTATTCTCCTAAGATTTTGACATAGGGCCCATGCACAAGTTTCCTCGTGGAGACGAGATTTTTTCGGATGGGTGCCTCAGGAAACCCCCTATGATGGTATTGGAATCAAGGATTTTGAGGAGACATGCCTGTAAACCAAAGCAATGGATCCGATTATGGCCTAGGGTCCTGTCTAGTTCCATCTCCTTCTCTGGGGACATCCATCTATGGTCTGAGTGGGAGGTAGATGCTCAGCTGGTGTCAGACCGCCCTTGTTTGTCCACAGAGACCTACATACTGGGATGGCCTCGGGGACTTTGGAGGGTTCTCCTAATTTGTACAATTTTGGACAATGGAATGGGCAGTTTTCCCATGCATGGCGTAGGCATAGTCCTAATGTGTGGCTCCAGGGGCCCCAGCCTGGAGGGTGTGTGGCCCAGGACTTTGAGGACAGAAGTCTGAAAACACAAACTCAGCTTAGGTTTGGGGACGTAGGTATGGCAGGCCCAATCTACAAACCATGAGAAGAACTCTTCAGGATATGAAGAAATAGCGAGTCTGAGGCGCTTTCTCAGGCTTTCGTCTCTGGATTTTGTGTCAACGATGGCCGTGGAATGTGGCAAGGCCTCATGGGCCATGGACGAATCTTCCTCTCTTTTGATTTGGCCCGGTCCCAATTGTTTTTCGTCAATCTGTGGGATGGGAGGTCTCCTTTCAGGTTTGTTACCTCAGGTGTCCCATCCAAAGAGGAATTCCAAAGCAGAGCCCTGGGGAAGAGTGAAGGGACCACCCAAACTAAGGTAAAAATTTGGGGCCAGGGGCATGGCAGGCCCCATAGGCTGTCTCTTCATCCAGCCACTGAGAGGCCTTACTTGAGGACTGGGCTCAGGCTGAGCGTCACAATGTGTGTTTGTGACCAATGTGGCCCGCGAGCATGGGCGGGGCCTCATGGGCCACACTGGTTTCATCTACACAGAACTTTGGACAACATGCAAATCACAAGGTCTCTTTCCATGGGGAAGGAGTTCTGATTTCTGCATCATTTTCAACCCTGGGCAGTGGTTGGAGATAAGGTCTAGGTTCTGAATCCTGAAAACCGCAGTTGGGAAGAGATGATGACCTAAGGCCATGGTGGGTCTGATGTGCTCAGTGTGCGGTCAGCTGCATGGTTGTTGGTCAGGAGGTTCGGGCTCAGGTTGTGTCAGACAGTGCATTAGTGCCCAGGTTAGACTATATAATTTGGGTACATTCGAGTGCCGTGTAGGTTGATCCTCATTTGACGTGCCTGGGCAGCTCATTAGGCAAGATATTATTACTAGAGTGCAGGCAGAGTGCTGCATTGTGGGTCCGGAATTGCCAAACTTGAGGGCTTCTGGGCCAGTAGTGTGAGGACAGAAGTCTGAGAACAGAAGCTAGACTTGGGCTTCAGGCCGAGGGCAAGGCAGGTACCCCCTGCACATTTGAACCAATATCTCATGCATCTGAAGTCACGGCGAGGATCAGACGTTGGCTCAGGTTGTAGTTTCTGTGCATGACTGCCCCTTCATGAACGGAGAGGAATCTCAAGGCCAAGGAGGTTTTCCCACGTTGGGAGTTGTGGGATGCCCCCTTCAAGGATTCCTTCTGCGGGACAATTGAGACCTGTTGGGCAGCTCCAACACATCCCATATGGAATGACTCCAGAGCACCGTTCGAGGATGGATGCCAGGGAAGCCGGCCTCGCATTCAAATTGTCTCCTAGAAACAAGACAGTTGAGATCGCATGGCTCTGCGGGAGAAACCGGGGTGGCTGAGTTGAAATGGACTTTCCTGAGCATGGGGCCTAATGTGTGTTTGTGTCCATGAGGACCTTGGAATGGAGCGGTGGCACCGGGACTCTGAAGTATTCTCCTAAGATTTTGACATAAGTCCCATGCACAAGTTTCCTCGTGGAGACGAGATTTTTTCTGATGGGTGCCTCAGGAAACCCCCTATGCTTGTATTGGAATCCAGGATTTTGAGGATTCATGCCTGTAAACCAAAGCAATGGATCCGATTATGGCCTAGTATCCGGTCTGGTACCATATCCTTCTCTGGGGACATCCATCTATGGTATGAGTGGAGGTAGATGTTCAGCTGGTGTCTGACCGCCCTTGTTTGTCCACTGAGACGTACATATTGGGATGGCCTCAAGGGCATTGGAGGGTTCTCCTAATTATTACAATTTTGGACAATGGAATGGGCAGATTTCCCATGCATGGGGTAGGCACAGTCCTAATGTGTGACTCCAGGGGCCCCAGCCTGGAGGGTGTGTGGCCCAGGACTTAGAAGACAGAAGTCGAATACACAAACTCAGCTTAGATTTGGGGACGTAGGTTTGGCAGGCCCAATCTACAAACCATGAGAAGAACTCTTCAGGATATGAAGAAAGAGCGAGTCTGAGGCGCTTCCTCTGGCTTTGGTCTCTGGATTTTGTGTCAACGATTGCCGTGGAATGTGGGGAGGCCGCATGGGCCATGGACGAATCTTCCTCTCTGTGGATTTAGCCCGGTCCCAATTGTTTTTCGTCAATCTGTGGGATGGGAGGTCTCCTTTCAGATTTGTTACCTCAGGTGTCCCAACCAAAGAGGAATTCCAAAGCAGAGCCCTGGGGAAGAGTGAAGGGACAACCCAAACTTGTTAAAATTTGGGGCCTAGAGGCATGGCAGGCCCCATAGGCTGTCTCTTCATCCAGCCACTGAAAGGCCTTACTTGAGTACTGGGCTCAGGCTGAGGGTCACAATGTGTGTTTGTGACCAATGTGGCCCGCGAGCATGGGGGGGCCTCATGGGCCACACTGGTTTCAACTACACTGAACTTTGGACAACATGCCAATCACAAGGTCTCTTGCCATGGGGAAGGAGTTCTGATTTCTGCATCATTTTCAACTCTGGGCAGTGGTTGGAGATAAGGTCTAGGTTCGGAAGCCTGAAAACCGCAGTTGGGAAGAGATGATGACCTAAGGCCATGGTGGGTCTGATGTGCTCAGTGTGCGGTCAGCTGCCTGGTTGTTGGTCAGGAGGTTCGGGCTCAGGTTGTGTCAGACAGTGCATTAGTGCCCAGGTTCGACTATATATTTTGGGTACAGTCGAGTGCCGTGTAGGTTGATCCTCATTTGAGGTGCCTGGGCAGCTCATTAGTCAAGATATTTTCTCTAGAGTGCAGGCAGAGTGCTGCATTTTGGGTCCTGAATTGCCAACGTGAGGGCTTCTGGGCCAGTAGTGTGAGGACAGAAGACTGAGACCACAAGCTAGACTTGGGCTTCAGGCCGAGGCCAAGGCAGGTACCCCCTGCACATCTGAACCAATATCTCATGCATCTGAAGTCACAGCGAGGATCAGACGTTGGCTCAGGTTGTAGTTTCTGTGCATGACTGCCCCTTCATGAACGGAGGGGAATCTCAAGGCCATGGACGTTTTCCCACATTGGGAGTTGTGGGATGCCCCCTTCAAGGATTCCGTATGTGGGACAATTGAGAAAAGTTGGGCAGCTCCAAAACATCCCATATGGAATGACTCCAGAACACCGTTCGAGGATGGATGCCAGGGAAGCCCGCCTCGCATTCCAATTGTCTCCTAGCAACAAGACAGTTAAGAACGGATGGCTCTGCTGGAGCAACCGGGGTGGCTGAGTTGAAATGGACTTTCCTGATCATGGGGCCTAATGTGTGTTTGTGTCCATGAGGCCTTGAAATGGGGCGATGGCACCGGGACTCTGAAGTATTCTCCTAAGATTTCGACATAGGTCCCATGCACAAGTTTCCTCGTGGAGACGAGATTTTTTCTGATGGTGCCTCAGGAAACCCCAATGCTTGTATTGGAATCCAGGCTTTTGAGGAGACATGACTGTAAACCAAAGCAATGGATCCTATTATGGCCTAGGGTCCTGTATGGTTCCATCTCCTTCTCTAGGTCATCCATCTATGGTAAGAGTGGAGGTAGATGCTCAGCTGGTGTCAGACCGCCCTTGTTTGTCCACAGAGACCTACATACTGGGATGGCCTCGGGGACTTTTGAGGGTTCTCCTAATTTGTATAATTTTGGACAATGGAGTGAGCAGAATTCCCATGCATGGTGTAGGCACAATACTAATGTGTGCTCCAGGGGCCCCAGCCTGGAGGGTGTGTGGCCCAGGACTTTGAGGACAGAAGTCTGAAAACACAAACTCAGCTTAGGTTTGGGACGTAGGTATGGCAGGCCCAATCTACAAACCATGAGAAGAACTCTTCAGGATATGAAGAAAGAGCGAGTCTGAGTCGCTTGCTCAGGCTTTAGTCTCTGGATTTTGTGTCAACCATGGCAGTGGAATGTGGGGAGGCCTCATGGGCCATGGATGAATCTTCCTCACTGTAAATTTGGCTCGGTCCCAATTGTTTTTCGTCAATCTGTGGGATGGGAGGTCTCCTTTCAGGTTTGTTACCTCAGGTGTCCCAACCAAAGAGGAAATCCAAATCAGAGCCCTGGGGAAGAGTAAAGGGACAACCCAATCTATGTTTAAAATTTGGGGCCTAGGGGCATGGCAGGCCCCATAGGCTGTCTCTTCATCCAGCCACTGAGAGGCCTTACTTGAGGACTGGGCTCAGGCTGAGGGTCACAATGTGTGTTTGTGACCAATGTGGCCCGCGAGCATGGGCGGAGCCTCATGGGCCACACTGGTTTCAACTACACTGAACTTTGGACAACATGCCAATCACAAGGTCTCTTGCCATGGGGAAAGAGTTCTGATTTCTGCATCATTTTCAACCCTGGGCAGTGGTTGGAGATAAGGGCTAGGTTCTGAATCCTGAAAACCGCAGTTGGGAAGAGATGATGACCTAAGGCCATGGCGTGTTGTATGTGCTCACTGTGCGGTCAGCTGCCTGGTTGTTGGTCAGGAGGTTCGGGCTCAGGTTGTGTCAGACAGTGCTTTAGTGCCCAGGTTAGACTATATAATTTGGGTACAGTCGAGTGCCGTGTAGGTTGATCCTTATTTGAGGTGCCTGGGCAGCTCATTAGGCAAGATATTTTTTCTAGAGTGCAGGCAGAGTGCTGCATTGTGGGTCCGGAAGTGCCAAACTTGAGGGCTTCTGGGCCAGTAGTGTAAGGACAGAAGTATGAGAACACAAGCTAGACTTGGGCTTCAAGTCGAGGGCAAGAAAGGTACCCCCTGCACATCTGAACCAATATCTCATGCATCTGAAGTCACGGCGAGGATCAGAGGTTGGCTCAGGTTGTAGTTTCTGTGCATGACTGCCCCTTCATGAACGGAGGGGAATCTCAAGGCCATGGAGGTTTTCCCACTGTGGGAGTTGTGGGTTGCCCCCTTCAAGGATTCCTTCTGCGGGACAATTGAGTCCTGTTGGGCAGCTTCAAAACATCCCATATGGATAACTCCAGAGCAACATTGGAGGATGGATACCAGGGAAGCCCGCCAGCATTTGAATTGTCTCCTAGCAACAAGACAGTTGAGATCAGAAGGCTCTGCGGGAGCAACCGGGGTGTCTGAGTTAAAATGGACATTCCTGAGCATAGGGCCTAATGTGTGTTTGTGTCCATGAGGACCTTGGAATGGGGCGGTGGCACCGGGACTCTGAAGTATTCTCCTAAGATTTTGACATAGGGCCCATGCACAAGTTTCCTCGTGGAGACGAGATTTTTTCGGATGGGTGCCTCAGGAAACCCCCTATGATGGTATTGGAATCAAGGATTTTGAGGAGACATGCCTGTAAACCAAAGCAATGGATCCGATTATGGCCTAGGGTCCTGTCTAGTTCCATCTCCTTCTCTGGGGACATCCATCTATGGTCTGAGTGGAGGTAGATGCTCAGCTGGTGTCAGACCGCCCTTGTTTGTCCACAGAGACCTACATATTGGGATGGCCTCGGGGACTTTGGAGGGTTCTCCTAATTTGTAAAATTTTGGACAATGGAATGGGCAGAATTCCCATGCATGGGGTAGGCACAGTCCTAATGTGTGGCTCCAGGGGCCCAAGTTTGGAGGGTGTGTTTCCCAGGACTTTGAGGACAGAAGTCTGAAAACACAGACTCAGCTTAGGTTTGGGGACGTAGGTATGGCAGGCCCTATCTACACACCATGAGAAGAACTCTTCAGGATATGAAGAAAGAGCGAGTCTGAGGCGCTTGTTCAGGCTTTGGTCTCTGGATTTAGTGTCAACGATGGCCGTGGAATGTGGGGAGGCCTCATGGGCCATGGACGAATCTGCCTCTCTGTGGATTTGGTCCGGACGCAATTTTTTTTTTTTTGTCAATCTGTGGGAAGGGTTTTCTCTTTTCAGGTGTGTTACCTCAGGTGTCCCAACCAAAGAGGAATTCCAAAGCAGAGCCCTGGGGAAGAGTGAAGCGACAACCCAAAATATGGTTAAAATTTGGGACCTAGGGGCATGTCAGGCCCCATAGGCTGTCTCTTCATCCAGCCACTGAGAGGCCTTACTTGAGGACTGGGCTCAGGCTGAGGGTCACAATGTGTGTTTGTGACCAATGTGGCCCGCGAGCATGGGCGGGGCCTCATGGACCACACTGGTGTCAACTACACTAAACTTTGGACAACATGCCTATCACAAGGTCCTTGCCATGGGGATGGAGTTCTGATTTCTGCATCATTTTCCACCCAGGGCAGTGGTTGCAGATAATGTCTAGGTTCTGAATATTGAAAACCGCAGTATGAAGAGATGATGACCTAAGGTAATGGTGGGTCTGATGTGCTCAGTGTGCGGTCAGCTGCCTGGTTGTTGGTCAGGAGGTTCGGGCTCAGGTTGTGTCAGACAGTGCATTAGTGCCCAGGTTAGACTATATATTTTGGGTACAGTCGAGTGCCGTGTAGGTTGATCCTCATTTGAGGTGCCTGGGCAGCTCATTAGGCAAGATATTTTCTCTAGAGTGCAGGCAGAGTGCTGCATTTTGGGTCCGGAATTGCCAACGTGAGGGCTTCTGGGTCAGTAGTGTGAGGACAGAAGACTGAGACCACAAGCTAGACTTGGGCTTCAGGCCGAGGCCAAGGCAGGTACCCCCTGCACATCTGAACCAATATCTCATGCATCTGAAGTCACGGCGAGGATCAGACGTTGGCTCAGGTTGTAGTTTCTGTGCATGACTGCCCCTTAATGAACGGAGGGGAATCTCAAGGCCATGGACGTTTTCCCACATTGGGAGTTGTGGGATGCCCCCTTCAAGGATTCCGTATGTGGGACAATTGAGAAAAGTTGGGCAGCTCCAAAACATCCCATATGGAATGACTCCAGAACACCGTTCGAGGATGGATGCCAGGGAAGCCCGCCTCGCATTCCAATTGTCTCCTAGCAACAAGACAGTTAAGAACGGATGGCTCTGCTGGAGCAACCGGGGTGGCTGAGTTGAAATGGACTTTCCTGATCATGGGGCCTAATGTGTGTTTGTGTCCATGAGGCCTTGAAATGGGGCGATGGCACCGGGACTCTGAAATATTCTCCTAAGATTTCGACATAGGTCCCATGCACAAGTTTCCTCGTGGAGACGAGATTTTTTCTGATGGTGCCTCAGGAAACCCCAATGCTGGTATTGGAATCCAGGCTTTTGAGGAGACATGACTGTAAACCAAAGCAATGGATCCTATTATGGCCTAGGGTCCTGTATGGTTCCATCTCCTTCTCTAGGTCATCCATCTATGGTAAGAGTGGAGGTAGATGCTCAGCTGGTGTCAGACCGCCCTTGTTTGTCCACAGAGACCTACATACTGGGATGGCCTCGGGGACTTTTGAGGGTTCTCCTAATTTGTATAATTTTGGACAATGGAGTGAGCAGAATTCCCATGCATGGTGTAGGCACAATACTAATGTGTGCTCCAGGGGCCCCAGCCTGGAGGGTGTGTGGCCCAGGACTTTGAGGACAGAAGTCTGAAAACACAAACTCAGCTTAGGTTTGGGACGTAGGTATGGCAGGCCCAAACTACAAACCATGAGAAGAACTCTTCAGGATATGAAGAAAGAGCGAGTCTGAGTCGCTTGCTCAGGCTTTAGTCTCTGGATTTTGTGTCAACGATGGCTAGGGAATGTGGGGAGGCCTCATGGGCCATGGATGAATCTTCCTCACTGTGGATTTGGCTCGGTCCCAATTGTTTTTCGTCAATCTGTGGGATGGGAGGTCTCCTTTCAGGTTTGTTACCTCAGGTGTCCCAACCAAAGAGGAAATCCAAATCAGAGCCCTGGGGAAGAGTAAAGGGACAACCCAATCTATGTTTAAAATTTGGGGCCTAGGGGCATGGCAGGCCCCATAGGCTGTCTCTTCATCCAGCCACTGAGAGGCCTTACTTGAGGACTGGGCTCAGGCTGAGGGTCACAATGTGTGTTTGTGACCAATGTGGCCCGCGAGCATGGGCGGAGCCTCATGGGCCACACTGGTTTCAACTACACTGAACTTTGGACAACATGCCAATCACAAGGTCTCTTGCCATGGGGAAAGAGTTCTGTTTTCTGCATCATTTTCAACCCTGGGCAGTGGTTGGAGATAAGGGCTAGGTTCTGAATCCTGAAACCGCAGTTGGAAGAGATGATGACCTAAGGCCATGGCGTGTCGGATGTGCTCACTGTGCGGTCAGCTGCCTGGTTGTTGGTCAGGAGGTTCGGGCTCAGGTTGTGTCAGACAGTGCTTTAGTGACCAGGTTAGACTATATAATTTGGGTACAGTCGAGTGCCGTGTAGGTTGATCCTTATTTGAGGTGCCTGGGCAGCTCATTAGGCAAGATATTTTTTCTAGAGTGCAGGCAGAGTGCTGCATTGTGGGTCCGGAAGTGCCAAACTTGAGGGCTTCTGGGCCAGTAGTGTAAGGACAGAAGTATGAGAACACAAGCTAGACTTGGGCTTCAAGTCGAGGGCAAGAAAGGTACCCCCTGCACATCTGAACCAATATCTCATGCATCTGAAGTCACGGCGAGGATCAGAGGTTGGCTCAGGTTGTAGTTTCTGTGCATGACTGCCCCTTCATGAACGGAGGGGAATCTCAAGGCCATGGAGGTTTTCCCACTGTGGGAGTTGTGGGTTGCCCCCTTCAAGGATTCCTTCTGCGGGACAATTGAGTCCTGTTGGGCAGCTTCAAAACATCCCATATGGATGACTCCAGAGCACCATTGGAGGATGGATACCAGGGAAGCCCGCCTCGCATTCCAATTGTCCCTAGCAACAAGACAGTTGAGATCAGAAGGCTCTGCGGGAGCAACCAGGGTGTCTGAGTTGAAATGGACATTCCTGAGCATAGGGCCTAATGTGTGTTTGTGTCCATGAGGACCTTGGAATGGGGCGGTGGCACCGGGACTCTGAAGTATTCTCCTAAGATTTTGACATAGGGCCCATGCACAAGTTTCCTCGTGGAGACGAGATTTTTTCGGATGGGTGCCTCAGGAAACCCCCTATGATGGTATTGGAATCAAGGATTTTGAGGAGACATGCCTGTAAACCAAAGCAATGGATCCGATTATGGCCTAGGGTCCTGTCTAGTTCCATCTCCTTCTCTGGGGACATCCATCTATGGTCTGAGTGGGAGGTAGATGCTCAGCTGGTGTCAGACCGCCCTTGTTTGTCCACAGAGACCTACATATTGGGATGGCCTCGGGGACTTTGGAGGGTTCTCCTAATTTGTACAATTTTGGACAATGGAATGGGCAGAATTCCCATGCATGGGGTAGGCACAGTCCTAATGTGTGGCTCCAGGGGCCCAAGTTTGGAGGGTGTGTGGCCCAGGACTTTGAGGACAGAAGTCTGAAAACACAGACTCAGCTTAGGTTTGGGGACGTAGGTATGGCAGGCCCTATCTACACACCATGAGAAGAACTCTTCAGGATATGAAGAAAGAGCGAGTCTGAGGTGCTTCCTCAGGCTTTGGTCTCTGGATTTTGTGTCAACGATGGCCGTGGAATGTGGGGAGGCCTCATGGGCCATGGACGAATCTGCCTCTCTGTGGATTTGGCCCGGACGCAATTTTTTTTTTTTGTCAATTTGTGGGATGGGTTTTCTCCTTTCAGGTGTGTTACCTCAGGTGTCCCAACCAAAGAGGAAATCCAATGCAGAGCCCTGGGGAAGAGTGAATCGACAACCCAAAATATGGTTAAAATTTGGGGCCTAGGGGCATGTCAGGCCCCATAGGCTGTCTCTTCATCCAGCCACTGAGAGGCCTTACTTGAGGACTGGGCTCAGGGTGAGGGTCACAATGTGTGTTTGTGACCAATGTGGCCCGCGAGCATGGGCGGGGCCTCATGGACCACACTGGTGTCAACTACACTAAACTTTGGACAACATGCCTATCACAAGGTCCTTGCCATGGGGAAGGAGTTCTGATTTCTGCATCATTTTCCACCCTGGGCAGTGGTTGGAGATAAGGTCTAGGTTCTGAAGCCTGAAAACCGCAGTTGGGAAAGATGATGACCTAAGGCCATGGTGGGTCTGATGTGCTTAGTGTGCGGTCAGCTGCCTGGTTGTTGGTCAGGAGGTTCGGGCTCAGGTTGTGTCAGACAGTGCATTAATGCCCAGGTTCGACTATATAATTTGGGTACAGTCGAGTGCCGTGTAGGTTTATCCTCATTTGAGGTGCCTGGGCAGCACATTAGGCAAGATATTTTTTCAGAGGGCAGGCAGAGTGCTGCATTGTGGTTCCGGAATTGCCAAACTTGAGGGCTTCTGGGCCAGTAGTGTGAGGACAGAAGTCTGAGACCACAAGCTAGAATTGGGCTTCTGGCCGAGGGCAAGGCAGGTACCCCCTGCACATCTGAACCAATATCTCATGCATCTGAAGTCACGGCGAGGATCAGACGTTGGCTCAGGTTGTAGTTTCTGTGCGTGACTGCCCCTTCATGAACGGAGAGGAATCTCAAGGCCATGGAGGTTTTCCCACATTGGGAGTTGTGGGATGCCCCCTTTAAGGATTCTTTCTGCGGGACAATTGAGTCCTGTTGGGCAGATCCAAAACATCCCATATGGAATGACTCCAGAGCACCGTTGCAGGATGGATTCCAGGGAAGCCCGCCTCGCATTCCAATTGTCTCCTAGCAACAAGACAGTTGAGATAGGATGGCTCTGCGGGAGCAACCGGGGTGTCTGAGTTGAAATGGACTTTCCTGAGTATAGGGCCTAATATGTGTTTGTGTCCATGAGGACCTTGGAATGGGGCGGTGGCACCGGGACTCTGAAGTATTCTCCTAAGATTTTGACATAGGTCCCATGCACAAGTGTCCTCGTGGAGACGAGATTATTTCTGATGGGTGCCTCAGGAAACCCCCTATGCTGGTATTGCTATCCAGGATTTTGAGGAGACATGCCTGTAAACCAAAGCAATGGATCCGATTATGGTTTAGGGTCCTTTCTGGTTCCATCTCCTTCGCTGGGGACATCCATCTATGGTCTGAGTGGAGGTAGATGCTCAGCTTGAGTCAGACCGCCCTTGTTTTTCCACTGAGACCTACATATTGGGATGGCCTCGGGGACTTTGAAGGGTTCTCCTTATTTGTACAGTTTTGGACAAGGGAATGAGCAGAATTCCCATGCATGGGGTAGGCAGAGTCCTAATGTGTGGCTCCAGGGGACCCAGCCTGGAGGGTGTGTGGCCCAAGAATTTGAGGACAGAAGTCGGAAAACACAAACTCAACTTAGGTTTGGGGACGTAGGTATGGCAGGCCCAATCTACAAACCATGAGAAGAACTCTTCAGGATATGAAGAAAGAGCGAGTCTGAGGTGCTTCCTCAGGCTTTGGTCTCTGGATTTTGTGTCAACGATGGCCGTGGAATGTGGGGAGGCCTCATGGGCCATGGACGAATCTATCTCTCTGTGCATTTGGCTCGGTCCCTATTGTTTTTTGTCAATCTGTGGGATGGGAGGACTCCTTTCAGGTTTGTGACCTCAGGTGTCCCAACCAAAGAGGAATTCCAAAGCAGAGCCCTGGGGAAGAGTGAAGGGACAACCCAAACTATGGTTAAAATTTGGGGCCTAGGGGCATGTCAGGCCCCATAGGCTGTCTCTTCATCCAGCCACTGAGAGGCCTTACTTGAGGACTGGGCTCAGGGTGAGGGTCACAATGTGTGTTTGTGACCAATGTGGCCCGCGAGCATGGGCGGGGCCTCATGGACCACACTGGTGTCAACTACACTAAACTTTGGACAACATGCCTATCACAAGGTCCTTGCCATGGGGAAGGAGTTCTGATTTCTGCATCATTTTCCACCCTGGGCAGTGGTTGGAGATAAGGTCTAGGTTCTGAAGCCTGAAAACCGCAGTTGGGAAAGATGATGACCTAAGGCCATGGTGGGTCTGATGTGCTCAGTGTGCGGTCAGCTGCCTGGTTGTTGGTCAGGAGGTTCGGGCTCAGGTTGTGTCAGACAGTGCATTAATGCCCAGGTTCGACTATATAATTTGGGTACAGTCGAGTGCCGTGTAGGTTTATCCTCATTTGAGGTGCCTGGGCAGCACATTAGGCAAGATATTTTTTCAGAGGGCAGGCAGAGTGCTGCATTTGGTTCCGGAATTGCCAAACTGGAGGGCTTCTGGGCCAGTAGTGTGAGGACAGAAGTCTGAGACCACAAGCTAGAATTGGGCTTCTGGCCGAGGGCAAGGCAGGTACCCCCTGCACATCTGAACCAATATCTCATGCATCTGAAGTCACGGCGAGGATCAGACGTTGGCTCAGGTTGTAGTTTCTGTGCGTGACTGCCCCTTCATGAACGGAGAGGAATCTCAAGGCCATGGAGGTTTTCCCACATTGGGAGTTGTGGGATGCCCCCTTTAAGGATTCTTTCTGCGGGACAATTGAGTCCTGTTGGGCAGATCCAAAACATCCCATATGGAATGACTCCAGAGCACCGTTGCAGGATGGATTCCAGGGAAGCCCGCCTCGCATTCCAATTGTCTCCTAGCAACAAGACAGTTGAGATAGGATGGCTCTGCGGGAGCAACCGGGGTGTCTGAGTTGAAATGGACTTTCCTGAGTATAGGGCCTAATATGTGTTTGTGTCCATGAGGACCTTGGAATGGGGCGGTGGCACCGGGACTCTGAAGTATTCTCCTAAGATTTTGACATAGGTCCCATGCACAAGTGTCCTCGTGGAGACGAGATTATTTCTGATGGGTGCCTCAGGAAACCCCCTATGCTGGTATTGCTATCCAGGATTTTGAGGAGACATGCCTGTAAACCAAAGCAATGGATCCGATTATGGTTTAGGGTCCTTTCTGGTTCCATCTCCTTCGCTGGGGACATCCATCTATGGTCTGAGTGGAGGTAGATGCTCAGCTTGAGTCAGACCGCCCTTGTTTTTCCACTGAGACCTACATATTGGGATGGCCTCGGGGACTTTGAAGGGTTCTCCTTATTTGTACAGTTTTGGACAAGGGAATGAGCAGAATTCCCATGCATGGGGTAGGCAGAGTCCTAATGTGTGGCTCCAGGGGACCCAGCCTGGAGGGTGTGTGGCCCAAGAATTTGAGGACAGAAGTCGGAAAACACAAACTCAACTTAGGTTTGGGGACGTAGGTATGGCAGGCCCAATCTACAAACCATGAGAAGAACTCTTCAGGATATGAAGAAAGAGCGAGTCTGAGGTGCTTCCTCAGGCTTTGGTCTCTGGATTTTGTGTCAACGATGGCCGTGGAATGTGGGGAGGCCTCATGGGCCATGGACGAATCTATCTCTCTGTGCATTTGGCTCGGTCCCTATTGTTTTTTGTCAATCTGTGGGATGGAGGGACTCCTTTCAGGTTTGTGACCTCAGGTGTCCCAACCAAAGAGGAATTCCAAAGCAGAGCCCTGGGGAAGAGTGAAGGGACAACCCAAACTATGGTTAAAATTTGGGGCCTAGGGGCATGTCAGGCCCCATAGGCTGTCTCTTCATCCAGCCACTGAGAGGCCTTACTTGAGGACTGGGCTCAGGGTGAGGGTCACAATGTGTGTTTGTGACCAATGTGGCCCGCGAACATGGGCGGGGCCTCATGGTCCACACTGGTTTCAACTACACTGAACTTTGGACAACATGCCAATCACAAGGTCTTTTGCCATGGGGAAGGCCTTCTGATTTCTGCATCATTTTCAACCCTGGGCAGTGGTTGGAGATAAGGTCTAGGTTCGGAAGCCTTAAAACCGCAGTTGGGAAGAGATGATGACCTAAGGCCATGGTGGGTCTGATTTGCTCAGTGTGTGGTCAGCTGCCTGGTTGTTGGTCAGGAGGTTCGGGCTCAGGATGTGTCAGACAGTGCATTAGTGCCCAGGTTAGACTATATAATTTGGGTACAGTCGAGTGCCGTGTAGGTTGATCCTCATTTGACGTGCCTGGGGAGCTCATTAGGCAAGATATTTTTTCAGAGGGCAGGCAGAGTGCTGCATTGTGGTTCCGGAATTGCCAAACTTGAGGGCTTCTGGGCCAGTAGTGTGAGGACAGAAGTTTGAGACCACAAGCTAGACTTGGGCTTCTGGCCGAGGGCAAGGCAGGTACCCCCTGCACATCTGATCCAATATCTCATGCATCTGAAGTCACGGCGAGGATCAGACGTTGGCTCAGGTTGTAGTTTCTGTGCGTGACTGCCCCTTCATGAACGGAGAGGAATCTCAAGGCCATGGAGGTTTTCCCACATTGGGAGTTGTGGGATGCCCCCTTTAAGGATTCCTTCTGCGGCACAATTGAGTCCTGTTGGGCAGATCCAAAACATCCCATATGGAATGACTCCAGAGCACCGTTGCAGGATGGATTCCAGGGAAGCCCGCCTCGCATTCCAATTGTCTCCTAGCAACAAGACAGTTGAGATAGGATGGCTCTGCGGGAGCAACCGGGGTGTCTGAGTTGAAATGGACTTTCCTGAGTATAGGGCCTAATATGTGTTTGTGTCCATGAGGACCTTGGAATGGGGCGGTGGCACCGGGACTCTGAAGTATTCTCCTAAGATTTTGACATAGCTCCCATGCAAAAGTGTCCTCGTGGAGACGATATTTTATCTGATGGGTGCTCAGGAAACCCCCTATGCTGGTATTGTAATCCAGGCGTTGAGGTGACATGCCTGTAAACCAATGCAATGGATCTGATTATGGCCTAGGGTCCTGACTGGTTCCATCTCCTTCTCTGGGGACATCCCCCTATAGTATGAGTGGAGGTGGATGCTCAGCTGGTGTCAGACCGCCCTTGTTTATCCACTGAGACGTACATATTGTGATGGCCTCGGGGACTCTGGAGGGTTCTCCTAATTTGTACAATTTTGGACAATGGAATGGGCAGATTTCCCATGCATGGTGTAGGCACAGTCCTAATGTGTGGCTCCAGGGGCCCCAGCCTGGAGGGTGTGTGGCCCAGGACTTTGAGGACAGAAGTCTGAAATCACAAACTCAGCTTAAGTTTGGGGACGTAGGTATGGCAGGCCCAATCTACAAACCATGCGAAGAACTCTTCAGGATATGAATAAAGAGCGAGTCTGAGGCGCTTGCTCAGGCTTTGGTCTCTGGATTTTGTGTCAACGATGGCCGTGGAATGTGGGGAGGCCTCATGGGTCATGGACGAAAATTACTCTCTGTGGATTTGGATCGGTCCCAATTGTTTTTCGTCAATCTGTGGAATGGGTGTCTCCTTTCAGGTTTATTACCTCAGGTGTCCCATCCAAAGAAGAATTCCAAAGCAGAGCCCTGGGGAAGACTGAAGGGACAACCCAAACTATGGTTAAAATTTGGGGCCTAGGGGCATGGCAGGCCCCATAGGCTGTCTCTTCATCCAGCCACTGACAGGCCTTACTTGAGGACTGGGCTCGGCTGAGCGTCACAATGTGTGTTTGTGACCAATGTGGCTTGCGATATGGGAGGGGCCTCATGGGCCACACTGGTATCAACTACACTGAACTTTGGACAACATGCAAATCACAAGGTCTCTTGCCATGGGGAAGGACTTCTGATTTCTGCATCATTTTCAACCCTTGGCAGTGGTTGGAGATAAGGTCTAGGTTCAGAAGCCTGAAAACCGCAGTTGGGAAGAGATGATGACCTAAGGCCATGGTGGGTCTGATGTGCTCAGTGTGCGGTCAGCTGCATGGTTGTTGGTCAGGAGGTTCGGGCTCAGGTTGTGTCAGACAGTGCATTAGTGCCCAGGTTAGACTATATAATTTGGGTACATTCGAGTGCCGTGTAGGTTGATCCTCATTTGAGGTGCCTGGGCAGCTCATTAGGCAAGATATTTTTTCTGAGGACAGCAGAGTGCTGCATTGTGTTTCCAGAATTGCCAAACGTGAGCGCTTCTGGGCCAGTAGTGTGAGGACAGAAGTCTGAGAACACAAGCTAGACTTGAGCTTCAGGCCGAGGGCAAGTCAGGTACCCCCTGCACATTTGAACCAATATCTCATGCATCTGAAGTCACGGCGAGGATCAGACGTTGGCTCAGGTTGTAGTTTCTGTGCATGAATGCCCCTTCATGAACGGAGAGGAATCTCAAGGCCATGGAGGTTTTCCCACGTAGGAAGTTGTGGGATGCACCCTTAAAGATTTCTTCTGCAGGACAATTGAGACCTGTCGGCAGCTCCAAAACATCCCATATGGAATGACTCCAGAGCACCGTTGCAGGATGGATTCCAGGGAAGCCCGCCTCGCATTCCAATTGTCTCCTAGCAACAAGACAGTTGAGATTGCATGGCTCTGCGGGAGTAACCCTGGTGGCTGAGTTGAAATGGACTCCTGAGCATGAGGCCTAATGTGTGTTTGTGTCCATGAGGACCTTGAAATGGCTGGTGGCACCGGCACTCTGAAGTATTCTCCTAATATATTGACATAGGTCCCATACACAAGTTTCCTCGTGGAGACGAGATTTTTTCTGATGGGTGCCTCAGGAAATCCCCTATGCTGGTATTGGTTCCATGCGTTTTAGGAGACATGCCTGTAAACCAAAGCAATGGATCCGATTATGGCCTAGGGTCCTGTCTGGTACCATCTCCTTCTCTGGGGACATCCATCTATGGTATGAGTGGAGGTAGATGCTCTGCTGGTGTCAGACCACCCTTGTTTGTCCACTGACACCTACATATTGGGATGGCCTCGGGGACTTTGGAGGGTTCTCCTTATTTGTACAATTTTGGACAATGGAATGGGCAGTTTTCCCATGCATGGCGTAGGCATAGTCCTAATGTGTGGCTCCAGGGGCCCCAGCCTGGAGGGTGTGTGGCCCAGGACTTTGAGGACAGAAGTCTGAAAACACAAACTCAGCTTAGGTTTGGGGACGTAGGTATGGCAGGCCCAATCTACAAACCATGAGAAGAACTCTTCAGGATATGAAGAAAGAGCGAGTCTGAGGCGCTTTCTCAGGCTTTCGTCTCTGGATTTTGTGTCAACGATGGCCGTGGAATGTGGCAAGGCCTCATGGGCCATGGACGATTCTTCCTCTCTTTTGATTTGGCCCGGTCCCAATTGTTTTTCGTCAATCTGTGGGATGGGAGGTCTCCTTTCAGGTTTGTTACCTCAGGTGTCCCATCCAAAGAGGAATTCCAAAGCAGAGCCCTGGGGAAGAGTGAAGGGACCACCCAAACTAAGGTAAAAATTTGGGGCCAGGGGCATGGCAGGCCCCATAGGCTGTCTCTTCATCCAGCCACTGAGAGGCCTTACTTGAGGACTGGGCTCAGGCTGAGCGTCACAATGTGTGTTTGTGACCAATGTGGCCCGCGAGCATGGGCGGGGCCTCATGGGCCACACTGGTTTCATCTACACAGAACTTTGGACAACATGCAAATCACAAGGTCTCTTTCCATGGGGAAGGAGTTCTGATTTCTGCATCATTTTCAACCCTGGTCAGTGGTTAGAGATAAGGTCTAGGTTCTGAATCCTGAAAACCGCAGTTGGGAAGAGATGATGACCTAAGGCCATGGTGGGTCTGATGTGCTCAGTGTGCGGTCAGCTGCATGGTTGTTGGTCAGGAGGTTCGGGCTCAGGTTGTGTCAGACAGTGCATTAGTGCCCAGGTTAGACTATATAATTTGGGTACATTCGAGTGCCGTGTAGGTTGATCCTCATTTGACGTGCCTGGGCAGCTCATTAGGCAAGATATTATTACTAGAGTGCAGGCAGAGTGCTGCATTGTGGGTCCGGAATTGCCAAACTTGAGGGCTTCTGGGCCAGTAGTGTGAGGACAGAAGTCTGAGAACAGAAGCTAGACTTGGGCTTCAGGCCGAGGGCAAGGCAGGTACCCCCTGCACATTTGAACCAATATCTCATGCATCTGAAGTCACGGCGAGGATCAGACGTTGGCTCAGGTTGTAGTTTCTGTGCATGACTGCCCCTTCATAAACGGAGAGGAATCTCAAGGCCAAGGAGGTTTTCCCACGTTGGGAGTTGTGGGATGCCCCCTTCAAGGATTCCTTCTGCGGGACAATTGATACCTGTTGGGCAGCTCCAACACATCCCATATGGAATGACTCCAGAGCACCGTTCGAGGATGGATGCCAGGGAAGCCGGCCTCGCATTCCAATTGTCTCCTAGAAACAAGACAGTTGAGATCGCATGGCTCTGCGGGAGAAACCGGGGTGGCTGAGTTGAAATGGACTTTCCTGAGCATGGGGCCTAATGTGTGTTTGTGTCCATGAGGACCTTGGAATGGAGCGGTGGCACCGGGACTCTGAAGTATTCTCCTAAGATTTTGACATAAGTCCCATGCACAAGTTTCCTCGTGGAGACGAGATTTTTTCTGATGGGTGCCTCAGGAAACCCCCTATGCTTGTATTGGAATCCAGGATTTTGAGGATTCATGCCTGTAAACCAAAGCAATGGATCCGATTATGGCCTAGTATCCTGTCTGGTACCATATCCTTCTCTGGGGACATCCATCTATGGTATGAGTGGAGGTAGATGTTCAGCTGGTGTCTGACCGCCCTTGTTTGTCCACTGAGACGTACATATTGGGATGGCCTCAAGGGCATTGGAGGGTTCTCCTAATTATTACAATTTTGGTCAATGGAATGGGCAGATTTCCCATGCATGGGGTAGGCACAGTCCTAATGTGTGACTCCAGGGGCCCCAGCCTGGAGGGTGTGTGGCCCAGGACTTAGAAGACAGAAGTCGAATACACAAACTCAGCTTAGATTTGGGGACGTAGGTTTGGCAGGCCCAATCTACAAACCATGAGAAGAACTCTTCAGGATATGAAGAAAGAGCGAGTCTGAGGCGCTTCCTCTGGCTTTGGTCTCTGGATTTTGTGTCAACGATTGCCGTGGAATGTGGGGAGGCCTCATGGGCCATGGACGAATCTTCCTCTCTGTGGATTTAGCCCGGTCCCAATTGTTTTTCGTCAATCTGTGGGATGGGAGGTCTCCTTTCAGATTTGTTACCTCAGGTGTCCCAACCAAAGAGGAATTCCAAAGCAGAGCCCTGGGGAAGAGTGAAGGGACAACCCAAACTTGTTAAAATTTGGGGCCTAGAGGCATGGCAGGCCCCATAGGCTGTCTCTTCATCCAGCCACTGAAAGGCCTTACTTGAGGACTGGGCTCAGGCTGAGGGTCACAATGTGTGTTTGTGACCAATGTGGCCCGCGAGCATGGGGGGGCCTCATGGGCCACACTGGTTTCAACTACACTGAACTTTGGACAACATGCCAATCACAAGGTCTCTTGCCATGGGGAAGGAGTTCTGATTTCTGCATCATTTTCAACTCTGGGCAGTGGTTGGAGATAAGGTCTAGGTTCGGAAGCCTGAAAACCGCAGTTGGGAAGAGATGATGACCTAAGGCCATGGTGGGTCTGATGTGCTCAGTGTGTGGTCAGCTGCCTGGTTGTTGGTCAGGAGGTTGGGGTCAGGTTGTGTCAGACAGTGCATTAGTGCCCAGGTTAGACTATATATTTTGGGTACAGTCGAGTGCCGTGTAGGTTGATCCTCATTTGAGGTGCCTGGGCAGCTCATTAGTCAAGATATTTTCTCTAGAGTGCAGGCAGATTGCTGCATTTTGGGTCCTGAATTGCCAACGTGAGGGCTTCTGGGCCAGTAGTGTGAGGACAGAAGACTGAGACCACAAGCTAGACTTGGGCTTCAGGCCGAGGCCAAGGCAGGTACCCCCTGCACATCTGAACCAATATCTCATGCATCTGAAGTCACGGCGAGGATCAGACGTTGGCTCAGGTTGTAGTTTCTGTGCATGACTGCCCCTTCATGAACGGAGGGGAATCTCAAGGCTATGGACGTTTTCCCACATTGGGAGTTGTGGGATGCCCCCTTCAAGGATTCCGTATGTGGGACAATTGAGAAAAGTTGGGCAGCTCCAAAACATCCCATATGGAATGACTCCAGAACACCGTTCGAGGATGGATGCCAGGGAAGCCCGCCTCGCATTCCAATTGTCTCCTAGCAACAAGACAGTTAAGAACGGATGGCTCTGCTGGAGCAACCGGGGTGGCTGAGTTGAAATGGACTTTCCTGATCATGGGGCCTAATGTGTGTTTGTGTCCATGAGGCCTTGAAATGGGGCGATGGCACTGGGACTCTGAAATATTCTCCTAAGATTTCGACATAGGTCCCATGCACAAGTTTCCTCGTGGAGACGAGATTTTTTCTGATGGTGCCTCAGGAAACCCCAATGCTGGTATTGGAATCCAGGCTTTTGAGGAGACATGACTGTAAACCAAAGCAATGGATCCGATTATGGCCTAGGGTCCTGTATGGTTCCATCTCCTTCTCTAGGTCATCCATCTATGGTAAGAGTGGAGGTAGATGCTCAGCTGGTGTCAGACCGCCCTTGTTTGTCCACAGAGACCTACATACTGGGATGGCCTCGGGGACTTTTGAGGGTTCTCCTAATTTGTATAATTTTGGACAATGGAGTGAGCAGAATTCCCATGCATGGTGTAGGCACAATACTAATGTGTGCCCCATGGGCCCCAGCCTGGAGGGTGTGTGGCCCAGGACTTTGAGGACAGAAGTCTGAAAACACAAACTCAGCTTAGGTTTGGGACGTAGGTATGGCAGGCCCAATCTACAAACCATGAGAAGAACGCCTCAGGATATGAAGAAAGAGCGAGTCTGAGTCGCTTGCTCAGGCTTTAGTCTCTGGATTTTGTGTCAACCATGGCAGTGGAATGTGGGGAGGCCTCATGGGCCATGGATGAATCTTCCTCACTGTAAATTTGGCTCGGTCCCAATTGTTTTTCGTCAATCTGTGGGATGGGAGGTCTCCTTTCAGGTTTGTTACCTCAGGTGTCCCAACCAAAGAGGAAATCCAAATCAGAGCCCTGGGGAAGAGTAAAGGGACAACCCAATCTATGTTTAAAATTTGGGGCCTAGGGGCATGGCAGGCCCCATAGGCTGTCTCTTCATCCAGCCACTGAGAGGCCTTACTTGAGGACTGGGCTCAGGCTGAGGGTCACAATGTGTGTTTGTGACCAATGTGGCCCGCGAGCATGGGCGGAGCCTCATGGGCCACACTGGTTTCAACTACACTGAACTTTGGACAACATGCCAATCACAAGGTCTCTTGCCATGGGGAAAGAGTTCTGATTTCTGCATCATTTTCAACCCTGGGCAGTGGTTGGAGATAAGGGCTAGGTTCTGAATCCTGAAAACCGCAGTTGGGAAGAGATGATGACCTAAGGCCATGGCGTGTCGGATGTGCTCACTGTGCGGTCAGCTGCCTGGTTGTTGGTCAGGAGGTTCGGGCTCAGGTTGTGTCAGACAGTGCTTTAGTGCCCAGGTTAGACTATATAATTTGGGTACAGTCGAGTGCCGTGTAGGTTGATCCTTATTTGAGGTGCCTGGGCAGCTCATTAGGCAAGATATTTTTTCTAGAGTGCAGGCAGAGTGCTGCATTGTGGGTCCGGAAGTGCCAAACTTGAGGGCTTCTGGGCCAGTAGTGTAAGGACAGAAGTATGAGAACACAAGCTAGACTTGGGCTTCAAGTCGAGGGCAAGAAAGGTACCCCCTGCACATCTGAACCAATATCTCATGCATCTGAAGTCACGGCGAGGATCAGAGGTTGGCTCAGGTTGTAGTTTCTGTGCATGACTGCCCCTTCATGAACGGAGGGGAATCTCAAGGCCATGGAGGTTTTCCCACTGTGGGAGTTGTGGGTTGCCCCCTTCAAGGATTCCTTCTGCGGGACAATTGAGTCCTGTTGGGCAGCTTCAAAACATCCCATATGGATGACTCCAGAGCACCATTGGAGGATGGATACCAGGGAAGCCCGCCTCGCATTCCAATTGTCCCTAGCAACAAGACAGTTGAGATCAGAAGGCTCTGCGGGAGCAACCAGGGTGTCTGAGTTGAAATGGACATTCCTGAGCATAGGGCCTAATGTGTGTTTGTGTCCATGAGGACCTTGGAATGGGGCGGTGGCACCGGGACTCTGAAGTATTCTCCTAAGATTTTGACATAGGGCCCATGCACAAGTTTCCTCGTGGAGACGAGATTTTTTCGGATGGGTGCCTCAGGAAACCCCCTATGATGGTATTGGAATCAAGGATTTTGAGGAGACATGCCTGTAAACCAAAGCAATGGATCCGATTATGGCCTAGGGTCCTGTCTAGTTCCATCTCCTTCTCTGGGGACATCCATCTATGGTCTGAGTGGGAGGTAGATGCTCAGCTGGTGTCAGACCGCCCTTGTTTGTCCACAGAGACCTACATATTGGGATGGCCTCGGGGACTTTGGAGGGTTCTCCTAATTTGTACAATTTTGGACAATGGAATGGGCAGAATTCCCATGCATGGGGTAGGCACAGTCCTAATGTGTGGCTCCAGGGGCCCAAGTTTGGAGGGTGTGTGGCCCAGGACTTTGAGGACAGAAGTCTGAAAACACAGACTCAGCTTAGGTTTGGGGACGTAGGTATGGCAGGCCCTATCTACACACCATGAGAAGAACTCTTCAGGATATGAAGAAAGAGCGAGTCTGAGGTGCTTCCTCAGGCTTTGGTCTCTGGATTTTGTGTCAACGATGGCCGTGGAATGTGGGGAGGCCTCATGGGCCATGGACGAATCTGCCTCTCTGTGGATTTGGCCCGGACGCAATTTTTTTTTTTTTTGTCAATTTGTGGGATGGGTTTTCTCCTTTCAGGTGTGTTACCTCAGGTGTCCCAACCAAAGAGGAAATCCAATGCAGAGCCCTGGGGAAGAGTGAAGGGACAACCCAAACTATGGTTAAAATTTGGGGCCTAGGGGCATGTCAGGCCCCATAGGCTGTCTCTTCATCCAGCCACTGAGAGGCCTTACTTGAGGACTGGGCTCAGGGTGAGGGTCACAATGTGTGTTTGTGACCAATGTGGCCCGCGAGCATGGGCGGGGCCTCATGGACCACACTGGTGTCAACTACACTAAACTTTGGACAACATGCCTATCACAAGGTCCTTGCCATGGGGAAGGAGTTCTGATTTCTGCATCATTTTCCACCCTGGGCAGTGGTTGGAGATAAGGTCTAGGTTCTGAAGCCTGAAAACCGCAGTTGGGAAAGATGATGACCTAAGGCCATGGTGGGTCTGATGTGCTCAGTGTGCGGTCAGCTGCCTGGTTGTTGGTCAGGAGGTTCGGGCTCAGGTTGTGTCAGACAGTGCATTAATGCCCAGGTTCGACTATATAATTTGGGTACAGTCGAGTGCCGTGTAGGTTTATCCTCATTTGAGGTGCCTGGGCAGCACATTAGGCAAGATATTTTTTCAGAGGGCAGGCAGAGTGCTGCATTGTGGTTCCGGAATTGCCAAACTTGAGGGCTTCTGGGCCAGTAGTGTGAGGACAGAAGTCTGAGACCACAAGCTAGAATTGGGCTTCTGGCCGAGGGCAAGGCAGGTACCCCCTGCACATCTGAACCAATATCTCATGCATCTGAAGTCACGGCGAGGATCAGACGTTGGCTCAGGTTGTAGTTTCTGTGCGTGACTGCCCCTTCATGAACGGAGAGGAATCTCAAGGCCATGGAGGTTTTCCCACATTGGGAGTTGTGGGATGCCCCCTTTAAGGATTCTTTCTGCGGGACAATTGAGTCCTGTTGGGCAGATCCAAAACATCCCATATGGAATGACTCCAGAGCACCGTTGCAGGATGGATTCCAGGGAAGCCCGCCTCGCATTCCAATTGTCTCCTAGCAACAAGACAGTTGAGATAGGATGGCTCTGCGGGAGCAACCGGGGTGTCTGAGTTGAAATGGACTTTCCTGAGTATAGGGCCTAATATGTGTTTGTGTCCATGAGGACCTTGGAATGGGGCGGTGGCACCGGGACTCTGAAGTATTCTCCTAAGATTTTGACATAGGTCCCATGCACAAGTGTCCTCGTGGAGACGAGATTATTTCTGATGGGTGCCTCAGGAAACCCCCTATGCTGGTATTGCTATCCAGGATTTTGAGGAGACATGCCTGTAAACCAAAGCAATGGATCCGATTATGGTTTAGGGTCCTTTCTGGTTCCATCTCCTTCGCTGGGGACATCCATCTATGGTCTGAGTGGAGGTAGATGCTCAGCTTGAGTCAGACCGCCCTTGTTTTTCCACTGAGACCTACATATTGGGATGGCCTCGGGGACTTTGAAGGGTTCTCCTTATTTGTACAGTTTTGGACAAGGGAATGAGCAGAATTCCCATGCATGGGGTAGGCAGAGTCCTAATGTGTGGCTCCAGGGGACCCAGCCTGGAGGGTGTGTGGCCCAAGAATTTGAGGACAGAAGTCGGAAAACACAAACTCAACTTAGGTTTGGGGACGTAGGTATGGCAGGCCCAATCTACAAACCATGAGAAGAACTCTTCAGGATATGAAGAAAGAGCGAGTCTGAGGTGCTTCCTCAGGCTTTGGTCTCTGGATTTTGTGTCAACGATGGCCGTGGAATGTGGGGAGGCCTCATGGGCCATGGACGAATCTATCTCTCTGTGCATTTGGCTCGGTCCCTATTGTTTTTTGTCAATCTGTGGGATGGGAGGACTCCTTTCAGGTTTGTGACCTCAGGTGTCCCAACCAAAGAGGAATTCCAAAGCAGAGCCCTGGGGAAGAGTGAAGGGACAACCCAAACTATGGTTAAAATTTGGGGCCTAGGGGCATGTCAGGCCCCATAGGCTGTCTCTTCATCCAGCCACTGAGAGGCCTTACTTGAGGACTGGGCTCAGGGTGAGGGTCACAATGTGTGTTTGTGACCAATGTGGCCCGCGAACATGGGCGGGGCCTCATGGTCCACACTGGTTTCAACTACACTGAACTTTGGACAACATGCCAATCACAAGGTCTTTTGCCATGGGGAAGGCCTTCTGATTTCTGCATCATTTTCAACCCTGGGCAGTGGTTGGAGATAAGGTCTAGGTTCGGAAGCCTTAAAACCGCAGTTGGGAAGAGATGATGACCTAAGGCCATGGTGGGTCTGATTTGCTCAGTGTGTGGTCAGCTGCCTGGTTGTTGGTCAGGAGGTTCGGGCTCAGGATGTGTCAGACAGTGCATTAGTGCCCAGGTTAGACTATATAATTTGGGTACAGTCGAGTGCCGTGTAGGTTGATCCTCATTTGACGTGCCTGGGGAGCTCATTAGGCAAGATATTTTTTCAGAGGGCAGGCAGAGTGCTGCATTGTGGTTCCGGAATTGCCAAACTTGAGGGCTTCTGGGCCAGTAGTGTGAGGACAGAAGTTTGAGACCACAAGCTAGACTTGGGCTTCTGGCCGAGGGCAAGGCAGGTACCCCCTGCACATCTGATCCAATATCTCATGCATCTGAAGTCACGGCGAGGATCAGACGTTGGCTCAGGTTGTAGTTTCTGTGCGTGACTGCCCCTTCATGAACGGAGAGGAATCTCAAGGCCATGGAGGTTTTCCCACATTGGGAGTTGTGGGATGCCCCCTTTAAGGATTCCTTCTGCGGCACAATTGAGTCCTGTTGGGCAGATCCAAAACATCCCATATGGAATGACTCCAGAGCACCGTTGCAGGATGGATTCCAGGGAAGCCCGCCTCGCATTCCAATTGTCTCCTAGCAACAAGACAGTTGAGATAGGATGGCTCTGCGGGAGCAACCGGGGTGTCTGAGTTGAAATGGACTTTCCTGAGTATAGGGCCTAATATGTGTTTGTGTCCATGAGGACCTTGGAATGGGGCGGTGGCACCGGGACTCTGAAGTATTCTCCTAAGATTTTGACATAGCTCCCATGCAAAAGTGTCCTCGTGGAGACGATATTTTATCTGATGGGTGCTCAGGAAACCCCCTATGCTGGTATTGTAATCCAGGCGTTGAGGTGACATGCCTGTAAACCAATGCAATGGATCTGATTATGGCCTAGGGTCCTGACTGGTTCCATCTCCTTCTCTGGGGACATCCCCCTATAGTATGAGTGGAGGTGGATGCTCAGCTGGTGTCAGACCACCCTTGTTTATCCACTGAGACGTACATATTGTGATGGCCTCGGGGACTCTGGAGGGTTCTCCTAATTTGTACAATTTTGGACAATGGAATGGGCAGATTTCCCATGCATGGTGTAGGCACAGTCCTAATGTGTGGCTCCAGGGGCCCCAGCCTGGAGGGTGTGTGGCCCAGGACTTTGAGGACAGAAGTCTGAAATCACAAACTCAGCTTAAGTTTGGGGACGTAGGTATGGCAGGCCCAATCTACAAACCATGCGACGAACTCTTCAGGATATGAAGAAAGAGCGAGTCTGAGGCGCTTGCTCAGGCTTTGGTCTCTGGATTTTGTGTCAACGATGGCCGTGGAATGTGGGGAGGCCTCATGGGTCATGGACGAAAATTACTCTCTGTGGATTTGGATCGGTCCCAATTGTTTTTCGTCAATCTGTGGAATGGGTGTCTCCTTTCAGGTTTGTTACCTCAGGTGTCCCATCCAAAGAAGAATTCCAAAGCAGAGCCCTGGGGAAGACTGAAGGGACAACCCAAACTATGGTTAAAATTTGGGGCCTAGGGGCATGGCAGGCCCCATAGGCTGTCTCTTCATCCAGCCACTGACAGGCCTTACTTGAGGACTGGGCTCGGCTGAGCGTCACAATGTGTGTTTGTGACCAATGTGGCTTGCGATATGGGAGGGGCCTCATGGGCCACACTGGTATCAACTACACTGAACTTTGGACAACATGCAAATCACAAGGTCTCTTGCCATGGGGAAGGACTTCTGATTTCTGCATCATTTTCAACCCTTGGCAGTGGTTGGAGATAAGGTCTAGGTTCGGAAGCCTGAAAACCGCAGTTGGGAAGAGATGATGACCTAAGGCCATGGTGGGTCTGATGTGCTCAGTGTGCGGTCAGCTGCATGGTTGTTGGTCAGGAGGTTCGGGCTCAGGTTGTGTCAGACAGTGCATTAGTGCCCAGGTTAGACTATATAATTTGGGTACATTCGAGTGCCGTGTAGGTTGATCCTCATTTGAGGTGCCTGGGCAGCTCATTAGGCAAGATATTTTTTCTGAGGACAGCAGAGTGCTGCATTGTGTTTCCAGAATTGCCAAACGTGAGCGCTTCTGGGCCAGTAGTGTGAGGACAGAAGTCTGAGAACACAAGCTAGACTTGAGCTTCAGGCCGAGGGCAAGTCAGGTACCCCCTGCACATTTGAACCAATATCTCATGCATCTGAAGTCACGGCGAGGATCAGACGTTGGCTCAGGTTGTAGTTTCTGTGCATGAATGCCCCTTCATGAACGGAGAGGAATCTCAAGGCCATGGAGGTTTTCCCACGTAGGAAGTTGTGGGATGCACCCTTAAAGATTTCTTCTGCAGGACAATTGAGACCTGTCGGCAGCTCCAAAACATCCCATATGGAATGACTCCAGAGCACCGTTGCAGGATGGATTCCAGGGAAGCCCGCCTCGCATTCCAATTGTCTCCTAGCAACAAGACAGTTGAGATTGCATGGCTCTGCGGGAGTAACCCTGGTGGCTGAGTTGAAATGGACTCCTGAGCATGAGGCCTAATGTGTGTTTGTGTCCATGAGGACCTTGAAATGGCTGGTGGCACCGGCACTCTGAAGTATTCTCCTAATATATTGACATAGGTCCCATACACAAGTTTCCTCGTGGAGACGAGATTTTTTCTGATGGGTGCCTCAGGAAATCCCCTATGCTGGTATTGGTTCCATGCGTTTTAGGAGACATGCCTGTAAACCAAAGCAATGGATCCGATTATGGCCTAGGGTCCTGTCTGGTACCATCTCCTTCTCTGGGGACATCCATCTATGGTATGAGTGGAGGTAGATGCTCTGCTGGTGTCAGACCACCCTTGTTTGTCCACTGACACCTACATATTGGGATGGCCTCGGGGACTTTGGAGGGTTCTCCTAATTTGTACAATTTTGGACAATGGAATGGGCAGTTTTCCCATGCATGGCGTAGGCATAGTCCTAATGTGTGGCTCCAGGGGCCCCAGCCTGGAGGGTGTGTGGCCCAGGACTTTGAGGACAGAAGTCTGAAAACACAAACTCAGCTTAGGTTTGGGGACGTAGGTATGGCAGGCCCAATCTACAAACCATGAGAAGAACTCTTCAGGATATGAAGAAAGAGCGAGTCTGAGGCGCTTTCTCAGGCTTTCGTCTCTGGATTTTGTGTCAACGATGGCCGTGGAATGTGGCAAGGCCTCATGGGCCATGGACGATTCTTCCTCTCTTTTGATTTGGCCCGGTCCCAATTGTTTTTCGTCAATCTGTGGGATGGGAGGTCTCCTTTCAGGTTTGTTACCTCAGGTGTCCCATCCAAAGAGGAATTCCAAAGCAGAGCCCTGGGGAAGAGTGAAGGGACCACCCAAACTAAGGTAAAAATTTGGGGCCAGGGGCATGGCAGGCCCCATAGGCTGTCTCTTCATCCAGCCACTGAGAGGCCTTACTTGAGGACTGGGCTCAGGCTGAGCGTCACAATGTGTGTTTGTGACCAATGTGGCCCGCGAGCATGGGCGGGGCCTCATGGGCCACACTGGTTTCATCTACACAGAACTTTGGACAACATGCAAATCACAAGGTCTCTTTCCATGGGGAAGGAGTTCTGATTTCTGCATCATTTTCAACCCTGGGCAGTGGTTGGAGATAAGGTCTAGGTTCTGAATCCTGAAAACCGCAGTTGGGAAGAGATGATGACCTAAGGCCATGGTGGGTCTGATGTGCTCAGTGTGCGGTCAGCTGCATGGTTGTTGGTCAGGAGGTTCGGGCTCAGGTTGTGTCAGACAGTGCATTAGTGCCCAGGTTAGACTATATAATTTGGGTACATTCGAGTGCCGTGTAGGTTGATCCTCATTTGACGTGCCTGGGCAGCTCATTAGGCAAGATATTATTACTAGAGTGCAGGCAGAGTGCTGCATTGTGGGTCCGGAATTGCCAAACTTGAGGGCTTCTGGGCCAGTAGTGTGAGGACAGAAGTCTGAGAACAGAAGCTAGACTTGGGCTTCAGGCCGAGGGCAAGGCAGGTACCCCCTGCACATTTGAACCAATATCTCATGCATCTGAAGTCACGGCGAGGATCAGACGTTGGCTCAGGTTGTAGTTTCTGTGCATGACTGCCCCTTCATAAACGGAGAGGAATCTCAAGGCCAAGGAGGTTTTCCCACGTTGGGAGTTGTGGGATGCCCCCTTCAAGGATTCCTTCTGCGGGACAATTGAGACCTGTTGGGCAGCTCCAACACATCCCATATGGAATGACTCCAGAGCACCGTTCGAGGATGGATGCCAGGGAAGCCGGCCTCGCATTCCAATTGTCTCCTAGAAACAAGACAGTTGAGATCGCATGGCTCTGCGGGAGAAACCGGGGTGGCTGAGTTGAAATGGACTTTCCTGAGCATGGGGCCTAATGTGTGTTTGTGTCCATGAGGACCTTGGAATGGAGCGGTGGCACCGGGACTCTGAAGTATTCTCCTAAGATTTTGACATAAGTCCCATGCACAAGTTTCCTCGTGGAGACGAGATTTTTTCTGATGGGTGCCTCAGGAAACCCCCTATGCTTGTATTGGAATCCAGGATTTTGAGGATTCATGCCTGTAAACCAAAGCAATGTATCCGATTATGGCCTAGTATCCTGTCTGGTACCATATCCTTCTCTGGGGACATCCATCTATGGTATGAGTGGAGGTAGATGTTCAGCTGGTGTCTGACCGCCCTTGTTTGTCCACTGAGACGTACATATTGGGATGGCCTCAAGGGCATTGGAGGGTTCTCCTAATTATTACAATTTTGGACAATGGAATGGGCAGATTTCCCATGCATGGGGTAGGCACAGTCCTAATGTGTGACTCCAGGGGCCCCAGCATGGAGGGTGTGTGGCCCAGGACTTAGAAGACAGAAGTCGAATACACAAACTCAGCTTAGATTTGGGGACGTAGGTTTGGCAGGCCCAATCTACAAACCATGAGAAGAACTCTTCAGGATATGAAGAAAGAGCGAGTCTGAGGCGCTTCCTCTGGCTTTGGTCTCTGGATTTTGTGTCAACGATTGCCGTGGAATGTGGGGAGGCCTCATGGGCCATGGACGAATCTTCCTCTCTGTGGATTTAGCCCGGTCCCAATTGTTTTTCGTCAATCTGTGGGATGGGAGGTCTCCTTTCAGATTTGTTACCTCAGGTGTCCCAACCAAAGAGGAATTCCAAAGCAGAGCCCTGGGGAAGAGTGAAGGGACAACCCAAACTTGTTAAAATTTGGGGCCTAGAGGCATGGCAGGCCCCATAGGCTGTCTCTTCATCCAGCCACTGAAAGGCCTTACTTGAGTACTGGGCTCAGGCTGAGGGTCACAATGTGTGTTTGTGACCAATGTGGCCCGCGAGCATGGGGGGGCCTCATGGGCCACACTGGTTTCAACTACACTGAACTTTGGACAACATGCCAATCACAAGGTCTCTTGCCATGGGGAAGGAGTTCTGATTTCTGCATCATTTTCAACTCTGGGCAGTGGTTGGAGATAAGGTCTAGGTTCGGAAGCCTGAAAACCGCAGTTGGGAAGAGATGATGACCTAAGGCCATGGTGGGTCTGATGTGCTCAGTGTGTGGTCAGCTGCCTGGTTGTTGGTCAGGAGGTTCGGGCTCAGGTTGTGTCAGACAGTGCATTAGTGCCCAGGTTAGACTATATATTTTGGGTACAGTCGAGTGCCGTGTAGGTTGATCCTCATTTGAGGTGCCTGGGCAGCTCATTAGTCAAGATATTTTCTCTAGAGTGCAGGCAGATTGCTGCATTTTGGGTCCTGAATTGCCAACGTGAGGGCTTCTGGGCCAGTAGTGTGAGGACAGAAGACTGAGACCACAAGCTAGACTTGGGCTTCAGGCCGAGGCCAAGGCAGGTACCCCCTGCACATCTGAACCAATATCTCATGCATCTGAAGTCACGGCGAGGATCAGACGTTGGCTCAGGTTGTAGTTTCTGTGCATGACTGCCCCTTCATGAACGGAGGGGAATCTCAAGGCTATGGACGTTTTCCCACATTGGGAGTTGTGGGATGCCCCCTTCAAGGATTCCGTATGTGGGACAATTGAGAAAAGTTGGGCAGCTCCAAAACATCCCATATGGAATGACTCCAGAACACCGTTCGAGGATGGATGCCAGGGAAGCCCGCCTCGCATTCCAATTGACTCCTAGCAACAAGACAGTTAAGAACGGATGGCTCTGCTGGAGCAACCGGGGTGGCTGAGTTGAAATGGACTTTCCTGATCATGGGGCCTAATGTGTGTTTGTGTCCATGAGGCCTTGAAATGGGGCGATGGCACCGGGACTCTGAAGTATTCTCCTAAGATTTCGACATAGGTCCCATGCACAAGTTTCCTCGTGGAGACGAGATTTTTTCTGATGGTGCCTCAGGAAACCCCAATGCTGGTATTGGAATCCAGGCTTTTGAGGAGACATGACTGTAAACCAAAGCAATGGATCCGATTATGGCCTAGGGTCCTGTATGGTTCCATCTCCTTCTCTAGGTCATCCATCTATGGTAAGAGTGGAGGTAGATGCTCAGCTGGTGTCAGACCGCCCTTGTTTGTCCACAGAGACCTACATACTGGGATGGCCTCGGGGACTTTTGAGGGTTCTCCTAATTTGTATAATTTTGGACAATGGAGTGAGCAGAATTCCCATGCATGGTGTAGGCACAATACTAATGTGTGCTCCAGGGGCCCCAGCCTGGAGGGTGTGTGGCCCCGGACTTTGAGGACAGAAGTCTGAAAACACAAACTCAGCTTAGGTTTGGGACGTAGGTATGGCAGGCCCAATCTACAAACCATGAGAAGAACTCCTCAGGATATGAAGAAAGAGCGAGTCTGAGTCGCTTGCTCAGGCTTTAGTCTCTGGATTTTGTGTCAACCATGGCAGTGGAATGTGGGGAGGCCTCATGGGCCATGGATGAATCTTCCTCACTGTAAATTTGGCTCGGTCCCAATTGTTTTTCGTCAATCTGTGGGATGGGAGGTCTCCTTTCAGGTTTGTTACCTCAGGTGTCCCAACCAAAGAGGAAATCCAAATCAGAGCCCTGGGGAAGAGTAAAGGGACAACCCAATCTATGTTTAAAATTTGGGGCCTAGGGGCATGGCAGGCCCCATAGGCTGTCTCTTCATCCAGCCACTGAGAGGCCTTACTTGAGGACTGGGCTCAGGCTGAGGGTCACAATGTGTGTTTGTGACCAATGTGGCTTGCGATATGGGAGGGGCCTCATGGGCCACACTGGTATCAACTACACTGAACTTTGGACAACATGCAAATCACAAGGTCTCTTGCCATGGGGAAGGACTTCTGATTTCTGCATCATTTTCAACCCTTGGCAGTGGTTGGAGATAAGGTCTAGGTTCGGAAGCCTGAAAACCGCAGTTGGGAAGAGATGATGACCTAAGGCCATGGTGGGTCTGATGTGCTCAGTGTGCGGTCAGCTGCATGGTTGTTGGTCAGGAGGTTCGGGCTCAGGTTGTGTCAGACAGTGCATTAGTGCCCAGGTTAGACTATATAATTTGGGTACATTCGAGTGCCGTGTAGGTTGATCCTCATTTGAGGTGCCTGGGCAGCTCATTAGGCAAGATATTTTTTCTGAGGACAGCAGAGTGCTGCATTGTGTTTCCAGAATTGCCAAACGTGAGCGCTTCTGGGCCAGTAGTGTGAGGACAGAAGTCTGAGAACACAAGCTAGACTTGAGCTTCAGGCCGAGGGCAAGTCAGGTACCCCCTGCACATTTGAACCAATATCTCATGCATCTGAAGTCACGGCGAGGATCAGACGTTGGCTCAGGTTGTAGTTTCTGTGCATGAATGCCCCTTCATGAACGGAGAGGAATCTCAAGGCCATGGAGGTTTTCCCACGTAGGAAGTTGTGGGATGCACCCTTAAAGATTTCTTCTGCAGGACAATTGAGACCTGTCGGCAGCTCCAAAACATCCCATATGGAATGACTCCAGAGCACCGTTGCAGGATGGATTCCAGGGAAGCCCGCCTCGCATTCCAATTGTCTCCTAGCAACAAGACAGTTGAGATTGCATGGCTCTGCGGGAGTAACCCTGGTGGCTGAGTTGAAATGGACTCCTGAGCATGAGGCCTAATGTGTGTTTGTGTCCATGAGGACCTTGAAATGGCTGGTGGCACCGGCACTCTGAAGTATTCTCCTAATATATTGACATAGGTCCCATACACAAGTTTCCTCGTGGAGACGAGATTTTTTCTGATGGGTGCCTCAGGAAATCCCCTATGCTGGTATTGGTTCCATGCGTTTTAGGAGACATGCCTGTAAACCAAAGCAATGGATCCGATTATGGCCTAGGGTCCTGTCTGGTACCATCTCCTTCTCTGGGGACATCCATCTATGGTATGAGTGGAGGTAGATGCTCTGCTGGTGTCAGACCACCCTTGTTTGTCCACTGACACCTACATATTGGGATGGCCTCGGGGACTTTGGAGGGTTCTCCTAATTTGTACAATTTTGGACAATGGAATGGGCAGTTTTCCCATGCATGGCGTAGGCATAGTCCTAATGTGTGGCTCCAGGGGCCCCAGCCTGGAGGGTGTGTGGCCCAGGACTTTGAGGACAGAAGTCTGAAAACACAAACTCAGCTTAGGTTTGGGGACGTAGGTATGGCAGGCCCAATCTACAAACCATGAGAAGAACTCTTCAGGATATGAAGAAAGAGCGAGTCTGAGGCGCTTTCTCAGGCTTTCGTCTCTGGATTTTGTGTCAACGATGGCCGTGGAATGTGGCAAGGCCTCATGGGCCATGGACGATTCTTCCTCTCTTTTGATTTGGCCCGGTCCCAATTGTTTTTCGTCAATCTGTGGGATGGGAGGTCTCCTTTCAGGTTTGTTACCTCAGGTGTCCCATCCAAAGAGGAATTCCAAAGCAGAGCCCTGGGGAAGAGTGAAGGGACCACCCAAACTAAGGTAAAAATTTGGGGCCAGGGGCATGGCAGGCCCCATAGGCTGTCTCTTCATCCAGCCACTGAGAGGCCTTACTTGAGGACTGGGCTCAGGCTGAGCGTCACAATGTGTGTTTGTGACCAATGTGGCCCGCGAGCATGGGCGGGGCCTCATGGGCCACACTGGTTTCATCTACACAGAACTTTGGACAACATGCAAATCACAAGGTCTCTTTCCATGGGGAAGGAGTTCTGATTTCTGCATCATTTTCAACCCTGGGCAGTGGTTGGAGATAAGGTCTAGGTTCTGAATCCTGAAAACCGCAGTTGGGAAGAGATGATGACCTAAGGCCATGGTGGGTCTGATGTGCTCAGTGTGCGGTCAGCTGCATGGTTGTTGGTCAGGAGGTTCGGGCTCAGGTTGTGTCAGACAGTGCATTAGTGCCCAGGTTAGACTATATAATTTGGGTACATTCGAGTGCCGTGTAGGTTGATCCTCATTTGACGTGCCTGGGCAGCTCATTAGGCAAGATATTATTACTAGAGTGCAGGCAGAGTGCTGCATTGTGGGTCCGGAATTGCCAAACTTGAGGGCTTCTGGGCCAGTAGTGTGAGGACAGAAGTCTGAGAACAGAAGCTAGACTTGGGCTTCAGGCCGAGGGCAAGGCAGGTACCCCCTGCACATTTGAACCAATATCTCATGCATCTGAAGTCACGGCGAGGATCAGACGTTGGCTCAGGTTGTAGTTTCTGTGCATGACTGCCCCTTCATAAACGGAGAGGAATCTCAAGGCCAAGGAGGTTTTCCCACGTTGGGAGTTGTGGGATGCCCCCTTCAAGGATTCCTTCTGCGGGACAATTGAGACCTGTTGGGCAGCTCCAACACATCCCATATGGAATGACTCCAGAGCACCGTTCGAGGATGGATGCCAGGGAAGCCGGCCTCGCATTCCAATTGTCTCCTAGAAACAAGACAGTTGAGATCGCATGGCTCTGCGGGAGAAACCGGGGTGGCTGAGTTGAAATGGACTTTCCTGAGCATGGGGCCTAATGTGTGTTTGTGTCCATGAGGACCTTGGAATGGAGCGGTGGCACCGGGACTCTGAAGTATTCTCCTAAGATTTTGACATAAGTCCCATGCACAAGTTTCCTCGTGGAGACGAGATTTTTTCTGATGGGTGCCTCAGGAAACCCCCTATGCTTGTATTGGAATCCAGGATTTTGAGGATTCATGCCTGTAAACCAAAGCAATGTATCCGATTATGGCCTAGTATCCTGTCTGGTACCATATCCTTCTCTGGGGACATCCATCTATGGTATGAGTGGAGGTAGATGTTCAGCTGGTGTCTGACCGCCCTTGTTTGTCCACTGAGACGTACATATTGGGATGGCCTCAAGGGCATTGGAGGGTTCTCCTAATTATTACAATTTTGGACAATGGAATGGGCAGATTTCCCATGCATGGGGTAGGCACAGTCCTAATGTGTGACTCCAGGGGCCCCAGCATGGAGGGTGTGTGGCCCAGGACTTAGAAGACAGAAGTCGAATACACAAACTCAGCTTAGATTTGGGGACGTAGGTTTGGCAGGCCCAATCTACAAACCATGAGAAGAACTCTTCAGGATATGAAGAAAGAGCGAGTCTGAGGCGCTTCCTCTGGCTTTGGTCTCTGGATTTTGTGTCAACGATTGCCGTGGAATGTGGGGAGGCCTCATGGGCCATGGACGAATCTTCCTCTCTGTGGATTTAGCCCGGTCCCAATTGTTTTTCGTCAATCTGTGGGATGGGAGGTCTCCTTTCAGATTTGTTACCTCAGGTGTCCCAACCAAAGAGGAATTCCAAAGCAGAGCCCTGGGGAAGAGTGAAGGGACAACCCAAACTTGTTAAAATTTGGGGCCTAGAGGCATGGCAGGCCCCATAGGCTGTCTCTTCATCCAGCCACTGAAAGGCCTTACTTGAGTACTGGGCTCAGGCTGAGGGTCACAATGTGTGTTTGTGACCAATGTGGCCCGCGAGCATGGGGGGGCCTCATGGGCCACACTGGTTTCAACTACACTGAACTTTGGACAACATGCCAATCACAAGGTCTCTTGCCATGGGGAAGGAGTTCTGATTTCTGCATCATTTTCAACTCTGGGCAGTGGTTGGAGATAAGGTCTAGGTTCGGAAGCCTGAAAACCGCAGTTGGGAAGAGATGATGACCTAAGGCCATGGTGGGTCTGATGTGCTCAGTGTGTGGTCAGCTGCCTGGTTGTTGGTCAGGAGGTTCGGGCTCAGGTTGTGTCAGACAGTGCATTAGTGCCCAGGTTAGACTATATATTTTGGGTACAGTCGAGTGCCGTGTAGGTTGATCCTCATTTGAGGTGCCTGGGCAGCTCATTAGTCAAGATATTTTCTCTAGAGTGCAGGCAGATTGCTGCATTTTGGGTCCTGAATTGCCAACGTGAGGGCTTCTGGGCCAGTAGTGTGAGGACAGAAGACTGAGACCACAAGCTAGACTTGGGCTTCAGGCCGAGGCCAAGGCAGGTACCCCCTGCACATCTGAACCAATATCTCATGCATCTGAAGTCACGGCGAGGATCAGACGTTGGCTCAGGTTGTAGTTTCTGTGCATGACTGCCCCTTCATGAACGGAGGGGAATCTCAAGGCTATGGACGTTTTCCCACATTGGGAGTTGTGGGATGCCCCCTTCAAGGATTCCGTATGTGGGACAATTGAGAAAAGTTGGGCAGCTCCAAAACATCCCATATGGAATGACTCCAGAACACCGTTCGAGGATGGATGCCAGGGAAGCCCGCCTCGCATTCCAATTGACTCCTAGCAACAAGACAGTTAAGAACGGATGGCTCTGCTGGAGCAACCGGGGTGGCTGAGTTGAAATGGACTTTCCTGATCATGGGGCCTAATGTGTGTTTGTGTCCATGAGGCCTTGAAATGGGGCGATGGCACCGGGACTCTGAAGTATTCTCCTAAGATTTCGACATAGGTCCCATGCACAAGTTTCCTCGTGGAGACGAGATTTTTTCTGATGGTGCCTCAGGAAACCCCAATGCTGGTATTGGAATCCAGGCTTTTGAGGAGACATGACTGTAAACCAAAGCAATGGATCCGATTATGGCCTAGGGTCCTGTATGGTTCCATCTCCTTCTCTAGGTCATCCATCTATGGTAAGAGTGGAGGTAGATGCTCAGCTGGTGTCAGACCGCCCTTGTTTGTCCACAGAGACCTACATACTGGGATGGCCTCGGGGACTTTTGAGGGTTCTCCTAATTTGTATAATTTTGGACAATGGAGTGAGCAGAATTCCCATGCATGGTGTAGGCACAATACTAATGTGTGCTCCAGGGGCCCCAGCCTGGAGGGTGTGTGGCCCCGGACTTTGAGGACAGAAGTCTGAAAACACAAACTCAGCTTAGGTTTGGGACGTAGGTATGGCAGGCCCAATCTACAAACCATGAGAAGAACTCCTCAGGATATGAAGAAAGAGCGAGTCTGAGTCGCTTGCTCAGGCTTTAGTCTCTGGATTTTGTGTCAACCATGGCAGTGGAATGTGGGGAGGCCTCATGGGCCATGGATGAATCTTCCTCACTGTAAATTTGGCTCGGTCCCAATTGTTTTTCGTCAATCTGTGGGATGGGAGGTCTCCTTTCAGGTTTGTTACCTCAGGTGTCCCAACCAAAGAGGAAATCCAAATCAGAGCCCTGGGGAAGAGTAAAGGGACAACCCAATCTATGTTTAAAATTTGGGGCCTAGGGGCATGGCAGGCCCCATAGGCTGTCTCTTCATCCAGCCACTGAGAGGCCTTACTTGAGGACTGGGCTCAGGCTGAGGGTCACAATGTGTGTTTGTGACCAATGTGGCCCGCGAGCATGGGCGGAGCCTCATGGGCCACACTGGTTTCAACTACACTGAACTTTGGACAACATGCCAATCACAAGGTCTCTTGCCATGGGGAAAGAGTTCTGATTTCTGCATCATTTTCAACCCTGGGCAGTGGTTGGAGATAAGGGCTAGGTTCTGAATCCTGAAAACCGCAGTTGGGAAGAGATGATGACCTAAGGCCATGGCGTGTTGTATGTGCTCACTGTGCGGTCAGCTGCCTGGTTGTTGGTCAGGAGGTTCGGGCTCAGGTTGTGTCAGACAGTGCTTTAGTGCCCAGGTTAGACTATATAATTTGGGTACAGTCGAGTGCCGTGTAGGTTGATCCTTATTTGAGGTGCCTGGGCAGCTCATTAGGCAAGATATTTTTTCTAGAGTGCAGGCAGAGTGCTGCATTGTGGGTCCGGAAGTGCCAAACTTGAGGGCTTCTGGGCCAGTAGTGTAAGGACAGAAGTATGAGAACACAAGCTAGACTTGGGCTTCAAGTCGAGGGCAAGAAAGGTACCCCCTGCACATCTGAACCAATATCTCATGCATCTGAAGTCACGGCGAGGATCAGAGGTTGGCTCAGGTTGTAGTTTCTGTGCATGACTGCCCCTTCATGAACGGAGGGGAATCTCAAGGCCATGGAGGTTTTCCCACTGTGGGAGTTGTGGGTTGCCCCCTTCAAGGATTCCTTCTGCGGGACAATTGAGTCCTGTTGGGCAGCTTCAAAACATCCCATATGGATGACTCCAGAGCAACATTGGAGGATGGATACCAGGGAAGCCCGCCAGCATTTGAATTGTCTCCTAGCAACAAGACAGTTGAGATCAGAAGGCTCTGCGGGAGCAACCGGGGTGTCTGAGTTAAAATGGACATTCCTGAGCATAGGGCCTAATGTGTGTTTGTGTCCATGAGGACCTTGGAATGGGGCGGTGGCACCGGGACTCTGAAGTATTCTCCTAAGATTTTGACATAGGGCCCATGCACAAGTTTCCTCGTGGAGACGGGTTTTTTTCGGATGGGTGCCTCAGGAAACCCCCTATGATGGTATTGGAATCAAGGATTTTGAGGAGACATGCCTGTAAACCAAAGCAATGGATCCGATTATGGCCTAGGGTCCTGTCTAGTTCCATCTCCTTCTCTGGGGACATCCATCTATGGTCTGAGTGGAGGTAGATGCTCAGCTGGTGTCAGACCGCCCTTGTTTGTCCACAGAGACCTACATATTGGGATGGCCTCGGGGACTTTGGAGGGTTCTCCTAATTTGTAAAATTTTGGACAATGGAATGGGCAGAATTCCCATGCATGGGGTAGGCACAGTCCTAATGTGTGGCTCCAGGGGCCCAAGTTTGGAGGGTGTGTTTCCCAGGACTTTGAGGACAGAAGTCTGAAAACACAGACTCAGCTTAGGTTTGGGGACGTAGGTATGGCAGGCCCTATCTACACACCATGAGAAGAACTCTTCAGGATATGAAGAAAGAGCGAGTCTGAGGCGCTTGTTCAGGCTTTGGTCTCTGGATTTAGTGTCAAAGATGGCCGTGGAATGTGGGGAGGCCTCATGGGCCATGGACGAATCTGCCTCTCTGTGGATTTGGTCCGGACGCAATTTTTTTTATTTTTGTCAATCTGTGGGAAGGGTTTTCTCTTTTAAGGTGTGTTACCTCAGGTGTCCCAAACAAAGAGGAATTCCAAAGCAGAGCCCTGGGGAAGAGTGAAGCGACAACCCAAAATATGGTTAAAATTTGGGACCTAGGGGCATGTCAGGCCCCATAGGCTGTCTCTTCATCCAGCCACTGAGAGGCCTTACTTGAGGACTGGGCTCAGGCTGAGGGTCACAATGTGTGTTTGTGACCAATGTGGCCCGCGAGCATGGGCGGGGCCTCATGGACCACACTGCTGTCAACTACACTAAACTTTGGACAACATGCCTATCACAAGGTCCTTGCCATGGGGAAGGAGTTGTGATTTCTGCATCATTTTCCACCCAGGGCAGTGGTTGGAGATAAGGTCTAGGTTCTGAATATTGAAAACCGCAGTATGAAGAGATGATGACCTAAGGTAATGGTGGGTCTGATGTGCTCAGTGTGCGGTCAGCTGCCTGGTTGTTGGTCAGGAGGTTCGGGCTCAGGTTGTGTCAGACAGTGCATTAGTGCCCAGGTTAGACTATATATTTTGGGTACAGTCGAGTGCCGTGTAGGTTGATCCTCATTTGAGGTGCCTGGGCAGCTCATTAGGCAAGATATTTTCTCTAGAGTGCAGGCAGAGTGCTGCATTTTGGGTCCGGAATTGCCAACGTGAGGGCTTCTGGGCCAGTAGTGTGAGGACAGAAGACTGAGACCACAAGCTAGACTTGGGCTTCAGGCCGAGGCCAAGGCAGGTACCCCCTGCACATCTGAACCAATATCTCATGCATCTGAAGTCACGGCGAGGATCAGACGTTGGCTCAGGTTGTAGTTTCTGTGCATGACTGCCCCTTCATGAACGGAGGGGAACCTCAAGGCCATGGACGTTTTCCCACATTGGGAGTTGTGGGATGCCCCCTTCAAGGATTCCGTATGTGGGACAATTGAGAAAAGTTGGGCAGCTCCAAAACATCCCATATGGAATGACTCCAGAACACCGTTCGAGGATGGATGCCAGGGAAGCCCGCCTCGCATTCCAATTGTCTCCTAGCAACAAGACAGTTAAGAACGGATGGCTCTGCTGGAGCAACCGGGGTGGCTGAGTTGAAATGGACTTTCCTGATCATGGGGCCTAATGTGTGTTTGTGTCCATGAGGCCTTGAAATGGGGCGATGGCACCGGGACTCTGAAGTATTCTCCTAAGATTTTGACATAGGTCCCATGCACAAGTTTCCTCGTGGAGACGAGATTTTTTCTGATGGTGCCTAAGGAAACCCCAATGCTTGTATTGGAAACCAGGCTTTTGAGGAGACATGACTGTAAACCAAAGCAATGGATCCGATTATGGCCTAGGGTCCTGTATGGTTCCATCTCCTTCTCTAGGTCATCCATCTATGGTAAGAGTGGAGGTAGATGCTCAGCTGGTGTCAGACCGCCCTTGTTTGTCCACAGAGACCTACATACTGGGATGGCCTCGGGGACTTTTGAGGGTTCTCCTAATTTGTACAATTTTGGACAATGGAGTGAGCAGAATTCCCATGCATGGTGTAGGCACAATACTAATGTGTGCTCCAGGGGCCCCAGCCTGGAGGGTGTGTGGCCCAGGACTTTGAGGACAGAAGTCTGAAAACACAAACTCAGCTTAGGTTTGGGACGTAGGTATGGCAGGCCCAATCTACAAACCATGAGAAGAACTCTTCAGGATATGAAGAAAGAGCGAGTCTGAGTCGCTTGCTCAGGCTTTAGTCTCTGGATTTTGTGTCAACGATGGCTAGGGAATGTGGGGAGGCCTCATGGGCCATGGATGAATCTTCCTCACTGTGGATTTGGCTCGTTCCCAATTGTTTTTCGTCAATCTGTGGGATGGGAGGTCTCCTTTCAGGTTTGTTACCTCAGGTGTCCCAACCAAAGAGGAAATCCAAATCAGAGCCCTGGGGAAGAGTAAAGGGACAACCCAATCTATGTTTAAAATTTGGGGCCTAGGGGCATGGCAGGCCCCATAGGCTGTCTCTTCATCCAGCCACTGAGAGGCCTTACTTGAGGACTGGGCTCAGGCTGAGGGTCACAATGTGTGTTTGTGACCAATGTGGCCCGCGAGCATGGGCGGAGCCTCATGGGCCACACTGGTTTCAACTACACTGAACTTTGGACAACATGCCAATCACAAGTTCTCTTGCCATGGGGAAAGAGTTCTGTTTTCTGCATCATTTTCAACCCTGGGCAGTGGTTGGAGATAAGGGCTAGGTTCTGAATCCTGAAACCGCAGTTGGAAGAGATGATGACCTAAGGCCATGGCGTGTCGGATGTGCTCACTGTGCGGTCAGCTGCCTGGTTGTTGGTCAGGAGGTTCGGGCTCAGGTTGTGTCAGACAGTGCTTTAGTGCCCAGGTTAGACTATATAATTTGGGTACAGTCGAGTGCCGTGTAGGTTGATCCTTATTTGAGGTGCCTGGGCAGCTCATTAGGCAAGATATTTTTTCTAGAGTGCAGGCAGAGTGCTGCATTGTGGGTCCGGAAGTGCCAAACTTGAGGGCTTCTGGGCCAGTAGTGTAAGGACAGAAGTATGAGAACACAAGCTAGACTTGGGCTTCAAGTCGAGGGCAAGAAAGGTACCCCCTGCACATCTGAACCAATATCTCATGCATCTGAAGTCACGGCGAGGATCAGAGGTTGGCTCAGGTTGTAGTTTCTGTGCATGACTGCCCCTTCATGAACGGAGGGGAATCACAAGGCCATGGAGGTTTTCCCACTGTGGGAGTTGTGGGTTGCCCCCTTCAAGGATTCCTTCTGCGGGACAATTGAGTCCTGTTGGGCAGCTTCAAAACATCCCATATGGATGACTCCAGAGCACCATTGGAGGATGGATACCAGGGAAGCCCGCCTCGCATTCCAATTGTCCCTAGCAACAAGACAGTTGAGATCAGAAGGCTCTGCGGGAGCAACCAGGGTGTCTGAGTTGAAATGGACATTCCTGAGCATAGGGCCTAATGTGTGTTTGTGTCCATGAGGACCTTGGAATGGGGCGGTGGCACCGGGACTCTGAAGTATTCTCCTAAGATTTTGACATAGGGCCCATGCACAAGTTTCCTCGTGGAGACGAGATTTTTTCGGATGGGTGCCTCAGGAAACCCCCTATGATGGTATTGGAATCAAGGATTTTGAGGAGACATGCCTGTAAACCAAAGCAATGGATCCGATTATGGCCTAGGGTCCTGTCTAGTTCCATCTCCTTCTCTGGGGACATCCATCTATGGTCTGAGTGGGAGGTAGATGCTCAGCTGGTGTCAGACCGCCCTTGTTTGTCCACAGAGACCTACATATTGGGATGGCCTCGGGGACTTTGGAGGGTTCTCCTAATTTGTACAATTTTGGACAATGGAATGGGCAGAATTCCCATGCATGGGGTAGGCACAGTCCTAATGTGTGGCTCCAGGGGCCCAAGTTTGGAGGGTGTGTGGCCCAGGACTTTGAGGACAGAAGTCTGAAAACACAGACTCAGCTTAGGTTTGGGGACGTAGGTATGGCAGGCCCTATCTACACACCATGAGAAGAACTCTTCAGGATATGAAGAAAGAGCGAGTCTGAGGTGCTTCCTCAGGCTTTGGTCTCTGGATTTTGTGTCAACGATGGCCGTGGAATGTGGGGAGGCCTCATGGGCCATGGACGAATCTGCCTCTCTGTGGATTTGGCCCGGACGCAATTTTTTTTTTTTTGTCAATTTGTGGGATGGGTTTTCTCCTTTCAGGTGTGTTACCTCAGGTGTCCCAACCAAAGAGGAAATCCAATGCAGAGCCCTGGGGAAGAGTGAATCGACAACCCAAAATATGGTTAAAATTTGGGGCCTAGGGGCATGTCAGGCCCCATAGGCTGTCTCTTCATCCAGCCACTGAGAGGCCTTACTTGAGGACTGGGCTCAGGGTGAGGGTCACAATGTGTGTTTGTGACCAATGTGGCCCGCGAGCATGGGCGGGGCCTCATGGACCACACTGGTGTCAACTACACTAAACTTTGGACAACATGCCTATCACAAGGTCCTTGCCATGGGGAAGGAGTTCTGATTTCTGCATCATTTTCCACCCTGGGCAGTGGTTGGAGATAAGGTCTAGGTTCTGAAGCCTGAAAACCGCAGTTGGGAAAGATGATGACCTAAGGCCATGGTGGGTCTGATGTGCTTAGTGTGCGGTCAGCTGCCTGGTTGTTGGTCAGGAGGTTCGGGCTCAGGATGTGTCAGACAGTGCATTAATGCCCAGGTTCGACTATATAATTTGGGTACAGTCGAGTGCCGTGTAGGTTTATCCTCATTTGAGGTGCCTGGGCAGCACATTAGGCAAGATATTTTTTCAGAGGGCAGGCAGAGTGCTGCATTGTGGTTCCGGAATTGCCAAACTTGAGGGCTTCTGGGCCAGTAGTGTGAGGACAGAAGTCTGAGACCACAAGCTAGAATTGGGCTTCTGGCCGAGGGCAAGGCAGGTACCCCCTGCACATCTGAACCAATATCTCATGCATCTGAAGTCACGGCGAGGATCAGACGTTGGCTCAGGTTGTAGTTTCTGTGCGTGACTGCCCCTTCATGAACGGAGAGGAATCTCAAGGCCATGGAGGTTTTCCCACATTGGGAGTTGTGGGATGCCCCCTTTAAGGATTCTTTCTGCGGGACAATTGAGTCCTGTTGGGCAGATCCAAAACATCCCATATGGAATGACTCCAGAGCACCGTTGCAGGATGGATTCCAGGGAAGCCCGCCTCGCATTCCAATTGTCTCCTAGCAACAAGACAGTTGAGATAGGATGGCTCTGCGGGAGCAACCGGGGTGTCTGAGTTGAAATGGACTTTCCTGAGTATAGGGCCTAATATGTGTTTGTGTCCATGAGGACCTTGGAATGGGGCGGTGGCACCGGGACTCTGAAGTATTCTCCTAAGATTTTGACATAGGTCCCATGCACAAGTGTCCTCGTGGAGACGAGATTATTTCTGATGGGTGCCTCAGGAAACCCCCTATGCTGGTATTGCTATCCAGGATTTTGAGGAGACATGCCTGTAAACCAAAGCAATGGATCCGATTATGGTTTAGGGTCCTTTCTGGTTCCATCTCCTTCGCTGGGGACATCCATCTATGGTCTGAGTGGAGGTAGATGCTCAGCTTGAGTCAGACCGCCCTTGTTTTTCCACTGAGACCTACATATTGGGATGGCCTCGGGGACTTTGAAGGGTTCTCCTTATTTGTACAGTTTTGGACAAGGGAATGAGCAGAATTCCCATGCATGGGGTAGGCAGAGTCCTAATGTGTGGCTCCAGGGGACCCAGCCTGGAGGGTGTGTGGCCCAAGAATTTGAGGACAGAAGTCGGAAAACACAAACTCAACTTAGGTTTGGGGACGTAGGTATGGCAGGCCCAATCTACAAACCATGAGAAGAACTCTTCAGGATATGAAGAAAGAGCGAGTCTGAGGTGCTTCCTCAGGCTTTGGTCTCTGGATTTTGTGTCAACGATGGCCGTGGAATGTGGGGAGGCCTCATGGGCCATGGACGAATCTATCTCTCTGTGCATTTGGCTCGGTCCCTATTGTTTTTTGTCAATCTGTGGGATGGGAGGACTCCTTTCAGGTTTGTGACCTCAGGTGTCCCAACCAAAGAGGAATTCCAAAGCAGAGCCCTGGGGAAGAGTGAAGGGACAACCCAAACTATGGTTAAAATTTGGGGCCTAGGGGCATGTCAGGCCCCATAGGCTGTCTCTTCATCCAGCCACTGAGAGGCCTTACTTGAGGACTGGGCTCAGGGTGAGGGTCACAATGTGTGTTTGTGACCAATGTGGCCCGCGAACATGGGCGGGGCCTCATGGTCCACACTGGTTTCAACTACACTGAACTTTGGACAACATGCCAATCACAAGGTCTTTTGCCATGGGGAAGGCCTTCTGATTTCTGCATCATTTTCAACCCTGGGCAGTGGTTGGAGATAAGGTCTAGGTTCGGAAGCCTTAAAACCGCAGTTGGGAAGAGATGATGACCTAAGGCCATGGTGGGTCTGATTTGCTCAGTGTGTGGTCAGCTGCCTGGTTGTTGGTCAGGAGGTTCGGGCTCAGGATGTGTCAGACAGTGCATTAGTGCCCAGGTTAGACTATATAATTTGGGTACAGTCGAGTGCCGTGTAGGTTGATCCTCATTTGACGTGCCTGGGGAGCTCATTAGGCAAGATATTTTTTCAGAGGGCAGGCAGAGTGCTGCATTGTGGGTCCGGAATTGCCAAACTTGAGGGCTTCTGGGCCAGTAGTGTGAGGACAGAAGTCTGAGACCACAAGCTAGACTTGGGCTTCTGGCCGAGGGCAAGGCAGGTACCCCCTGCACATCTGAACCAATATCTCATGCATCTGAAGTCACGGCGAGGATCAGACGTTGGCTCAGGTTTAGTTTCTGTGCGTGACTGCCCCTTCATGAACGGAGAGGAATCTCAAGGCCATGGAGGTTTTCCCACATTGGGAGTTGTGGGATGCCCCCTTTAAGGATTCCTTCTGCGGCACAATTGAGTCCTGTTGGGCAGATCCAAAACATCCCATATGGAATGACTCCAGAGCACCGTTGCAGGATGGATTCCAGGGAAGCCCGCCTCGCATTCCAATTGTCTCCTAGCAACAAGACAGTTGAGATAGGATGGCTCTGCGGGAGCAACCGGGGTGTCTGAGTTGAAATGGACTTTCCTGAGTATAGGGCCTAATATGTGTTTGTGTCCATGAGGACCTTGGAATGGGGCGGTGGCACCGGGACTCTGAAGTATTCTCCTAAGATTTTGACATAGCTCCCATGCAAAAGTGTCCTCGTGGAGACGATATTTTATCTGATGGGTGCTCAGGAAACCCCCTATGCTGGTATTGGAATCCAGGCGTTGAGGTGACATGCCTGTAAACCAATGCAATGGATCTGATTATGGCCTAGGGTCCTGACTGGTTCCATATCCTTCTCTGGGGACATCCCCCTATAGTATGAGTGGAGGTGGATGCTCAGCTGGTGTCAGACCGCCCTTGTTTATCCACTGAGACGTACATATTGTGATGGCCTCGGGGACTCTGGAGGGTTCTCCTAATTTGTACAATTTTGGACAATGGAATGGGCAGATTTCCCATGCATGGTGTAGGCACAGTCCTAATGTGTGGCTCCAGGGGCCCCAGCCTGGAGGGTGTGTGGCCCAGGACTTTGAGGACAGAAGTCTGAAATCACAAACTCAGCTTAAGTTTGGGGACGTAGGTATGGCAGGCCCAATCTACACACCATGCGAAGAACTCTTCAGGATATGAAGAAAGAGCGAGTCTGAGGCGCTTGCTCAGGCTTTGGTCTCTGGATTTTGTGTCAACGATGGCCGTGGAATGTGGGGAGGCCTCATGGGTCATGGACGAAAATTACTCTCTGTGGATTTGGATCGGTCCCAATTGTTTTTCGTCAATCTGTGGAATGGGTGTCTCCTTTCAGGTTTGTTACCTCAGGTGTCCCATCCAAAGAAGAATTCCAAAGCAGAGCCCTGGGGAAGACTGAAGGGACAACCCAAACTATGGTTAAAATTTGGGGCCTAGGGGCATGGCAGGCCCCATAGGCTGTCTCTTCATCCAGCCACTGACAGGCCTTACTTGAGGACTGGGCTCGGCTGAGCGTCACAATGTGTGTTTGTGACCAATGTGGCTTGCGATATGGGAGGGGCCTCATGGGCCACACTGGTATCAACTACACTGAACTTTGGACAACATGCAAATCACAAGGTCTCTTGCCATGGGGAAGGACTTCTGATTTCTGCATCATTTTCAACCCTTGGCAGTGGTTGGAGATAAGGTCTAGGTTCGGAAGCCTGAAAACCGCAGTTGGGAAGAGATGATGACCTAAGGCCATGGTGGGTCTGATGTGCTCAGTGTGCGGTCAGCTGCATGGTTGTTGGTCAGGAGGTTCGGGCTCAGGTTGTGTCAGACAGTGCATTAGTGCCCAGGTTAGACTATATAATTTGGGTACATTCGAGTGCCGTGTAGGTTGATCCTCATTTGAGGTGCCTGGGCAGCTCATTAGGCAAGATATTTTTTTCTGAGGACAGCAGAGTGCTGCATTGTGTTTCCAGAATTGCCAAACGTGAGCGCTTCTGGGCCAGTAGTGTGAGGACAGAAGTCTGAGAACACAAGCTAGACTTGAGCTTCAGGCCGAGGGCAAGTCAGGTACCCCCTGCACATTTGAACCAATATCTCATGCATCTGAAGTCACGGCGAGGATCAGACGTTGGCTCAGGTTGTAGTTTCTGTGCATGAATGCCCCTTCATGAACGGAGAGGAATCTCAAGGCCATGGAGGTTTTCCCACGTAGGAAGTTGTGGGATGCACCCTTAAAGATTTCTTCTGCAGGACAATTGAGACCTGTCGGCAGCTCCAAAACATCCCATATGGAATGACTCCAGAGCACCGTTGCAGGATGGATTCCAGGGAAGCCCGCCTCGCATTCCAATTGTCTCCTAGCAACAAGACAGTTGAGATTGCATGGCTCTGCGGGAGTACCCTGGTGGCTGAGTTGAAATGGACTCCTGAGCATGAGGCCTAATGTGTGTTTGTGTCCATGAGGACCTTGAAATGGCTGGTGGCACCGGCACTCTGAAGTATTCTCCTAATATATTGACATAGGTCCCATACACAAGTTTCCTCGTGGAGACGAGATTTTTTCTGATGGGTGCCTCAGGAAATCCCCTATGCTGGTATTGGTTCCATGCGTTTTAGGAGACATGCCTGTAAACCAAAGCAATGGATCCGATTATGGCCTAGGGTCCTGTCTGGTACCATCTCCTTCTCTGGGGACATCCATCTATGGTATGAGTGGAGGTAGATGCTCTGCTGGTGTCAGACCACCCTTGTTTGTCCACTGACACCTACATATTGGGATGGCCTCGGGGACTTTGGAGGGTTCTCCTAATTTGTACAATTTTGGACAATGGAATGGGCAGTTTTCCCATGCATGGCGTAGGCATAGTCCTAATGTGTGGCTCCAGGGGCCCCAGCCTGGAGGGTGTGTGGCCCAGGACTTTGAGGACAGAAGTCTGAAAACACAAACTCAGCTTAGGTTTGGGGACGTAGGTATGGCAGGCCCAATCTACAAACCATGAGAAGAACTCTTCAGGATATGAAGAAAGAGCGAGTCTGAGGCGCTTTCTCAGGCTTTTGTCTCTGGATTTTGTGTCAACGATGGCCGTGGAATGTGGCAAGGCCTCATGGGCCATGGACGAATCTTCCTCTCTTTTGATTTGGCCCGGTCCCAATTGTTTTTCGTCAATCTGTGGGATGGGAGGTCTCCTTTCAGGTTTGTTACCTCAGGTGTCCCATCCAAAGAGGAATTCCAAAGCAGAGCCCTGGGGAAGAGTGAAGGGACCACCCAAACTAAGGTAAAAATTTGGGGCCAGGGGCATGGCAGGCCCCATAGGCTGTCTCTTCATCCAGCCACTGAGAGGCCTTACTTGAGGACTGGGCTCAGGCTGAGCGTCACAATGTGTGTTTGTGACCAATGTGGCCCGCGAGCATGGGCGGGGCCTCATGGGCCACACTGGTTTCATCTACACAGAACTTTGGACAACATGCAAATCACAAGGTCTCTTTCCATGGGGAAGGAGTTCTGATTTCTGCATCATTTTCAACCCTGGGCAGTGGTTGGAGATAAGGTCTAGGTTCTGAATCCTGAAAACCGCAGTTGGGAAGAGATGATGACCTAAGGCCATGGTGGGTCTGATGTGCTCAGTGTGCGGTCAGCTGCATGGTTGTTGGTCAGGAGGTTCGGGCTCAGGTTGTGTCAGACAGTGCATTAGTGCCCAGGTTAGACTATATAATTTGGGTACATTCGAGTGCCGTGTAGGTTGATCCTCATTTGACGTGCCTGGGCAGCTCATTAGGCAAGATATTATTACTAGAGTGCAGGCAGAGTGCTGCATTGTGGGTCCGGAATTGCCAAACTTGAGGGCTTCTGGGCCAGTAGTGTGAGGACAGAAGTCTGAGAACAGAAGCTAGACTTGGGCTTCAGGCCGAGGGCAAGGCAGGTACCCCCTGCACATTTGAACCAATATCTCATGCATCTGAAGTCACGGCGAGGATCAGACGTTGGCTCAGGTTGTAGTTTCTGTGCATGACTGCCCCTTCATAAACGGAGAGGAATCTCAAGGCCAAGGAGGTTTTCCCACGTTGGGAGTTGTGGGATGCCCCCTTCAAGGATTCCTTCTGCGGGACAATTGAGACCTGTTGGGCAGCTCCAACACATCCCATATGGAATGACTCCAGAGCACCCTTCGAGGATGGATGCCAGGGAAGCCGGCCTCGCATTCCAATTGTCTCCTAGAAACAAGACAGTTGAGATCGCATGGCTCTGCGGGAGAAACCGGGGTGGCTGAGTTGAAATGGACTTTCCTGAGCATGGGGCCTAATGTGTGTTTGTGTCCATGAGGACCTTGGAATGGAGCGGTGGCACCGGGACTCTGAAGTATTCTCCTAAGATTTTGACATAAGTCCCATGCACAAGTTTCCTCGTGGAGACGAGATTTTTTCTGATGGGTGCCTCAGGAAACCCCCTATGCTTGTATTGGAATCCAGGATTTTGAGGATTCATGCCTGTAAACCAAAGCAATGGATCCGATTATGGCCTAGTATCCTGTCTGGTACCATATCCTTCTCTGGGGACATCCATCTATGGTATGAGTGGAGGTAGATGTTCAGCTGGTGTCTGACCGCCCTTGTTTGTCCACTGAGACGTACATATTGGGATGGCCTCAAGGGCATTGGAGGGTTCTCCTAATTATTACAATTTTGGACAATGGAATGGGCAGATTTCCCATGCATGGGGTAGGCACAGTCCTAATGTGTGACTCCAGGGGCCCCAGCCTGGAGGGTGTGTGGCCCAGGACTTAGAAGACAGAAGTCGAATACACAAACTCAGCTTAGATTTGGGGACGTAGGTTTGGCAGGCCCAATCTACAAACCATGAGAAGAACTCTTCAGGATATGAAGAAAGAGCGAGTCTGAGGCGCTTCCTCTGGCTTTGGTCTCTGGATTTTGTGTCAACGATTGCCGTGGAATGTGGGGAGGCCTCATGGGCCATGGACGAATCTTCCTCTCTGTGGATTTAGCCTGGTCCCAATTGTTTTTCGTCAATCTGTGGGATGGGAGGTCTCCTTTCAGATTTGTTACCTCAGGTGTCCCAACCAAAGAGGAATTCCAAAGCAGAGCCCTGGGGAAGAGTGAAGGGACAACCCAAACTTGTTAAAAATTGGGGCCTACTGGCATGGCAGGCCCCATATGCTGTCTCTTCATCCAGCCACTGAGAGGCCTTACTTGAGGAATGGGCTCATGCTGAGGGTCACAATGTCTGTTTGTGACCAATGTGGCCCGCGAACATGGGCGGGGCCTCATGGGCCACACTGGTTTCATCTACACTGAACTTTGGACAACATGCCAATCACAAGGTCTCTTGCCATGGGGAAGGAGTTCTGATTTCTGCATCATTTTCAACCCTGGTCAGTGGTTGGAGATAAGGTCTAGGTACGGAAGCCTGAAAACCGCAGTATGAAGAGATGATGACCTAAGGCAATGGTGGGTCTGATGTGCTCAAAGTGCGGTCAGCTACATGGTTGTTGGTCAGGAGGTTCGGGCTCAGGTTGTGTCAGACAGTGCATTAGTGCCCAGGTTAGACTATATAATTTGGGTACAGTTGAGTGCCGTGTAGGTTGATCTTCATTTGAGGTGCCTGTGCTGCTCAATAGGGAAGATATTTTTTCTAGAGGGCAGGCAGAGTGCTGCATTGTGGGTCCGGAATTGCCAAACTTGAGGGCTTCTGGGCCAGTAGTGTGAGGACAGAAGTCTGAGAACACAAGCTAGACTTGGGCTTCAGGCCGAGGGCAAGGCAGGTACCCCCTGCACATCTGAACCAATATCTCATGCATCTGAAGTCACGGCGAGGATCAGACGTTGGCTCAATTTGGAGTTTCGGTGCATGACTGCACCTTCATGAACATGGCTGAATCTCAAGACCATGGAGGTTTTCCCACGTTGGAAGTTGTGAGATGCCCCCTTACAGGATTTCTTCTGCGGAACAATTGAGACCTTTTGGGCAGCTCCAAAACATCCCATATGGAATGACTCCAGAGCACCATTCGAGGATAGATGCCAGGGAAGCCCGCCTTGCATTCCAATTGTCTCCTAGCAACAAGACAGTGGAGATTGGATGGTTCTGCGGGAGCAACCGGGGTGGCTGAGTTGAAATGGACATTCCTGAGCATGGGGCCTTATCTGTGGTTGTGTCCATTAGGACCTTGGAATGGGGCGGTGGCATCGGGACTCTGAAGTATTCTCCTAAGATTTTGACATAGGTCCCATGCACAAGTTTCCTCGTGGAGACGAGATTTTTTCTGATGGGTGCCTCAGGAAACCCCCTATGCTCGTATTGGAATCCAGGATTTTGAGGAGACATGCCTGTAAACCAAAGCAATGGATCGGATTATGACCTAGTGTCCTGTCTGGTTCCATCTCCTTCTCTGGGGAAATCCATCTATGGTATGAGTGGAGGTAGATGCTCAACTGGTGTCAGACCGCCCTTTTTTGTCCAAAGAGACCTACATATTGGGATGGCCTCGGGGACTTTGAGGGTTCTCCGAATTTGAACAATTTTGGGCAATGGAATGGGCAGAATTCCCATGCATGAAGTAGGCACAGTCCTAATGCGTGGCTACAGGGACCCAAGCCTGGAATGTGTGTTGCCCAGGACTTTGAGGACAGAAGTCGGTAAACACAAACTTCGCTAGGTTCTGAATCCTGAAAACTGCAGTTGGGAAGAGATGATGACCTAAGGCCATGTTGGGTTTGATGTGCTCAGTGTGTGGTCAGCTGCCTGGTTGTTGGTCAGGAGGTTCGGGCGCAGTTTGTAGTTTCTGTGCATGACTGCCCCTTCATGACCTACATAGGTCCCATGCACAAGTTTCCTCGTGGAGACGAGATTATTTCTGATGGGTGCCTCAGGAAACCCCCTATGCTGGTATTGGAATCCAGGATTTTGAGGAGACATGCCTATATACCAAAGCAATGGATCCGATTATGGTGTCAGACCGCCCTTGTTTGTCCACAGAGACCTACACTATTGGGATGGCATCGGGGACTTTGGAGGGTTCTCCTAATTTGTACGAAATTGTACAATGGAATGGGCATGGGGTAGGCACAGTCTTAATGTTTGGCTCCAGTGGCCCCAGCCTGGAGTGTGTGTGGCCCAGTACTTTGAAGACAGATGTCTGAACACAAACTCAGCTTATGTTTGGAGACGTAGGTATATCAGGCCCCATCTACAAACCATGAGAAGAACACTTCAGGATATGAAGAAAGAACGAGACATGCGTATAAACCAAAGCAATGGATCCGATTATGGTGTCAGACCGCCCTTGTTTGTCCACAGAGACCTACACTATTGGGATGGCATCGGGGACTTTGGAGGGTTCTCCTAATTTGTACGAAATTGTACAATGGAATGGGCATGGGGTAGGCACAGTCTTAATGTGTGGCTCCAGTGGCCCCAGCCTGGAGTGTGTGTGGCGCTGTACTTTGAGGACAGATGTCTGAAAACACAAACTCAGCTTAGGTTTGGAGACGTAGGTATATCAGGCCCCATCTACAAACCATGAGAAGAACTCTTCAGGATATGAAGAAAGAACGAGTCTGAGGCGCTTTCTCAGGCTATGGTCTCTGTATTTTCTATCAACGAAGGCCGTCGAATGTGGGGAGGCCTCATGGGCCATGGACGAATCTTCCTCTCTGTGGATTTCACCCGGGCCCAATTGTTTTTCGTAAATCTGTGGGCTGGGATGTCTCCTTTCAGGTTTGTTACCTCAGGTGTCCCAACCAAAGAGGAATTCCAAAACAGAGCACCGGGGAAGAGTGAAGGGACAACCCAAACTATGGTTAAAAATTGGGGCCTAGTGGCATGGCAGGCCCCATATGCTGTCTCTTCATCCAGCCACTGAGTGGCCTTACTTGAGGACTGGGCTCGGGCTGAGGGTCACAATGTGTGTTTGTGACCAATGTGGCCCGCGAGCATGGGCGGGGCCTCATGGGCCACACTGGTTTCAACTACACTGAACTTTGGACAACATGCCAATCACAAGGTTTCTTGCCATGCGGAAGAGGTTCTGATTTCTGCATCATCAACCCTGGGCAGTGGTTGGAGATAAGGTCTAGGTTCTTGATCCTGAAAACCGCAGTTGGGAAGAGATGACGACCTAAGTCCATGGCGGGTCTGATGTGCTCAGTGTGCGGTCAGCTGCCTGGGTGTTGGTCAGGAGGTTCGGGCTCAGGTTGTGTCAGACAGTGCATTAGTGCCCAGGTTAGACTATATAATTTGGGTACAGTCGAGTGCCTTGTAGTTTTATCCTCCTTTAAGATGACTGGGCACCTCATTAGGCAATATATTTTTTTCTAGAGGGCAGGCAGAGTGCTGCATTGTGGGTCCAGAATTGCCAAACTTGAGGGCTTCTGGGCCAGGAGTGTGAGGACAGAAGTCTGAGAAGACAAGCTAGACGTGAGCTACAGGCCGAGGGCACGGCAGGTACCCCCTGAAGTTCTAAACCAATATCTCATGCATCTGAAGTCACGGCGAGGATCAGACGTTGGCTCAGTTTGGAGTTTCGGTGCATGACTGCACCTTCATGAACATGGCTGAATCTCAAGACCATGGAGGTTTTCCCACGTTGGGAGTTGTGAGATGCCCCCTTACAGGATTTCTTCTGCGGAACAATTGAGACCTTTTGGGCAGCTCCAGGACGTCCCATATGGAATGACTCCAGACCACAGTTCGAATATGAATGCCAGGGAAGTCCGCCTGGCATTCCAATTGTCTCCTTGCAACAAGACATTTGAAATCGGATGACTCTGCGGGAGCAACCTGGGTGGCTGAGTTGAAATGGACTTTCCTGAGGATGGGGCCTAATGTGTGTTTGTGTCCATAAGGACCTTGGAATGGGCGGTGGCACTGGGACCCTGAAGTATTCTTTTAAGCTTTTGACATAGCTCCCATGCACAAGTTTCCTCATGGAGACGAGAATTGTTCTCATGGGTGCCTCAGGAAACCCCTATGCTGGTATTGGAATCCAGGCTTTTGAGGAGACATGCCTGTAAACCAAAGCAATGGATCCGATTATGGCCTAGTGTCCTGTCTGTTTCAATCTTCTTCTCTGGGGACATATATCTATGGTATGAGTGGAGGTAGATGCTCAACTGGTGTCTGACCGCCGTTGTTTGTCCCGGGAAACCACACAATTGTGATATCCTCGGGGACTTTGGAGGGTTCTCCTAATTTGTAAGATTTTGGACAATGGAATGGGCAGAATTCCCATGTATTGTGTAGACACAGTCCTAATATGTGGCTCCAGGTGCCCAGCCTGGAGGGTGCGTGGCCCAGGACTTCTAGGACAGAAGTCTGAAAACACAAACTCAGCCTAGGTTTGGGACGTAGGTATGGCAGGCCCAATCTACAAACCATGAGAAGAACTCTTCAGGATATGACGAAAGTGCGAGTCTGAGGCGCCTTCTCAGGCTATTTCTTGATTTTGTATGAACGATGGCCGTGGAATGTGGGGAGGCCTCATGGGCCATGGATGAATCTTCCTCTCTGTGGATTTGGCGTGGTCCCCATTGTTATTCGTCAATCTGTGGGATGGGAAGTCACCTTTCAGGTTTGTTACCTCAGGTGTCCCAACCAAAGAGGAATTCCAAAGCAGAGCCCTGGGGAAGAGTGAAGGGACATCCCAAAGTGAACCAATATCTCATGCATCTGAAGTCACGGTGATGATTAGACGTTGGTTTATGTTGGAGTTTCTGTGCATGACTGTCCCTTCAGGAACGGAGAGGAAACTCAAGGCCATGGTGGTTTTCCTACGTTGGAAGTTGTGGGATGCCCCCTTCAAGGATTTTTTCCGTGGGACAATTCAGACCTGTTGGGCAGCTCCAGGACATCCCATATGGAATGACTCCAGAGCACCATTCGAGGATGGATGCCAGAAAAGCCCGCCTCGCATTCCAATAGTCTGCTAGCACCAAGACAGTTTAGATTGGATGGCTCTGCGGGAGCTACCGGTGTGACTGAGTTGAATGGGACTTTCGTGGGGCTCCTGGGTGGCTCAGTGTGTTAAGCCACTTCTTTCGACTCAGGTCATGATCTCAGAGTCCTAGCATCGAGCCTCACATCAGGCACTCTGCTCAGCAGGGAGCCTGCTTCCTACTCTCTCTCTGCCTGCTTGTGATCTATGACTGTCAAATAAATAAATAAAATCTTAAAAAAAAAAAGTAATGGACTTCCTGAGGTTGGGGTCTAAGGTGTGTTTGTGTCCATGAGGGCCTTAGAATGGGGCGGGGGCACCGGGACCCTGAAGTATTCTCCTAAGATTTGGACATAGCTCCCATGCACAAGTTTCCCTGTGGAGATGATATTTGTTCTAATGGGTGCCTAGGAAACTCCCTACGCTGGTATTGGAATCCAGGCTTTTGAGGAGACATGCCTGTAAATCAATGCAATGGATCCGATTATGGCCTAGCATCCTGTCTGGTTCAATTTTCTTCTCTGGGGATATCCATCTGTGGTATGAGTGGAGGTAGATGCTCAGCTGGTGTTAGACCGCCCTTGTTTGCCCTGGGAGACCTACACAATTGGGATGGCCTCGGGGACTATAGAGGGTTCTCCTAATCTGTGCGCTTTTCGACAATGGAATGGGCAGAATTCCCATAGATTGGGTAGACACAGTGCTCATGTGTGGCTCCAGTGGCCCTAGCCTTGAGGGTGTGTGGCCCAGGACTTTGAGGACAGAATTCTGAAAACATAAACTTAGCTTAGGTTTGGGGACGTAGGTGTGGCAGGCCCAATCTACAAACCGTAGGAAGAACTCTTCAGGATATGAAGAAAGAGCGAGTCTGAGGCGCTTGCTCAGGCTTTTGTCTCTGGATTTTGTAACAACGATGGCCGTGGAATGTGGGGAGGCCACAAGGGCCATGGACGAATCTTCCTCTCTGTGGATTAGGCCTGGTCCCAATTGTTTTTCGTCAATCTGTGGGATGGGAGGTCTCCTTTCAGGTTTGTTACCTCAGGTGTCCCAACTAAAGAGAAATCCTAAGCAGAGGCCTGGGAAAGAGTGAAAGGACAACCCAAACTATGGTTAAAAATTGGGGCCTATGGGCAGGGCAGGCCCAATATGCTATATCATCATCCAGCCACTGATAGGCCTTACTTGAGGACTGAGTTTAGGCTGAGGGACAGAATGTGTGTTTGTGACCAATGTGGCCCTCGAGCTTGGGCGGGGCCTCATAGGCCACACTGGTTTCAACTACACTGAACTTTGGAAAACATGCCAATCACAAGGTTTCTTTCCATGGGGAAGGAGTTCTGATTTCTGCATCATTTTCAACCCTGGGCAGTGGTTGGAGATAAGGTCTAGGTTCTGAAGATTGAACCGCAGTTGGGAAGAGATGATGACCTAAGTCCATGATGGGTCTGATGTGCTTATTGTGCGGTCACCTGTCTGGGTGTTGGTCAGGAGGTTTGGGCTCAGGTTGTGTCAGACAGTGCATTAGTGTTCTGGTTAGACTATATAATTTGGGTATAGTCAGAGCCGTGTAGGTTTATCCTCATTAAGGTGCCTGGGCAGCTCATTAGGCAAGATATTTTTTCTAGAGGGCAGGCAGAGTGCTGCATTGTGGGTCCAGAATTGCCAAACTTGAGGGCTTCTGGGCCAGTAGTGTGAGGACAGAAGTCTGAGAACACAAGCTAGACTTGGGCTTCAGGCCGAGGGCAAGGCAGGTACCCCCTGCACATTTGAACCAATATCTCATGCATCTAAAGTCACGACGAGGATCAGACGTTGGCTCGGGTTGTAGTTTCTGTGCATGAGTGCCCCTTCATGAACGGAGAGGAATCTCAAGGCCATGGAGGTTTTTCCACGTTTGGAGTTGTGGGATGCGCCCTTCAAGGATTCCTTCTGCGGGACAATTGAGACCTGTTGGGCAGCTCCAGGACCTCCCATATGGAATGACTCCAGAGCACAGTTCGAGGATGAATGCCAGGGAAGCCCACCTCGCATTCCAATTGTCTCCTCGCGACAAGACAGTGGAGATAGGATGGCTCTGCGGGAGCAACCGGTGTCGCTGAGTTGAAATGGTCTTTCCTGAGGATGGGGCCTAATGTGTGTTTGTGTCCATGAGGGCCTTGGAGTGGGGCGGTGGGACCGGGAACCTGAAGTATTCTCCTAAGCTATTGACATAGCTCCCATTCACAAGTTTCCTTGTGGAGACGAGATTTGTTCTGATGGGTGCCTCAGAAAACCCCCTATGTTGGTATTGGAATCCAGGCTTTTAAGAAGACATGCCTGTAAACCAAAGCAATGGATCCGATTATGGCCTAGGGTCCTGTCTGGTTCAATCTTCTTCTCTGGAGACATCCATCTATGGTATAATTGGAGGTAGATGCTCAGTTGGTGTCAGACCACTCTTGTTTGTCCCGAGACCTACACTATTGGGATGGCCTCGGGGACTTTGGAGGGTTCTCCTAATTTGTACGTTTTTGGACAATGGAATGGGCAGAATTCCCATGGACTGGGTAGGCTCAGTCCTAATGTGTGGCTCCAGGAGACCCAGCCTGGAGGCTGTGTGGACCCTGGACTTTGAGGACCGAAGTCTGAAAACACAAACTCTACTTAGTTTGGGGACGTAGGTACGGAAGGCCCAATCTACAAACCATGAGAAGAACTCTTCAGGATATGAAGAAAGAGCGAGTCTGAGGCGCTTGCTCAGGCTTTTGTCTCTGGATTTTGTATCAACGATGGCCGTGGAATGTGGTGAGCCTCATGGACCATGGAGGAATCTTCCGCTCTGTGGATTTGGCCCGGTCCCATTTGTTTTTCGTCAATCTGTTTGATGGGAAGTCTCATTTCAGGTTTGTTACCTCAGGTTCCCAACCAAAGAGGAATTCCACAGCAGAGCCCTGGGGAAGAGTGAAGGGACAACGCAAAATATGGTTAATAATTGGGGCCTAGGGTCATGGCTGGACAATATGCTGTCTCTTCATCCAGCCGCTGAGAGGCCTACTTGAAGAATGGCCTCAGGCTGAGGGTCACAATGTTTGTTTGTGACCAATGAGGCCCGCGAGCATGAGCGGGGCCTCATGGGCCACACTGGTTTCAACTACACTGAACTTTGGACAACATGCCAATCACAAGGTCTCTTGCCATGGGGAAGGAGTTCTGCTTTCTGCATCATTATCAACCCTGGGCAGTGGTTGGAGATAAGATCTAGGTTCTTGATCCTGAAAACCACAGTTGGGAAGAGATGACGACCTACGTCCATGGCGGGTCTGATGTGCTCAGTGTGTGGTCAGCTGCCTGGGTGTTGGTCAGGAGGTTCGGGCTCAGGTTGTGTCAGACAGTGCATTAGTGCCCAGGTTAGACTATATAATTTGGGTACAGTCGAGTGCCTTGTTGTTTTATCCTCCTTTAAGATGCCTGGGCACCTCATTAGGCAATATATTTTTTTCTAGAGGGCAGGCAGAGTGCTGCATTGTGGGTACAGAATTGCCAAACTTGAGGGCTTCTGGGACAGGAGGGTGAGGACAGAAGTTTGAGAACACAAGCTAGACTTGAGCTTCAGGCCGAGGGCACGGCAGGTACCCCCAGCACATCTGAACCAATATCTCATGCATCTGAAGTCACGGCGAGGATCAGACGTTGGCTCAGTTTGGAGTTTCTGTGCATGACTGCACCTTCATGAACATGGCTGAATCTCAAGACCATGGAGGTTTTCCCACGTTGGGAGTTGTGGGATGCCCCCTTCCAGGATTTCTTCTGCGGGACAATTGAGACTTTTTGGGCAGCTCCAGGACATCCCATATGGAATGACTCCAGAGCACAGTTCGAATATGGATGCCAGGGAAGCCCGCCTCGCATTCCAATTGTCTCCTCGCAACAAGACATTTGAAATCGGATGGCTCTGCGGGAGCAACCGGGGTGGCTGAGTTGAAATGGACTTTCCTGAGGATGGGGCCTAATGTGTGTTTGTGTCCATGAGGACCTTGGAATGGGCGGTGGCACTGGGACCCTGAAGTATTCTCCTAAGCTTTTGACATAGTTCCCATGCACACGTTTCCTCATGGAGACGTGAATTGTTCTCATGGGTGCCTCAGGAAAACCCCTATGCTGGTATTGGAATCCAGGCTTTTGAGGAGACAGGCCTGTAAACCAAAGCAATGGATCCGATTATGGCCTAGGGTCCTGTCTGGTTCAATCTTCTTCTCTGGGGACATATATCTATGGTATGAGTGGAGGTAGATCCTCAGCTGCTGTCAGACCACCCTTGTTTGTCCCGGGAGACCACACAATTGTGATGTCCTCGGGGAATTTGGGGGTTCTCCTAATTTGTACGATTTTGGACAATGGAATGGGCAGAATTCCCATGGACTGAGTAGGCACAGTCCTAATATGTGGCTCCAGGTGCCCAGCCTGGAGGGTGTGTGGCCCAGGACTTTGGGGACAGAAGTCTGTTAACACAAACTCATCTTAGGTTGTGGGAGGTAGGTATGACAGGCCCAATCTATAAACGATGAGAAGAATTCTTCAGGATATGAAGAAAGAGCTAGTCTGAGGTGCTTGTTGATGCATTTGTCTCTGGATATTGTATCAACGATGACCGTGGAAGGTGGGGAGGCCTCATGGGCCATGGACGAATCTTCCTCATTGTGGATTTGGCCCGGTCCCAAATATTTTTCGTCAATCTGTGGGATGGGAGGCCTCTTTCAGGTTTGCTACCTCAGGTGTCCCAACCAAAGAGGAATTCCAAAGCAGAGCCCTGGGTAAGAGTGAAGGGAAAACCCAAACTATGGCTAAAAATTGGGGCCTAGGGGCATGTCATGCCCAATATGCTGTCACTTCATCCAGACACTGAGAGGCCTTACTTGAGGACTGGGCTCAGGCTGAGGGTCACAATGTGTGTTTGTGACCAATGTGGCCCCCGAGCATGGGCGGGGCCTAATTGGCCACACTGGTTTCAACTACACTGAACTTTGGACAACATGCCAATTACAAGGTTTCTTATCACGGGGAAAGAGTTCTGATTTCTTGATCATTTTTACCCTGGGCAGTGATTTGAGATAAGGTCTAGGTTTGAAGCCTGAAAACCGCAGTAGGGAAGAGATGACGACCTAAGTGTGTGTGTGACCTATGTGGCCCGCGAGCATGGCGGGGTAACATTGGCAACACTGCTTTCAACTACACTGACCTAAGGCCATGGCGGGTCTGATGTGCTCAGTGTGCGGTCAGCTGCCTGGGTTTTGGTCAGGAGGTTCGTGCTCAGGTGGTGCTGATGGTGCATTAGTGCCCAGTTAGACTATATAATTTGGGTACAGTCGAGTGCCGTGTAGGTTTATCCTCATTTAAGGTGCCTGGGCAGCTCATTAGGAAAGATATTTTTTTTTTAGAGGGCTGGCAGAGTGCTGCATTGTGGTTCCGTAATTGACAAAATTGAGGGCTTCTAGGCCAGGAGTGTGAGGACAGAAATCTGAGAACACAAGCTAGACTTGGACTTCAGGCTGAGGCCACGACAGGTACCTCCTGCAGATCTGACCCAATGTCTCATGCGTATGAAGTCATGGCGAGGATCAGACGTTGGCTCAGTTTGGAGTTTCTGTGCATGACTGACTCTTCATGAACGGAGCAGAATCTAAAGGCCATGGATGTTTTCCCACGTTGGGAGTTGTGGGCTGCCCCCTTCAAGGATTCCTTCTACGGGACAATTGAGACCTGTTGGGCAGCTCCAGGACATCCCATATGGAATGACTCCAGAGCACCGTTCGAGGATGGATGCCAGGGAAGCCCGCCTCGCATTCCAATTGTCTCCTAGGAAGAAGACAGTTTAGGTCGGATGGCTCTGCGGGGGCAACTGGGGTGGCTGAGTTGAAATGGACTTTCCTGGGGCTCCTGGGTGGCTCAGTGGGTTAAGCCACTGCCTTAGGCTCAGGTCAAAATCTCAGAGTCCTGCTTTCGAGCCTCATATCGGGCCTGCTTCCTTCTCTCTCTCTGCCTGCCTCTCTGCCTGCTTGAAATCTCTGTCTGTCATATAAATAAATAAAATCTTTAAACAAAAAAAAAAGAAATGGACTTCCTAAGGATGGTGCCTAATGTGTGTTTGTGTCCATGAGGGCCTTGGAATGGGGCGGTGGCACCGGGACCCTGAAGTATTCTCCTAACCTTTTGACATAGCTTCATGCACAACTTTCCTTGTGGAGACGAGATTTTTTCTGATTGGTGCCTCAGGAAACCCCCTATGCTGGTATTGGAATCCAGGCTTTTGAGCAGACATGCCTGTAAACCAAAACAATGGATCCGATTATGGCCTCTGGTCCTGTCTGATTCAATCTTCTTCTCTGGGGACATCCATCTATGGTATGAGTGGAGGTAGATGCTCAGCTGGTGTCAGACCACCCTTGTTTGTCCCGGGAGCCTGCACTATTGGGATGGCCTCGGCGTCTTTTGAGGGTTCTCCTAATTTGTACGATTTTGGACAATGGAATGGGCAGAATTCCCATGGATTGGGTAGGCAAAGTCCTAATGTGTAGCTCCAGGGGCCCCAGCCTGAAGCTTGTGAGGCCCAGGACTTTGAGGACAAAATCTGAAAACACAAACTCAGCTTAGGTTTGGGAGCGTAGTTATGGCAGGCCCAATCTATAAACCATGTAAAGAATTCTTCAGGATATGAAGAAAGAGCGAGTCTGAGGTACTTGCTCAGACTTTGTCTCTGGATTTTGTATCAACGATGGCCGTGGAATGTGGGGAGGCCTCATGGCCGTGGACGAATCTTCCTCTCTGTGGATTTAGCCCGGTCCCAATTGTTTTTCGTCAAGCTGTGGGATGGGAGGTCTCCTTTCAGGTTTGTTGCCTCAGTGTCCCAACCAAAGAGGAATTCCAAAGCAGAGCCCCGGGGAAGAGTGAAGGGACAACCCAAACTATGGTTAAAAATGGGGGCCTAGGATCATGGCAGGCCCAATATGCTGTCTCTTCATCCAGCCGCTGAGAGGCCTTACTTGAGAACTGGGCTAAGGCTGAGGGTCACAATATATATATTTTTTTTTCTAGAGGGCAGGCAGAGTCCTGCATTGTGGGTCTGGAATTGCCTCCAGAGCACCGTTCAAGATGGATGCCAGGGAAGCCCGCCTCGCATTCCAATTGTCTCCTAGCACCAAGACAGTTTAGATTGGATGGCTCTGCGGGAGGAACCGGGGTGGCTAAGTTGAAACGGATTTTCCTGAGGATGGGGCCTAATATGTGATTGTGTCCATGAGGGCCTTGGAATGGGGCGGTGGCACAGGGCCCCTGAAGTATTCTCCTAAGCTTTTGACATAACTCCCATGCACAAGTTTCCTTGTGGAGACAGATTTGTTCTGATGGGTGCCTCAGGAAACCACCTATGCTGGTATTAGAATCCAGGCTTTTGAGGAGACATGCCTGTAAACCAAATCAATGCATCCGATTATGGGCTAGGGTCCTGTCTGGTTCCATCTTCTTCTCTGGGGACATCCATCAATGGCATGAGTGGAGGTAGATGCTCAGCCGGTGTCAGACCGCCCTTGTTTGTCCCGGGAGACCTACACTATTGGGATGCCCTCGGGGACTTTGGAGGGTTCTCCTGATTTGTAAGATTTTGAACAATGGAATGCGCAGAATTCCCATGGATTGGGTAGGCCCAGTCCTAATGTGTGGCTCCAGGGGCACCAGCCTGTATGGTGTGTGGCCCAGGACTTTGAGGACACAAGTCTGAAAACACAAACTCACCTTTGGTTTGGGGACGTAGGAATGGCAGGCCCAATCTACAGACCATGAGAAGAAATCTTCAGGGTATGAAGAAAGAGCTAGTCTGAGGCGCTTGCTCAGGCTTTTGTCTCTGGATTTTGTATCAACGATGGCCGTGGAATGTGGGGAGTCCTCATGTCCCATGGACGAATCTTCCTCTTTGTGGATTTGGCCCGGTCCCAATGGTTTTTCGTCAATCTGTGGGATGGGAGGTCTCCTTTTAGGTTTGTTACCTCAGTGTCCCAATGAAAGAGGAAATCCAAAGCAGAGCCCTGGGGAAGAGTGAAGGGACAACCCAAACTATGGCTAAAATTGGTGCCTTGGGGCATGGCATGCCCAATATGCTGTCACTTTATCCAGCCACTAGAGGCCTTACTTGAGGACTTGGCTCAGGCTGAGGGTCACAATGTGTGTTTGTGACCAATGTAGCCATCGAGCATCCCCGGGGATCATGGGCCACACTGGTTTCAACTACACTGAACTTTGGACAACATGCCAATCACCAGGTTTCTTGCCATGGGAAAGGAGTTCTGATTTCTGCATCATTTTCAACCCTGGGCAGTGGTTGGAGATAAGGTCTAGGTTCTGAAGCCTGAAAATCGCAGTTGGGAGGAGATGAAGACCTAAGGCCATGGCAGGTCTGATGTGCTCAGTGTGTGGTCAGCTGCCTGGGTGTTGGTCAAGAGGTTCGGGCTCAGGTTGGGCCAGAGTGCATTAGTGCCCAGGTTAGCCTACATAAATTGGGTACAGTCGAGTGCCGTGTATGTTTATCATCATTTGAGATTCCTGGGACACTCATTAGGAAATACATTTTTTCTAGAGTGCTGGCAGAGTGCTGCATTGTGGGTCCGGAATTGCTAGACTTGAGGGGTTCTGGGTAGTAGTGTGAGGACAGTAGTCTGAGAACACTAGCTAGACTTGGGCTTCAGGCTGAGGGCACGGCAGGAAGCCCCTGCAGATCTGAACCAATATCTCATGCATCTGAAATCACGGCGAGGATCAGACGTTGGCTCAGGTTGGAATTTCTGTGCATGACTGCCCCTTCATGAACGGAGCGGAATCTCAAGGCCATGGAGGTTTTTCCACGTTGGGAGTTGTGGGATGCCCCCTTCAAGGATTCCTTCTGCGGCACAATTGAGACCTGTTGGGCAGCTCCAGTACATCTCATATGGAATGACTCCAGAGCAACATTCGTGGATGGATTCCAGGGAAGCCCGCCTCGCATTCCAATTGGCTAATAGCAACAAAACAGTGTAGATCGGATGGCTCTGCCGGGGCAACCAGGGTGGCTGAGTTGAAATGGACTATCCTGGGTCTCCTGGGTGGCTCAGTGGGTTAAGCTGCTGCCTTTGGCTGAGTTCATGATGTCAGAGTTCTCGATCATGCCTCACATCGGGCTCTCTGCTTAGCAGGGAGCCTGCCTCCTACTCTCTCTCTCCCTGCCTCTCTGCCTGCTTGTGATCTTTGTCTGTCAAATAAATAAAAGATATCTTAAAAAAAAAAAAAAGAAATGGTCTTTCCTGAGGATGGGGCCTAATGTGTGTTTGGGTCCATGAGGGCCTTGGAATTGGGGGGTGGCACCGTGACCCTGAAGTATTCTCCTAAGCTTTTGACATAGCTCCCATGCACAAGTTTCCTTGTGGAGATGAGATTTGTTCTCATGGGTGCCTCAGGAAACCCCCTTTGCTGGTATTGGAATCCAGTCCTTTGAGGAGACATGCCTGTAAACCAAAGCAATGCATCCGACTATGGCCTAGGGTCCTGTCTGGTTCAATCTTCTTCTTTGGGGATATCTATGTATGGTATGAGTGGAGTTAGATGCTCAGCTGGTGTGAGACCACCCTTGTTTGTCCCGGGAGACCTACACTATTGGGATGGCCTCGGGGACTTTGGAGGCTTCTCCTGATTTGTACGATTTTGGTCAATGGAATGGGCAGAATTCCAATGGATTGTGTAGGCACAGTCCTAATATGTGACTCCAGGGGCCACAACCTGGAGGGTGTGTGGCCCAGCTCTTTGAGGAGAGAAGTCTGAAAACACAAACTCAGCTTAGGTTTGGGGACGTAGGTATGGCAGGCCAAATCTACAAACCATGTGAAGAACACTTCAGTATATGAAGAAAGAGCGAGTCTGAGGTGCTTGCTCAGGCTTTTGTCTCTGGATTATGTATTAATAGCCATGGAATGTGCGGAGACCTCATGGGCCATGGACGAATCTTCCTCTCTGTGGATTAGGCTCGGCCCAATTGTTTTTCGTCAATCTGTTGGATGGGAGGTCTCCTTTCAGGTTTGTTACCTCAGGTGTCCCAACCAAAGAGGAATTCCAAAGCAGAGCACTGTGGAAGAGTGAAGGAGCAACCCAAACTCTGGTTAAAAATTGGGGCCTAGGGGCATGGCAGGCCCAATATGCTGTCCCTTCAACAGCCACTAGGAAGCTTTACTTGAGGACTGGGATCAGGCTGAGGGTCACAATGTGTGTTTGTGACCAATGTGGCCTGAGTACATGGGCGGGGCCACATGGGCAACACTGGTTTCATCTACACTGTACTTTGGACAACATGCCAATCACAAGGTCTCTTGCCATGGGAAAGGAGCTCTGATTTCTGCATCATTTTCAACCCTGGGCAGTGGTTGGAGATAAGGTCTAGGTTCTGAAGTCTGAAAACCGCAGTTGGGAAGAGATGAGGACTTAAGGCCTTGGCGGGTCTGATTTGCTCAGTGTGCAGTCAGCTGTCTGGGTGTTCGTCAGGATGTTCAGGATCAGGTTGTGTCAGACAGTGCATTATGCCCAAGTTAGACTATATATTTGAGTACAGTCGAGTGCCGTGTAGGATTATCCTCATTTAAGGTGCCTGGGCAGCTCATTAAGCAATAAATTTTTTTTAGAAGTCAGGCAGAGTGCTGCATATGGGTCCTGAATTGCCAGACTTGAGGGATTCTGGGCCAGGAGTGTGAGGACAGAAGTCTGAGAACACAAGCTAGACTTGGGCTTCAGGCCGAGGGCACGGCAGGTACCCCCTTCAGATCTGAACCATTATCTCATGCATCTGAACTCAGGGCGAGGATCAGACGTTGGCTCAGGTTTGAGTTTCTGTGAATGACTGCTCCTCCATGAAAGGAGAGGAATCTCAAGGCCATGGAGTTTTTCCCACGTTGGGAGTTGTGGGATGCCCCCTTAAAGGATTCCTTCTGCGGGACAATTGAGACCTGTTGGGCAGCTCCAGGACATCCCATATGGAATGACTCCAGAGCACCGTTCAAGGATGGATGCCAGGGAAGCCCGCCTCGCATTCCAATTGTCTCCTAGCAACAAGAAAGTTGAGATCTGATGGCTCTGCGGGAGCAACCAAGGTGGCTGAGTTGAAATGGACTTTCCGGAGGATGGGGCCTAAGGTGTGTTTGTGTCCATGAGGGCCTTGGAATGGAGCGGTGGCACCGGGACCCTGAAGTATTCTCCTAAACTTTTTACATACCTCCCATGCTCAAGTTTGCTTGTGGATATGAGGTTTGTTCTGTTGGGTTCCTCAGGAAACCCCCTATGCTTGTATTGGAATTCAGGCTTTTGAGGAGACATGCCTGTAAACCAAAGCTTGGATCCGATTATGGCCTAGGGTCATGTCTGGTTCCATCTTCTTCTCTGGGGACATCCATCTATGTTATGTGTGGAGAATGATGCTCAGCTGGTGTCAGACCGCCCTTGTTTGTCCCGGGAGACCTACACTCTTGGGATGGCCTCGGGGACTTTTCAGGGTTCTCCTAATATGTACGATATTGGACAATGGAATGGGCAGAATTTCCATGCATGGGGTAAGCACAGTCCTAATGTGTGGCTCCAGGGGCCCCATCCTGGAGGGTGTGTGGCCCTGGAATTTGAGGACAGAAGTTTGAAAACACAAACTCAGCTTAGGTTTGGGGACGTAGGTATGGCAGGCACAATCTACAAACCATGAGAAGAACACTTCAGGTTATGAAGAAAGAGCGAGTCTGAGGCGCTTGCTCAGGCTTTTGTCTCTGGATTTTGTATCAAGGATGGCCTTGGAATGTGGGGAGGCCTCATGGGCCATGGACAAATCTTCCTCTCTGTGGATATGGCCCGTTCCCAATGGTTTTTCATGAATCTGTGGGATGGGAGGTCTCCTTGCAGGTTTGAAAACTCAGGTGCCCCAAACAAAGAGGAATTCCAAAGCAGAGCCCTGGGGAAGAGTGATGGGACTAGACAGTTGAGATCTGATGTCTCTGCGGGAGAAACCGGGGTGCCTGAGTTGAAATGGACTTTCTTGAGGATAGGGCCTAATGTGTGTTTGTGTCCATGAGGGCCTTGGAATGGAGGCTAGCCTAGAGGTTGTGTGGGTCCAGGCTGTGGGCAAAGAAGTCTGGAAACACAAACTCAGCTTATGAGTGGCGCCTAGGGTATGGCAGGCCGGATGTACAGCACAAAGGAAGCTCCTGAGCCTCTGAAACAAGGGCGAGTGGGAGGCTTGCCTTCAGGCAATTGTCTGTGCATGTTGTGTCCGGGATAGCCGTGGATTGGACGGGTGGCCTCAGGGACTATGGACGAGTATCCCTCTCTGGGGATTTGTCACAGCTCCCAAGAGTTTGGGGTCATTTTGTGGGAAGGGTGGAGTCGTGTTGTCTGGCTCATGTGTCTCTCCAAGAAAGGGATTCGAGAGCAGAGCCCCCGGTACAGGCCAGGCGACTGGAAAACTCAAACCCTGGTGAGGATTGGGTGCATAGGGGCTTGGCAAGCCCCATATGCGGGCTCTTGGTCCAGGCCCTGACAGGCCTTTCTTTGACATGGAGCTCACGCTGAGGGTCACAGTGTGAATTTGTGCCCAAGCAGCACTCACGGTTGGGCGTGGAATCAGGGGCCATGAAGCTTTCTCTCACCCTGAAGGTGTGACTCCATGCCAAGAGCAAGCTTTAAAGCCATGGGGAAAAAGGAGTTCTCTTTTGTGCTTGCGATACCCAGCTGTGTGGAGAATTGATATAATGTCTAGGTTCAGATATCTGAAAACCAAGGTTAGGAAGAGGTGACGGCATAAGACCATGGCGTGTACGAAGTGCTGGGTGTGCGGCCAGCTGTCTCCTTGTCTGTCTGGACGTCTGGCTTCAGGCTGTGTCAGACGGAGCATAAGTGCCCAGAGCAGCCTATCCAGTTCGGGTTCCGTCGAGGCCCGAGCAGGTTGATCCTCATCTGGGTTTTCTTGGGAGCCCCACAGGGAAACGTTTTTCTTCCGTTGGGCAGACACTGGGCTGGGTTGTGGTTCTGGAGTTCCTAGTCCGGAGGGCTTGTTTGCCAGGAGTGTGAGGAAGGATGTCTGAAAACACAAGCTAGCGTGAGGTTTGGGACCGAGGGCACGGCAGGCCCACTCTGCAGAGGCTGAATCGAGATCTCCTGCTGAGGTCATGTCAACTATGAGACGTGCCTCAGGCTAGAGTTTTTGTCCAGCATGGCCTCTTCTTGAAGGGTGTGGGAGCTTTGTGAGGCCAGGGAGGTTTGCCAATGATCGGATTTGTGAACTACTCCGAAACGCAAGGTTTCCTTCTGCACGACAGTCGAGTCCTACTGGATGGTTCCAGGAGGCCCCATACGGAAAGACTCGAGAGCAGGTGTCTAAGCATGGATGCCTGGGAACGCCACCTATTATTCCCACTCTTTAGTCAGGACAAGGCAGGCTCAATCTGCGGGCTCCTGGGTGAGCTACCCAGAGGGGACAGTTGAAATGGTCTCTCCTGAAGATGAGTCTTCTGTGGGTTGGTGGCCTGGGAGACCTTGTAATGTGGAGGTGGCTCAGGGACTCTGCAGGATTCTCCAACCTGAGGTGTTTGACATGGCTCCAACAAGGAAGCTTCCCATGTGGAGTTGAGAGGAGTTCTGTTCAGTGCCTCAGGAAAGCCCCATATCCTGTTTTTCGAACCAAAGCCTCTGAGGAGTGTCACCTGGAAACCAAAGCAAGAGTTGAGATTAGGGCCTAAGGGCCTTTCCGGCTCAACCTTCTATCTCTGTTGACATCTGTGTGCATGCCTTCGTGTTGGTAGCTGCTCAGCTTGTGTCCGAATGCCCCTGTGGGTCCAGGGAGGCTCCCAGTCTGGGATGTCTTCGGGGGCCTTGAGATTTCTCATATTCTGGAGGTGTGTGGCCAAAGGAATGGACACAGTTTCCCAGGAGAGAGCAGGCACGGTCCTGTGGTATGGCTCCAGAGGACCCAGCCTAGAGGCTGTGTTTGCCAGGGCTGTGGGGACAGATGTCTGAAAAAGCAAACTTGGCTCAGCTAGAGGCCAAGGTAATGGCAGGCCTGATCTCCAGTCCGTGAGGGGAGATTCTCTGGATATCAAAGGAGGGCAAGTGGGAGGCAGTCTCTCAGGCTTTAGTCTCTGGGTGTTGCGTTCACAGTGGCCGTTCAGGGTAGGGGTTGCTTCTGGGGCCGAGGAAGTGCCTTCCTCTCGGGGGATTGTCCAAGCTCCCAAGTGTTTGGGTTCATTCTGTGGGAAGGGAAGAGTACTGTTTTCTGCCACAGGGGACCCCCCAGGAGAGGGACTCTAGAGCGCAGCAGTGGCCTCCCTTTACTGGAATACACACCATCTAGTTAGTCCTGGGTGCCTATGAGCATGGCAAGCCACATTTGCGGGCTCTTGGTCCAGTCACTGAGAGGCGTTACTTGAATAAGGTACTCATGCTGAGGGTCACCATGTGTGTTTTTGCCCAAGGCGGCCCTCACGCATGGGCGTGGCCTCATGGGCCATGCCGTATTCTCCTACACTGAAGGTTTGACTCACTGCCAGCAGCAAGGTTTCTTGCCATGGGGAAGGAGGGGTTCTGACTTGTGCATCAGGTTCCCCCCTGTGCAGCGATTGGAGATAAGTTCTAGGTTCCGTTGACTGAAAACCCAGGTTGGGAATGGATGGTGGCCTAAGGCAGTGGCGGGTCCAATGTGCTGGGTGTGCAGCCAGTTGTGTTGGTGTCTGTTGGAAGGTCTGGTCTCAGGCTATTTGCGACAGAGCATCAGTGTTTAAGGTAGCCTATGCAATTGGGGTGTTGCCGAGGGACAAGCAGTTTGATCCTCATTTGGGGTTGCTGGGCAGAACCATAGACAATGTTTTTCTCCTGGGTGGCAGGCAGAGTGCTTCATTGTGGCCCCAGAATTCCCAGTAGGGAGGGTTTGTGGGCCAGGAGTGAGAGGACGGAAGTCTGAAAACACAAGCTAGGGTGAGGATTGGAGCCAAGGGCAGAGCAGACCCACTCTGCAGAGTCTGAATCAAAATCTCCTGAATCTGAAGTCAGGCTGAGGATCAGACGTTGGCTGAGGCTGGCGTATGTGTCTATGATGGCACCTTCATGAAGCGGGGGCCTCATGAGGCCAAGGAAGTTTTCCCACGCTGAGTTTGGAGGTTGCCCCAAACCACAAGGTTTCCTTCTGCGGGACATTCGAGTCCTGTTGCATGGCTCCAGGACATAACATACGGAAGGACTGGAGAGCAGGGTTCGAAGGATGGATCCCTGTACTGCATGCATCGCATTCCTTTTGGCCAATAGCCACAAGATATTTGATCTGCTGCTTCTGGGGCACGCTACCCAGGGGGCTGAGTTGAAATGGCCTCTCCTGAGGATGCGTCATAATGTGCGTTTGGGTCCATGGAGACCTAGGAATATACTGGTTGTTCAGTGGCCCTGCGGAACTCTCCTACCTGAAGGGTTTGATACATCCCCGGTAAGAAAGCTCCCCATGTGGAGACGAGAGAGGTTTGGTTTGGTGCCTCAGAAAAGCCCCGTGTGCTGGTCTACGAAAATAGTCCTCTGAGAATGGACACATGGAAATCACAGCTAAGGTTCAGATTTGGGCATGGGGGCCTGTCCATTTCAACCTTCTGTCTCTGGGGACACTGTCTGAGAGTCTAAGTGGAGATCGTTGCTCCGCTGGTGTCAGAGAGCCCCTCTTAGTCCAGGGTGGCCTACACTATTGATGGCCTCAGGGGCCTTGGAGCTTTTCCCTAACCTGTAGGGAGGTGGTCAATGGATTGGGCACACTTTCCTTGGAAAGGGCAGGCACAATCTTTTGCTGTGGCTCCAGAGGCCCTAGCCTGGAGGTTGTGTGGGTCCAGGCTGTGGGCACAAAAGTCTAAAAACACAAACTCAGGTAATGAGTGGCGCCTAGGGTATGGCAGGCCGGATGTACAGCCCGAGAGGGAGCTCCGGGGCCTCTGAAAAAGGGCGAGTGGGAGGTGTTCCTTCAGGCTTTTGTCTCTGGATGTTGTGTCTGGTATAGCCGTGGATTGGAAAGGTGGCCTCAGGGACTATGGACGAGTATCCCTCTCTTGGGATTTGTCCCTGCTTCAAAGAGTTTGGGGTCATTTTTTGTGAAGGGTGGAGTCGTGTTGTCTGGCTCATGTGTCTCTCCAAGAAAGGGATTCCAGAGCAGAGCCCCAGGTACAAGCGGGGTGACCGGAAAACTCAAACCCTGGTGAGGGTTGGGTGCATAGGGGCTTGGCAAGCCCCATATGCGGGCTCTTGGTCCAGGCCCTGACAGGCCTTTCTTTGACATGGAGCTCATGCTGAGGGTCACAGTGTGAATTTGTGCCCAAGCAGCACTCAAGTTTGGGCGTGGCATCATGGGCCATGAAGGTTTCTCCCACCCTGAAGGTGTGACTCCATGCCAAGAGCAAGCTTTACAGCCACGGGGAAGGAGGAGTTCTGTGTTGTGCTTGCGATACCCAGCTGTGTGGAGAATTGATATAAAGTCTAGGTTCAGATATCTGAAAACCAAGGTTAGGAAGAGGTGACGGCATAAGACCATGGCGTGTCCGAAGTGCTGGGTGTGCGGCCAGCGGTCTCCTTTTCTTCTGGACGTCTGGCTTCAGGCTGTGTCAGACAGAGCATGAGTGCCCAGAGCTGCCTATCCAGTTCAGGTACGGTCCTGGCCCGAGCAGGTTGATCCTCATCTGGGTTTTCTGGAGAGCCCCACAGGGAAAAGTTTTTCTTCCGTTGGGCAGACACTGGGCTGGGTTGTGGATCTGGAGTTCCTAGTCCAGAGGGCTTGTTTGCCAGGAGTGAGAGGAAGGAAGTCTGAAAACACAAGGCCACGGCGGCTCGATGTGCTCAGTGTGAGGCCAGCTGTCTTGGTGGGGCCAGGAGGTCTAGGCTAAGGCTGTGTCAGAAAGGGCATTATTGCCCTGTTCAGCCTATGTATTTGGGGTACAGCCAAGGTAGGTGAATGTTGATCTTCACTTGTGATTACTTGGTAGCCCCAGAGGGCAATGTTTTTCTTCTGGAGGGCAGGCAGAGTGCTGATTTATAGTTCTGGATTGCCAAATTGGACGGCTTCTGGGCCAGTAGTCTGAGGAGAGAGGACTGAGAACACAGGCTAGGCTTAGGTTTCTGGGTGAGGACATGGCAGGCACAATCTACAGAACTGAATAGAGATCTCATGCATCTGAAGTCAGGGCGAGGATCAGACGATCGCTCAGGTTGGAGTTTCTGACCCTGATAGCCCCTTTATGAAGGGGGGCATCACGAGGCCATGGAGGTTTTCCCAAAATGGGAATTGTAAGAAGCTCCAAACTGCAAAGTGTCTTCTGTTGGACAATTGAGACCTGTTGTTGTCTACATTGTGGGTCCTGAATTGCCAAATTTGAGGGCTTCGGGGCCAGGAGTGTGAGGACGGAAGTCTGAGAAGACAAGCTAGACTTGGATTTCAGGGAGAGGGCACGGCAGTTACCCCCTGCAGATCTGAACCAATACTCATGCATCTTAAGTCAGGGCGAGGATCAGACGTTGGCTCAGTTCGGAGTCTCCGTGCATGACGGCCGCTTCATGAAGGGAGCGGAATCTCGAGGCCATTGAGGTTTTCCCACGTTGGGAGTTGTGGGATGCCCCCTTCAAGGATTCCTTCTGCGGGACAATTGAGACCTGTTGGACAGCTCCAGGACATCCCATATGGAATGATTCCAGAGCACCGTTCAAGGATGGATGCCTGGGAAGCACGCCTCGCATTCCAATTGTCTCCTAGCAACAAGACAGTTTAGATCTGATGGCTCTGCGGGAGCAACCGGGGTGGCTGAGTTGAAATGGACTTTCCTGAGCATGGGTCCTAATGTGATTTTGTGTCCATGAGGGCCTTGGAATGGGGCAGTGGCACTGGGACCCTGAAGTACTCTCCTATGCTTTGGACATGGCTCCCATGCACAGGTTTCCTTGTGGAGACGAGATGAGTTCTGATGGGTGCCTCAGCAAAACCCCTATGCTCGTATTGGAATCAGGCTTTTGAGGAGACATGCCTGTAAACCAAGGAAATGGATCCTATTATGGCCTAGGGTCCTGTCTGGTACAATCTTCTCCTCTGGGGACATCCATTTATGGTATGAGTGGAGGTAGATTATCAGCTGGTGTCAGACAGTCCTTGTTTGTTCCGGGCGACCTACACTATTGGGAGGGCCTCAGGGACTTTGGAGGTTTCTCCTAATTTGTACGATTTTGGACAATGGATTGGGCAGAATTCCCATGGATTGGTAGGCACAGTCCTAATGTGTGGCTCCAGGGGCCCCAGCCTGGAGGGTGTGTGGCCCAGGACTTTGAGGACAGAAGTCTGAAAACACAAACTCAGCTTAGGTTTGGGGACGTAGGTATGGCAGGCCCGATCTACAAACCATGAGAAGAACTCTTCAGGATATGAACAAAGTGCGAGTCTGAGGCGCTTGCTCAGGTTTTTGTCTCTGGATTTGTATCAGCTATGGCACGATCTACAGACCTGAATCGAGATCTCGTGCATCTGAAGTCAGGGCGAGGATCAGACGATCGCTCAAGTTGGTGTTTCTGTCCCTGATGGCCCCTTCATGAAGGGGCGGCATCACGAGGCCATGGCGGTTTTCCCACGATGGGATTTGTGAGAAGCTCCAAACTGCAAAGTGTCTTCTGCAGGACAATTGAGACTTGCTGTTTGGCTCCAGGCCAATGATTCTGAGCAGGGTTCTAAGGATGCATGGCTGGGTAGCCCACCTCGCATTCCAATTGTCTCCTAGAAAAAAGACAGGTTAGATCTGCTGGATCTGGGGGAGCAACTGAGGAGGCTGAGTTGAAATGGACTCTCCTATGGATGGGTCCTAATGTGCTTTTGTGTCTATGGAGACCTTGGAATGAAGCGGTGGCTCTGGGGCCCTGAAGGGTTCTCCTAAACAGAGGCTTTGACACAGCTCCAACGTGCAAGTTTCCCATGTGTAGATGAGATGTTTTCTCATGGGTGAGTCAAGAAACAGCCATACGCTGGTTTTGAAATCCAGGCCTCTGAGAGGAGATGCCTGGAAACCAAAGCAATGGATATGATTAGTGCTGAGGGGCCTGTTCTTTTCTTTTTTTCTCTGGGGACATCTGTCTATGGGTTGAGTACAGTTAGGTGCTCAGATGGGCTCAGATTGCCCCTGTTTTACCTGGGAAGCCATCACTAATGAGATGGATCAGGGACTTTGGAGGTTCATCCTATTAGAAGGGATGTGGCCATTGGAATGGGCACACACAATTCCCTTGGAGAGGGCAAGTACAGTCCTCAGGTTTGGCTCCAGGGGCCTGAGCCTGTAGGTTGTGTAGGCCAGGGCTGTTTGGACAGTGGTCTGAAAACACAAACTTGGCTTATGTTTCAGGTCATAGGTATGGCAGGAATTATCTACAGACTATGAGGAGAACTTTTCGGGATTTGAGAAAAGGGCGAGTGTGAGGCTCTTGCTCAAGTTTTTGTCTCTGGATATCGTGTCACTCATGGTCGTGAAATTTCTGGGTGACTTCATGGGAAACGACGAGTCTTACTCCCTGGTGGTTTGGCCCAGTCCAAAGCGTTTGGGGTCCCTCTGTGGGATGGAATAAGTCAGTTTTTATTTTTTTTTTTGATGTTGTTTTCTTTTTAACATCAGGTGTCCCACTAAATAGGGATTTCAGAGTAGAGTCCTAGGAGGGGGTTGATTGGACAATCAGAAATCTGGTTAAAAATTGGGTCTAGGGACATATCAAGCCCATGATGAGATCTAATGGTCCAGTCACTGAGAGGACTTACTAGAGGACTGGACTCATGCTGAGGGTCACAATGCGTGTTTATGCCCTTGTCGCACTCAAGAATGGGTGGGGCCTCGGGGTGAATGCTGGTTTCTCCTACACTGAACGTTGGACGACGTGCCAACCACAAGGTTTCTTACCATGGGTAAGGAGGTGTTCTGATTTCTGCATCACACTCACCCCTGGGCAGTGATTGGAGCTAATGTCTCGGTTCTGAGGCCTGAAAACTGAGGTAGGGAAGAGATGATGACCTAAGGCCATGGCGGGTCTTATGTGCTCAGTGTGCGGTCCGCTTCCGGGTGTTGGTCAGGAGGTCCAGGCTCAGATTGTGTCCAACAGTGCATTAGTGCCCAGGTTAGACTATATAATTTGGGTGAAGTCGAGTGCTGTGGAGGTTTATCCTCATTGAAGGTGCCTGGGCAGCTCATGCGGCAATAATTTTTTTCTAGAGGGCAGGCAGAGTGCTGCATTGTGGGTCCGGAATGGCCAAACTTGAGGGTTTCGGGGCCAGAGTGTGTGGACGGAAGACTGAGAAGACAAGCTAGACTTGGGTTTCAGGGCGAGGGCATGGCAAGTACCCCCTGCAGATCTGAACCAATACTCATGCATCTGAAGTCAGGGCGTGGATCAGACGTGGGCTCAGGTCGGAGTTTCCGTGCATGACGGCCGCTTCATAAAGAGACCGGAATCTCGAGGCCATTGAGGTTTTCCCACGTTGGGAGTTGTGGGATTCCCCCTTCAAGGATTTCTTCTGCGGGACAATTGAGACCAGTTGGACAGCTCCAGGACATCCCATATGGAATGACTCCAGAGCACCGTTCGAGGATGAATGCCTGGGAGCCCGCCTCGCATTCCAATTGTCTCCTAGCAACAAGACAGTTTAGATCTGATGGCTCTGCGGGAGCAACCTGGGTGGCTGAGTTGAAATGGCCTTTCCTGAGGATGGGTCCTAATGTGTTTTTGTGTCCATGAGGGCCTTGGAATGGGGCGGTGGAACCGGGACCCTGATGTACTCTTCTATACTTTGGACATGGCTCCCATGCACAGGTTACCTTGTGGAGACGAGATGAGTTCTGCTGGGTGCCTCAGCAAAACCCCTATGCTCGTATTGGAATCAGGCTTTTGAGGAGACATGCCTTTAAACCAAGGCAATGGATCCTATTATGGCCTAGGGTCCTGTCTGGTTCAATTTGTCCTCTGGGGACATCCATTTATGGTATGAGTGGAGGTAGATTATCAGCTGGTGTCAGACAGTCCTTGTTTGTTCCGGGCGACCTACACGATTGGGATGGCTTCAGGGACTTTGGAGGTTTCTCCTAATTTGTACGATTTTGGACAATGGATTGGGCAGAATTCCCATGGATTGGTAGGCACAGTCCTAATGTGTGGCTCCAGGGGCCCCAGCCTGGAGGGTGTGTGGCCCAGGACTTTGAGGACAGAAGTCTGAAACACAAACTCAGCTTAGGTTTGGGGACGTAGGTATGGCAGGCCTGATCTACAAACCATGAGAAGAACTCTTCAGGATATGAAGAAAGTGCGAGTCGGAGGCGCTTGCTCAGGTTTTTGTCTCTGGATTTTGTATCAGCGATAGCACAATCTACAGACCTGAATCGAGATCTCGTGCAACTGAAGTCAGGGCGAGGATCAGACGATCGCTCAAGTTGGTGTTTCGGTCCCTGATGGCCCCTTCACGAAGGGCGGGCATCACGAGGCCATGGGGGTTTTCCCACGATGGGATTTGTGAGAAGCTCCAAACTGCAAAGTGTCTTCTGCAGGACAATTGAGACCTGTTGTTTGGCACCAGGCCAATGAATCTGAGCAGGGTTCTAAGGATATATGGCTGGGTAGCCCACCTCGCATTCCAATTGTCTCCTAGAAACAAGACAGGTTAGATCTGCTGGATCTGGGGGAGCAACCGAGGTAGCTGTGTTGAAATGGACTCTCGTCTGGATGGGTCCTAATGTGCTTTTGTGTCTAAGGAGACCTTGGAATGAAGCGGTGGCACTGGGGTCCTGAAGGGTTCTCCTAAACAGAGGCTTTGACACAGCTCCAACGTGCAAGTTTCCCAAGTGTAGATGAGATGTTTTCTGATGGGTGAGTCAAGAAACAGCCATATGCTGGTTATGAAATCCAGGCCTCTGAGGAGAGATGCCTGGAAACCAAAGCAATGGATATGATTAGTGCCTAGGGGCCTGTTCTATCCTTTTTACCTCTGGGGACATCTGTCTATGGATCTGAGTACAGGTAGGTGCTCAGATGGGCTCAGATTGCCCTTGTTTTACCTGGGAAGCCACCACTAATGTGATGGATCAGGGACCTTGGAAGTTTATCCTCTTAGAAGGGATGTGGCCATTGGAATGGGCACACAAAATTCCATTGGAGAGGGCAAGTACAGTCCACAGGTTTGGCTCCAGGGGCCTGAGCCTGTAGGTTGTGTAGGCCTGGGCTGTTTGGACAGTTCTCTGAAAACACAAACTTGGCGAATGTTTCAGGTCATAGGTATGGCAGGAATTATCTACAGACCATGAGGAGAACTATTCGGGATTTTAGAAAAGGGCGAGTGTGAGGCTCTTGCTCAAGTTTTTGTCTCTGGATATCGTGTCACTCATGGTCGTGAAATTTCTGGGTGACTTCATGGGAAATGGACGAGTCTTACTCCCTGGTGGTTTGGCCCAGTCCAAAGCGTTCGGGGTCACTCTGTGGGATGGAAGAAGTCCTTTTAATTTTTTTTTGATGTTGTTTTCTTTTTAACTTCAGGTGTCCCACAAATTGAGGGATTCCAGAGTAGAGCCGTGGAGTGGGTAACGGGACAATCAGAAATCTGGTTAAAAATTGGGGACTAGGGACATATCAAGCCTATTATGACATCTAATGGTCTAGTCACTGAGAGGACTTACTAAAGGACAGGACTCATGCTGAGGGTCACAATGCGTGTTTATGCCCTTGTCGCACTCAAGAATGGGCGGGGCCTCAGGGTGAATGCTGGTTTATCCTACACTGAACGTTGGACAACGTGCCAACCACAAGGTTTCTTACCATGCGTAAAAAGGTGTTCTGATTTCTGCATCACACTCACCCCTCGGCAGTGATTGGAGTTAATGTCTCGGTTCTGAGGCCTGAAGACTGATGTAGGGAAGAGATGATGACCTAAGGCCATGGCAGGACTTATGTGCTCAGTGTGCGGTCTGCTTTCCGGGTGTTGCTCAGGATGTCCGGGCTCAGGTTGTGTCCAACAGTGCATTAGTGCCCAGGTTAGAGTATATAATTTGGGTAAAGTCGAGTGTTGTGGAGGTTTATCCTCATTGAGGGTGCCTGGGCAGCTCATGAGGCAATAATTTTTTTCTAGAGGGCAGGCAGAGTGCTGCATTGTGGGTCCGGAATGGCCAAACTTGAGGGCTTCGGGGCCAGGAGTGTGAGGACGGAAGTCTGAGAAGACAAGCTAGACTTGGGTTTCAGGGCGAGGGCACGGCAGGTAGCCCCTGCAGATCTGAACCAATACTCATGCATCTGAACTCAGGGCGAGGATAAGACGTTGGCTCAGGTTGGAGTTTCCGTGCATGATGGCCGCTTCATGAAGGGAGCGGAATCTCGAGGCCATTGAGGTTTTCCCACCTTGGGAGTTGTGGGATGCCCCATTCATGGATTCCTTCTGCGGGACAATTGAGACCTGTTGGACAGCTCCAGGACATCCCATATGGAATGACTCCAGAGCACCGTTCGAGGATGGATTCCTGGGAAGCCCGCCTCGCATTCCAATTTTCTCCTAGCAACAAGACAGTTTAGATCTGATGGCTCTGCGGGAGAAACCGGGGTGGCTGAGTTAAAATGGACTTTCCTGAGGTTGGGTCCTAATGTGTTTTGGTGTCTATGAGGGCCTTGGAATGGGGCGGTGGCACCGGGACCCGGAAGTACTCTCCTATGCTTTGGACATGGCTCCCATGCACAGGTTTCCTTGTGGAGACGAGATGAGTTCTGATGGGTGCCTCAGCAAAACCCCTATGCTCGTATTGGAATCAGGCTTTTGAGGAGACATGCCTTTAAACCAAGGCAATGGATCCTATTATGGCCTAGGGTCCTGTCTGGTTCAATCTTCTCCTCTGGGGACATCCATTTATGGTATGAGTGGAGGTAGATTATCACCTGGTGTCAGACAGTCCTTGTTTGTTCCGGGTGACCTACACTATTGGGTAGGCCTCATAGACTTTGGAGGTTTCTCTTAATATGTACTATTTTGGACAATGGAATGGGCAGAATTCCCATGGATTGGTAGGCACAGTCCTAATGTGTGGGTCCAGGGGCCCCAGCCTGGAAGGTGTGTGGCCCAGGACTTTGAGGACAGAAGTCTGAAAACACAAACTCAGCTTAGGTTTGGAGACGTAGGTATGGCAGGCCCGATCTACAAACCATGAGAACTCTTCAGGATATGAAGAAAGTGCGAGTCTGAGGCGCTTGCTCATGTTTTTGTCTCTGGATTTTGTATCAGCGATGGCACAATCTACAGACCTGAATCGAGATCTCGTGCAACTGAAGTCAGGGCGAGAATCAGACGATCACTCACGTTGGTGTTTCTGTCCCTGATGGCCCTTCACGAAGGGGGGCATCACGAGGCAATGGGGGTTTTCCAACGATGGGATTTGTGAGAAGCTCCAAACTGCAAAGTGTCTTCTGCAGGACAATTGAGACCTGTTGTTTGGCTCCAGGCCAATGATTCTGAGCAGGGTTCTACGGATGCATGGCTTGGTAGCCAACCTGGCATTCCAATTGTCCCCTAGACACAAGACAGGTTAGATCTGCTGGATCTGGGGGAGCAACCGAGGAGGCTGAGTTGAAATGGACTCTCCTATGGATGGGTCCTAATGTGCTTTTGTGTCTATGGAGACCTGAAATGAAGCGGTGGCACTGGGGCCCTGAAGGGTTCTCCTAAACAGAGGCTTTGACACAGCTCCAACGTGCAAGTTTCCCATGGGTAGATGAGATGTTTTCTGATGGGTGAGTCAAGAGACAGCCATATGCTGGTTTTGAAATCCAGGCCTCTGAGGAGAGATGCCTGGAAACCAAAGCAATGGATATGATTAGTGCCTAGGGGCCTGTTCTTTCCTTTTTACCTCTGGGGACATCTCTCTATGGGTCTGAGTACAGGTAGGTGCTCATATGGGCTCAGATTGCCCCTATTTTACCTGGGACGCCACCACTAATGTGATGGATCAGGGACTTTGGAGGTTTATCCTATTAGAAGGAATGTGGCCATTATAATGGGCACACACAATTCCCTTGGAGAGCGCAAGTACAGTCCTCAGGTTTGGCTCCAGGGGCCTGAGCCTGTAGGTTGTGTAGGCCAGGGCTGTTTGGACAGTGGTCTGAAAACACAAACTTGGCTTATGTTTCAGGTCATAGGTATGGCAGGACTTATCTACAGACCATGAGAACTTTTCGGGATTTGAGAAAAGGGCGAGGGTGAGGCTCTTGCTCAAGTTTTTGTCTCTGGATATCGTGTCACTCATGGTCGTGAAATTTCTGGGTGACTTCATGTGAAATGGACGAGTCTTACTCCCTGGTGGTTTGGCCCAGTCCAAAGGGTTTGGGGTCACTCTGTGGGATGGAAGAAGTCCGTTTTTTTTTATGTTGTTTTCTTTTTAACATCAGGTGTCCCACCAAATGAGGGATTCCAGAGTAGAGACCTTGGGGGGTGGTGACTGGACAATCAGAAATCTGGTTAAAAATTGGGGCCTAGAGTCATATCAAGCCCATTATGACATCTAATGGTCCAGTCACTGAGAGGACTTACTAGAGGACAGGACTCATGCTGAGGGTCAAAATGCGTGTTTATGCCCTTGTCACACTCAAGAATGGGCAGGGCCTCAGGTGAATGCTGGTTTATCCTACACTGAATGTTGGACAACGTGACAACCACAAGGTTTCTTACCATGGGTAAGGAGGTGTTTTGATTTCTGCATCACACTCACACCTGGGCAGTGATTGGTGTTAATGTCTCGGTTCTGAGGCCTGAAGACTGAGGTAGGGAAGTAATGATGACCTAAGGCCATGGCGGGTCTTATGTGTTCAATGTGCCGTCTGCTTTCCGGGTGTTGGTCAGGCGGTCCCGGCTCAGGTTGTGTCCGACAGTGCATTAGTGCCCAGGTTAGACTATATAATTTGGGTAAAGTCGAGTGCTGTGGAGGTTTATCCTCATTGAAGTTGCCTGGGCAGCTCATGAGGCAATAATTTTTTTCTAGAGGGCAGGCAGAGTGCTGCATTGTGGGTCCGGAATTGCCAAACTTGAGGGCTTCGGGGCCAGGAGTGTGAGGACGGAAGTCTGAGAAAACAAGCTAGACTTGGGTTTCAGGGCGAGGGCACTGCAGGTACCCCCTGCAGATCTGAACCAATACTCATGCATCTGAACTCAGGGCGAGGATAAGACGTTGGCTCAGGTTGGAGTTTCCGTGCATGACGGCCGCTTCATGAAGGGAGCGGAATCTCGAGGCCATTGAGGTTTTCCCACGTTGGGAGTTGTGGGATGCCCCCTTCAAGGATTCCTATGTGGGACAATTGAGAGCTGTTGGACATCTCCAGGACATCCCATATGGAATGACACCAGAGCACCGTTCGAGTATGGATGCCTGGGAAGCCCGCCTCGCATTCCAATTGTCTCCTAGCAACAAGAGAGTTTAGATCAGATGGCTCTGCGGGAGCAACCGGGGTGGCTGTGTTGAAATGGACTTTCCTGAGGATGGGTCCTAATGTGTTTTTGTGTCCATGAGGGCCTTGGAATGGGGCGGTGGCACCGGGACCCTGAAGTACTCTCCTATGCTTTGGACATGGCTCCCATGCACAGGTTTCCTTGTGGAAACGAGATGAGTTCTGATGGGTGTTTCAGGAAAACCCCTATGCTCGTATTGGAATCAGGCTTTTGAGGAGACATGCCTGTAAACCAAGGCAATGGATCCTATTATGGCCTAGGGTCCTGTCTGGTTCAATCTTGTCCTCTGGGAACATCCATTTATGGTATGAGTGGAGGTACATTATCAGCTGGTTTCAGACAGTCCTTGTTTGTTCCGGGCGACCTACACTATTGGGATGGCCTCAGGGACTTTGGAGGTTTCTCCTAATTTGTACGATTTTGGAAAATGGAATGGGCATAATTCCCATGGATTGGTAGGCACAGTCCTAATGTGTGGCTACAGGGGCCCCAGCCTGGAGGGTGTCTGGCCCAGGACTTTGAGGACAGAAGTCTGAAAACAGAAACTCAGCTTAGGTTTGGGGACGTAGGTATGGCAGGCCTGATCTACAAACCATGAGAAGAACTCTTCAGGATATGAAGAAAGTGCGAGTCGGAGGCGCTTGTTCAGGTTTTTGGCTCTGGATTTTGTATCAGCGATGGCACAATCTAGAGACCTGAATCGAGATCTCGTGCATCTGAAGTCAGGGCGAGGATCAGACGATCGCTCAAGTTGGTGTTTCTGTCCCTGATGGCCCCTTCACGAAGGGGGGGCATCACGAGGCCATGGGGGTTTTCCCACGATGGGATTTGTGAGAAGCTCCAAACTGCAAAGTGTCTTCTGCAGGACAATTGAGACCTGTTGTTTGGCTCCAGGCCAATGATTCTGAGCAGGGTTCTAAGGATGCATGGCTGGGTAGCCCACCTCGCATTCCAATTGTCTTCTAGACACAAGACAGATTAGATCTGCTGGTTCTGGGGGAGCAACCAAGGAGGCTGAGTTGAAATGGACTCTCCTATGGATGGGTCCTAATGTGCTTTTGTGTCTATGGAGACCTTGGAATGAAGCGGTGGCACTGGGGCCCTGAAGGGTTCTCCTAAACAGAGGCTTTGACACAGCTCCAACGTGCATGTTTCCCATGGGTAGATGAGATGTTTTCTGATGGGTGAGTCAAGAAACAGCCATATGCTGGTTTTGAAATCCAGGCCTCTGAGGAGAGATGCCTGGAAACCAAGGTAATGGATATGATTACTGCCTAGGGGCCTGTTCTTTCCTTTTTACCTCTGGGGACATCAGTCTATGGATTGAGTACAGGTAGGTGCTCAGATGGCCTCAGATTGACCCTGTTTTACCTGGGAAGCCACCACTAATGTGATGGATCAGGGACTTTGGAGGTTTATCCTATTAGAAGGGATGTGGCCATTGGAATGGGCACACACAATTCCCTTAGAGAGGGCAAGCACAGTCCTCAGGTTTGGCTCCAGGGGCCTGAGCCTCTAGGTTGTGTAGCCCAGGGCTGTTTGGACAGTTGTCTGAAAACACAAACTTGGCTTATGTTTCAGGTCATAAGTATGGCAGGACTTATCTACAGACCATGAGGAGAACTTTTCGGGATTTGAGAAAAGGGCGAGTGTGAGGCTCTTGCTCAAGTTTTTGTCTCTGGATATCGTGTCACTCATGGTCGTGAAATTTCTGGGTGACTTCATGGGAAATGGACGAGTCTTACTCCCTGGTGGTTTGGCCCAGTCCAAAGGGTTCGGGGTCACGCTGTGGGATGGAATTAGTCCGTTTTTTTTTTTTTTTGATGTTGTTTTTTTTTTAACATCTGGTGTCCCACCAAATGAGGGATTCCAGAGTAGAGCCCTGGGGGGGGGTGACTGGACAATCAGAAATCTGGTTAAAATTTGGGGCCTAGGGTCATATCAAGCCCATTATGACATCTAATGATCCAGTCACTGAGAGAACTTACTAGAGGACAGGACTCATGCTGAGGGTCACAATGCTTGTTTATGCCCTTGTCGCAACAAGAATGGGCGTGTCCTCAGGGTGAATGCTGGTTTCTCCTACACTGAACGTTGGACAACGTGACAACGACAAGGTTTCTTACCATGGGTAAGGAGGTGTTCTGAATTCTGCATCACACTCACCCCTCGGCAGTGATTGGAGTTAATGTCTCGGTTCTGAGGCCTGAAGACTGAGGAAGGGAAGAGATGATGACCTAAGGCCATGGCGGGTCTTATGTGCTCAGTGTGCGGTCTCCGGGTGTTGGTCAGGAGGTCCCGTCTCAGGTTGTGTCCGACAGTGCATTAGTGCCCAGGTTAGCTTATATAATTTGGGTAAAGTCGAGTGCTGTGGAGGTTTATCCTCATTGAAGTTGCCTGGGCAGCTCATGAGGCAATAATTTTTTTCTAGAGGGCAGGCAGAGTGCTGCATTGTGGGTCCGGAATGGCCAAACTTGAGGGCTTCGGGGCCAGGAGTGTGAGGACGGAAGTCTGAGAAGACAAGCTAGACTTGGGTTTCAGGGCGAGGGCACGGCAGGTACCCCCTGCAGATCTGAACCAATACTCATGCATCTTAAGTCAGGGCGAGGATCAGACGTTGGCTCAGGTTGGAGTTTCCGTGCATGACGGCCGCTTCATGAAGGGAGCGGAATCTCGAGGCCATTGAGGTTTGCCCACGTTGGGAGTTGTGGGATGCCCAATTCAAGGATTCCTTCTGTGGGACAATTGAGACCTGTGGACAGCTCCAGGACATCCCATATGGAATGACTCCAGAGCACCGTTCGAGGATGGATGCCTGGGAAGCCCGCCTCGCATTCCAATTGTCTCCTAGCAACAAGACAGTTTGGATCTGATGGCTCTGCGAGAGCAACCGGGGTGGCTGAGTTGAAATGGACTTTCCTGAGGATGGGTCCTAATGTGTTTTTGTGTCCATGAGAGCCTTGGAATGGGGTTGGTGGCACCGGGACCCTGAAGTACTCTCCTATGCTTTGGACATGGCTCCCACGCACAGGTTTCCTTGTGGAGACGAGATGAGTTCTGATGGGTGCCTCTGCAAAACCCCTATGCTCGTATTGGAATCAGGCTTTTGAGGACACATGCCTGTAAACCAAAGAAATGGATCTGATATGGCCTAGGGTCCTGTCTGGTTCAATCTTCACTGGGGACATCCATTTATGGTATGAGTGAAGTTAGATTATCAGCTGCTGTAAGAGAGTTCTTGTTTGTTCCGAGCGACCTACACTATTGGTATGGCCTCAGGGACTTTGGAGAGTTCTCCTAATTTATACAATTTTGGACAATCAAATGGGAAGAATTATCAAAGATTTGGTAGGCACAGTCCTAATGTGTGGCTCCAGGGTCCCCAGCCTGGAAGGTGTGTGGCCCAGGACTTTGAGGACAGAAGTCTGAAAACACAAACTCAGCTCAAGATTGGGGACGTAGGTGTGGCAGGCCCAATGTACAAACCATGAGAAGAACACTTCAGGATATGAAGAAACATCGAGTCTGAGCCACTTGCTCAGGCTTTTTTCTCTGGATTTTGTATCTACGATGGCCGTGGAATGTGGGAAGGCCTCATGGACCATGGACGAATCTTCCTCTCTGGATTTGGCCCAGTCCCAATTGTTTTTCGTCAATCTGTGGATAGGACGTCTCCTTTCAGATTTATTACCACAGGTGTGCAAACAAAAGAGGAATTCCAAAGCAGAGACCTGGGGAAGAGTGAAGGGACAACCCAAACTATGGTTAAAAATTGGGGCCTAGGGGCATGGCAGGCCCAATATGCTGTCTCTTCTTCCAGCCACTGAGAGGCCTTACTTGAGGACTGGGCTCAGATGAGGGTCACAATGTGTGTTTGTGACCAATGTGGCCCGCGAGCATGGACGGGGCCTCATGGGCCAGACTGGTTTAAACTACACTGGACTTTGGAAAACATGCCAATCACAAGGTCTCTTGCCATGGGGAAGGTGTTCTGATCTGCATCATTTTCAACACTGGGCAGTGGTTGGAGATAAGGTCTAGGTTCTGAAGCCTGAAAAACCGCAGTTGGGAAGAGATGACTAACTAAGTCCATGTCGGGTCTGATATGCTCATTGTGCGGTCAGCTGCCTGGGCGTTGGTCAGGAGGTTCTGGCTCAGGTTGTGTCAGACAGGGCATTAGTGCGCAGGTTAGACTATATAATTTGGGTACAGTCGAGTGCCGTGTAGGTTTATCCTCATTTGAGGTGCTTGGGCAGCTCATTAGGCAAGATATTTTTTCTAGAGGGCAGGCAGAGTGCTGCATTGTGGGTCCGTAATTGCCAAACGTGAGGGCTTCTGGGCAAGGAGTGTGAGGACAGAAGTCTGAGAACACAAGCTAGACTTGGGCTTCAGGCCGAGGGCACGGCAGGTACCCCTGTGATCTGAACCAATATCTCTAGCATCTGAATTCATGGCGAGGATCAGACGTTGGCTGAGGTTGGAGTTTCTGTGTATGACTGCCCCTTCATGAACGGAGCGGAATCTCAAGGCCATGGAGGTTTTCCCACGTTGGGAGTTTTGGGATGCCCCCTTCAAGGATTCCTTTTGCGGGACAATTAAGACCTGTTGGGCAGCTCCTGGACATCCCATATGGAATGACTCCAGAGCACTGTTGGAGGATGGATGCCAGGGAAGCCCGCCTCGCATTCAAATTGTCTCCTAGCAACAAGACAGTTGAGATCGGATGTCTCTGCGGGAGCAACGGGGTGGCTGAGTTGAAATGGACTTTCCTGCGAATGGGGCCTAATGTGTGTTTGTGTCCATGAGGGCCTTGGAATGGGGCGGTGGCACCGGTACCCTGAAGTATTCTCCTAAGCTTTTAACATAGCTCCTATGCACAAGTTTCCTTGTGGAGACGAGATTTGTTCTGATGGGTGCCTCAGGAAAGCCCTTATGCTGGTATTGGAATCCAGGCTTTTGAGGAGAGATGCCTGTAAACCAAAGCAATGGATCCGATTATGGCCCAGGGTCTGGTCTGGTTCAATCTTCTCTTCTGGGGATATCCATCTATGGAATGAGTGGAGGTAGATGCTCACCTGGTGTCAGACCACCCTTGTTTGTCCCCGGAGACCTACACTATTGGGATGGCCTCGGGGACTTTGGAGATTTCTCCTAATTTGTACGATTTTGGACAATGGAATGGGCAGAATTCCCATGGATTGGGTAGGCAGAGTCCTAATGTGTGGCTCCAGGAACCCCAGACTGGAGGGTGTGTGGCCCAGGACTTTGAGGACAGTAGTCTGAAAACACAAACTCAGCGTAGGTTTGGGGACGTAGGTATGGCAGTCCCAATCTACAATCCATGAGAAGAACTCTTCAGGATATGAAGAAAGCGCAATTCTGAAGTCTTGCTCCTGTGTTTGTCTCTGGATTTTGTATCAACTATGGCCGTGGAATGTGGGGAGGCCTCATGGGCCATGGACAATCTTCCTCTCTGTACATTTGGTCCTCTCCCAATTGTTTTTCGTCAATTGTGGGATGGTAGGTCTCCTTTCAGGTTTATTACCTCAGGTGTTCGAACAAAAGAGGAATTCCAAAGCAGAGCCCTGGGGAAGAGTGAAGGGACAATCCAAACTATAGTTAAAAATTGGGGCCTAGTGTCAACGCAGGCCCAATATGCTGTCTCTTCATCCAGCCACTGAGAGGCCTTACTTGAGGACTAGGCTCAGGCTGAGGGTTACAATGTGTGTTTGTGACCAATGTGGCCCGGGAGCATGGGCGGGGCCTCATGGGCCATACTGGTTTCAACTACACTGGACTTAGGAAACATGCCAATCACAAGGTCTCTTGCGATGGGGAAGGTGTTCTGATTTCTGCATCATTTTCAACCCTGGGCAGTGGTTGGAGATAAGGTCTAGGTTCTAAAGCCTGAAAAAACGCAGTTGGGAAGAGATGACGACCTAATGCCATGGCGGGTCTCATAAGCTCAGTGTGCGGTCAGCTGCCTGGGGTTGCTCAGGAGGTTCTGGCTCGGGTTGTGTCAGACAGTGCATTAGTGCCCAGGTTAGACCATATGATTTGGGTATAGTCGAGTGCCGTGTAGGTTTATCCTCATTTGTGTTGCCTGGGCAACTCATTAGGCAAGATATTTTTTCTAGAGGTCAGGCAGAGTGCTGCATTGTGGGTACGGAATTGCCAAACATGAGGGCTTCTGTGCCAGGAGTGTGGGGACAGAAGTCTGAGAAGACAAGCTAGACTTGGCCTTCATGCTGATGGCACGGCAGGTACCCCCTGCAGATCTGAACCAATATCTCAAGCATCGGAAGTCAAGGCGAGGATCAGACGTTGGCTCATGTTGGAGTTTCTGTGCATGACTGCCCCTCAATGAACGGAGCAGAATATCAAGGCGTAGATGTTTTCCCACGTTGGAAGTTGTGGGACGCCCCCTTCAAGGATTCCTTCTGCGGGAAAATTGAGACCTGTTGGCAGCTCCAGGACATCCCATATGATATGACTCCTGAGCACCGTTGGAGGATGGATGCCAGGGAAGCCCGCCTCGCTTTCCAATTGTCTCATAGCAACAAGTCAGTTGAGATCAGATGGCTCTGCGGGAGCAACCGGGGTGGCTGAGTTTAAATGGACTTTCCTGAGGATGGGTCCTAATGTGTTTTTGTGTCCATGAGGGCCTTGGAATGGGGCGGTGGCACCGGGACCCTGAAGTACTCTCCTAAGCTTTGGACATGGCTCCCACGCACAGGTTTCCATGTGGAGACGAGATGAGTTCTGATGGGTGCCCCAGCAAGACCCCTATGCTCGTATTGGAATCAGGCTTTTGAGGAGACATGCCTGTAAACCAAAGCAATGGATCCGATTATGGCCTAGGGTCCGGACTGGTTCAATCTTCTCTTCTGAGGATATCCATCTATGGAATGAGTGGAGGTAGATGCTCACCTGGTGTCAGACCGCCCTAGTTTGTCCTGGAATCCTACACTATTGGGATGGCCTCGGGTACTTTGGAGATTTCTCCTAATTTGTACGATTTTGGACAATGGAATGGGCAGAATTCCCATGGATTGGGTAGGCAGAGTCCAAATGTGTGGCTCCAGGGGCCCCAGCCTGGAGGGTGTGTGGCCCAGGACTTTGAGGACAGAAGTCTGAAAACACAAATTCAGCTTAGGTTTGGGGACGTAGGTATGGCAGGCCCAATCTACAAACCATGAGAAGACCTCTTCAGGATATGAAGAAAGAGCGAGTCTGAGGTGCTTGCTTAGGCTTTTGTCTCTGGATTTTGTATCAACGATGTCCGTGGTATATGGGGAGGCCTCATGAGACATGGACGAATATTCCTCTCTGTGGATTTGGCCCGGTCCCAATTGTTTTTCGTCAAGCTGTGGGATGGAGGTCCCCTTTCAGGTTTGTTACCTTAGGTGTCCCAAAGAAAGAGGAATTCCAAGCAGAGCCCTGGGGAAGAGAGAAGGGACAACCCAAATATGGTTAAAAATTTGGGCCTAGGGGCATGCAAGGCCCAATATGCTGTCTCTTCATCCAGCCACTGAGAGACCTTACTTGAGGACTGGGCTCAGGCTGAGGGTCACAATGTGTGTTTGTGACCAATGTGTCCCGGGAGCATGGGCAGGGCCTCATGGGCCACACTGGTTTCAACTGCACTGGATTTTGGACAACATACCAATCACAAGCTCTCTTGTCATGGGTAAGGAGTTCTGATTTCTCCATCATTTTTAAACCTGGGCAGTGTTTGGAGATAAGATCTATATTCTGAAGCCTGAAAACCGCAGTTGGGAAGAGATGAGGACCTAAGGCCATGGCGGGTCTGATGTGCTCACTGTGCGGTCACCTGCCTGGGTGTTGGTCAGGAAGTTCGGGCTCTGATTGTGTCACACAATGCATTAGTGCCCAGGTTAGACTATATAATTTGGGTACCGTCGAGTGCCGTGTAGGTTTATCCTCATTGAGGAGCCTGGGCTGCTCATTAGGCAAGATATTTTTTCTAGAGGGCAGGCAGAGTGCTGCATTGTGGGTCCGGAATTGCCAAACTTGAGGGCTTCTGGGCCAGGAGTGTGAGGACAGAAGTCTGAGAACACAGCTAGACTTGGGCTTCAGGCCGAGGGCACGGCAGGTACCCCCTGCAGATCTGAACCAATAACTCATGCATCTGAAGTCACGGCGAGGATCAGACTTTGGCTCAGGTTGGACTTTTTGTGCATGACTGCCCCTTCATGAATGGAGCAGAATCTCAAGGCCATGTAGGTTTTCCCACGTTGGGAGTTGTGGGATGCCCCCTTCAAGGATTCCTTCTGCGGGACAATTGAGATCGGTTGGGCAGCTCCATCACATCCCATATGGAATTGCGCCAGAGCACCGTTGGAGGATGGATGCCAGGGAAGCGCGCCTCGCATTCCAATTGTCCCCTAGCAACAATACAGTTGAGATCGGATGGTTTTGCGGGAGCAACCGGGGAGGCTGAGTTGAAATGGACTTTCCTAAGGATGGGGCCTAATGTGTGTTTGTGTCCATGAGGGCCTTGGAATGGGGTGGTGGCACCAGGACCCTGAAGAATTCTCCTAAGCTTTTGACATAGCTCCCATGCACCAGATTCCTTGTGGAGACGAGATTTGTTCTGATGGGTGCCTCAGGAAACCCCCTATGCTGGCATTAGAATCCAGGCTTTTGAGGAGACATGCCTGTAAACCAAGGCAATGGATCCTATTATGGCCTAGGGTCCTGTCTGGTTCAATCTTCTTCTCTGGGGACATCCATCTATGGTATGAGTGGAGGTAGATGCTCACCTGCTGTCAGACCACCCTTGTTTGTCCCCAGAGACCTAAACTATTGGGATGGCCTCGGTTATTTTGGAGGGTTCTCCTAATTTGTACGTTTTGGACAATGGAGTGGGCAGAATTCCCATGGATTGGGTAGGCACAGTCCTAAAGAGTGGCTCCAGGGGCCCCAGCCTGGAGGGTGTGTGGCTCAGGACTTTGAGGACAGGGGTCTGAAAACACAAACTCAGCTTAGGTTTGGGGACGAAGGTATGGCAGGCCCAATCTACACACCATGAGAAGAACTCTTCAGGATATGAAGAAAGAGCGATTCTGAGGCGCTTGCTCAGGCTTTGTTCTCTGGATTTTGTGTCAACGATACCGTGGAATGTGGGGAGGCCTCATGGGCCATGGACGAATCTTCCTCTCTGTGGATTTGGTCTGTCCCAATTGTTTTTCGTGAAGCTGTGGGATGGGAGGTCTCCTTTCAGTTTTGTAACTCAAGTGTCCCAATCAAAGAGGAATCCCAAAGCAGAGCCCTAGGGAAGAGTGAAGGGACAACCCAAACTCTGTTTATATTTTGGGGCCTAGGGGCATGGCAGGCCCAATATGCTATCTCTTCATCCAGCCACTGAGAGGTCTTACTTGAAGACTGGGCTCAGGCTGAGAGTCACAATGTATGTTTGTGACCAATATGGCCCGCGAGCATGGCCGGGGCCTCATGGGCTACACTGATTACAACTACACTGAACTTTGGACAAGATGCCAATCACAAGGTCTCTTGCCATGGGGATGGTGTTCTGATTTCTGCATCATTTTTAACCCTGGGCAGTGGTTGATGATAAGGTCTAGGTTCTGAAGCATGAAAACCGCAGTTTGGAAGAGATGACGACCTAAGGCCATGGCAGGTCTGATGTGCTTACTGTGCGGTCAGCTGCCTGGGTGTTGGTCAGGAGTTTTGGGCTCAGATTGTGTCACACAGTGCATTAGTGCTCAGGTTAGACTATATAGTTTGGGTACAGTCGAGTGCCGTGTAGGTTTATCCTAATTTGAGGTGCCTGGGCTGTTTATTAGTCAAGATATTTTTTTAGAGGTCAGGCAGAGTGCTTCATTGTGGGTCCGGAATTGCCAAACTTGAGTTCTTCTGGGCCAGGAGTGTGAGGACAGAAGTCTGAGAACACAAGCTAGACTTGGGCTTCAGGCCGAGGGCACGACAGGTACCCCCCTGCAGATCTGAACCAATATCTCATGCATCTGAAGTCACGGCAAGGATCAGAGGTTGAATCAGATTGGAGTTTCTGTGCATGACGGCCCCTTCATGAACGGAGCGGAATCTCAAGGCCATGCAGGTTTTCCCACGTTGGGAGTTGTGGGATTCCCCCTTCAAGGATTCCTTCTGCGGGACAATAGAGACCTGTTGGGCAGCTCCAGGACATCCCATATGGAATGACGCCAGAGCACCTTTGGAGGATGTATGCCAGGGAAGCCCGCCTTGCATTCAAATTGTCTCCTAGCAACAAGAGAGTTGAGATCGGATGGCTCTGCTGGAGTAACTGGGGTGGCTGTGTTGAAATGGACTTTCCTGAGGATGGGGCCTAATGTGTGTTTGTGTCCATGAGGGCCTTGGAATGGGAAGGTGGCACCAGGACCCTGAAGTATTCTCCAAAGCTTTTGACATAGCTCCCAAGCACAAGTTTCCATTTGGAGACGAGATTTGTTCTGATGGGTGCCTCAGGAAACCCCTTATGCTGGTATTGGAATCCAGGCTTTTGAGGAGACATGCCTGTAAACCAAAGCAATGGATCCGATTATGGCCTACGGCCTTTCTGGTTCAATCTTTTTCTCTGGGGATATCCATCTATGGAATGAGTGGAGGTAGATGCTCACCTGGTGTAAGACCGCCCTTGTTTGTCCCCGGAGACCTACAGTATTGGGATGGCCTCGGGGACTTTGGATAGTTCTCCTAATTCGTACGATTTTGGACAATGGAATGGGCAGAATTCCCATACATTGGGTAGGCACAGTCCTAATGTGTGGCTCCAGGGGTCCCAGCCTGGAGGTGTGTGGCCCAGGACTTTGAGGACAGAAGTCTGAAAACACAAACTCAGCTTAGGTATAGGGACGTAGGTTTGGCACGCCCAATCTACAAACCATGAGAAGAACTCTTCAGTTGATGAAGAAAGAGCGATTCTTAGGAACTTGCTCAGGGGTTTGTCTCTGGATTTTGTATCAACGATGGCTGTGGAATGTCGACAGGCCTCATGGGCCATGGACGAATCTTCCTCTCTGTGGATTTGGCCCAGTCCCAATTTTTTTTCGTCAATCTGTGGGAAGGGAGGTCTCCTTTCAGGTTTATTACCTCAGGTGTCCGAACCAAAGAGGAATTCCAAAGAGGAGGCCTGGGGAAGAGTGACGGGACAAACCAAACTATGGTTAAAATTTGGGGCCTAGGGGCATGGCAGGCCCAATATGCTCTCTCTTCATCTAGCCACTGAGAGGCCTTACTTGAGTACTGGGCTCAGGCTGAGGGTCACAATGTGTGTTTGTTACCAATGTGGCCCGCGAGCTTGGGCGGGGCCTCATGGGCCATACTGTTTTCAACTACACTGGACTTAGGAAAACATGCCAATCACAAGGTCTCTTGCGATGGGGAAGGTGTCCTGATTTCTGCATCATTTTCAACTTTGGGCAGTGTTTGGAGATAACGTCTAGGTCCTAAAGCCTGAAAAGCAGCAGTTGGGAAGAGATGACGACCTATGGCCATGGCGGGTCTGATAAGCTCAGTGAGCGGTCAGCTGCCTGGGTTTTGGTCAGGAGGTTCTGGCTCAGGTTGTGTCAGACAGTGCATTAGTGCCCAGGTTAGACTATAAAATTTGGTACAGTCGAGTGCCGTGTAGGTTTATCTTCATTTGCGGTGCCTGGACAGCTCATTAGGCAAGATATTTTTTCAGAGGGCAGGCAGAGTGCTGCATTGTGGGTCCGGCATTGCCAAACTTGAGGGCTTCTGGGCCAGTAATGTGAGGACAGAAGTCTGAGAACACAAGCTCAACTAGGGCTTCAGGCCGAGGACACGGCAGGTACACCCGCAGATCTGAACCAATATCTCAAGCATGTGAAGTCACGACGAGGATCAGACGTTGGCTCAGGTTGGAGTTTCTGTGCATGACTGCCCCTTCATGAACGGACCGGAATCTCTAGGCAATGGAGGTTTTCCCACATTGGGAGATGTGGGATGCCCCCTTCAAGGATTACTTCTGCGGGACAATTGAGACCTGTTGGCAGCTCTAGGACATCACATGTGGAATGACTCCAGAATACCGTTCACGGATGTATGCCTGGGAAGCCCGCCTCGCATTCCAATTGTCTCCTAGCAACATGACAGTTTAGGTCTGATGGCTCTGCCGGAGCAACTGGGGTGGCTAAGTTGAAAAGGACTTTCCTGAGGATAGGTCCTAATGTGTTTTTGTGTCCATGAGGGCCTTGGAATGGGGCGGTGCACCGGGACCCTGAAGTACTCTCCTAAGCTTTGGACATGGCTCCCATGCACAGGTTTCCTTGTGGAGACGAGATGAGTTCTGTTGGGTGCCTCAGGAAAACCCCTATGCTCGTATTGGAATCAGCGCTTGAGGACACATGCCTGTAACCCAAAGCAATGGATCCTATTATGGCCTAGGGTCCTGTCTGGTTCAATCTACTTCTCTGGGGACATCCATCTATGGTATGAGTGGAGGTCGATTATCAGCTGGTGTCAGACAGCCCTTGTTTGTTCCGGGCGACCTACACCTTTGTGATGGCCTCAGGTACTTTGGAGGTTTCTCCTAATTTGTACGATTTTGGACCATGGAATGGGCAGAATTCCCATGGATTGGTAGGCACAGTCCTAATATGTGGCTCCAGGAGCCCAGCCTGGAGGGTGTGTGGCCCAAGGCTTTGAGGACAGAAGTCTGAAAACACAAACTCAGCTTCGGTTTGGGGACGTAGGTATGGCAGGCCCGATCTACAAACCATGAGAAGAACTCTTCAGGATATGAAGAAAGTGCGAGTCTGAGGCGCTTGCTCAGGCTTTTGTCTCTGGATTTTGTATCAGCGATGGCCGTGGAATGTCGGGGAGGCCTCATGGGCCATGGACGAATCTTCCTCTCTGAGGATTTGGCCCGATTCCCAATGGCTTTTGGTCAATCTGTGGGATGGCAGGACTAATTTCAGTTTTGTTACCTCAGGTGTGCCACCAAAAGAGGAATTACAAAGCAAAGCCGTGGGGAAGACTGAAGGGAAAACCCGAACTATGGTTAAAATCGGGGCCTAGGGGCATGGCAAGCCCAATATGCTATCTCTTCATCCAGCCACTGAGTGGCCTTACTTGAGGACTGGGCTCACCCTGAGGATCACAATGTGTGTTTGTGACCAATGTGGCCCGTGAGCATGGACGGGGCCTCATGGGCCACACTGGTTTCAACTACACTGAACGTTGGACAACATGCCATCCACAAGGTTTCTTGCCATGGGGAAGGAGTTCTGATTTCTGCATCACCTTCAACCCTGGGCAGGGATTGGAGATAAGGTCTAGGTTCTGAAACCTGAAATCCGAGGTTGGGAAGAGATGACGACCTAAGGCCATGGCGGCTGGATGTGCTCAGTGTGAGGCCAGCTGTCTGGGAGGGGCCAGGGGGTCCAGGCTCAGGCTCTGTCAGAAAGGGCATTAGTGCCCTGGTCAGCCTATGGATTTGGAGTACAGCCAAGTTCGGTGCAGGTTGATCCTCATTTGGGGTTACTGGGTAGACCCAGAGGACAATGTTTTTATTCTGGAGGGCAGGCAGAGTGCTGCATTGTAGTTCTGGATTGCCAAACTGGAGGACTTGTGGGCCAGTAGTCTGACGACAAAAGTCTGAGAACACAAGCTAGGCTTAGGTTTCTGGGTGAGGCCATGGCAGGCACAATCTACAGACCTGAATCGAGATCTCGTGCATCTGAAGTCAGGGCGAGGATCAGACGATCGCTCAGGTTGGAGTTTCTGTGTCTGATGGCCCCTTCAGAAATGGGGGGGCATCACGAGGCCATGGGGGTTTTCCCACGATGGGAGTTGTGAGAAGCTCCAAACTGCAGAGAGTCTTCTGCAGGACAATTGAGACCTGTTTTTGGGCTCCTGGCCAATGATTCTGAGCAGGGTTCTTAGGATGGATGGCTGGGTAACCCACCTCGCATTCCAATTGTCTCCTAGCAACAAGACAGGTTAGATCTCCTGGATCTGTGGGGAGCACCCGAGGACGCTGAGTTGAAATGGACACCCCAGGGGATGGGTCCTAATGTGCTTTTGTGTCTATGGAGACCTTGGAATGAAGCGGTGGCACTGGGGCCCTAAAGGGTTCTCCTAAACAGAGGCTTTGACACAGCTACAACGTGCAAGTTTCCCATGTGTAGATGAGATGTTTTCTGATGGGTGAGTCAAGAATCAGCTAGATGCTGCTTTTGAAATCCAGGCCTCAGAGGAGAGATGCCTGGAAACCAAAGCAATGGATCTGATTAGTGCCTAGGGGCCTGTTCTTTCCTTTTAACCTCTGGGGACATTTGTCTATGGGTCTGAGTGCAGGTCGGTGCTCAGTTGGGCTCAGATTGCCCCTGTTTTTCCTGGGAAGCCACCACTATTGAGATGGATCAGGGACTTTGGAGGTTTATCCTATTAGAAAAGTTGTGGCCATTGGAATGGGCACACACAATTCCCTTGGAGAGGGCAAGTATAGTCCTCAGGTTTGGCTCCAGGGGCCTGAGCCTGTAGGTTGTGTAGGCCAGGGCTGTTTGGACAGTTGTCTGAAAACACAAACTCGGCTTGTGTTTCGGGTCATAGGTATGGCAGGACTGATCTACAGACCATGAGGAGAACTCTTCTGGATTTGAAAGAAGGGCGAGTGTGAGGCTCCTTCTCAAGTTTTTGTCTCTGGATATCGTGTCACGCATGGTCGTGGAATTTCTGGGTGACTTCATGGAAAATGTACGAGTCTTACTCTCTGGTGGTTTGGCCCCGTCCAAAGAGTTTGGGGTCATTCTGTGGCCTGGAAGAAGTCCGTTTTTTTGTTGTTGTTGTTTTCTTTTTTAACCTCAGGTGTCCCACCAAATAAGGGATTCCAGAGTAGAGCCCTGGGGAGGGGCGACTGGACAATCAGAAATCTGGTTAAAAATTGGGGCCCAGGGGCATGGCAAGCCCAATACGCTGTCTCTTCATCCAGCCACTGAGTGGCCTTACTTGAGGCCTGGGCTCAGCCTGAGGGTCACAATGTGTGTTTGTTACCAATGTGGCCCTCGAGCATGGGCGGGGCCTCATGGGCCACACTGGTTTCAACGACACTAAACGTTGGACAACATGCCAACCACAAGGTTTCTTGCCATGGGGAAGGAGTTCTGATTTCAGCATCACCTTCAACCCCGGGCAGTGATTGGAGATAAGGTCTAGGTTCTGAAACCTGAAAACCGAGGTTGGGAAGAGATGACGACCTAAGGCCATGGCGGCTCGATGTGCTCAGTGTGCGGCCAGCTGTCTGGGAGGGGCCAGGGGTTCCAGGCTCAGGCTGTGTCAGAAAGGGCATTAGTGCCCTGGTCAGCCTATGTATTTGGGGTACAGCCAAGGTCGGTGCAGGTGGATCCTCATTTGGGGTTACTGGATAGCCCCAGAGGACAATGTTTTTATTCTGGAGGGCAGGCAGAGTGCGGCATTGTAGTTCTGGATTGCCAAACTGGAGGGCTTGTGGGCCAGTAGTCTGGCGACAAAAGTCTGAGAACACAAGCTAGGCTTAGGTTTCTGGGTGAGGCCATGGCAGGCACAATCTACAGACCTGAATCGAGATCTCGTGTATCTGAAGTCAGGGCGAGGATCAGACGATCGCTCAGGTTGGAGTTTCTGTTCCTGATGGCCCCTTCGTGAATGGGGGGGCATCACGAGGCCATGGGGGTTTTCCCACGATGGGAGTTGTGAGAAGCTCCAAACTGCAGAGAGTCTTCTGCAGGACAATTGAGACCTGTTGTTTGGCTCCAGGCCAATGATTCTGAGCAGGGTTCTAAGGATGGATGGCTGGGTAGCCCACCTCGCATTCCAATTGTCTCCTAGCAACAAGACAGGTTAGATCTCCTGGATCTGTGGGGAGCAACCGAGGACGCTGCATTGAAATAGACACCCCTGGGGATGGGTCCTAATGTGCCTTTGTGTCTAAGGAGACCTTGGAATGAAGCGGTGGCACTTGGGCCCTAAAAAGTGCTACTAAACAGAGGCTTTGACACAGCTCCAACGTGCAAGTTTCCCATGTGTAGATGAGATGTTTTCTGATGGGTGAGTCAGGAAACAGCTATATGCTGCTTTTGAAATCCAGGCCTCTTAGGAGAGATGCCTGGAAACCAAAGCAATGGATCTTATTAGTGCCTAGGGGCATGTTCTTTCCTTTTTACCTCTGGGGACATCTGTCTATGGGTCTCACTGCAGGTAGGTGCTCTGTAGGGCTCAGATTGCCCCTGTTTTTCCTGGGAAGCCACCACTATTGAGATGGATCAGGGACTTTGGAGATTTATCCTATTAGAAGGGTTGTGTCCATTGGAATGGGCACACACAATTCCCTTGGAGAGGGCAAGTACAGTCCTCAGGTTTGGCTCCAGGGGCCTTAGCCTGTAGGTTGTGTAGGCCAGGGCTGTTTGGACAGTTGTCTGAAAACACAAACTCGGCTTATGTTTCGGGTCATAGGTATGGCAGGACTGATCTACAGACCATGAGAGAACTCTTCTGGATTTGAAAGAAGGGCGAGTGTGAGGCTCCTTCTCAAGTTTTTGTCTCTAGATATCGTGTCACTCATGGTCGTGGAATTTCTGGGTGACTTCATGGGAAATGGACGAGTCTTACTCTCTGCTGGTTTGACCCGTCCAAAGAGTTTGGGGTCATTCTGTGGGTAGGAGAAGTCCGTTTTTTTTTTTTGTTGTTGTTGTTTTTGTTGTTTTCTTTTTTAACCTCAGGTGTCCCACCAAATGAGGGATTCAACTGTAGAGCCCTGGGGAGGGGCGACTGGACCATCAGAAATCTGGTTAAAAATTGGGGCCTAGGGACATGTAAAGCCCATTATGACATCTAATGGTCCAGCCAAGGAGAGGACTTACTAGAGGACAGGACACATGCTGAGGGTCACAATGCGTTTGTAGGCCCTCGTCACACTCAAGAATGGGCGGGGCCTCAGGGTGAATGCTGGTTTCTCCTACACTGAACGTTGGACAACGTGCCAACCACAAGAGTTCTTGCCATGGGTAAGGAGGAGTTCTGATTTCTGCATCACACTCACCCCTGGGCAGTGATTGGAGATAAGGTCTCGGTTCTGAAGCCTGAAAACTGAGGTAGGGAAGAGATGAGGACCTAAGGCCATGGCAGGTTTTATGTGCTCATAGTGCGGTCAGCTTTCTGGGTGTTGGTCCGGAGGTCCGGGCTCAGGTTGTGTTCGACAGTGCATTAGTGCCCAGGTTAGACTATATAATTTGGGTAAAGTCGAGTGCTGTGTAGGTTTATCCTCATTTAAGGTGCCTGGGCAGCTCATGAGGCAATAATTTTTTTTTCTACAGGGCAGGCAGGGTGCTGCATTGTGGGTCCGGAATTGCCAAACTTGAGGGCTTCGGGGCCAGGAGTGTGAGGACGGAAGTCTGAGGAGACAAGCTAGACTTGGCTTTCAGGGCAAGGGAACGGCAGGTACCCCCTGCAGATCTGAACCAATATCTCATGCATCTGAAGTCAGGGCGAGGATCAGACGTTGGCTCAGGTTGGAGTTTCTGTGCATGACGGCCGCTTCATGAAGGGAGCGGAATCTCGAGGCCATTGAGGTTTTCCCACGTTGGGAGTTGTGGGATGCCCCCTTCAAGGATTCCTTCTGCGGGACAATTGAGACCTGTTGGACAGCTCCAGGACATCCCATATGGAATGACTCCAGAGCACCGTTCGCGGATGGATGCCTGGGAAGCCCGCCTCGCATTCCAATTGTCTCCTAGCAACAAGACAATTTAGATCTGCTGGCTCTGCGGGAGCAACCGGGGTGGCTGAGTTGAAATGGACTTTCCTGAGGATGGGTCCTAATGTGTTTTTGTGTCCATGAGGGCCTTGGAATGGGGCGGTGGCACCGGGACCCTGAAGTACTCTCCTAAGCTTTGGACATGGCTCCCATGCACAGGTTTCCTTGTGGAGACGAGATGAGTTCTGATGGGTGCCTCAGCAAAACCCCTATGCTCGTATTGGAATCAGGCTTTTGAGGACACATGCCTGTAACCCAAAGCAATGGATCCTATTATGGCCTAGGGTCCTGTCTGGTTCAATCTTCTTCTCTGGGGACATCCATCTATGGTATGAGTGGAGGTCGATTTTCAGCTGGTGTCAGACAGCCCTTGTTTGTTCCGGGCGACCTACACTATTGGGATGGCCTCAGGGAGTTTGGAGGTTTCTCCTAATTTGTAGGATTTTGGACCATGGAATGGGCAGAATTCCCATGGATTGGTAGGCACAGTCCTAATGTGTGGCTCCAGGGGCCCCGCCTGGAGGTTGTGTGGCCCAAGACTTTGAGGACAGAAGTCTGAAAACACAAACTCAGCTTAGGTTTGGGGACGTAGGTATGGCAGGCCCTATCTACAAACCATGAGAAGAACTCTTCAGGATATGAAGAAAGGGCGAGTCTGACGCGCTTGCTCAGGCTTTTGTCTCTGGATTTTGTATCAGCGATGGCCGTGGAATGTCGGGGAGGCCTCATGGGCCATGGACGAATCTTCCTCTCTGAGGATTTGGCCCGATTCGCAATTGCTTTTCGTCAATCTGTGGGATGGGATGACTCATTTCAGTTTTGTTACCTCAGGTGTCCCACCAAAAGAGGAGTTCCAAAGCTAAGCCTTGGGGAAGACTGAAGGAACAACCCGAACTATGGTTAAAAATTGGGGCCTAGGGGCATGGCAAGCCCAATACGCTGTCTCTTCATCCAGCCACTGAGTGGCCTTACTTGAGGACTGGGCTCAGCCTGAGGGTCACAATGTGTGTTTGTGACCAATGTGGCCCGCGAGCATGGGCGGGGCCACATGGGCCACACTGGTTTCAAAGACACTGAACGTTGGACAACATGCCAACCACAAGGTTTCTTGCCATGGGGAAGGAGTTCTGATTTCAGCATCACCTTCAACCCCGGGCAGTGATTGGAGATAAGGTCTAGGTTCTGAAACCTGAGAACCGAGGTTGGGAAGAGATGACGACCTAAGGCCATGGCGGCTCGATGTGCTCAGTGTGCGGCCAGCTGTCTGGGAGGGGCCAGGGGGTCCAGGCTCAGGCTGTGTCAGAAAGGGCATTAGTGCCCTGGTCAGCCTATGTATTTGGGGTACAGCCAAGGTCGGTGCAGGTTGATCCTCATTTGGGGTTACTGGATAGCCCCAGAGGACAATGTTTTTCTTCTGGCGGGCAGGCAGAGTGCGGCATTATAGTTCTGGATTGCCAAACTGGAGGGCTTGTGGGCCAGTAGTCTGCCGACAAAAGTCTGAGAACACAAGCTAGGCTTAGGTTTCTGGGTGAGGCCATGGCAGGCACAATCTACAGACCTGAATCGAGATCTCGTGCATCTGAAGTCAGGGCGAGGATCAGACGATCGCTCAGGTTGGAGTTTCTGTCCCTGATGGCCCCTTCATGAATGGTGGGGCATCACGAGGCCATGGGTGTTTTCCCACGATGGGAGTTGTGAGAAGCTCCAAACTGCAGAGAGACTTCTGCAGGACAATTGAGACCTGTTGTTTGGCTCCAGGCCAATGATTCTGAGCAGGGTTCTAAGGATGGATGGATGGGTAGCCCACCTCGCATTCCAATTGTCTCCTAGCAACAAGACAGGTTAGATCTCCTGGATCTGTGGGGAGCAACCGAGGACGCTGCATTGAAATGGACAGCCCTGGGGATGGGTCCTAATGTGCCTTGTGTCTAAGAAGACCTTGGAATGAAGAGGTGGCACTTGGGCCCTAAAGAGTTCTCCTAAACAGAGGCTTTGACACAGCTCCAACGTGCAAGTTTCCCATGTGTAGATGAGATGTTTTCTGATGGGTGAGTCAAGAAACAGCTATATGCTGCTTTTGAAATCCAGGCCTCTGAGGAGAGATGCCTGGAAACCAAAGCAATGGATCTGATTCGTGCCTAGGGGCCTGTTCTTTCCTTTTTACCTCTGGGGACATCTGTCTATGGGTCTGAGTGCAGGTAGGTGCTCTGTAGGGCTCAGATTGCCCCTGTTTTACCTGGGAAGCCACCACTATTGAGATGGATCAGGGACTTTGGAGGTTTATCCTATTAGAAGGGTTGTGGCCCTTGGAATGGGCACACACAATTCCCTTGGAGAGGGCAAGTACAGTCCTCAGGTTTGGCTCCAGGGGCCTTAGCCTGTAGGTTGTGTAGGCCAGGGCTGTTTGGACAGTTGTCTGAAAACACAAACTCGGCTTATGTTTCGGGTCATAGGTATGGCAGGACTGATCTACAGACCATGAGGAGAACTCTTCTGGATTTGAAAGAAGGGCGAGTGTGAGGCTCCTTCTCAAGTTTTTGTCTCTGGATATCGTGTCACTCATGGTCGTGGAAATTCTGGGTGACTTCATGGGAAGTGGACGAGTCTTACTCTCTGGTGGTTTGGCCCCGTCCAAAGAGTTTGGGTTCATTCTGTAGGCTGGAAGAAGTCCGTTTTTTTTTTTGTTGTTGTTGTTGTTGTTGTTGTTGTTTTCTTTTTTAACCTCAGGTGTCCCACCAAATGAGGGATTCCAGAGTAGAGCCCTGGGGAGGGTCGACTGGACAATCAGAAATCTGGTTAAAAATTGGGGCCTAGGGACATGTAAAGCCCATTATGACATCTAATGGTCCAGCCAAGGAGAGGACTTACTAGAGGACAGGACTCATGCTGAGGGTCACAATGCGTGTGTATGCCCTCGTCGCACTCAAGAATGGGCGGGGCCTCAGGGTGAATGCTGGTTTCTCCTACACTGAACGTTGGACAACGTGCCAACCACAAGGGTTCTTGCCATGGGTAAGGAGGAGCTCTGATTTCTGCATCACACTCACCCCTGGGCAGTGATTGGAGATAAGGTCTCGGTTCTGAAGCCTGAAAACTGAGGTAGGGAAGAGATGATGACCTAAGGCCATGGCGGGTTTTATGTGCTCAGTGTGCGGTCAGCTTTCTTGGTGTTGGTCAGGAGGTCCGGGCTCAGGTTGTGTTCGACAGTGCATTAGTGCCCAGGTTAGACTATATAATTTAGGTAAAGTCGAGTGCTGTGTAGGTTTATCCTCATTTAAGGTGCCTGGGCAGCTCATGAGGCAATAATTTTTTTTCTAGAGGGCAGGCAGGGTGCTGCATTGTGGGTCCGGAATTGCCAAACTTGAGGGCTTCGGGGCCAGGAGTGTGAGGACGGAAGTCTGAGAAGACAAGCTAGACTTGGGTTTCAGGGCGAGGGCACGGCAGGTACCCCCTGCAGATCTGAACCAATATCTCATGCATCTGAAGTCAGGGCGAGGATCAGACGTTGGCTCAGGTTGGAGTTTCTGTGCATGACGGCCGCTTCATGAAGGGAGCGGAATCTCGAGGCCATTGAGGTTTTCCCACGTTGGGAGTTGTGGGATGCCCCCTTCAAGGATTCCTTCTGCGGGACAATTGAGACCTGTTGGACAGCTCCAGGACATCCCATATGGAATGACTCCAGAGCACCGTTCGCGGATGGATGCCTGGGAAGCCCGCCTCGCATTCCAATTGTCTCCTAGCAACAAGACAATTTAGATCTGCTGGCTCTGCGGGAGCAACCGGGGTGGCTGAGTTGAAATGGACTTTCCTGAGGATGGGTCCTAATGTGTTTTTGTGTCCATGAGGGCCTTGGAATGGGGCGGTGGCACCGGGACCCTGAAGTACTCTCCTAAGCTTTGGACATGGCTCCCATGCACAGGTTTCCTTGTGGAGACGAGATGAGTTCTGATGGGTGCCTCAGGAAAACCCCTATGCTCGTATTGGAATCAGGCTTTTGAGGACACATGCCTGTAACCCAAAGCAATGGATCCTATTATGGCCTAGGGTCCTGTCTGGTTCAATCTTCTTCTCTGGGGACATCCATCTATGGTATGAGTGGAGGTCGATTTTCAGCTGGTGTCAGACAGCCCTTGTTTGTTCCGGGCGACCTACACTATTGGGATGGCCTCAGGGACTTTGGAGGTTTCTCCTAATTTGTAGGATTTTGGACCATGGAATGGGCAGAATTCCCATGGATTGGTAGGCACAGTCCTAATGTGTGGCTCCAGGGGCCCCGCCTGGAGGGTGTGTGGCCCAAGACTTTGAGGACAGAAGTCTGAAAACACAAACTCAGCTTAGGTTTGGGGACGTAGGTATGGCAGGCCCGATCTACAAACCATGAGAAGAACTCTTCAGGATATGAAGAAAGGGCGAGTCTGAGGCGCTTGCTCAGGCTTTTGTCTCTGGATTTTGTATCAGCGATGGCCGTGGAATGTCGGGGAGGCCTCATGGGCCATGGACGAATCTTCCTCTCTGAGGATTTGGCCCGATTCGCAATTGCTTTTCGTCAATCTGTGGGATGGGATGACTCATTTCAGTTTTGTTACCTCAGGTGTCCCACCAAAAGAGGAATTCCAAAGCTAAGCCATGGGGAAGACTGAAGGAACAACCCGAACTATGGTTAAAAATTGGGGCCTAGGGGCATGGCAAGCCCAATACGCTGTCTCTTCATCCAGCCACTGAGTGGCCTTACTTGAGGACTGGGCTCAGCCTGAGGGTCACAATGTGTGTTTGTGACCAATGTGGCCCGCGAGCATGGGCGGGGCCACATGGGCCACACTGGTTTCAACGACACTGAACGTTGGACAACATGCCAACCACAAGGTTTCTTGCCATGGGGAAGGAGTTCTGATTTCAGCATCACCTTCAACCCCGGGCAGTGATTGGAGATAAGGTCTAGGTTCTGAAACCTGAAAACCGAGGTTGGGAAGAGTTGACGACCTAAGGCCATGGCGGCTCGATGTGCTCAGTGTGCGGCCAGCTGTCTGGGAGGGGCCAGGGGGTCCAGGCTCAGGCTGTGTCAGAAAGGGCATTAGTGCCCTGGTCAGCCTATGTATTTGGGGTACAGCCAAGGTCGGTGCAGGTTGATCCTCATTTGGGGTTACTGGATAGCCCCAGAGGACAATGTTTTTCTTCTGGCGGGCAGGCAGAGTGCGGCATTATAGTTCTGGATTGCCAAACTGGAGGGCTTGTGGGCCAGTAGTCTGCCGACAAAAGTCTGAGAACACAAGCTAGGCTTAGGTTTCTGGGTGAGGCCATGGCAGGCACAATCTACAGACCTGAATCGAGATCTCGTGCATCTGAAGTCAGGGCGAGGATCAGACGATCGCTCAGGTTGGAGTTTCTGTCCCTGATGGCCCCTTCATGAATGGTGGGGCATCACGAGGCCATGGGTGTTTTCCCACGATGGGAGTTGTGAGAAGCTCCAAACTGCAGAGAGACTTCTGCAGGACAATTGAGACCTGTTGTTTGGCTCCAGGCCAATGATTCTGAGCAGGGTTCTAAGGATGGATGGATGGGTAGCCCACCTCGCATTCCAATTGTCTCCTAGCAACAAGACAGGTTAGATCTCCTGGATCTGTGGGGAGCAACCGGGGACGCTGCATTGAAATGGACAGCCCTGGGGATGGGTCCTAATGTGCCTTGTGTCTAAGAAGACCTTGGAATGAAGAGGTGGCACTTGGGCCCTAAAGAGTTCTCCTAAACAGAGGCTTTGACACAGCTCCAACGTGCAAGTTTCCCATGTGTAGATGAGATGTTTTCTGATGGGTGAGTCAAGAAACAGCTATATGCTGCTTTTGAAATCCAGGCCTCTGAGGAGAGATGCCTGGAAACCAAAGCAATGGATCTGATTCGTGCCTAGGGGCCTGTTCTTTCCTTTTTACCTCTGGGGACATCTGTCTATGGGTCTGAGTGCAGGTAGGTGCTCTGTAGGGCTCAGATTGCCCCTGTTTTACCTGGGAAGCCACCACTATTGAGATGGATCAGGGACTTTGGAGGTTTATCCTATTAGAAGGGTTGTGGCCCTTGGAATGGGCACACACAATTCCCTTGGAGAGGGCAAGTACAGTCCTCAGGTTTGGCTCCAGGGGCCTTAGCCTGTAGGTTGTGTAGGCCAGGGCTGTTTGGACAGTTGTCTGAAAACACAAACTCGGCTTATGTTTCGGGTCATAGGTATGGCAGGACTGATCTACAGACCATGAGGAGAACTCTTCTGGATTTGAAAGAAGGGCGAGTGTGAGGCTCCTTCTCAAGTTTTTGTCTCTGGATATCGTGTCACTCATGGTCGTGGAAATTCTGGGTGACTTCATGGGAAGTGGACGAGTCTTACTCTCTGGTGGTTTGGCCCCGTCCAAAGAGTTTGGGTTCATTCTGTAGGCTGGAAGAAGTCCGTTTTTTTTTGTTTTTGTTTTTTTTTTGTTGTTGTTCTTGTTGTTTTCTTTTTTAACCTCAGGTGTCCCACCAAATAAGGGATTCCAGAGTAGAGCCCTGGGGAGTGTCGCCTGGACAATCAGAAATCTGGTTAAAAATTGGGGCCTAGGGACATGTAAAGCCCATTATGACATCTAATGGTCCAGCCAAGGAGAGGACTTACTAGAGGACAGGACTCATGCTGAGGGTCACAATGCGTGTGTATGCCCTCGTCGCACTCAAGAATGGGCGGGGCCTCAGGGTGAATGCTGGTTTCTCCTACACTGAACGTTGGACAACGTGCCAACCACAAGGGTTCTTGCCATGGGTAAGGAGGAGCTCTGATTTCTGCATCACACTCACCCCTGGGCAGTGATTGGAGATAAGGTCTCGGTTCTGAAGCCTGAAAACTGAGGTAGGGAAGAGATGATGACCTAAGGCCATGGCGGGTTTTATGTGCTCAGTGTGCGGTCAGCTTTCTTGGTGTTGGTCAGGAGGTCCGGGCTCAGGTTGTGTTCGACAGTGCATTAGTGCCCAGGTTAGACTATATAATTTAGGTAAAGTCGAGTGCTGTGTAGGTTTATCCTCATTTAAGGTGCCTGGGCAGCTCATGAGGCAATAATTTTTTTTCTAGAGGGCAGGCAGGGTGCTGCATTGTGGGTCCGGAATTGCCAAACTTGAGGGCTTCGGGGCCAGGAGTGTGAGGACGGAAGTCTGAGAAGACAAGCTAGACTTGGGTTTCAGGGCGAGGGCACGGCAGGTACCCCCTGCAGATCTGAACCAATATCTCATGCATCTGAAGTCAGGGCGAGGATCAGACGTTGGCTCAGGTTGGAGTTTCTGTGCATGACGGCCGCTTCATGAAGGGAGCGGAATCTCGAGGCCATTGAGGTTTTCCCACGTTGGGAGTTGTGGGATGCCCCCTTCAAGGATTCCTTCTGCGGGACAATTGAGACCTGTTGGACAGCTCCAGGACATCCCATATGGAATGACTCCAGAGCACCGTTCGCGGATGGATGCCTGGGAAGCCCGCCTCGCATTCCAATTGTCTCCTAGCAACAAGACAATTTAGATCTGCTGGCTCTGCGGGAGCAACCGGGGTGGCTGAGTTGAAATGGACTTTCCTGAGGATGGGTCCTAATGTGTTTTTGTGTCCATGAGGGCCTTGGAATGGGGCGGTGGCACCGGGACCCTGAAGTACTCTCCTAAGCTTTGGACATGGCTCCCATGCACAGGTTTCCTTGTGGAGACGAGATGAGTTCTGATGGGTGCCTCAGCAAAACCCCTATGCTCGTATTGGAATCAGGCTTTTGAGGACACATGCCTGTAACCCAAAGCAATGGATCCTATTATGGCCTAGGGTCCTGTCTGGTTCAATCTTCTTCTCTGGGGACATCCATCTATGGTATGAGTGGAGGTCGATTTTCAGCTGGTGTCAGACAGCCCTTGTTTGTTCCGGGCGACCTACACTATTGGGATGGCCTCAGGGAGTTTGGAGGTTTCTCCTAATTTGTAGGATTTTGGACCATGGAATGGGCAGAATTCCCATGGATTGGTAGGCACAGTCCTAATGTGTGGCTCCAGGGGCCCCGCCTGGAGGGTGTGTGGCCCAAGACTTTGAGGACAGAAGTCTGAAAACACAAACTCAGCTTAGGTTTGGGGACGTAGGTATGGCAGGCCCGACCTACAAACCATGAGAAGAACTCTTCAGGATATGAAGAAAGGGCGAGTCTGAGGCGCTTGCTCAGGCTTTTGTCTCTGGATTTTGTATCAGCGATGGCCGTGGAATGTCGGGGAGGCCTCATGGGCCATGGACGAATCTTCCTCTCTGAGGATTTGGCCCGATTCGCAATTGCTTTTCGTCAATCTGTGGGATGGGATGACTCATTTCAGTTTTGTTACCTCAGGTGTCCCACCAAAAGAGGAATTCCAAAGCTAAGCCATGGGGAAGACTGAAGGAACAACCCGAACTATGGTTAAAAATTGGGGCCTAGGGGCATGGCAAGCCCAATACGCTGTCTCTTCATCCAGCCACTGAGTGGCCTTACTTGAGGACTGGGCTCAGCCTGAGGGTCACAATGTGTGTTTGTGACCAATGTGGCCCGCGAGCATGGGCGGGGCCACATGGGCCACACTGGTTTCAACGACACTGAACGTTGGACAACATGCCAACCACAAGGTTTCTTGCCATGGGGAAGGAGTTCTGATTTCAGCATCACCTTCAACCCCGGGCAGTGATTGGAGATAAGGTCTAGGTTCTGAAACCTGAAAACCGAGGTTGGGAAGAGATGACGACCTAAGGCCATGGCGGCTCGATGTGCTCAGTGTGCGGCCAGCTGTCTGGGAGGGGCCAGGGGGTCCAGGCTCAGGCTGTGTCAGAAAGGGCATTAGTGCCCTGGTCAGCCTATGTATTTGGGGTACAGCCAAGGTCGGTGCAGGTTGATCCTCATTTGGGGTTACTGGATAGCCCCAGAGGACAATGTTTTTCTTCTGGCGGGCAGGCAGAGTGCGGCATTATAGTTCTGGATTGCCAAACTGGAGGGCTTGTGGGCCAGTAGTCTGCCGACAAAAGTCTGAGAACACAAGCTAGGCTTAGGTTTCTGGGTGAGGCCATGGCAGGCACAATCTACAGACCTGAATCGAGATCTCGTGCATCTGAAGTCAGGGCGAGGATCAGACGATCGCTCAGGTTGGAGTTTCTGTCCCTGATGGCCCCTTCATGAATGGTGGGGCATCACGAGGCCATGGGTGTTTTCCCACGATGGGAGTTGTGAGAAGCTCCAAACTGCAGAGAGTCTTCTGCAGGACAATTGAGACCTGTTGTTTGGCTCCAGGCCAATGATTCTGAGCAGGGTTCTAAGGATGGATGGATGGGTAGCCCACCTCGCATTCCAATTGTCTCCTAGCAACAAGACAGGTTAGATCTCCTGGATCTGTGGGGAGCAACCGAGGACGCTGCATTGAAATGGACAGCCCTGGGGATGGGTCCTAATGTGCCTTGTGTCTAAGAAGACCTTGGAATGAAGAGGTGGCACTTGGGCCCTAAAGAGTTCTCCTAAACAGAGGCTTTGACACAGCTCCAACGTGCAAGTTTCCCATGTGTAGATGAGATGTTTTCTGATGGGTGAGTCAAGAAACAGCTATATGCTGCTTTTGAAATCCAGGCCTCTGAGGAGAGATGCCTGGAAACCAAAGCAATGGATCTGATTCGTGCCTAGGGGCCTGTTCTTTCCTTTTTACCTCTGGGGACATCTGTCTATGGGTCTGAGTGCAGGTAGGTGCTCTGTAGGGCTCAGATTGCCCCTGTTTTACCTGGGAAGCCACCACTATTGAGATGGATCAGGGACTTTGGAGGTTTATCCTATTAGAAGGGTTGTGGCCCTTGGAATGGGCACACACAATTCCCTTGGAGAGGGCAAGTACAGTCCTCAGGTTTGGCTCCAGGGGCCTTAGCCTGTAGGTTGTGTAGGCCAGGGCTGTTTGGACAGTTGTCTGAAAACACAAACTCGGCTTATGTTTCGGGTCATAGGTATGGCAGGACTGATCTACAGACCATGAGGAGAACTCTTCTGGATTTGAAAGAAGGGCGAGTGTGAGGCTCCTTCTCAAGTTTTTGTCTCTGGATATCGTGTCACTCATGGTCGTGGAAATTCTGGGTGACTTCATGGGAAGTGGACGAGTCTTACTCTCTGGTGGTTTGGCCCCGTCCAAAGAGTTTGGGTTCATTCTGTAGGCTGGAAGAAGTCCGTTTTTTTTTTTGTTGTTGTTGTTGTTGTTGTTGTTGTTTTCTTTTTTAACCTCAGGTGTCCCACCAAATGAGGGATTCCAGAGTAGAGCCCTGGGGAGGGTCGACTGGACAATCAGAAATCTGGTTAAAAATTGGGGCCTAGGGACATGTAAAGCCCATTATGACATCTAATGGTCCAGCCAAGGAGAGGACTTACTAGAGGACAGGACTCATGCTGAGGGTCACAATGCGTGTGTATGCCCTCGTCGCACTCAAGAATGGGCGGGGCCTCAGGGTGAATGCTGGTTTCTCCTACACTGAACGTTGGACAACGTGCCAACCACAAGGGTTCTTGCCATGGGTAAGGAGGAGCTCTGATTTCTGCATCACACTCACCCCTGGGCAGTGATTGGAGATAAGGTCTCGGTTCTGAAGCCTGAAAACTGAGGTAGGGAAGAGATGATGACCTAAGGCCATGGCGGGTTTTATGTGCTCAGTGTGCGGTCAGCTTTCTTGGTGTTGGTCAGGAGGTCCGGGCTCAGGTTGTGTTCGACAGTGCATTAGTGCCCAGGTTAGACTATATAATTTAGGTAAAGTCGAGTGCTGTGTAGGTTTATCCTCATTTAAGGTGCCTGGGCAGCTCATGAGGCAATAATTTTTTTTCTAGAGGGCAGGCAGGGTGCTGCATTGTGGGTCCGGAATTGCCAAACTTGAGGGCTTCGGGGCCAGGAGTGTGAGGACGGAAGTCTGAGAAGACAAGCTAGACTTGGGTTTCAGGGCGAGGGCACGGCAGGTACCCCCTGCAGATCTGAACCAATATCTCATGCATCTGAAGTCAGGGCGAGGATCAGACGTTGGCTCAGGTTGGAGTTTCTGTGCATGACGGCCGCTTCATGAAGGGAGCGGAATCTCGAGGCCATTGAGGTTTTCCCACGTTGGGAGTTGTGGGATGCCCCCTTCAAGGATTCCTTCTGCGGGACAATTGAGACCTGTTGGACAGCTCCAGGACATCCCATATGGAATGACTCCAGAGCACCGTTCGCGGATGGATGCCTGGGAAGCCCGCCTCGCATTCCAATTGTCTCCTAGCAACAAGACAATTTAGATCTGCTGGCTCTGCGGGAGCAACCGGGGTGGCTGAGTTGAAATGGACTTTCCTGAGGATGGGTCCTAATGTGTTTTTGTGTCCATGAGGGCCTTGGAATGGGGCGGTGGCACCGGGACCCTGAAGTACTCTCCTAAGCTTTGGACATGGCTCCCATGCACAGGTTTCCTTGTGGAGACGAGATGAGTTCTGATGGGTGCCTCAGGAAAACCCCTATGCTCGTATTGGAATCAGGCTTTTGAGGACACATGCCTGTAACCCAAAGCAATGGATCCTATTATGGCCTAGGGTCCTGTCTGGTTCAATCTTCTTCTCTGGGGACATCCATCTATGGTATGAGTGGAGGTCGATTTTCAGCTGGTGTCAGACAGCCCTTGTTTGTTCCGGGCGACCTACACTATTGGGATGGCCTCAGGGACTTTGGAGGTTTCTCCTAATTTGTAGGATTTTGGACCATGGAATGGGCAGAATTCCCATGGATTGGTAGGCACAGTCCTAATGTGTGGCTCCAGGGGCCCCGCCTGGAGGGTGTGTGGCCCAAGACTTTGAGGACAGAAGTCTGAAAACACAAACTCAGCTTAGGTTTGGGGACGTAGGTATGGCAGGCCCGATCTACAAACCATGAGAAGAACTCTTCAGGATATGAAGAAAGGGCGAGTCTGAGGCGCTTGCTCAGGCTTTTGTCTCTGGATTTTGTATCAGCGATGGCCGTGGAATGTCGGGGAGGCCTCATGGGCCATGGACGAATCTTCCTCTCTGAGGATTTGGCCCGATTCGCAATTGCTTTTCGTCAATCTGTGGGATGGGATGACTCATTTCAGTTTTGTTACCTCAGGTGTCCCACCAAAAGAGGAATTCCAAAGCTAAGCCATGGGGAAGACTGAAGGAACAACCCGAACTATGGTTAAAAATTGGGGCCTAGGGGCATGGCAAGCCCAATACGCTGTCTCTTCATCCAGCCACTGAGTGGCCTTACTTGAGGACTGGGCTCAGCCTGAGGGTCACAATGTGTGTTTGTGACCAATGTGGCCCGCGAGCATGGGCGGGGCCACATGGGCCACACTGGTTTCAACGACACTGAACGTTGGACAACATGCCAACCACAAGGTTTCTTGCCATGGGGAAGGAGTTCTGATTTCAGCATCACCTTCAACCCCGGGCAGTGATTGGAGATAAGGTCTAGGTTCTGAAACCTGAAAACCGAGGTTGGGAAGAGATGACGACCTAAGGCCATGGCGGCTCGATGTGCTCAGTGTGCGGCCAGCTGTCTGGGAGGGGCCAGGGGGTCCAGGCTCAGGCTGTGTCAGAAAGGGCATTAGTGCCCTGGTCAGCCTATGTATTTGGGGTACAGCCAAGGTCGGTGCAGGTTGATCCTCATTTGGGGTTACTGGATAGCCCCAGAGGACAATGTTTTTCTTCTGGCGGGCAGGCAGAGTGCGGCATTATAGTTCTGGATTGCCAAACTGGAGGGCTTGTGGGCCAGTAGTCTGCCGACAAAAGTCTGAGAACACAAGCTAGGCTTAGGTTTCTGGGTGAGGCCATGGCAGGCACAATCTACAGACCTGAATCGAGATCTCGTGCATCTGAAGTCAGGGCGAGGATCAGACGATCGCTCAGGTTGGAGTTTCTGTCCCTGATGGCCCCTTCATGAATGGTGGGGCATCACGAGGCCATGGGTGTTTTCCCACGATGGGAGTTGTGAGAAGCTCCAAACTGCAGAGAGACTTCTGCAGGACAATTGAGACCTGTTGTTTGGCTCCAGGCCAATGATTCTGAGCAGGGTTCTAAGGATGGATGGATGGGTAGCCCACCTCGCATTCCAATTGTCTCCTAGCAACAAGACAGGTTAGATCTCCTGGATCTGTGGGGAGCAACCGGGGACGCTGCATTGAAATGGACAGCCCTGGGGATGGGTCCTAATGTGCCTTGTGTCTAAGAAGACCTTGGAATGAAGAGGTGGCACTTGGGCCCTAAAGAGTTCTCCTAAACAGAGGCTTTGACACAGCTCCAACGTGCAAGTTTCCCATGTGTAGATGAGATGTTTTCTGATGGGTGAGTCAAGAAACAGCTATATGCTGCTTTTGAAATCCAGGCCTCTGAGGAGAGATGCCTGGAAACCAAAGCAATGGATCTGATTCGTGCCTAGGGGCCTGTTCTTTCCTTTTTACCTCTGGGGACATCTGTCTATGGGTCTGAGTGCAGGTAGGTGCTCTGTAGGGCTCAGATTGCCCCTGTTTTACCTGGGAAGCCACCACTATTGAGATGGATCAGGGACTTTGGAGGTTTATCCTATTAGAAGGGTTGTGGCCCTTGGAATGGGCACACACAATTCCCTTGGAGAGGGCAAGTACAGTCCTCAGGTTTGGCTCCAGGGGCCTTAGCCTGTAGGTTGTGTAGGCCAGGGCTGTTTGGACAGTTGTCTGAAAACACAAACTCGGCTTATGTTTCGGGTCATAGGTATGGCAGGACTGATCTACAGACCATGAGGAGAACTCTTCTGGATTTGAAAGAAGGGCGAGTGTGAGGCTCCTTCTCAAGTTTTTGTCTCTGGATATCGTGTCACTCATGGTCGTGGAAATTCTGGGTGACTTCATGGGAAGTGGACGAGTCTTACTCTCTGGTGGTTTGGCCCCGTCCAAAGAGTTTGGGTTCATTCTGTAGGCTGGAAGAAGTCCGTTTTTTTTTTGTTTTTGTTTTTTTTTTGTTGTTGTTCTTGTTGTTTTCTTTTTTAACCTCAGGTGTCCCACCAAATAAGGGATTCCAGAGTAGAGCCCTGGGGAGTGTCGCCTGGACAATCAGAAATCTGGTTAAAAATTGGGGCCTAGGGACATGTAAAGCCCATTATGACATCTAATGGTCCAGCCAAGGAGAGGACTTACTAGAGGACAGGACTCATGCTGAGGGTCACAATGCGTGTGTATGCCCTCGTCGCACTCAAGAATGGGCGGGGCCTCAGGGTGAATGCTGGTTTCTCCTACACTGAACGTTGGACAACGTGCCAACCACAAGGGTTCTTGCCATGGGTAAGGAGGAGCTCTGATTTCTGCATCACACTCACCCCTGGGCAGTGATTGGAGATAAGGTCTCGGTTCTGAAGCCTGAAAACTGAGGTAGGGAAGAGATGATGACCTAAGGCCATGGCGGGTTTTATGTGCTCAGTGTGCGGTCAGCTTTCTTGGTGTTGGTCAGGAGGTCCGGGCTCAGGTTGTGTTCGACAGTGCATTAGTGCCCAGGTTAGACTATATAATTTAGGTAAAGTCGAGTGCTGTGTAGGTTTATCCTCATTTAAGGTGCCTGGGCAGCTCATGAGGCAATAATTTTTTTTCTAGAGGGCAGGCAGGGTGCTGCATTGTGGGTCCGGAATTGCCAAACTTGAGGGCTTCGGGGCCAGGAGTGTGAGGACGGAAGTCTGAGAAGACAAGCTAGACTTGGGTTTCAGGGCGAGGGCACGGCAGGTACCCCCTGCAGATCTGAACCAATATCTCATGCATCTGAAGTCAGGGCGAGGATCAGACGTTGGCTCAGGTTGGAGTTTCTGTGCATGACGGCCGCTTCATGAAGGGAGCGGAATCTCGAGGCCATTGAGGTTTTCCCACGTTGGGAGTTGTGGGATGCCCCCTTCAAGGATTCCTTCTGCGGGACAATTGAGACCTGTTGGACAGCTCCAGGACATCCCATATGGAATGACTCCAGAGCACCGTTCGCGGATGGATGCCTGGGAAGCCCGCCTCGCATTCCAATTGTCTCCTAGCAACAAGACAATTTAGATCTGCTGGCTCTGCGGGAGCAACCGGGGTGGCTGAGTTGAAATGGACTTTCCTGAGGATGGGTCCTAATGTGTTTTTGTGTCCATGAGGGCCTTGGAATGGGGCGGTGGCACCGGGACCCTGAAGTACTCTCCTAAGCTTTGGACATGGCTCCCATGCACAGGTTTCCTTGTGGAGACGAGATGAGTTCTGATGGGTGCCTCAGGAAAACCCCTATGCTCGTATTGGAATCAGGCTTTTGAGGACACATGCCTGTAACCCAAAGCAATGGATCCTATTATGGCCTAGGGTCCTGTCTGGTTCAATCTTCTTCTCTGGGGACATCCATCTATGGTATGAGTGGAGGTCGATTTTCAGCTGGTGTCAGACAGCCCTTGTTTGTTCCGGGCGACCTACACTATTGGGATGGCCTCAGGGACTTTGGAGGTTTCTCCTAATTTGTAGGATTTTGGACCATGGAATGGGCAGAATTCCCATGGATTGGTAGGCACAGTCCTAATGTGTGGCTCCAGGGGCCCCGCCTGGAGGGTGTGTGGCCCAAGACTTTGAGGACAGAAGTCTGAAAACACAAACTCAGCTTAGGTTTGGGGACGTAGGTATGGCAGGCCCGACCTACAAACCATGAGAAGAACTCTTCAGGATATGAAGAAAGGGCGAGTCTGAGGCGCTTGCTCAGGCTTTTGTCTCTGGATTTTGTATCAGCGATGGCCGTGGAATGTCGGGGAGGCCTCATGGGCCATGGACGAATCTTCCTCTCTGAGGATTTGGCCCGATTCGCAATTGCTTTTCGTCAATCTGTGGGATGGGATGACTCATTTCAGTTTTGTTACCTCAGGTGTCCCACCAAAAGAGGAATTCCAAAGCTAAGCCATGGGGAAGACTGAAGGAACAACCCGAACTATGGTTAAAAATTGGGGCCTAGGGGCATGGCAAGCCCAATACGCTGTCTCTTCATCCAGCCACTGAGTGGCCTTACTTGAGGACTGGGCTCAGCCTGAGGGTCACAATGTGTGTTTGTGACCAATGTGGCCCGCGAGCATGGGCGGGGCCACATGGGCCACACTGGTTTCAACGACACTGAACGTTGGACAACATGCCAACCACAAGGTTTCTTGCCATGGGGAAGGAGTTCTGATTTCAGCATCACCTTCAACCCCGGGCAGTGATTGGAGATAAGGTCTAGGTTCTGAAACCTGAAAACCGAGGTTGGGAAGAGATGACGACCTAAGGCCATGGCGGCTCGATGTGCTCAGTGTGCGGCCAGCTGTCTGGGAGGGGCCAGGGGGTCCAGGCTCAGGCTGTGTCAGAAAGGGCATTAGTGCCCTGGTCAGCCTATGTATTTGGGGTACAGCCAAGGTCGGTGCAGGTTGATCCTCATTTGGGGTTACTGGATAGCCCCAGAGGACAATGTTTTTCTTCTGGCGGGCAGGCAGAGTGCGGCATTATAGTTCTGGATTGCCAAACTGGAGGGCTTGTGGGCCAGTAGTCTGCCGACAAAAGTCTGAGAACACAAGCTAGGCTTAGGTTTCTGGGTGAGGCCATGGCAGGCACAATCTACAGACCTGAATCGAGATCTCGTGCATCTGAAGTCAGGGCGAGGATCAGACGATCGCTCAGGTTGGAGTTTCTGTCCCTGATGGCCCCTTCATGAATGGTGGGGCATCACGAGGCCATGGGTGTTTTCCCACGATGGGAGTTGTGAGAAGCTCCAAACTGCAGAGAGTCTTCTGCAGGACAATTGAGACCTGTTGTTTGGCTCCAGGCCAATGATTCTGAGCAGGGTTCTAAGGATGGATGGATGGGTAGCCCACCTCGCATTCCAATTGTCTCCTAGCAACAAGACAGGTTAGATCTCCTGGATCTGTGGGGAGCAACCGAGGACGCTGCATTGAAATGGACAGCCCTGGGGATGGGTCCTAATGTGCCTTGTGTCTAAGAAGACCTTGGAATGAAGAGGTGGCACTTGGGCCCTAAAGAGTTCTCCTAAACAGAGGCTTTGACACAGCTCCAACGTGCAAGTTTCCCATGTGTAGATGAGATGTTTTCTGATGGGTGAGTCAAGAAACAGCTATATGCTGCTTTTGAAATCCAGGCCTCTGAGGAGAGATGCCTGGAAACCAAAGCAATGGATCTGATTCGTGCCTAGGGGCCTGTTCTTTCCTTTTTACCTCTGGGGACATCTGTCTATGGGTCTGAGTGCAGGTAGGTGCTCTGTAGGGCTCAGATTGCCCCTGTTTTTCCTGGGAAGCCACCACTATTGAGATGGATCAGGGACTTTGGAGGTTTATCCTATTAGAAGGGTTGTGGCCCTTGGAATGGGCACACACAATTCCCTTGGAGAGGGCAAGTACAGTCCTCAGGTTTGGCTCCAGGGGCCTTAGCCTGTAGGTTGTGTAGGCCAGGGCTGTTTGGACAGTTGTCTGAAAACACAAACTCGGCTTATGTTTCGGGTCATAGGTATGGCAGGACTGATCTACAGACCATGAGGAGAACTCTTCTGGATTTGAAAGAAGGGCGAGTGTGAGGCTCCTTCTCAAGTTTTTGTCTCTGGATATCGTGTCACTCATGGTCGTGGAAATTCTGGGTGACTTCATGGGAAGTGGACGAGTCTTACTCTCTGGTGGTTTGGCCCCGTCCAAAGAGTTTGGGTTCATTCTGTAGGCTGGAAGAAGTCCGTTTTTTTTTTTGTTGTTGTTGTTGTTGTTGTTGTTGTTTTCTTTTTTAACCTCAGGTGTCCCACCAAATGAGGGATTCCAGAGTAGAGCCCTGGGGAGGGTCGACTGGACAATCAGAAATCTGGTTAAAAATTGGGGCCTAGGGACATGTAAAGCCCATTATGACATCTAATGGTCCAGCCAAGGAGAGGACTTACTAGAGGACAGGACTCATGCTGAGGGTCACAATGCGTGTGTATGCCCTCGTCGCACTCAAGAATGGGCGGGGCCTCAGGGTGAATGCTGGTTTCTCCTACACTGAACGTTGGACAACGTGCCAACCACAAGGGTTCTTGCCATGGGTAAGGAGGAGCTCTGATTTCTGCATCACACTCACCCCTGGGCAGTGATTGGAGATAAGGTCTCGGTTCTGAAGCCTGAAAACTGAGGTAGGGAAGAGATGATGACCTAAGGCCATGGCGGGTTTTATGTGCTCAGTGTGCGGTCAGCTTTCTTGGTGTTGGTCAGGAGGTCCGGGCTCAGGTTGTGTTCGACAGTGCATTAGTGCCCAGGTTAGACTATATAATTTAGGTAAAGTCGAGTGCTGCGTAGGTTTATCCTCATTTAAGGTGCCTGGGCAGCTCATGAGGCAATAATTTTTTTTCTAGAGGGCAGGCAGGGTGCTGCATTGTGGGTCCGGAATTGCCAAACTTGAGGGCTTCGGGGCCAGGAGTGTGAGGACGGAAGTCTGAGAAGACAAGCTAGACTTGGGTTTCAGGGCGAGGGCACGGCAGGTACCCCCTGCAGATCTGAACCAATATCTCATGCATCTGAAGTCAGGGCGAGGATCAGACGTTGGCTCAGGTTGGAGTTTCTGTGCATGACGGCCGCTTCATGAAGGGAGCGGAATCTCGAGGCCATTGAGGTTTTCCCACGTTGGGAGTTGTGGGATGCCCCCTTCAAGGATTCCTTCTGCGGGACAATTGAGACCTGTTGGACAGCTCCAGGACATCCCATATGGAATGACTCCAGAGCACCGTTCGCGGATGGATGCCTGGGAAGCCCGCCTCGCATTCCAATTGTCTCCTAGCAACAAGACAATTTAGATCTGCTGGCTCTGCGGGAGCAACCGGGGTGGCTGAGTTGAAATGGACTTTCCTGAGGATGGGTCCTAATGTGTTTTTGTGTCCATGAGGGCCTTGGAATGGGGCGGTGGCACCGGGACCCTGAAGTACTCTCCTAAGCTTTGGACATGGCTCCCATGCACAGGTTTCCTTGTGGAGACGAGATGAGTTCTGATGGGTGCCTCAGGAAAACCCCTATGCTCGTATTGGAATCAGGCTTTTGAGGACACATGCCTGTAACCCAAAGCAATGGATCCTATTATGGCCTAGGGTCCTGTCTGGTTCAATCTTCTTCTCTGGGGACATCCATCTATGGTATGAGTGGAGGTCGATTTTCAGCTGGTGTCAGACAGCCCTTGTTTGTTCCGGGCGACCTACACTATTGGGATGGCCTCAGGGACTTTGGAGGTTTCTCCTAATTTGTAGGATTTTGGACCATGGAATGGGCAGAATTCCCATGGATTGGTAGGCACAGTCCTAATGTGTGGCTCCAGGGGCCCCGCCTGGAGGGTGTGTGGCCCAAGACTTTGAGGACAGAAGTCTGAAAACACAAACTCAGCTTAGGTTTGGGGACGTAGGTATGGCAGGCCCGATCTACAAACCATGAGAAGAACTCTTCAGGATATGAAGAAAGGGCGAGTCTGAGGCGCTTGCTCAGGCTTTTGTCTCTGGATTTTGTATCAGCGATGGCCGTGGAATGTCGGGGAGGCCTCATGGGCCATGGACGAATCTTCCTCTCTGAGGATTTGGCCCGATTCGCAATTGCTTTTCGTCAATCTGTGGGATGGGATGACTCATTTCAGTTTTGTTACCTCAGGTGTCCCACCAAAAGAGGAATTCCAAAGCTAAGCCATGGGGAAGACTGAAGGAACAACCCGAACTATGGTTAAAAATTGGGGCCTAGGGGCATGGCAAGCCCAATACGCTGTCTCTTCATCCAGCCACTGAGTGGCCTTACTTGAGGACTGGGCTCAGCCTGAGGGTCACAATGTGTGTTTGTGACCAATGTGGCCCGCGAGCATGGGCGGGGCCACATGGGCCACACTGGTTTCAACGACACTGAACGTTGGACAACATGCCAACCACAAGGTTTCTTGCCATGGGGAAGGAGTTCTGATTTCAGCATCACCTTCAACCCCGGGCAGTGATTGGAGATAAGGTCTAGGTTCTGAAACCTGAAAACCGAGGTTGGGAAGAGTTGACGACCTAAGGCCATGGCGGCTCGATGTGCTCAGTGTGCGGCCAGCTGTCTGGGAGGGGCCAGGGGGTCCAGGCTCAGGCTGTGTCAGAAAGGGCATTAGTGCCCTGGTCAGCCTATGTATTTGGGGTACAGCCAAGGTCGGTGCAGGTTGATCCTCATTTGGGGTTACTGGATAGCCCCAGAGGACAATGTTTTTCTTCTGGCGGGCAGGCAGAGTGCGGCATTATAGTTCTGGATTGCCAAACTGGAGGGCTTGTGGGCCAGTAGTCTGCCGACAAAAGTCTGAGAACACAAGCTAGGCTTAGGTTTCTGGGTGAGGCCATGGCAGGCACAATCTACAGACCTGAATCGAGATCTCGTGCATCTGAAGTCAGGGCGAGGATCAGACGATCGCTCAGGTTGGAGTTTCTGTCCCTGATGGCCCCTTCATGAATGGTGGGGCATCACGAGGCCATGGGTGTTTTCCCACGATGGGAGTTGTGAGAAGCTCCAAACTGCAGAGAGACTTCTGCAGGACAATTGAGACCTGTTGTTTGGCTCCAGGCCAATGATTCTGAGCAGGGTTCTAAGGATGGATGGATGGGTAGCCCACCTCGCATTCCAATTGTCTCCTAGCAACAAGACAGGTTAGATCTCCTGGATCTGTGGGGAGCAACCGGGGACGCTGCATTGAAATGGACAGCCCTGGGGATGGGTCCTAATGTGCCTTGTGTCTAAGAAGACCTTGGAATGAAGAGGTGGCACTTGGGCCCTAAAGAGTTCTCCTAAACAGAGGCTTTGACACAGCTCCAACGTGCAAGTTTCCCATGTGTAGATGAGATGTTTTCTGATGGGTGAGTCAAGAAACAGCTATATGCTGCTTTTGAAATCCAGGCCTCTGAGGAGAGATGCCTGGAAACCAAAGCAATGGATCTGATTCGTGCCTAGGGGCCTGTTCTTTCCTTTTTACCTCTGGGGACATCTGTCTATGGGTCTGAGTGCAGGTAGGTGCTCTGTAGGGCTCAGATTGCCCCTGTTTTACCTGGGAAGCCACCACTATTGAGATGGATCAGGGACTTTGGAGGTTTATCCTATTAGAAGGGTTGTGGCCCTTGGAATGGGCACACACAATTCCCTTGGAGAGGGCAAGTACAGTCCTCAGGTTTGGCTCCAGGGGCCTTAGCCTGTAGGTTGTGTAGGCCAGGGCTGTTTGGACAGTTGTCTGAAAACACAAACTCGGCTTATGTTTCGGGTCATAGGTATGGCAGGACTGATCTACAGACCATGAGGAGAACTCTTCTGGATTTGAAAGAAGGGCGAGTGTGAGGCTCCTTCTCAAGTTTTTGTCTCTGGATATCGTGTCACTCATGGTCGTGGAAATTCTGGGTGACTTCATGGGAAGTGGACGAGTCTTACTCTCTGGTGGTTTGGCCCCGTCCAAAGAGTTTGGGTTCATTCTGTAGGCTGGAAGAAGTCCGTTTTTTTTTGTTTTTGTTTTTTTTTTGTTGTTGTTCTTGTTGTTTTCTTTTTTAACCTCAGGTGTCCCACCAAATAAGGGATTCCAGAGTAGAGCCCTGGGGAGTGTCGCCTGGACAATCAGAAATCTGGTTAAAAATTGGGGCCTAGGGACATGTAAAGCCCATTATGACATCTAATGGTCCAGCCAAGGAGAGGACTTACTAGAGGACAGGACTCATGCTGAGGGTCACAATGCGTGTGTATGCCCTCGTCGCACTCAAGAATGGGCGGGGCCTCAGGGTGAATGCTGGTTTCTCCTACACTGAACGTTGGACAACGTGCCAACCACAAGGGTTCTTGCCATGGGTAAGGAGGAGCTCTGATTTCTGCATCACACTCACCCCTGGGCAGTGATTGGAGATAAGGTCTCGGTTCTGAAGCCTGAAAACTGAGGTAGGGAAGAGATGATGACCTAAGGCCATGGCGGGTTTTATGTGCTCAGTGTGCGGTCAGCTTTCTTGGTGTTGGTCAGGAGGTCCGGGCTCAGGTTGTGTTCGACAGTGCATTAGTGCCCAGGTTAGACTATATAATTTAGGTAAAGTCGAGTGCTGTGTAGGTTTATCCTCATTTAAGGTGCCTGGGCAGCTCATGAGGCAATAATTTTTTTTCTAGAGGGCAGGCAGGGTGCTGCATTGTGGGTCCGGAATTGCCAAACTTGAGGGCTTCGGGGCCAGGAGTGTGAGGACGGAAGTCTGAGAAGACAAGCTAGACTTGGGTTTCAGGGCGAGGGCACGGCAGGTACCCCCTGCAGATCTGAACCAATATCTCATGCATCTGAAGTCAGGGCGAGGATCAGACGTTGGCTCAGGTTGGAGTTTCTGTGCATGACGGCCGCTTCATGAAGGGAGCGGAATCTCGAGGCCATTGAGGTTTTCCCACGTTGGGAGTTGTGGGATGCCCCCTTCAAGGATTCCTTCTGCGGGACAATTGAGACCTGTTGGACAGCTCCAGGACATCCCATATGGAATGACTCCAGAGCACCGTTCGCGGATGGATGCCTGGGAAGCCCGCCTCGCATTCCAATTGTCTCCTAGCAACAAGACAATTTAGATCTGCTGGCTCTGCGGGAGCAACCGGGGTGGCTGAGTTGAAATGGACTTTCCTGAGGATGGGTCCTAATGTGTTTTTGTGTCCATGAGGGCCTTGGAATGGGGCGGTGGCACCGGGACCCTGAAGTACTCTCCTAAGCTTTGGACATGGCTCCCATGCACAGGTTTCCTTGTGGAGACGAGATGAGTTCTGATGGGTGCCTCAGGAAAACCCCTATGCTCGTATTGGAATCAGGCTTTTGAGGACACATGCCTGTAACCCAAAGCAATGGATCCTATTATGGCCTAGGGTCCTGTCTGGTTCAATCTTCTTCTCTGGGGACATCCATCTATGGTATGAGTGGAGGTCGATTTTCAGCTGGTGTCAGACAGCCCTTGTTTGTTCCGGGCGACCTACACTATTGGGATGGCCTCAGGGACTTTGGAGGTTTCTCCTAATTTGTAGGATTTTGGACCATGGAATGGGCAGAATTCCCATGGATTGGTAGGCACAGTCCTAATGTGTGGCTCCAGGGGCCCCGCCTGGAGGGTGTGTGGCCCAAGACTTTGAGGACAGAAGTCTGAAAACACAAACTCAGCTTAGGTTTGGGGACGTAGGTATGGCAGGCCCGACCTACAAACCATGAGAAGAACTCTTCAGGATATGAAGAAAGGGCGAGTCTGAGGCGCTTGCTCAGGCTTTTGTCTCTGGATTTTGTATCAGCGATGGCCGTGGAATGTCGGGGAGGCCTCATGGGCCATGGACGAATCTTCCTCTCTGAGGATTTGGCCCGATTCGCAATTGCTTTTCGTCAATCTGTGGGATGGGATGACTCATTTCAGTTTTGTTACCTCAGGTGTCCCACCAAAAGAGGAATTCCAAAGCTAAGCCATGGGGAAGACTGAAGGAACAACCCGAACTATGGTTAAAAATTGGGGCCTAGGGGCATGGCAAGCCCAATACGCTGTCTCTTCATCCAGCCACTGAGTGGCCTTACTTGAGGACTGGGCTCAGCCTGAGGGTCACAATGTGTGTTTGTGACCAATGTGGCCCGCGAGCATGGGCGGGGCCACATGGGCCACACTGGTTTCAACGACACTGAACGTTGGACAACATGCCAACCACAAGGTTTCTTGCCATGGGGAAGGAGTTCTGATTTCAGCATCACCTTCAACCCCGGGCAGTGATTGGAGATAAGGTCTAGGTTCTGAAACCTGAAAACCGAGGTTGGGAAGAGATGACGACCTAAGGCCATGGCGGCTCGATGTGCTCAGTGTGCGGCCAGCTGTCTGGGAGGGGCCAGGGGGTCCAGGCTCAGGCTGTGTCAGAAAGGGCATTAGTGCCCTGGTCAGCCTATGTATTTGGGGTACAGCCAAGGTCGGTGCAGGTTGATCCTCATTTGGGGTTACTGGATAGCCCCAGAGGACAATGTTTTTCTTCTGGCGGGCAGGCAGAGTGCGGCATTATAGTTCTGGATTGCCAAACTGGAGGGCTTGTGGGCCAGTAGTCTGCCGACAAAAGTCTGAGAACACAAGCTAGGCTTAGGTTTCTGGGTGAGGCCATGGCAGGCACAATCTACAGACCTGAATCGAGATCTCGTGCATCTGAAGTCAGGGCGAGGATCAGACGATCGCTCAGGTTGGAGTTTCTGTCCCTGATGGCCCCTTCATGAATGGTGGGGCATCACGAGGCCATGGGTGTTTTCCCACGATGGGAGTTGTGAGAAGCTCCAAACTGCAGAGAGTCTTCTGCAGGACAATTGAGACCTGTTGTTTGGCTCCAGGCCAATGATTCTGAGCAGGGTTCTAAGGATGGATGGATGGGTAGCCCACCTCGCATTCCAATTGTCTCCTAGCAACAAGACAGGTTAGATCTCCTGGATCTGTGGGGAGCAACCGAGGACGCTGCATTGAAATGGACAGCCCTGGGGATGGGTCCTAATGTGCCT